>NC_089840.1:84398432-85093932 GCF_035609145.1 Eleutherodactylus coqui | reverse complement strand
CAAGAAGCTGAGCAGTTAAAAGCAAAAAATGCAGCGCTCTTAAAGGAGAATGAGCCTATTGAGAGATTGGCTAAGGAGGAAGCTGATCACCGGGTGTTGCTGGAACAGAAGAATGGTCAGTGTGAACAGAGCTTAGAAGAGATGAGAAGTGAGAAAAAGAAGTATGAGGGATATCTTTCAACAGCCCATGAAGAGTTACAAGACCTCAGAGATGTAGCCAGAGAAGAGGCTGAATGCAGAGTATGTCTGGAGGCACAATCTGTGCAGTATAAACAGGACTGTAATAAACTGCAAATGAAAACCCAAGAGTTGGAGATGTCGTGTTGCAAGTTGGAAAGAGCTTCTACAGATGCACGTAATCAAACTACAGGTTTGCAGAACAGGTTGCAGAGTTGAAAATGCAGTTGGCAAAGAAAAATGGTGACTTGGAGTGCCAAATAAGTCAGCTCAAGGAAGAGCTGGAAATAGAGAAAGCTGCTTGCAGTCAGGCAGAGAAGCAAGCAGAGATCTTGAAAGACTTACTAGATTACAAAGAAAACCAGGAAGCACTGCATGAGAGGCTGGTGTCCCAGCTACAGATGAGCTTGAATGAGAAAGCTGAAGTACATGGAACCCAAATCTAGGAGCTGGAACGGAGTCATGCTGTAGTTGTTGGGAAACTGTCCAAGCAGTTGAAGCAAATTGAAAAAGTGAAAGAAACATGGAAAAATGAGTCTATTGAGCTGACCCAAAAGGTAAAGGGGTTGTTGGAAGACAAGTGTGCATATGAATGCAAGAGAAATACAGTAGAGATGCAGCTTCAAGAGCTACAAATAAAAATAACTGAAGATGACAGTGTGCAGACAGTGTTGTCTGAGCAGGTGAATAGACTGCCGGTCAGAGGCTGGTGCAAGAAGAGACGCAGCAGAAGCTTGGTCTTAGTGCACACATGAAGATCATGTAAGATGAGAGAGATGTGTTCCTCAAGCAGTTAGAGGAAGATGCAGAAGCTAAGAGAAACCTGTCAAAGCAGATTGCAACACTTCAGGCTGAGGCGTCTGACCTAAAATATAGACTGGAGAAGAGTGCTGTGTGCTGGGATTCTGCGGAAGAGCAGAAAAGAGAGATACAACAGCAGTTAGAAGCTACAAGGCAAAAGTATGAAGAGAAGATAGCTGCCTGTGATAAGCTTGGGAAGGTTAAAGTACATCTTCAGCAAGAGATAGAAGATGTTTCTTCGAAACTTGGTCTCCAAAAGGAGCTTGTGTCCAAACTAAGAAAGACGCAGAAAATATGTGAACAGCAGCTTACAGGGGAGAAAATCAGGTCTGCAAGATATGTCACTGAATGTGAGCGTGCTGAAGAAAGGGTCTGTATGAAAGAAACCGAAGCGCTAACTTTAACACATACCCTGGAAATTATGTCAGAGGAAAAGGGGCTGTTCCATAAGTTCGCCAAGAATTCAAGCGTGAAGATGAAACGCTGGGCACCACAGTGTCATGCTGCTGAAAAGAGGGTTCAGAGACCAGTGCTGTCTAGGAGCCAGTTCAGACAGCAAGTAAAAGAGAAGAAGGGCTTGTGTAAGATTCCTGATAATGATGCTGGAAAGCGAACTCTGGTACAAAGAAAACGCAAGGGCGTAGTCCAACAACCGGTGGCAGGAATGAAGAATTGTAAAAACAAGACACAGGTGGTGAAGCATATCAAATTATGTGAAGGTGACCTGGGCACTTCAGGTGAACAGTTTGTAAAGACTGGGATGGTCTGGAGGAAAGAAAGCACTTCTGTAAACGAAAGAGAAGTCATTAAAGTAAGAGCTGAGCCACAGATGGGAGGTGAGCAATCCTCTGAAGTTCAAGTGACCAAAGAGAAGGCAGAAGTTGAAACGGCTGAAGCAGAGAGGGCCACAAAGGTAGCAAAGACTGGGGAAAAGGCCTCAGAAA
This sequence comes from Eleutherodactylus coqui, assembly GCF_035609145.1. NCBI lineage: Eukaryota > Metazoa > Chordata > Amphibia > Anura > Eleutherodactylidae > Eleutherodactylus > Eleutherodactylus coqui. The sequence goes on along the minus strand of NC_089840.1, from coordinate 85,092,010 downwards.
TTACTCCTGTCCTGGATAAGGAAGTCGTGCAAATGAATGGAAGTATCTCTGTGGTAAAAGGCACACAGATGGAAATAAGTGCACATGCCGCTACTATAGGGCAGACTGAAGAAATGACACCGCAACAGCTGAACAGATGAGTGATATATGATGTGAAGTATTCAATAGGGTAGTTAAGTTTCCGAAAATGCCAGTTAGGGCAAGAGACCCCCGATCCTGGAGTTTTGACCCTGGAGGGCCAAAAGGAAAGTGTGATACGGCCTACGGCATATATTAAGGGGGGGGGGGGGGGTATGTAGTAGTGCAGTACACAGAAGGGCCTGTAGAGGGCCGAAGACAGGATTTCTGGTGCGAGGGTTAACCAAGGGGTGGAGCAGGAACCAGAAAAAAGCCAGTTCCTGCCAAAAACATTAGAAAGAGGACCAGTGCAGTATAGGAAGGTGCTGCAGGCTGGTGGCCTAGCAAAAGCCAGAGTCTGAAAGGGATGACACCCCTTGACTCCCACCCAAGTTGGGGTGCTTATTTGAAAGACATATATATTGAAATTGTGTGATGTGCTGTGAAATAAACGCTGGCAGGAGCCAGACAAAGATATACGCAACTCCTGAGCCGTGTTTACACGTGTGGTGTGCCATTTCTGGTACGAGAGATCAGCGATCCCGAGGCGAGGGCAGCCTGTTCGCTACAGTTTATAAATATAAATTATGTATGTTGAGCTGTTCATTTTTATATACATTTGCTCTTAAAAGCAGCTTTGTGGTTGTTGGACTACCTGAATCTGAGTTTTCTCTGCTGTCCAATTTAAATAACAATGATCATCGGCGAAACAACAAGAAACATCAACTGTGTGAAGTCACCACTGTGCTCTTTCTGAAGAGACCAGCTCAGTGTTAACTTCAATTATTGTGCAAATCAGAATAAAGGAAGGTACAGGGTCCAATCATGGTAGACAATTCCCTAAACATAGTAAATCTGTCACAATGTTCAGTGACAAGGAGATTCCCTGCAGGGATGAAGAATTCCCCTGCCACAGCTGTCACAAAAACTCTGTCTCTTATTGGCTGAGCGCTGTGACCAATCAGAGGCAGCACTCAGCCACTGAATGACAGCTGAGTGCTGCTTGCGATTGGTCCCTATGCTCAGCCAATCGGAAGCAGCACTGAGCCATTCATTGAATTCATTGAATGGCTGAGCGCTGCCTCTGATTGGCTGAGAACAGGGACCAATCACAGGCAGCGCTCAGCTGTCATTCAATGGCTGAGCGCTACCTCTGATTGGGCACAGAGCTTAGCCAATCACAGGCAGCCCTTTCAGCAGGTGGGGATTTTAAATCCCCGCCTTCTGAAAGAACTTCAGAGCACTTCAGGAGGACAAGCAGCTAGATGTGCATGAGCCCCGGCAGCAGTGGAGAGGTGAGTATATATATATATATATATTTATTTTTACACATTCTAGGGATGATTTTTCAGGGAATGGCTTAAATTTAAAGCCCTTCCTCGAAAATCACTGCAGGGGTTGCCGACAGCCCATTGCTTTAAATGGGGCTGCAGAAGTGTCATCCCCATTGAAAGCAATGGGAGAAAATTGCGCTCCTGTGCCACAGCTGTAGCAGGGGAATTTTTCATCCCCGCAGAGAGTCCTCTTGTCACTGAACACTGTGACAGTGTTCAAAAATGAGGAGACTCCCTGCTGAGATGAAGAAATCCTCAGCCACAACTGTGGCAGCAGATCGCGATCTTCTTTGTATGTTGTCAATTGAGCCAAGGTGAAACGCCTGGATGTGACAGCATCCAGGGGTTTCATATACAAGGAATACTCTGCTGCAGCTGTCACAGCCGCAGCAGGGGATAGTGATGGCACCGCACTTTATGTGCAAATTTTAAACGCATCCAAGTGTGATTTTTAAACTGTAACACCCAATTACAGAATTCAGAAACAAACATAGCACAAAAGCAAAGATATTTTAACATTATTTTCTCATCTTATAATTCTGTCAGATGTCTCAGTCCTTATACAATCATTCTTCCAGCTGCACACCCTCTGACAAGTAAGGGTAGGCTTAATGATCCTTATCCACCGGTCAATGAGGATAAAGGTCTTATGGTTATCCATTGAAAAAGACTGCTTTGCTCTGTAAGATTGCCATATCAGACCCTCTCTCGAACCTTCTTAGGCTGTTTCTTATGACATAATGTATATTTGGCTGTGTCTCTTTGTTGGAGATGGGTTGTCTTGCAAACAAAAGAGATGCATGTAAGTATCGGAATGGCATCATTGACAGGTCTATTGCTATGAAAAATGAAACAAAGTCTAAATATTTCCAGTATACATCTGATAAACAATAACTGTGAAGCATGCTCATACTATTATCAATGTCTAAACTAATACATATATAATTCCAGAAGCAAAAACAAATCATGCAGTGCCGCTGACCCAATATTATAGGGTTTGACTATAAATCACCATGTACCATTCTTCTGTGCATAGCTTGTGTCTGTTGTGAGAAACACAGCTGTATATCAGGGGCCTGGCCAAACAAATTCTCAAAGGATTAAGTGACATGTTTCCATGGGATGCGTTCCTGATAGAGTATAAAATAATGAGTAGACAATATCTATGATTTCTGTTTCTCCTTTTTGGCCTCACTAATCTTAAAAGTTTGAGTCTCCCATTGAGTCCATCTTCCTTGCCACTACTTTGTGTGTGATATGCAGTGTGAGATACTTGTACAACCATCAGGAGATTCTGAATCCTCTCAAAAACTCCTTTAACAAAATATGGTCCCCTATTAGCCTTTATTATCTCAGGGGACTCCATATTACCTTATACAATAGCTTCTTACCCATTTTTACCCATTACTGTAGCTGTGGTCACAACCATAAAAGAGATCAAAACAGACAGAGATATAATCATATTGGCCGGCTACCGGCAGTTGTATGAGGCCCATTTGCAGTCTCTGAAATAGGTAAGATGGTCATACAGTGTGTTGGGCAGTTACTAGAGATGAGCGAGCATACTTGCTAAGAAAGACTACTTGAGCGAGTAGTGCCTTATTCGAGTACCTGCCCGCTCATCTCTAAAGATTCGGCTGCCGGCGCGTGTGAGCGGTGACTTGCGGGAGTGAGCAGGGAGGAGCGGGGGGAGAGAGTGAGAGAGAGATCTCCCCTCCGTTCCTCCTCGCTCTCCCCCGCCGCTCCATGCCCCCCGCCGGCAGCCGAATCTTTAGAGACGAGCGGGCAGGCACTCGAATAAGGCACTACTCGCTCGAGTAGTGTGCCTTAGCGAGTATGCTCGCTCATCTCTAGGAGTTACCTTTACAATTTTACCTAGGCAATGACAAACACAAATGATACCGGCCTGTGGAAATCTTTATTGTAACACTGTTGAACCCTGGGGAAATCCCAGCAACAGAGACATTACACCACACATTACCTCCTTTGACTGATGTGTCAGTCCATGGATTAGATGCATCATAATAGGGTTTAACACTCGTGGGGGGCAGGTCAGTTTACCTCTGCACCAGATACCATCATCTCCCTGTCCCATTCTTTATGCTTCCCACTCCCTTCACCTAACTCTATGGTGCATGTGTCTGCAAGACAGATAACAAGAAAAGGTCCATCCCCTTTTCACAGGTGCTAGAGCAGCTACCATTACCTTGATTAGAGGCAACAAAGCTGAAGCGTTAGCAGCTTCATCCGACCGTTCTGTTCCCTCTTGCCTCTTATGTGGTCTATTTGGTGTGGGCCTGGACCTTTGAGGATTGCAACCTTTTTGGGTAGAGGTAGTGCTGATAAGTCTGATACAGCTTCTGCATTTCTGATTGGCCAAGGACACCACAAAACTTCTAATATGCCAAAGAGTACCTAGACCTTGTGTGTAGCTTGCAGTTTTACCTCCAGCTATCTTGCATGCCTCAGTGAGTGCCTTGAGCTTCACCTCCAAGGCTGACATCCTTTAGCAATAGAATTCTCTTTAACATTTCCTAATTTTCTGATTTAATTTTCTAATCTCACGAGTTAAAGGCAGCTGTGGATTGTGATCTTTACCGTCTTTCTGCTCACTTTCATCTTCCATTCCCCCTTTTGGACCCATATAGGTGGGCTCAACAAAGAGCATCTTATGGCAAGATTATATAGGGTTAGGAGAGCACCCTTGTATTAATGCCTGGCAGCAGAAAGGTACTTAGTTTGTTAGACTGTATAAGTGATTACACAGTACTGTTATGCCCAATGATTGGAGTTATTTGTGTTTCATTTTCTTCTCTGTCAGGCCAGACTGCCATGGTGTCTTCTCCCAACCCTGACTTGCCTCTGTAGAATTTCACTCAGACATCTTTGGTTCCTCGCCTTTACAGCACCTTTCCTACGTTATCCACATCTCTATACAATCTTCCCATCCATACTGCCCTAGATAGTAATAATTCCATTTGTAGTATACCACACAATAATAGTACACTCTCTTTTGTGTCCCCTGTTGGCTCCACACTGTAAATGCTACTTTAAATGCCCCTCACATAGTAAATGTGCCCCCTATTATTCTTCCACTCAGTAATAAACCTATCTTTTGCCCCATTCAGTAATAGGGCCCCCTCTATGCCTTACTCTTTAGGAATGCCCCTGTTATGGCCCCAGTCTTTCTTAGTGCCCCTGTTATGCACCCAGTGTTTAACTGTGACTGCTTTATGCTCTCACTCTTTAATAGTGCACCTTTATGCCACTAGTCTTTAATTGTTCCCCTTTTTATTCCACCAGTCTTTCATAGTGCCCCTTTATGCATCCAAACTTTCATAATACCCTCTTTTTGCTCTTAGTCTTTAAATGTGTGCCCTTTATACCCTTTTTACTAGTCCCCTCCATCATGCCCCAGGTCCTGAATAGTGCTCTCAGTCTTTAGTAATGTTCCTAGTCTCAGTAGCCTTATTTGTGCTATAAAGTAGAAAACAGAATACTCACCTTTCTCTCCCTCTGCCCCTGTTCAGTCTTCCTGGCTCCAGTTTCCCATCACTTCCAGGGTAGAAAGATCATGGAACCGCTGTGGTCAGGGACTGGTCACGTAGCCAGTTGCTAGGAGAAAAGTGGTGAAGCGGAGACCACAGCAGCATGGACAAGACCAGCAGTAAGGTACGCATGAGGTGAGGTGAATATTCAGCTTTTTATTTTATTTTATGTTTTCCTAGACGGTTCATGGATCCTTTGGGGGCCTTCTTAGGGATGGGGGCCCTGCACAATTGCCCCCTTTCCCCTCAATGCCAGCCCTGCTAATAAGTGAGGCAGCTGTTGACAGCTGCATCCAGATGGAGAATAATAAAAAAGTGGCTGTGCACGAACATCGCTCTCTCCATTCCTTTTTATGGAAGTCACAGAAACAACAGAGTTCACATTAGGCAACTTTCATTGGAGTAGATATGTGAATATACCATTAATGTCTAACATAGGGATACCCCTTTAAATGAATAGGATCAATATAAGTACATTTTCAGCAAGCACCATTTATGGCAACTGCCAGGACCCTTTGCAGGAGACTCACGAGCTCTACTGACAATCTGGGAGTCAGAGCAAGAATATGTATATGGACTGAATTTACTTTAGATTTTTTGGAAGAGCTAATATAATTGTGTGTTGACTGGAAAGTATAATCAAAGACTTTACATAAATCTATCAATAAAGATAATAAATGAAAGAGATGAGATTGTTGTATAAGCCTGAAGCATTTTCAAAAACTAACGTCTACATCAATAGAAATATACAATATGGTTGATATGAATAATCTACATGTTCCTGGGCTATTCAGTTGCAAGATGCTTTCCTCTTTACTAAAATCATTTAATACATTCTCCAAATGTAATCTCTGTTGGCAATGTGAAATGATAAATATTTCTTTTCTTAAATAAAACAATTATAAGAAAATGCAGCGAGCTACCCAGTGCCATCATTGAAATGCATGTTTTGGGCCTCTTAGCCGAGGGAGTATATTTGTGCTCTATAAATCAATGTAGAAGCCTTGCATTTGGGAGCAGCTACAAAATTGATTCTGAAGATATTATTTTGTCAGCTGAGATATAAAATTAATTTGCAACAGATATAAGTAGCATTGTCTGATGCAGGTTGATGGATATTCCCTTGTGTTTTCTATGCTTGCACAAGGTATTTTGGGGACAGTTTTTCCTTATTTCAGTTAGAATTTCCATTTTCAGCATACATCATTTTCTTGTCTCCATCCTTGCCGAGGCACTGTTGTTTTGCAAATGCCTCTAGCTCTGTTTCCTGCTAACAGCTCAGGATATGCTGTCTCATCTGCTCTGTTTCAAGAAGCCAGGAGATTATGGCTGATAGCTTAAGGGAAGCTTAACTATCGAAAAACACACAGCATTGATGCATCCTACAGTGCTGTTTTATTGGAAAATAACCCTCGGCCTCTATGTTAATAGCCACTTTAATAGCTTATTATTGGTTAGAACCTCTAGATCTATCCTTTACAGACTACAACACCATAGTAAGTTTGCTCATAATGTATAGATGGTATTTATAGCTACAGGAAACACTCTATATTAAAGGGGTGGTCTCGCGAAACCAAGTGGGGTTATACACTTCCGTATGGCCATATTAATGCACTTTGTAATGTACATCGTGCATTAAATATGAGCCATACAGAAGTTATTCACTTACCTGCTCCGTTGCTGGCGTCCTCGTCTCCATGGTTCCGTCTAAATTCGCTGGCAGCTTGCTTTTTTAGACGCGCTTGCGCAGTCCGGTCTTCTCCTTCCAGCACGAGCCGCTTCAGTGTGCTCCCCGCTACAGCTCTTCTGCGCATGCGCAGACGAGCTGTCACTGCTCGGGAGCGCGCTGGAGCAGCCATTCTGTACCTTCCTCTGTTAGAGGAAGGTGCAGAAACTGGAGCTGCCGTCCTGAGAAGCCGCCCAGGTGTCCAGCTGTCCCGAGAAGCCGCCCAGGTAAGTGTTGGGTCGGGGGTGATGTTCACTGACAGGTGAAGGCCCCGGAGCCCAGCGCTAGGCTCCGGAACCCAGCGCTGGGCTCCGGAACCTAGCGCTGGGCTCCGGAACCTAGCGCTGGGCTCCAAGGCCTTCACCTGGGCTCCGGAACCTAGCGCTGGGCTCCGGAACCTAGCGCTGGGCTCCGGAACCTAGCGCTGGGCTCCGGGGTCTTCACCTGGGCTGAGGGTCTAGCGCTGGGGAGCCGGGAGCGTAGCGCTGGGGAGCCGGGAGCGTAGCGCTGGCGAGCCGGGAGTGTAGCGCTGGGGAGCCGGGGGCTAGCGCCGGTTACCTGCTGCCTGGCGGTGGGTGACTGGTCGGCGGCTGCGGTGGGTCCGGTCGGCGGCTGCGGGGCGTCGTGTTGCCATGGAGACACAGCTGGCAGCGTCTCGGGAGCGCGCACGTCGGGCTGCAGCGAGCGACGGGAAAAGAGCCGGCGGCCATCTTGGGGAAACTTTTATAAGTTGCTGAAACGCTGGAACGGTAAGTACAAACCAGCTAGAAATGTCATTTACAGGGGGGCTTAGTAATGTATGCTTAATGAGGGGGACTGGGCAAAAAAAAAAATCACTGCTTCCTCGAGACATCTCCTTTAAGATTAGAATAATTGGGCTGTGAAAACAATGTAGTCATTTCTTTTGAATAATGTGCTATTATATTGATTAAATATGGGAAAGTGTAAAGGTATTATAAGCAACCAAAACGTTTGATATTATCTCTAGAGTTATATTATACTTGCCTACTCTTACAGATTGCATGGGTGCCTCCTGAAATAGGCAAGAACTTTTTGACTTCAAGCAGGGTAGACAAATCTGCAGTCTGCTGCCAGGTGCCACCAGGTGGAGTCTCACTGTGTATGTATTCATATTGCTTTCATTGATTAGATGGATGGATGGAGCGAGCTACATCTGACCTGGAAAATGGAAACTCAAAACAAGGAATCTAACCCTAAACCTCTGATAAAAGTAAACCTTATCTATTAGTGGAGTACTCACCCTGATAAGAGTGACCCCACACCAGTAACCTGGGGAGGGGGGGGGGGGGTGGACACTGACTTTCCCTCGATAGTGACAGGGAATAATGGCAAAAGTAAACTGACACTAAAATATATACAACACTACTGCAGAGAAAAAGATGTATAATCACCCCAGATATAAAAGTAGAAGAAAAACAAATTTATCTTAAGACACACTTCCAACCCAGGAGCTGCAGACAAAACTAGAAACACCTTCAAATAGAGATTATAACCAGTACCTGTTATTCAGAAGAGTTGATTTAAATAACTAAACAATTACTGACTGGCTGAGCAGTCAATTAGCTACATAGCAGCAAGGAGTAGTTATAATCCCCATTGACCAGTGCTGATAAAAAATGGACGCATGCTGACATGACACATCATGTGGCCTGAGTTCAATGCCGCAATGTCACCCCAGACTCACAACCATCTACCAACCAGACGGTTACAGATAGATAATAGAGAGCTCCCCTAGCAGTGGCTGCAGGAAGTCAGAATTTCACACTTTGTTGGCAGGATAGTCATAAAAATGAATTTCCGTATGACTTGTCTTAAGTCTCCATAAGATAGACTGAGTTATACACATTTTTGTGGGAAAAGACTGAAAAACGACAATAGATAATAATTCTATACTCTATGAGGAAACAGATTGTTAGCAATATACAATTTCTTATTTGTATCTTAAACGTCATCTATACATTTCAATGCTTTGTGTTTGGGCATGTTATGGCATTTCAAATATTTGTATAACATCAAATTATTACTGTTATCATTTTTGCATATTTTGTATGGGCATATTTCCCTGCATCTCTTTATCATCAGGAGTTCATTGTGAGTTGGTTTTAATTTTCTTAAAGGGAGCCATCAGATTGTATGAGAACCATCAACTAAGTTTATAGGCTCATAGGACAGGGGCTGCTGCAGAAGGGGGTGTGATTTCTAGACTTACCACTCTCACCATTCCATTGCCGTCCGCCCAGGAAGTTGGTGCTAAGTTCATACAGTGAACAATGTTCTCTTTTTCTGCCAGGAAAACAGGTGAAAATAATGTGGAGTGCAGCGAGGTCAGCTGTTGGGGAGCTACAAAGGTACAATATGCATTTCCTCACTGTCTACATAGAGCTGTACATTCAGCTTAAGATACAGGTATAGTAGAGCTTTCTCAGCTCATCCAAAAGTGCAGAAAATCTTCCTTTTTTCAGGGAGTCTCCCTGATATTCTAGGAGAGTTGCTAAGTATGCAGAAAACAGAGGGTGTCGCCCCATGCATTCCTGGATTGTTGCTATATAATGTCCAGGCAAATTCTGCCAGAGATTTTATTACTCAGAAACCAACAAGATCAAGTGACCTCAGACTCCATCATTTGATCAGAATCCAGATAGAAATCTATGGATTTCCTCAATTTCCCCCTTTCACGTACCAAGTTATGGATTCCCAAAGCTATTGAAGATCCATAATTGCCTCAACTTAAGACATCCTTCAGAGGTCCAGTCCCAGACATCCTCCAGACCCTGAACTTCTTCAAAACTTCTGTAAACCTGCACTATTTGCTTTATGATTAAAACTACCTTGTGCCATATTGAAATGTATAGAGAATAGAGATGAGCGAGCATACTCGTCCGAGCTTGATGCTCGTTCGAGTATTAGGGTGCTCGAGATGCTCGTTACTCGAGACGAGCACCACGCTCAGCGGGACCAATCAGATGAGAGGCAGCAGTCACACACCCATTCATAAATTCATGAATGGGTGTGTGAGTGGAATCTGCCTCTGATTGGTCAGGCTGTGACCAATTACAGGCAGCTCATTCAGCAGGCGGGGATTTTAAATCCCCGGCTGCTGAATACTACTCACAGCTGTTCAGAGCAGTTCAGGAGGACTGCCGCTGGCTGCGCTGAACTCCGTCTGCCGGGACCAGGTGAGTATATATATATTTTTTATTTTTACACATTTCTGGATGAATTGCAGGGAAGGGCTTATATATTTAACCCCTTCCCGACAATTCATCCCACGATCGCCGGCAGCCCATTGCTTTCAATGGAGCCAGCTGTATTGCCGGCTTCATTGAATTCAATGGGCTAACATCGTTCTTCTCTGCCACAGCTGTTACAGCTATGGCAGAGGAGAACGATCTTTATGCTGACAGTGGGGGGGGGGGGGTCTCACTGTTGCCACTATTGTGGCTTAATAGTCGGACCTGGGAACTTGAGATGCAGCCCAACATGTAGCCCCTCGCCTGCCCTATCCGTTTCTGTGTCGTTCCCATCACTTTCTTGAATTTCCCAGGTTTTCACAAATGAAAACCTTAGCGAGCATCGGCGATATACAAAAATGCTCGAGTCGCCCATTGACTTCAATGGGGTTCGTTACTCGAAACGAACACTCGAGCATCACTGAAAGTTCGACTCGAGTAACGAGCACCTGAGCATTTTGGTGCTCGCTCATCTCTAATAGAGAATATTGCAGGCTTTGGACATATGATCAAGACAATATTTATTAAGAGTGCTCTTTTCCTATATCACGTACAATGATGGGCTTTGTTTCTGTGGTCTCATAATGCTCACTCCAATTATGTAGTTCAGAGAGGTCAGCACTAGAGAGTTCATAATCCTAGCTATTAATGCACAACGCTGAATGCTTCTACTTCATCTACTAACAATAGATGGTTTAGAAACTGTGATGAAAAGCAACATGTGTTATGTCATGGGCACATTAGTTAGTTCCAGTGTTTTGCCATATTATCATTCCTTTCATATCCTTGCACCCATAGAATGGTTGTCATGGATACCGGCCCTCTGTATACACTGTTCACAATTATTGCTGATTCTACCATGAAACCACTGAGCATTCAACCCCCTGCCTCCTTGCAACTTTCTATTCATACAGCTTTTTCTACTGCTTACGGCAGCAAGTAATGTCATTTGCTTATCCAACAGGAAGAAATGTATATTTTTTTAGTGTAAAGGTTTTCATTTCCATGATCTGAAAAATAACTAATACTGGTTTATGGTATTATTCACGAGAGTTAGGAAAAAATAGAAAAAGCATAGTTTATATTATTCTGCATATTGTATTAGAGATATGCATGTACGAAAAGATGAATTACCATGTTATGTCTGAGCTGCATGCAAAAACAGCTTGTCTAGATTGGTCCTAATTTAGTGTCCTAAGGGATGGATATACACACAATACACTAATGTGGAGAACACAAAATACTTATTACAAAACAAAAAAGTGGGAGAATGGGAACTCTGACTCTAACCCACTAATTTAATGAGACCCTACCTTAAAAGCAGAGCAGCTGCCCTGATGAGGGTGACCTCACACCAGGAAACAGTGCTGATCCTGACTCTACCTAATTGGAAACAGTGATAATGTTTGCTACAATAAATACATCTTCCAGCCACCAAATCAACCCAGACACCAGCAAAGAAGTGCTCAATTCGGGCTTTAATGCCAGAATGAGACTAAGCATGCGCCAGCATGTAGATCACATGGACCGGGGCTGATGCCGTGACATCATACCAATCCCAATCTAACACAGCTGGCGATCCGTGACATATCTACTGTACATTTTACAATGAGCACCTTATAAAGAACATTTTCTTTTCTCAAACTATTGTCCAATAACAAACTTGCTCTTCTATCTTCCACAGTTACAATTTTCCCATAATGGGGAAACTGCTTCAGACAGGTTGTGAAATAATAGGAAAGCCACAGTGGCTGGCATCATACTTGAGGCAATTTGATTGGCCACTTTATTAAAGATACCCATGTATTAGTGGATTGTGCTTCATTTGGCCTTCAAAAACACAACAATTTGTTGTGCCACAGATTACACAAGGTGTTGAAATGTTTCTGCATAAATACTGGCCCATGTCAACAGGCTAACTTCTTGCATTTGCTAAAAATGGGAGGAGCTATAGCTGAAAGGAAGGGTTCATTGGTTTGTATAGCTTGTGCCAAATTCTGAACCTCCCATCAGCATGGTGATGGTGTGACAAAAATCTGGAATCATCTGACCAAGTGAGGTTTTTCTGCTGCTCAGTCATACAATTTTTACCCACTGGAGTCTCATCTTTCTGTTTGTCTTATAGAGCAGTGGCACTCAAACTGGTCGTCCGCTATTGTAGCCCATTTATGTTAATGAATGATGATTTGTTTGTTTGGACATTGTAGTTGGAGCACCAGTATTAGATTCAAATACAATTTTCTTGACTGTGCATCACTTGTTCATCAGAACTATTCTTTTTTCCATTTATCTGTATTATTTATGTCAAAGTATCCAGTTACAATAAATAAGAATAACAAGTATGAACTTTTATTGCTTATGCACAAGTTTTCATATAGATGCTACCTTTCATCATGAAATTAGTGTTGTTACTTATACAGTATTATCAAAGTTGGACCATAATGTGTCTGTATTCGATCCATATGTCCCATTTGTTTTAAAAAGTTTCCCTATTGTTCAAAGATGCAGCAATCATTAATTTGTACCAACAGTTATTGTTTACTCCCGAGAATATGTCCTTCATTGATGGTACTTATTAGTCATCCAGTATTTCACAACACTCGCTCTTGTTACTGTCATTGTGTGTAATACCACTGTTTTAATTTGCATGTCATATCTACCTCAATTTATATTTAAGAGAGCTAAAGGTATCTAAAATTGTTGGAAAGCTGCGAATCTTGGGTAAAAAAGGTCCTCATTTTTTCCAGAAGGTTAAGATTTTGAACAATCCCACCAAATATGTTTAGATGAACTGGATTCCATGCATTTCCAGCAAACTTCAGGGATATTATAAAAATAAGTTGGAACCAGATAGAATAGTAGAGTAGTTTCCTAGAAATCTCTATGTGTTTAGTGCAACGAGATACTGAGAATATGGCTTTATAGGATGTATTCAATGAGTTCCCAGAAAATCTTTGTTTATATCAGCTTCCCACTGGTTATATATATCATTGGGGAAAGCATCAAGAAGAATTTTGTAGCAAAATGATATGTTGTTTACTATTTATCATTAGAGAGCCAATTTGCTAATGCACATAAATGGAGTTGAGAGCATGTCTAATCTGCAGAAATGTATAAAATTTGTTCTTTTGGTTAACATGTTGTGAGCATATTCTACCTTCATAATGATCAGAAATATTATTTATATTTTTTAGCTTCCATTTATAAAGGTCTAGTTTAGCTGTAAAAGTTTTTATCCATAGATATTTCAACTGTTCTAAGATAGAGACTCTGTAATATTGGAGTACTGATGGGCACCGAACCCCTCCTTTTTGAATATTCTTGAAAACAATTGATGCCTTCACCGTCTGTTTATTATTTTGCCATACATAATGCATTAATAATGCTTGTAGCTTCTTAATATAGTTAAAATATAAATAAATGGGGAGGTTTCAAAGAACATAAAGGATTCTAGGTAAGATTAGCATTTTAACTGTAGCTATCGTACCCAACCACAACATTTTTATAGGTCTGAGATTTAATATTTCATACTTAATATTACCTAGTAAAGGTAAATAATTCTTATCAAAAATATCACTGATGGGGAGGGTTAGGTGTATCCCTAAATATGGGAGGGACTTGACATTTGTTTCTGCCAAACCTAAATTAAAAATTTGTGATTTGGATTAAGACATTTTGTATTATGAATCATTAGCAAAGCCTGACGATATTTTGGATAAGTCATCCAATGTAAGCCAGGGGTTTTTACATATTATTATTATTATTATATTGTTGTCAATCCTAAATTATGCTCTGATGGGCCATTATAGATTCTTTTAAAAATTGCAATGTTACAAATTTTCTCAGCAAAAGGTTCCATGACTAAAGGAAAAATCAATTGTCACATGGGAAATCCCAGTCTAGTCCCATTAGAAATTAAAAACTGAGAAGATAAAATCCTGAAGTAAATAGTTGTGCTGAGGGATTAAAATATAAGGCTTTGATCACAGACAAAATTAAACCTTTCAATCCAAATTTAGTCAAAACAGAGTCCATATACCCCGTAGAATGCTATTCTGGGAGTGAGAATGCCTACTCAGAAAGAGCAGAGAAGGTATCCTACTAAACTCAACAAAATGGATTGTTAATTAACCTCCTTGACCCATCCACTGTTTGTCTATCCTTTATAAATCAAACTTGGTAATTTTTAATTATGCAAGGTAGATGACCAATAATTTTTTGAAAATAATCTCTGAATATAATTTTGGTCTGAAATTTTCATGTTTATCTCGGGATTTCCCAGGCTTGGGCCTCGGTCACACTGGCGTTTTTTACTGTGATTTGCGGATCACATGATGGATGCGCTTCCGCAAATCGCGTGACCGGGGCTGAAAAATCTGCTCCTAGCCGCGTTTCATTAGGAACGGGCCGGAGCAGTGCAGCGCTGTCTAGCGCATTGAATTTAATGGAGCTGGCAATACAGCGGGCTCCATTGAAAGCAATGGGCTTTTGGCGATCTCAGGATGAATTTTCGGGAAGGGCTTAAAAATATAAGCCCTTCCCTGAAACTCATCCAAAACTGTGTAAAAAGTAAAAAAAATATATACACTCACCTTGTCCCGGCAGACGGAGTTCAGCCGCGGCCGGCCGGCCATTCTCCTGAACTGCTGTGAGTAGTATTCAGTAGCCGGGGATTTAAAATCCCCGTCTGCTGAATGAGCTGCCTCTGATTGGCTCAGCGCAGGGACCAATCAGGGGCAGCTCTCAGCTGCCATTCAGCTGAGAGCTGCCCCTGATTGGTCCCTGCACTGAGCCAATCAGAGGCAGCACTCACTCACCCATTTATGAATTCATGAATGGGTGAGTGAGAGCTGCCTCTGATTGGTGAGGGCTGTGACCAATCAGAGGCAGCTCATTCAGCAGGCGGGGATTTTAAATCCCCGGCTGCTGAATATTACTCACAGCAGTTCAGGAGAACTGCCGGCCGGCCGCGGCTGAACTCCGTCTGCCGGGACAAGGTGAGTATATAGATTTTTTAACTTTTTACACAGTTTTGGATGATTTTCAGGGGAGGGCTTATATTTTTAAGCCCTTCCCCAAAATTCATCCTGAGATCGCCCGCAGCCCATTGCTTTCAATGGAGCCGGCTGTATTGCCGGCTCCATTGAATTCAATGGGCAAACATCATTCTTCTCTGCCACAGCTGTTACAGCTGTGGCAGAGGAGAATGATTTGTCTAGTATATGTTCTCAATGGGGTCGGCGCTGCTGCCCCGGCCCCATTGAACGCATATAGAGAAGACAAGGAATCACAGATCGCAGATAACCTCGATCTGCGATTTCTTGTCCTATAATTTATTGGACAAGCGCATAAAAAGAGCCCATGTGTCCGATACCATTGCAAAGCAATGGTTCTATAAAATCGCCGATCGCGTGCGCATGCGCAAATCGCGCGGAAAAACGCCCGTGTGACCGAGGCCTTAGGCAATATAACAACTAGTGCCTGCAATATTTCACATGGAAATGAACTTTCTGAAATCACATGGTTAAATACATTGCAAAGAGGTGGAACAATACTATCACAAAATATTTTATAATTTTCATTAGTAAACCCATCAGGTCCTGGGAATTTATTTATTTGAGAATGTTTGATAACGTTATTAATCTCAGAAATTAAAATAGGAGAGTTGATTTCAGTTAATTCTTCATCACTCAAACTCGGGAGGCATAAAGGCTGTAAAAATGTTGTAATCATGCTAGTTGGGGGTCGGAAAGTGGTGAAGTCCTACTTAAGATTCTAAAAGTCAGCAAATGAGTCGGCTATATGACTCGGCTCGAAAATCTTATTTCCTAAGCAGTCAAAAATATTTGGGATTTTAGATTTGGCAGATTTATTTTTAAGTTTGTAGGCAAGCGTTTTGCCCATTTTATTTCCTTGCAATTGTACAGCATTTTGTTTCTTCTCAACATAGGTTTACAGTTATTGGTTTCACTGTGGCAGAGGAATCAATATTTTACCTCTAGAGACCTTTCCCTGTATTGATTTTTTTAAAACATAACTTTTAATAATAGAATAATTAAAAACATCTATTGCGGGCTTAGAAATAACAAACAAATACATAAATTCTAAAAACACCACCCAAGTGGACCAAAAATACAGGTTAGTGTGGTATTCACTGGTAGGTAATTTTGAGGAATGATTTCACGAAGGATATCGAGTATTTCCGTAAAAACACAGCCTAGCAGTGTTTGTGCTCAAAACGCAAAAAGGCAAAAAACAAGGATGTCTGACTACCTTGACATGGGACAGCCACATCTACAGGAACAAGGATAATGTAATCGCACCAGAAATTAGAGATGCAGAAAGGAGTCTATAGTCCACTTCTCTCCAAATAGATGATATCCCTAAGGAACTGTTTCCAAATACCTAATATGCAAATTGTTCTAAATAGAAGCTTTAGTTTGTATCGGTTCAATGCGTTTCTGTTGTAATACCTCAACGTCCTCAGGAAACGCAATGAAATCATTAATAGAGTGTTTTAAATGAACCCTCCAATTTCTAGAGAAAGGAATAACCTAATGGTACACCTTAACAATCGCTAAGGCTGAACTAAGGGGTGGGGATATAGTTAAATAATAGAGATGAGCGAGCACCAAAATGCTCGGGTGCTCGTTATTCGGGACGAACTTTTCGCGATGCTCGAGGGTTCGTTTCGAGTAACGAACCCCATTGAAGTCAATGGGCGACCCGAGCATTTTTGTATTTCGCCGATGCTCGCTAAGGTTTCCTTGTGTGAAAATCTGGGCAATTCAAGAAAGTGATGGGAACGACACAGCAACGGATAGGGCAGGCGAGGGGCTACATGTTGGGCTGCATCTCAAGTTCACAGGTCCCACTATTAAGCCACAATACCGGCAAGAGTGGGCCCCCCCCCCTCCCAAAAACTTTTACTTCTGAAAAGCCCTCATTAGCATGGCATACCTTAGCTAAGCACCACACTACCTCCAACAAAGCACAATCACTGCCTGCATGACACTCCACTGCCACTTCTCCTGGGTTACATGCTGCCCAACCGCCCCCCCTCCCCCCCCACAGCGCACACCAAAGTGTCCCTGCGCAGCCTTCAGCTGCCCTAATGCCTCACCACCCTCATGTCTATTTAGAAGTGCGTCTGCCATGAGGAGGAACCGCAGGCACACACTGCAGAGGTTGGCACGGCTAGGCAGCGACCCTCTTTAAAAGTGGCGGGGCGATAGCCCACAATGCTGTACAGAAGCAATGAGAAATAGAATCCTGTGCCACCGCCATCAGGAGCTGCACACGTGGGCATAGCAATGGGGAACCTATGTGCCACACACTATTCATTCTGTCAAGGTGTCTCTGCATGCCCCAGTCAGACTGGTAATATGTACCTTAACAGTAACCGCGTTGGTGGTAATGTGGTGGTGACTGCGGACCTAGTAGCGCGGTTTTATTTTGTTGGTTTTCGGAATGTGGCCAGGATTAAGTGGGCCGTGGCGGGGGGATGGTGGGGGGTCTCTCTTGTAGTGTCGGTAAAGGTGAAATTCTTGGACTGCCACCAGACGAACCAATGCAAAGGCATTTGCCAAGAATGTTTGTTTTCCCTGTTGGAGGAGGAGGGGGATGTTTTTGAGGCACTACGTGTCCTCTACACGTGTCCGTGGTTATATGCACCTTTACAGTAACCGCGTTGGTGGGAAATGGCCTCGCCGCCATCATGTCTTTGGGAAGCCTCTGTTTCCACACCCCAGAGACATACCATTAGCAGCGGTATAGGCAGAGCCCAGAATTCGTAACATTTCAGCCGTAGCATTAGGACAGGCCCCACTAACATATCACTAGCAGCATTATAGCGGGAGCGCAGTCTTCGTTCCATGTCAGCAATAGTAGCACTCAAGACAGGCCCCAGTAACAATTCCGAAGCAGCAGTATAGTGGGAGCGCAGTCTTCGTTCCATTTCAGTAGCTGCAGTATAGCCAAGGCCCAAGTTACATTTATGTAGCTAAAGTGTAGGCCAACCCCACACACCTTTCTGTACCATGAGTGCAGGTGAAGAACATACAAATTGCTATGATTACACTGTAGGTGATGGCCCCCAAAAATTGGTGTACCAACAGTACTAATGTACCTCAGTAAAAATTGGCCATGCCCAACCAAGATGGCAGGTGAAACCCATTAATCGCTTTGGTTAATGTGGCTTAAGTGGTAACTAGGCCTGGAGGCAGCCCAGTTTAATGAAAAATTGGTTCAAGTTAAAGTTTCAACGCTTTTAAGAGCATTGAAACATATAAAAATTGTTTCGAAAAATTAGATGAGTGAGCCTTGTGGCCCTAAGAAAAATTGCCCGTTCAGCGTGATTACCTGAGGTTTCAGGAGGAGGAGCAGGAGGAGGAGGAGGAATATTAGACACAGATTGATGAAGCAGAAATGTCCCCGTTTTGGATGGTGAGAGAGAACGTAGCTTCCATCCGCGGGTGCATAATACGTATTGCTTACGTATCGCTGCTGTCCGCTGGTGGAGAAGAGAAGTCTGGGGAAATCCAGGCTTTGTTCATCTTGATGAGTGTTAGCCTGTCGGCACTGTCGGTTGACAGGCGGGTACGCTTATCTGTGATGATTCCCCCAGCCGCACTAAACACCCTCTCCGACAAGACGCTAGCCGCAGGACAAGCAAGCACCTCCAGGGCATACAGCGCTAGTTCAGGCCACGTGTCCAGCTTCGACACCCAGTAGTTGTAGGGGGCAGAGGCGTCACCGAGGATGGTCGTGCGATCGGCTACGTACTCCCTCACCATCCTTTTACAGTGCTCCCGCCGACTCAGCCTTGACTGGGGAGCGGTGACACAGTCTTGCTGGGGAGCCATAAAGCTGGCCAGGCCCTTAAAGACTGTTGCACTGTCTGGGCTGTACATGCTGCTGAATCTACGCACCTCCCCTGCTACCTGGCCCTCGGAACTGCGCCTTCTGCCACTACCGCTGTCGGATGGGAATTTTACCATCAGCTTGTCCGCCAGGGTCCTGTGGTATAGCAACACTCTCGAACCCCTTTCCTCTTCGGGAACTGGGAAGGTTCTCCTTATAGCGTGGGTCGAGCAGTGTGTACACCCAGTAATCCGTAGTGGCCAGAATGCGTTGAATGCGAGGGTCACGAGAAAGGCATCCTAACATGAAGTCAGCCATGTGTGCCAGGGTACCTGTACGCAACACATGGCTGTCCGCACTAGGAAGATCACTTTCAGGATCCTCCTCCTCCTCCTCCTCCTCAGGCCATACACGCTGAAATGATGACAGGCAAGCAGCATGGGTACCGTCAGCAGTGGGCCAAGCTGTCTCTTCCCCCTCCTCCTCATCCTCCTCATCCTCCTCCTCCTCCTCCTGAACGCGCTGAGATATAGACAGGAGGGTGCTCTGACTATCCAGCGACATACTGTCTTCCCCCGGCTCTGTTTCCGAGCGCAAAGCGGCTGCCTTTATGGTTTGCAGGGAACTTCTCAAGATGCATAGCAGAGGAATGGTGACGCTAATGATTGCAGCATCGCCGCTCACCACCTGGGTAGACTGATCAAAGTTTCGAAGGACCTGGCAGATGTCTGCCAACCAGGCCCACTCTTCTGAAAAGAATTGAGGAGGCTGACTCCCACTGCGCCGCCCATGTTGGAGTTGGTATTCCACTATAGCTCTACGCTGCTCATAGAGCCTAGCCAACATGTGGAGCGTAGAGTTCCACCGTGTGGGCACGTCGCACAGCAGTCGGTGCACTGGCAGATTAAAGCGATGTTGCAGGGTGCGCAGGGTGGCAGCGTCCGTGTGGGACTTGCGGAAATGTGCGCAGAGCCGGCGCACCTATACGAGCAGGTCTGACAAGCGTGGGTAGCTTTTCAGAAAGCGCTGAACCACCAAATTAAAGACGTGGGCCAGGCATGGCACGTGCGTGAGGCTGCCGAGCTGCAGAGCCGCCACCAGGTTACGGCCGTTGTCACACACGACCATGCCCGGTTGGAGGCTCAGCGGCGCAAGCCAACGGTCCGTCTGCTCTGTCAGACCCTGCAGCAATTCGTGGGCCGTGTGCCTCCTATCTCCTAAGCTGAGTAGTTTCAGCACGGCCTGCTGACGCTTGCCCACCGCTGTGCTGCCACGCCGCGCGACACCGACTGCTGGCGACGTCCTGCTGCTGCTGACACATCTAGATTGCGAGACAGAGGTTGAGGAGGAGGAGGAGGAGGGTGCTTTAGTGGAAGAAGCATACACCGCCGCAGATACCACCACCGAGCTGGGGCCCGCAATTCTGGGGGTGGGTAGGACGTGAGCGGTCCCAGGCTCTGACTCTGTCCCAGCCTCCACTAAATTCACCCAATGTGCCGTCAGGGAGATGTAGTGGCCCTGCCCGCCTGTGCTTGTCCACGTGTCCGTAGTTAAGTGGACCTTGCCACTAACCGCATTGGTGAGGGCGCGTACAATGTTGCGGGAGACGTGGTCATGCAGGGCTGGGACGGCACATCGGGAAAAGTAGTGGCGACTGGGAACTGAGTAGCGCGGGGCCGCCGCCGCCATCATAGCTTTGAAGGACTCCGTTTCCACAACCCTATACGGCAGCATCTCAAGGCTGATAAATTTGGCTATGTGGACGGTTAACGATTGAGCGTGCGGGTGCGTGGTGGCGTACTTGCGCTTGCGCTCCAACACTTGCGCTAGCGACGGCTGGACTGTGCGGTGCGAGACATTGGTGGATGGGGCCGAGGACAGCGGAGGTGAGGCTGTGGGTGCAGGCCATGAGACGGTTGTGCCTGTGTCCTGAGAGGGAGGTTGGATCTCAGTGGCACGTTGGGGCACAGGGGGAGAGGCAGCGGTGCAAACCGGAGGCGGTGAACGGCCTTCGTCCCACCTTGTGGGGTGCTTGGCCATCATATGTCTGTGCATGCTGGTGGTGGTGAGGCTGTTGGTGGTGGCTCCCCGGCTGATCTTGGCGCGACAAAGGTTGCACACCACTGTTCGTCGGTCGTCAGGCGTCTCTGTGAAAAACTGCCAGACCTTAGAGCACCTCGGCCTCTGCAGGGTGGCATGGCGCGAGGGTGTGCTTTGGGAAACACTTGGTGGATTATTCGGTCTGGCCCTGCCTCTACCCCTGGCCACCGCACTGCCTCTTGCAACCTGCCCTGCTGATGCCCTTGCCTCCCCCTCTGAAGACCTGTCCTGAGTAGGCGTTGCACACCAGGTGGGGTCAGTCACCTCATCGTCCTGCTGCTCTTCCTCCGAATCCTCTGTGCGCTGCTCCCTTGGACTTACTGCCCTTACTACTACCTCACTGCAAGACAACTGTGTCTCATCGTCATCGTCCTCCT
Organism: Eleutherodactylus coqui; assembly: GCF_035609145.1. Classification (NCBI taxonomy): domain Eukaryota; kingdom Metazoa; phylum Chordata; class Amphibia; order Anura; family Eleutherodactylidae; genus Eleutherodactylus; species Eleutherodactylus coqui. The sequence goes on along the minus strand of NC_089840.1, from coordinate 85,070,695 downwards.
CACCCACAGAAAGTTCTTGAGACAGTTGGCGGAAGTCCCCAGCCTCTTCCCCCGGACCCCGGGAACTTTCGAATGGTTGGGCATCAGTGACGATAAACTCCTCTGGTGGGAGAGGAACCACTGCTGCCCAATCTGAGCAGGGGCCCGAGAACAGTTCCTGGGAGTGTTCCCGCTCCTGAGCAGGTGTCATTGTAGTGGAGTGAGGAGGCTGGGAGGAAGGAGGAGCAGCAGACAGAGGATTCGGATTTGCAGCACTGGACGGCGCAGAACTGTGGGTGGATGATAGCTTGCTCGAAGCACTTTCTGCCATCCAGGACAGGACCTGCTCACACTGCTCATTTTCTAATAAAGGTCTCCCGCGTGGACCCATTAATTGGGCGATGAATGTGGGGACGCCAGAAACGTGCCTCTCTCCTAATCGCGCAGCAGTCGGCTGCGACACACCTGGATCAGGAGCTCGGCCTGTGCCCACACCCTCACTTGGGCCTACGCGTCCTCGGCCACGTCCACGTCCTCTAGGCTTACCCCTACCCCTCAGCATGCTGTATTACCAGTGATTTGATTTCCCAGGCAGGAAATAAATTGGCGCAAGCCTGCAGGCCAAATATAATTTCTTTTCCTTTTTTGCAAAGGGAAGCACCCACTGCGTATATTCAATGAACAAGAAGTTTAATATCTGTGGTGTGGCCCTCAAAAAGTGTCACACAACTATAGTGTAGCAGAGTTATTAACTCTAGCAGAGCAGGTATTTGCCAGTCAGGAAAGACAATGGCGCAAGCCTGCAGTAAACCGTAGCTGGTTGCGTCTGATTTTTGTACGTTGTCCACGCAGCACACACGTAAACGGAGACCTTAGGACTGACACAGGCAGGCCAAATATAATTTCTTTTCCTTTTTTGCAAAGGGAAGCACCCACTGCGTATATTCAATGAACAAGAAGTTTAATATCTGTGGTGTGGCCCTCAAAAAGTGTCACACAACTATAGTGTAGCAGAGTTATTAACTCTAGCAGAGCAGGTATTTGCCAGTCAGGAAAGACAATGGCGCAAGCCTGCAGTAAACCGTAGCTGGTTGCGTCTGATTTTTGTACGTTGTCCACGCAGCACACACGTACACGGAGACCTTAGGACTGACACAGGCAGGCCAAATATAATTTCTTTTCCTTTTTTGCAAAGGGAAGCACCCACTGCGTATATTCAATGAACAAGAAGTTTAATATCAGTGGTGTGGCCCTCAAAAAGTGTCACACAACTATAGTGTAGCAGAGTTATTAACTCTAGCAGAGCAGGTATTTGCCAGTCAGGAAAGACAATGGCGCAAGCCTGCAGTAAACCGTAGCTGGTTGCGTCTGATTTTTGTACGTTGTCCACGCAGCACACACGTACACGGAGACCTTAGGACTGACACAGGCTGGCCAAATATAATTTTTTGTCCTTTTTAGCAAAGGGAAGCACCCACTGCGTATATTCAATGAACAATAACTGTGTTGTGGCCCTGCCTACACAATTCTGTCCCTGTAGTATCAATGGAGGGTGCAATGCTCTACACAGACGATTTTTAGAAAGAAAAAAAAAATGCAACACTGCTAACAGCAGCCAGCACAGTACTGCACACGCTTCAATTTGGCCCTAGAAAGGACCGTTGAGGTTCTTGAAGGCTACACTCACTCCTAACACTCTCCCTGCCTATGCACCACTTCTGTCCCTAATGCCGGGTGCAATGCTCTGCACTGCCGATTTTGAGGAAAAAAAAACAAACAAAAAACACTGCTAGCAGCAGCCTGCACACAGGTAGATGTGGCCCTGAGAAGGACCGTTGGGGTTCTTGAAGCCTACACTGACTCCTAACGCTCTCCCTACAGCAGCACCAGCACGATAGTACTTTCCCTCAGCTAACTCACAAGGCATGTGTGGCGAGCCGCGGGAGGGGCCGACTTTTATACTCGGGTGACATCTGATCACCCCAGCCACTCACAGCAGGGGGGTGGTATAGGGCTTGAACGTCACAGGGGGAAGTTGTAATGCCTTCCCTGTCTTTCAATTGGCCAGAAAAGCGCGCTAACGTCTCAGAGAGGAAACTGAAAGTAACCAGAACACCGCGTGGTGCTCTTTACGAGTAACGAGCATCCCGAACACCCTAATATTCGCACGAATATCAAGCTCGGACGAGTACGTTCGCTCATCTCTATTAAATAACCATGCCTACGTAATGAATCTGTCTCTCTATGAGGTTTTCTTTTTTTTTTAATTAATTTTTATTCAAGTTTTGACATTACAATACAATCAGTCTGCAGTGTGTTCAGAGATCATTGTGAAACATCAAAGATATATGAGAATCTAAATGATACAGATACTCAGATTCTCATCAAGCTTTTTAGATAAACTTGGACAAGCATACGATACCCCTGCTAAGAACCTAAACAACTGTTTAGCTCATTAAAGGCTCTGTATACTGTATCAACGCAGACTGAAAAAAAAAAACGAGAAACAAAAACAGACACCAAAGGAAGAGGGGGAGGGGGACAGGGATGAGTAAAAATAGGCGAGTTACGCAAATACCTGCTCAGAAGCATGGATATTCCATCTCAGTGCACTAAAACGTCCAGAGACCTCACACTCAACCAAGAACTCCAGGTCAGTAGGAACTGTAAATTTGTGCTCCAGCTAATTCCTCCAGGTTATAAATCAAATCTACCCTCTCCTTCCATAGGGACAGAGAGGCCGGAGTATTCTGTTGCCATAGTAAAGGGAATAATGCCTTAGCCGCATCCAGGAGAAAGGCGATCAGCTTATTCTTAAGCGGATGGAACATCGCCGACGGTTTCCAAAGAAAAATTATCTCGGGTGAGAGAGAGAAATTTGGTGAAATCTTCCCCAGTACCACCTCCACTCCTCTCCAAAAGGGTGTCAAACTTGGACATTTCCACCATATGTGGAGATAGGAGCCTTCCTCTCCATCACATCTCCAAAATCTTCCATGAGGAGCTAACTTGTATGCGCGGAGCCATTGTGGAGTTTTGTACCATCTTACCAGGAGTTTGTAATGGGACTCCTGCGATAGAATGCATGGGGAGAGACCAAAGGATGTACAAAGAATTAATTTCGTATCACCCTGTGAAAGAGAGATACCCAGTTCTTTCTCCCAAGAAATAATGAAGGCGGGTGTAAAGGATGTTTTAGGGGAGATAAATTGCTTTCGCAGAGAAGAAATTTTCCTAAAGTTAGGGTTGCTTTCCCTTAATAATTTTTCAAATGGCATCAGCGGTCTAGTAGATTTGTACGTTCTGAGGAAGTCCCCGAACATCCCATGCACAAGAGCGTCATGTAAGAAGGAAAGGCTCAGGGTGGGGAGCATTGAATGAAGGATCTCTGGCGGAGACAAGTGTGCCAGATCCTGCAGGTTACTTACAAGAAAATGTCTGAATTTCCTCCACACCGAGGCAGACCCCGGGTCAGGATGGGGTCTAAGTAACCTATGTAAACTACATAATGGTAACATCGGCGAGGGTAATGGTGCTAAATCACCCCTTACACTGTCCCATACCTCGCAGGGTCCCCTTAGTAGTGGGTTGAAAACCTTCGATCTATATTGAGACCTGTTAGGGAGCCAGAGATCGTCCATGCAGGTGTAACTGCTATATCCCATGACAAGGGAGGAGAGTAGTTTATCCTTTATTGGTTGGGCCAAGTTCATCTAGTAGCCCAACTGAGAGGCTCGGTAGAAGTCGGATACATTGGGGAGATCAATGCCACCCTCTAATCTTCTCCTAATCATCAGGCTATAAGCCAGTCTAGGTCTCCTCTGCCTCCACACAAAGCCCGGAAAAGCGGATCGTAGGGTCTCAAAAAAGCTCACCGGCAAATGAATAGGGAGCAGCCGAATCTTGTAAATTATAATCGGAAGGACATATGATTTCAAAATATTTTTCCTGCTGAACCATGAAATGAATGGCATATCATATGATCTCAACAGATTCTTAGTTTAACCCAGCAAGGGTGAGAAGTTAGCTGCATATAGACCGTCTGCCCTTGTAGTTAGCTTAACTTCTAAATAGTCCAGCGAAGTCTCTGACCACATTAGGGGTGATGAGTCTTTAAGGGCGTTGCATCTATTATCGGGAATGGAAATGTTTAGAACTGTCGATTTTGAGAGATTAATTTTGAAATTAAAGATTAATTCAAAATCCTCCAGCAGCTCGATGAGTCTAGGTAGCCCCCTTTCAGGATCTGTTATTAAGAGCACTATATCGTCAGCAAAGGCTGCCGAATATAGCGAGTCATTGTAGAAATTTAGACCCTTGATCGTTGGGTCCTGTCTGATCCTTGAAAGAAGAGGCTCCAACACCAGGATAAAAAGAAAGGGGGAGAGAAGGCAGCCCTGACGGGTGCCATTCCTAATATCAAAGGGTGGGGACAATATATAGTTGATTTTCAATCTCGCATACGGACAGGTGTACAGCGAGAAGATGGCCGAGACAAATTCCACCGGTAAATTATAATGGAGTAACACTTTTTCCATGTAGTGCCAATCAACTCTGTCAAACACCTTTTCAGCGTCAGTACCCACAAAGGCTAATGGTATATTATTATGTTGCACATAACGTGCAGCATGCAGTAATCTAGGACAATTTTCCCTGCCCTCTCTCCCCCTGACAAAGCCGGCATGTTCCTCATTGATCAAAGAAGGAATAAAATCCTCAAGTCTCTTGGCCAGAAGTTTAGCCCATAGTTTGATATCAAGATTAATTAGGGAGATTGGCCTGTAACTACCACATAGTTCAGGATCCTTATTCTCTTTGTGAATGAGAGTAATGTGGGCTTCCTGTGCCTGTTTAAGCAAGGTGGCACCTGACAAAAGAGCATTAAAAAGCTCGGTCAATCGAAGGACTAACATTGGACTAAAGGATTTATAGTAAGGTAAGGTTAGGCCGTTCAGGCCAGGGCTTTTGTTAGGCGGGCAGGACGCCAGGAAATTTTCGACCTCGCTCTGTGAGACCGGTGACATTAAAGAGGATGCTTCAAAATCGCTCAGTTTGGGTAGGTGGGACTGGTGCAGAAAGAATTCCATCTGCTGATCCACTTATGAATTGTCCCTAGCCGTTAATTGACCTTTGATGTTATGTAAGTTGAAGTAGAATTGTTGAAATTCATAAGCTATGTCTTTGGAGGTAGTGACCCTAGTGCCGGAATAGGATTTAATGGAATTAATCGTGTTCTTTGCCCGTTCTGTTTTAATTAGCAAGGACATAAATTTGCTACCTTTATTACCCTGCGCATAGACTATGTGCTTCAGATGTAAGTGTTTCTTATTGAACCTAGATTCAAGGCAACGCCTCAAGTCTCTCCTCATCTCTGCCAATTCGTCCATGTTTGCTTTTATTTGAGAAAGTTTAACTGCTTGTTCTAGTTTAGCTATCTGACAGAGTTTCTCGTCGATATCTTTTTGTAATAGTTTTTTAAACCCTAGAGCCTAGGGCAATGATTTACCCTCTAACGACGGTTTTATGAGCCTCCGAGACAATTGGAGAGGCAGAGTCTCCACCCGAATTAAGCTAAAATTATTCCTCGATAGATTTGGATAGAGAATCTCTCTTCTTTGGAGTCTAAAAGGGAGGCGTTAAGTCTCCATCTCCATTCTCTTGGGGTCGACAGAAGAGGGTGGAGGGTGACGTGGACTGGGGCATGGTTAGAGACAGTCTCTGGGTCGATCCGGGCTTTATCTAGCTGTACGAAAAGGTTTGGAGAGATAAATATATAGTCCAGCCTCTGGAAGGAGGAGTGGATTTGGGAGAAAAAAGAATAATCCTTTGATGTAGGATGGAGAAAACGCCAAGCGTCAATTACCCCCAACTCCTGCAAGCAGTGATTAGGTTTTCTCAGCCTGACTTGAGAAATCAGGTTGCGTCCCACGGAGGAGTCAAGTAAAGGGTTGAGAGCGACATTAAGATCTCCCCCAAGGATAATCTGTCCCACAGCAAAATGTTTCAGGACCTCTAATTGTTTAAGTATCCATGGAACCTGATCTACATTTAGGGCATATAAATTAGCGATGGTCATTTTTGTATTGTTCAGTACCCCTTTAAGGAAAAGCACCCTACCCTCCTCATCCCTATATTGGGCCTCACAGATAAAGTCGACAGTTTTATGGAAGACAATTGCCACCCCCTTGGAGGCTGATGTCGAGTGGGCCCTGTGAAAACCTACCGGAAAGCATTTGCCTGGTAACGAAAAGCATCTGTGTTTCCTGCAGAAAAAGAATTTTGGTTTCATACCTTTTCAGGAGCAGGGATATATTATGTCGTTTTAATGGTGAGTTTAGGCCCCTGGCGTTAAAGGACGTGAGATTTAAGGACCCCATACCGCTCTGTGAATATGCTACAAAGGAAAATTCGATACGTTAACAGAAAAAACAGTGCACTTGGATAATTCAGAAACAAATTCCTGCATAACCCGCCTGGGACAGGGAGGGGGGAAGGGAAGATTGGGAAGGGGAAGATAACAAGGGGTATAAAAAACAAATAAAAAAGATAAGCTGTAGTAAGCGCTGGGATAAACTAGGGAAACTTAATTAGCACACAGAAAATTGTATTCGATTCCGCCTAAACAGGGGATCCTTTCCAAGAGAGGTGGGCGTGCCACAATGAAATACTGCAATGGCAGTACCAAAAAAGAAAAATCAGTAATGAAAAATTTAACACAGCCTGACCTGGCAGGCACGGTCTAAGACCCTATCTATTTAAGAGAGAAAGCATGCATACGTAATATCTACTCTAAGATATCCAATATCTTTAAGGAAGAACAGTCCTATCTAGGAGTACTAGACTGACTGGAAAGCGATCATAACAATATTATTATGAGGGGGAACCGGGCCCCCCATAAGGTGAGTAGAGCTCCGGGCGGCAGATAGACACCCCCCCCAACCCCATCCCCCACCTGAAGAAAAGGAGAAAAAAAAACTTTGTATGTCCATTATAGAACCTCAAACGAGAAGAACACCACCTCCGCGAAATGTCCAGAGTCAAGTAGCAGGATCCACTGATTCCTCTCTTGCCTTCTTCTTCTTGCCTTTTAGTGACTTGGCGGGGCCCGCTCTCTGCCAGTCATCAGGAGTTTTAAGCCTTGCAAATCTTGGTAGATCTGGAAGAGGAAGCCAGCTTGGTAAATCGATCAGATCAATGTCCAGAAACTGCCAGCATTTATGGAGATCCTCAGGGGAGCATATGTTGATCCTTCAACCTTTGTGGTTAATTCCTAGGCCAAATGGAAACAACCAGGCATACTTTATGTCCTTGTCCCTTAGGGCATCCAAGAAAGGACGTAGCATGCGGCGCTTCGCCAACGTGGACAGAACAAGGTCTTGGAATATTTGTAGTGGTACATCCATATAGCGGAGATCTTTGTGGTTTCTTGCTGCTCTCAGAATAGCTGCTGCATCCGGAAGGAGCAGTAGTTTGCACACCACATCCCTAGGGGGTTCAGATGCCGCTGGAAGGGGTCTGAGGGCTCTATGTATGCGTTCAATAACAATGGGCGAGGCCACCTCAGAACCCAGTAGTAGTGTGAAAATTTCTTTGGCAATTTTAGCTATGCAGTCCCCTGCCCATGACTCCGGGAACCCCTTAATGCGCACACTACTGCGTCTGTTGCTATTTTCTAAGTCCTCTTGCATAATGAGGGTTTTGTTTGAATGCTACTCTTTAAGAACCTGCTCCAGTTCAATGGAGTGGGCAGTAATATTAGTGGAGGTGGCCTCCAGGTCTTCCACCCTGCGGCCCAGGTGTTTGATTTCCTTCTTTATCTCAGCCAAGTCAAACCTCACCGGGCGCAGGGCTTGAGAGATCAGGTCTCTCATGAAGCTTCTGGAGATGTGTTCTCCGTCCTCTCCATCGGTCAAAGCCTCCTCCTCTCCCTCCTTACTTTGTGAAGCATCCATCATCTGTGCCGGCACCATCTTGGAGGGAGTGCGTGGGGACCGGGCGCTCCCATCTTTAAGGTACCACTACATATCTGTCTGTCCCCTACTCAATCGAGAAGTGCCCTGGAGCTCTCCCCTCTCTCCTTGCTGATCTTCACCATGCTTTCCTTTATCTAGCCGCTGTATAGGGTCCCAGAAGGTGCCACTGAGAAGGAGCTCCACTCTCAGACCTCCATCTCACTCAGCGGTCAGGCTCGACCCCCCATTCTATGAGGTTTGACTAGAAGTTACCAAACCCAGAGCCCCCCCCCCAACCCAAAATGAAAATAAAAAAGTTCAGCAGCGTCACCAGACTTGAAGGTAGGCTGGAGATGAATGATTGGTCTCACACTCAGTATGTTCTTATAAAGCCTAGGCTAATACCTACCTCCTGGGGGGGGGGTGTAAATCCCTAGGCCAATTATAGCGGCACTAGCCAACCAAGCACACCCTAATGAGGGTGGCAAACAATAATTAATATATTTCAGTACCACTACTTGCGCATGGTATTTACAATAGCCATAGTAAAGGATACATAACCCCTGATGGTATACCTTGCAAGAATGGTCCCAAAACGATTGTCATATTACCATTCCTCATGGTCCCAGATAATTGTAGTATTTGGAGTGGGGCATGATCCTTGTTGATAGTATGGCCGTAGCCAGGCTTAGTACGCACGTCATGACGCAACGTAAATGTGTCATGAGGTAGCAGCGTACTGGGACAGTTCCCTCAGCTTATTCATTCATGTCTGTGAGTGACGCCAGAACATGCAAGAGGGAGGTTCCCATACTAGGATTGGGAACCTGAGGTACATCATAATATCAGGGGCAATGTTTGAAAACTGCACCCGGTTGGGAACTGATACTCCATACATAGGATCTGCCCACTCTAGTTCTACAGTTTATGTTTACATGGGGTTTGTGACTATGGTTTGCAATCAGTAGAACTCTATCAAAAGGCTAGGATAATCTAGGTGGAGGAAACTATGCCGTTAGGAACCGGTTAACGGTCAATTATCTCGGTTTAGAAATGAGCAATCTACCAGACCTAAGAGATCTGGAATCTCTGGAGGCAGATAGTCAAAAGGAAGTGGGGTAAGGTCTCTTTACCGATTTGAAGCTGTCTAGCACAAAAAAATCCACCGCCTTCCATCTTGCCGTACACCGATATGCTCAAGAAATTGATATTAAATGAAATCAAAAGCATATCGACTCCCCCAAGAATAGTAAATAATCTGAGCTCTATAGAGATGTCAGCATTGAGACAGCTTGAAGAAGACAATGATCTGGTCATCAAGTCTGCTGATATAGGGGGAAACATTGTAGTGATGGATAGAGAGAGCTGTATTACAATGTGCATAAGTCTTCTAGATGATAAGATCCGATCATCAGATCCGAAGGTTGTTTTTTAAGATAGCTTGAAATCCCTGCTTATGCAAGCTAAAGATACTAACTGTATAAGCCCAACTAAGTATCAATTTCTTATGCCCTCTCACCCAAAGATAGCAACTTTCTATTGTTTACCAAAGATTCATAAGGGACTAGAGCCCTTGAAGGGGAGACCAATTGTCTCTGGGGTGGACTGTCTTACGCAAAATGTGGGGATGTATGTAGATAGAACTTACGTCCATTTGTAGTGGCTCTTTCGTCATATGTCAGAGACACTACTGATGTTCTGTGCCAAATTTATGGCATGCATATTGAACCTCCATTTTTCTTGAAAGCCTTGACATTGAGGCATTATACAGCTCTATTCCCCATGAGAGAGGGCTACCAAGTTTTTCTTGAAACAAAGAGGTAATCTTTTTAATGCTTTTAGTCAAACCTCATAGAGAGGCAGATTCATTACATAGCCATGGGTATTTAACTATACCCCCACCCCTTAGTTCAGCCTTAGTGATTGTTCAAGGGTACCATTAGGTTATTCCTTTCTCTAGAAATTGGAGGGTTCATTCCAAACACTCTATTGATGATTGCATTGTGGTTCCTGAGAAGGTTGAGTTATTACAACAGAAACGAGTCAAACTGATACAAACTAAAGCTTCTATTTAGAACAATTTGAATATTAGCTATTTGGAAAACAGTTCCTAATATTTGTTTTTTTGAACCTAGGAATTTGGTTTTCCATTATTTTGATATCCTAAATGACTCACTTTTTGGTCCCAAAATTGACCAGTAGTATACTTTGGAAACAACTGGACTACCAAAGTAGCCGAGAGCATGGAGTTTTCATGGGGGGCCCACGGTTAGCGGTCCCTGGTCACATTATCGCCGTTATCCAATGGATATTGGTGATCATGTAAAGGTAGAAAAAAAGTTGAAATTTCATCTCCCCTCACCAATGCGATCAGTGAGAGGAGATGAAATGTCTTACTGGAGGCCTCCGTGTTTGACCCCAGACGCGATCCTCCTCCATGGACCTTCTCGGGATTCTGCATATGCACCCATCGGCAAAATGCTAGACACATGCGCAGGAGCTGGGGAGTGCCTGGGAAATTTAAAATCTCCCTACTCCAAAGGTCTCCAATAGCGTGGAGCAGTGACCGGTGGCGTCATTGAGCGGTCCCCGGTCACATGATAAAAAAGTAGGAATCTAACTTAGGCCGGTCTCACACGATCAGATAGCAATTACGGATTATGCTTGCGTTTGATCCGCGGTAATACGTGGATCAATCAAATGCATTGGATTACACAATTCCGCTCACATTAGCGGGTTGGAATTACGTAATCCACTTGCAGAACACAGAATGCAGCATGTTCTATTTTACTGCGGATATACGTGACATAGAGCCCATTGTGCTCCATGGTCAAAGATATACCCGCAACCCATACGTTACCACATTATGTATGGGCTGCGGGTACCCGTGTCATCGCTAAGCAACGCCGTGGGAAATATAAACTAAAAAAGGTGTACTACACATGACCGCCTGTGTGAGTATGCAGTTATGCACAGTATATTATGTGGCTGTATGCAGGGCCATGGCTGGGCTTACAGTTAGGGTCCATTGCGGGCCTTCAACAGCAGATTCCACATATGGCCGTGTGAACCCGGCGTTATTCAGACTGCTACTTGTAATATGTAACTTACAAGAGGCCTTGGGAACGCTCGCCTTCCTGCCGTTCCAGGAGCAGCTTCATGAGCCCCTTCTGTGTGAGATTGCCAGACCTCAGCAAGCTTATGAAGGCTTACAGAACACCACTTCTCACACCCGATCCCTGCCACTGAGGTCAATACCCCCAAAAAAAGCATTGGAGCAAAAGAGATGCCTGGTTTTATTGCCCAATGTACCCATCCCAACCAGGCCCCCATAATTACCACACAGTTTACATTATTACTTTTATTTAAGATTCAGGGAATACCAAACAGGGGTGATTATTTTTAGGGAGTCAATTTTTTTTTCTGCACAAGTGAGCAATGAAGCCTGGAATTTATTCAGTTGCGCCCGGACAAACAGGGGTATCCATTTTGGGTGCTAGTCTACATTCACATGTGTACTGTACAAAAAAAATGGTTTTAAAATTACATAATTAGCAAAAAAATGAAAATTGTACTTTTTATCTTCTGCTTTGCTTACATAAATTCAAAAACTGTGGTGTCAAAATATGCAGTAGACATAATATTAGAGCCACAATGGGTATGTTTCTGAACACAGGACAAACAAAGATATCCATTTTGGGGTGTAAATCCTCATTTTCATGTGCACTATAGAAAAAAAACTGTTTTTAAAATGACGTATTTGCAAAAATGTGAAATTTTATTTTTTCTCCTCTAAATTGCATTAACTCCTGAAAAAAAACGTGGGATCAAAATGCACTAAGGGGTGTAGTTTTTAAAATGGGGTCATTTGTGGGGGTATCTATCATTCTGACACCTATGAGCCTTTGCAATCTTGGCTTAGTGCAGGAAAACAAAGTGTTTCTCAAACTGTTGATAATTAATGTTAAATTTGTACGTCTCCAAAATGGTTAAAACAATGAAAGTTTTTCAAATGTGTGTCCAGAATAAAGTAAACAGATGAAAATATATATCTTATCAAAAATTTGTACAGTATGTTTGCACATATTTGAAATATTGCAATTGAAAATGTGAAAAAATGATTATTTTTTCAAAATGTTCCCAATTTTGGTACTTTTAATAAATATGCACAAATTCTATTGGTCTATTTTTACCACCTAAATGAAGTACAACATGTGGCAAAAAAACAACGTCAGAATCACTTGGATAAGCAAAACCTTTAAGGAGTTATTCTATGTGAAAGTGACACGTCAGCTTTACAAAATTTGGCTCGGTCACTAAGGCGCAAACAGACTTCGTCACTAAGTGGTTAAATAACATTTTGTGTACATCAACTTTATACAATTTAAGAGTTGTACCATAAAATGGGAAAAAAATATAAGAAAAAACCTTGTAGCATTCCTTAGTCTTAGTTCAATAATAGCAAGCCAGAACTGACTCAAAAATGCTGGCTTTAGGTTAGTGTGGTATGACACAATAAAACACTATAAGCTCAAATTACTACATAACCCAAAGAAAACTTCACAAGGCTTAATAGCTGCCACAATGGTCCCCAACATATTATAAACACACTTCCTCAATGATATCTCTATATTAAAACAGAAGGGGGAGAAAAGGATGGTGGTGAGATTTGTAGTTTCTACGGAAAGAACAACTGTAGAAGTTGGGAAGGGAACTGTAGTTGGTTTCATAAAGAATCCTGAAATCCTTATCAAATGAAGCTCCTTTAGACGGTCAAAAAGTATACGTTCAGTAGGACAGATTGACGATTTACAGGTACTCTTTGGAGATCCTATTTGGGTCTTTTCCTGAGGTAAAGGTGTGATTTTCTTTTTTGCTGGCATTGGTCTTTAATAAAGCCACTTGGGAACTCATTTTTGATAAGTTTGTTTTCATCTTTTGAAGAGATAGCAAAATTAACTACAACTACCTCTGCTATCTCCTTCAGTACCCCTGCATGACCCTGCGTCCGCAGCGCACACAAAAGTGTCCCTGCGCAGCCTTCAGCTGCCCTCATGCCACATGCTGGCCGCATAGCCACACCACCCTCATGTCTATTTATAAGTGCGTCTAGCATGAGGAGGAACCGGAGGCACACACTTGGCAGGGCCAGGTAGCGACCCTCTTTAAAAGGGGCAGGGCGATAGCCCACAATGCTGTAGAGAATCGATGAGAAATTGACGTTCGATCTTCATTCCAATCCTGTGCTACCTCCGTCAGGAGCTGAAAACGTGGGCATGAGTTACATAGCTATGGGGAATCCATGTGCCCACACAGTATTCATTCTGTCTAGGTGTCGCATACCTCAATTGACACCGCAAGGGGAAAGCCATCTGCATTCTGCCCCCTACCCAAGTCAGTCAGTGTCTTTGTGCCAGACAGGTCAAACACCGCGATGGGAACTAAGTGTGCACCAACAGCATAGGTGGGTCCTAGGCAACCCAAGACATGAACAATAAATAAATCAGAGCAGCCAAACATGGCAGACTTGCACTGCGCCGACGACATAGGCCTCAGCCCACAGCTTCAGCAATCGTAGGCAGGAAGCGGACTTTCACTGCACCCAGGACATAGGCCTCTGCATAAACCCTCAGCAATCGCGGGCCTACAGCGGACTCCAATGCTAGCATAGCTGTGAACGTCTCATTAGCGCTGTATTGCTCCTCTAGTTTGTCCCAATGCAGTGCCCCGGATAGCTGAGCTAACGTGAGATAAAGTACAGGTTGGCTTCGGCCCACACTCCATGCCCTAGTCAGTTTGGCCTTTTTTCATAGTCACAGGCAGGTACAACTCCGCTCTGGGAAGTCTGTGTGGACCCACAGCATGGGTGGGTCCCAGGAAGCCACCCACGGTACATAAATAAATCCCATTGCAGTGCCCCGGACAGCTGAGCTAACGTCAGATAAAATACAGGTGGGCTTTGGCCCACCCTGCATGCCCCAGTCAGACTGGGTTTTTTTTATAAATAGACACAGGCAGGTACAACTCCCCCATGGGAAGTCTGTGTGGAGTGGACCCACAGCTTGGGTGGCTCCCTGGAACCCACCGACGGTACATAAATAAATCCCATTGCAGTGCCCCGGATAGCAGAGCTAATGTCAGATAGAATACAGGTGGGCTTCGGCCCACACTGCATGCCCCAGTCAGACAGGGTTTTTTTGGGGGGGCCAGATACGTAGAACACCGCAATGTGAAAACTTAGTGCAGCCATACTATGCACAGACCCCTGTAGTATTCCTGTAGCAAAGGTATAAGCTGACCCCACTAACAGTTATGTTGCAGAAGTCTAGGTAGACCCCAATAACATTTCTGTAGTTACAGTATAGACAGACCCCAGTAACATTTCAGTAGCAGCAATGTAGGCAGAGCCCAGTAACATTTCAGTAGTAACAGTATAGACAGACCCCAGTAACATTTCAGTTGCAGCATTATAGACAGACCCCAGTAACATTTCAGTAGCAGCAGTGTAGGCAGAGCCCAGTAACATTTCAGTAGTAACAGTATAGACAGACCCCAGTAATATTTCAGTAGTAACAGTATAGACAGACCCCAAAAACATTTCAGTTGCAGCAGTATAGACAGACTCCAGTAACATTTCAGTAGCTGCAGTGTAGGCATAGCCCAGTAACATTTCAGTAGTAACAGTATAGACAGACCCCAGTAACATTTCAGTTGCAGCAGTATAGGCAGAGCCCAGTATTAGTAACATTTCAGTAGTAACAGTATAGACAGATCCCAGTAACATTTAATTTGCAGCATTATAGACAGACCCCAGTAACATTTCAGTAGCAGCAGTGTAGGCAGAGCCCAGTAACATTTTAGTAGTAGCAGTATAGCCAGACCCCAGTAATATTTCATTTGCAGCAGTGTAGGATGAGCCCAGTAAAAAATTTTTAGGAGCAGAAGTATAGGCAGACCGAAGTAACATTTCTGTTGCAGAAGTATAGGCAGACCCCTGTAGCATTACTGTGGCAGAAGTATAGGCAGGCAGACCCGGGTAACATTTCTGTAGCAAGAGTGTAGGCTAACCTCTGACACATTGGTGTACCATGAGTGTAGGCGAAGGCCAGAAAAATTACTTGGATTACAGTGTAGGTGAGGGCCCAAAAAATTGCTGTACCAGCAGTACAAATGTACCCCAGAAAAATTGCTCAACCCAGAGGGCAGGTGAAACCCATTAATATTTTAGCTTAGTGTGGCTTAATTTGTAACAGAGCCTGGAGGCAGCCCAGTTAAAAAATTGGTTCATGTTGAAGTTTCAATGCTTTAGTTATAAACGTAGAAATATTGTTTGACAAAAGTTATATGAGCCTTTTGGGCTGCAGAAAAATTGGCACTTCAGCGTGATGACAGGATGTTTCAGGAGGAGGAGCAGGAGGAGGAGGACTAATATCATACACAGATTGACAAAGGCAAATGTCCCTTTTTCACGGTAATAGAGAACAATGCTTGCATCCGCAGTTGCAGCGAAAAGAATCTTTAGGTATCGCTGCTCTCCGCTGGTGGAGAAGAGAAGTCTGGGGAAAACCATGTTTTCTTCATCTTTATGAGTGTAAGCATGTTGGCACTGTCGGTTGACAGGCGGGTACTCTTATCCATGATGATTCCCCCAGCTGCACTAAACACCCTCTCTGACAAGACGCTAGCGGCAGGGCAAGCAAGCACCTCCAGGGCATACAGCGCGAGTTTGTGCCACGTGTCCAGCTTTGACACCCAGTAGTTGTACGGAGCAGAGGCGGTACGGAGGACGGTGGTATGATTGGCTACGTACTCCCTCACCATCCTTTTACAGTGCTCCCGCCGACTCAGCCTTGACTGGGGAGTGGTGATACAGTCTTGCTGGGGAGCCATAAAGCTGGCAAAGGCCTTGGAGAGTGTTCCCCTGCCTGCGCTGAATATGCTGCCTGATCTCCGCGCCTCCCCTGCTACTTGGCCCTCGGAACTGCTCCTTCTGCCACTAGCGCTGTCAGATGGGAAGTTTACCATGAGTTGGTCCACCAGGGTCCTGTGGTATAGCATCACTCTCGAACCCCTTTCCTCTTCGGGTATGAGAGTGGAAAGGTTCTCCTTATACTGTGGGTCGAGCAGTGTGTACACCCAGTAATCCATAGTGGCTAGAATGCGTCTAACGCGAGGGTCACGAGAAAGGCATCCTAACATGAAGTCAGCTATGTGTGCAAGGGTTCCTGTATGTAACACATCGCTGTCCTCACTAGGAAGATCACTTTCTGGGTCCTCCTCCTCCTCCACAGGCCATACACGCTGAACAGATGAGAGGCAAGCAGGATGGGTACCCTCTGCAGTGTGCCCAGCTGTCTCTTCCCTATCCTCCTCCTCATGCTCCTCCCCCTCCTCCTCCTCGTCCTCACTATCCAGCGACATACTGTCTTCCCCCGTCTCCTGTTCCGGCCGCAAAGCATCAGCCTTTATACTTTGCAGGGAACTTCTCAATAGGCATAGCAGAGGAATGGTGACGCTAATGATTGCAGCATCGCCGCTCACCATCTGGGTAGACTCCTCAAAGTTCCCAAGGACCTGGGAGATATCTGCCATCCATGCCCACTCCTCTGTAAAGAATTGAGGAGGCTGACTTCCACTGCGCCGCCCATGTTGGAGTTGGTATTCCACTATAGCTTTACGCTGCTCATACAGCCTGGCCAACATGTGCAGCGTAGAGTTCCACCGTGTGGGCGCGTCGCACAGCAGTCGGTGCACTGGCAGATTAAACCGATGTTGCAGGGTCCTCAGGGTGGCAGCATCCGTGTTGCATTTGCGGAAATGTGCGCTGACCCGGCGCACCTTGCCAAGGAGGTCTGACAAGTGTGGGTAGTTTTTCAGAAACCGCTGAACCACCAAATTAAAAACGTGGGCCAGGCATGGCACGTCCGTAAGGCTGCCGAGCTGCAGAGCCACCACCAGGTTACGGCCGTTGTCACACACGACCATGCCCGGTTGAAGGCTCAGCGGTGAAAGCCAGCAATCGGTCTGCTCTGTCAGACCATGTAACAGTTCGTGGGCCGTGTGCCTCTTCTCTCCTAAGCTGATTAGTTTCAGCACGGCCTGCTGACACTTACCCACCGCTGTGCTGCCGCGCCGTGCGACACCAACTGCTGGCTACGCGCTGCTGACACATCTTAATTGCGAGGTGGAGGTTGCGTAGGAGGAGGAGGAGGGGGAAGGTTTAGTGGAGGTGGCATACACCGCTGCAGATACCTGCACCCAGCTGGGGCCCGCAATTCTGGGGGTGGGTAGGACGTGAGCGGTCCCAGGCTCTGACTCGGTCCCAGCCTCCACTAAATTCACCCAATGTGCCGTCAGGGAGATATAGTGGCCCTGCCCGCCTGTGCTTGTCCACGTGTCCGTTGTTAAGATACCTTCCCAGTAACGGCGTTGGTGAAGGTGCGTACAATGTTGCGGGAGACGTGGTCATGCAGGGCTGGGACGGCACACCGTGAAAAATAGTGGCAACTGGGGAGCGAGTAGCGCAGGGCCGCCGCCGCCATCATGTTTTTGAAAGCCTCCGTTTCCACAAGCCTATACGGCAGCATCTCCAGGCTGATCAATTTGACAATGTGCACGTTTAAAGCTTGAGCATGCAGGTGCGTGGCGGCTTATTTGTGCTTTCGCTCCAACGCTTGTGCTAGCGACAGCTGGACGCTGCGCTGAGAGACATTGCTGGATGGGGCCGAGCACAGCGGAGGTGAGGGTGTGGGTGCAGGCCGGGAGACGCTCGTGACTGTGTCCTGAGAGGGGGGTTGGATCTGAGTGGCAGGTTGGGGCACAGGGGGAGGAGCAGTGGTGCAACCCGGAGGCGGTGAACGGCCTTCGTCCCACCTTGTGGGGTGCTTGGCCATCATATGCCTACGCATGCTGGTGGTGGTGAGGCTGGTAGTGGTGGCTCCCCGGCTGATCTTGGCGCGACAAAGGTTGCACACCACTGTTCGTCGGTCATCCGCGCTCTCAGTGAAAAACTGCCACACCTTTGAGCACCTTGGCCTCTGCACGGTGGCTTGGCGCGATGGGGTGCTTTGGGAAACCATTGGGGGATTATTCGCTCTGGCCCTGCCTCTACCCCTGGCCACCCCACTGCCTCTTCCAACCTGTCCTGGTGCCGCTGTTGCCTCCCCCTCTGAAGACCTGTCCTCAGTTGGCTTATCAAACCAGGTGGGGTCAGTCACCTCATCGTCCAGCGGCTCTTCCTCCGAATCCTCTGTGCACTCCTCCCTCAGACTGACTGCCCTTACTACTGCCTCACTGATAGACAAATGTGTCTCATAATCATCATCGTCCTCCTCACCCACTGAAAGCTCTTGAGACAGTTGCCGGAAGTCCACAGCCTCATCACCCGGACCCCGGGAACTTTCCAAAGGTTGGGCATCGGTCACGACAAACTCCTCAGGTGGGAGAGGAACCATTTTTTTCCCAATCACAGCAGGGGCCCGAGAACAGTTCCTGGGAGTCTGCCTGCTCATCAGAATGTGTCATTTTCATGGAGTGAGGAGGCTGGGAGGAAGGAGGAGCAGCGAGAGGATTCAGAGTTGCAGCAGTGGACGGCGTAGAAGACTGGGTGGTCGATACATTGCTGGATGCACTTTCTGCTATCCACGACAGGACCTGCTCACACTGCTCATTTTGTAATAAAGGTCTACCACGTGGACCCAAAAATTGTGATATGAAGCTGAGGACCCCAGAAACTTTCCTCTCTCCTAATCCAGCAGCAGCCATCTGCGATTCACCTGGACCAGGAACTCGGCCTATGCCCACACCCTTACTTGGAAATCCGCGTTCTCACCCATGTCCTCTAGCCCTACCCCTCAGCATGGTGGATTACAAATAGAGCAGACACAGAGCGGTGTAAAAATATTTTTGAATTATTGGCGTGCAGTTGGAGGGAGACAGCGCTTATGTAACGCAAACTGCAGCCAGGAAAAAAATTATACGGAAGCCTGCAAGCAGGCCTAACTGTGCAATATGCATTACTGATACACCTGAACTGACAGCAGCCAAGCAGTGAAATGCAGACAGTCACAGCTAGCCGTAAGAAGTGTTTTGTTTTTTTTAATTTTTGGGAAATGCAATGCAGGCTATATAGCGTCTATCTGAGTTTCCCTCTATCAGGGGCTGTCGCCATCCGCTGTGCGTGCAGTTGACGGCAGACACACAGCGGTGTAAAAAATGTTTGAATTATTGGCGTGCAGTTGGAGGGAATCAGCGCTTATGTTACGCAAACTGCACCCAGGAAAAAATAATACGGAAGCCTGCAAGCAGGCCTAGCTGTGCAATAGTGAGGTACTACAACTGCCAGCAGCCACGGAGTTAAATGCACACGGTCACAGATAGCCCTAAACAGGAGCTTTTTTGGGGTACTTGTTGACAGGATTCTACAGTAGCACTGTCCCTGCCCACCAATACTGCCCCTATACTCTGTATAATTGGCTGCAGACTAAGAACGCAATAGTCTGCAGAGCCCAAGATGAAAAGAAAAAAAATGGTGCAAAACTGCTACAAGCAGCCACAACAGTAATGCACACAGTAAGATGTGGCCCTAAGAAGGACCGTTGGGGTTCTTCTAGACAGGATTCCACACTACCACTGTCCCTGCCTGACCAATACTGCCCCTATACTACGTAGTACAGACTGCAGCCTGAGAACGCTATAGCCTGCACGTCCGATATAAAAAAATATTTAAAAAAAATAGCAAAACTGCTCCCAGCAGCCACAACAGTAATGCACACGGTAAGATGTGACCCTAAGAAGCATCGTTGGGGTTCTTCTACACTACCACTGTCCCTGCCTGACCAATACTGCCCCTATACTACGTAGTACAGACTGCAGCCTGAGAACGCTATAGCCTGCAAGCCCGATATGAAAAAAAAAAAATTGCAAAACTGCTGCCAGCAGCCACAACAGTAATGCATACGGTCAGATTTGGCCCTAAGAAGGACCATTGGGGTTCTTGAAGACGCCAACACTATAACTATAGCAGCAGCACCCTCCCTACTCTCTGCCAGCATGTGTCTGAGGCAAGCAGCGGGCGGGAAAGCTTTAAATACTCGGCGGTCACTTGATCTCGCCAGCCACTCACTGCAAGGGGGTGGGATAGGGCTGGAACATCACAGGAGGAAGTTGTAATGTCTTCCCTGCATGTCTATTGGCCAGAAAATGGTGCAAAACTTTCAGGGAAGGAAATGTAATTGACTCGAGTACCGCGTGGTGCTCGTCTCGAGTAACGAGTATCTCGAACACCCTAATACTCGAACGAGCATCAAGCTCGGACGAGTATGCTCGCTCATCTCTAATGATCACTGCCTCCTAAAGTCTTACCCACCCTTACTTCATCTATTTCTTCCCTGCTGGTGAGAATTTGGTCCAATATAGCAGATCCCTTGTTTTCTATTTTACATTTTGAAAGATAGCATTGCAATGGTTAAACTAGCCTGCTGTGCTTCCTGTGAGTACATAAGAGATAAGGGCGCTGAAAGACTTACTTGTGTTATTGCCTGACCAGAAGGGATCTCAGAAGAGTCTGGTGCAAGTTCAGAGAAACTTGCAACAGGGCTAAAATCCTCAGCGATGCTTTCACCGTGGGAGGAAGACTCAGCACCATCTTGGATTTTCCTCCTGGCTTGTAGAAGCTAGTAAGCTTCATGTGCTGAGTTCTTTCTACTTTTCTGCTCCATCATTGATGCTTCCAGTATATGCTGTGTCTCACTGCTGCTGACTTCACTTACCTCAGTAAACCCCTTCTGTGAACCACTGTATGTTAGGATAGTAGTTGAGAGGTCTGTTACAGGTCTGTTCTCTTCAGCATTTGGCCACGCCCCGCAGAATTATTCTTTATATCCTCCACTGATCCCTGTAATCAACAAGTTGTTTATGCCAAGAGGATCCCATTTTGCTGGATATTTTTTTCACTATCATACGATTTTTTATATATTCTTGACATTATTGCAGTAGAAAACGCAAAAACTTTGGCAGTTTTTGAAACACTAGCTGTGGCTAGTCTAGCACTGATGACTTTGCCCCATTCGAAGCTGCACAGAATGCTCAATTTTTCCTTTTTTATGTGAATACACACTGAGACTGATCCATGAACAAGTGCTCACTTGATTTTATGCTGCACTCCGAGGCCACCTGTCTAGTTTTCATACAGGGTACCTCAAATCATGAAAAAGCAGGTGTCTCTAATAAAGTTGTCATTCAATTTATAACAGGTAATTTGCTTGCTTATTATGAATGCATTGTGATACCTGCACATTTTGTAAGGATCTGCGTTATGATGCTCACCTGAATTGTAGATGCTAGGTTCTGTAAATGATATAACGCAGCGCAGAATGGAGTGTGGAGTCTCAGGGATTCTCTAGTCTTCGTGACCTTTGCTCCCTACAAGGAGAGTTGGACTTAGCTGCAGAGATAACTCTAGGACATGATCTCCAGAGTAGTTGTCAGCTGAAGATGATGATGCAAATGAATAATAGGGAGAGATTAGGTACAGATTAGTTGTCACTAGGAAAGTAATTTAAGCAGTGCATGAATATCATCCAGGAGAAGAGACAGAAGAGTAATTAGGAATTTGCCAGGAGTCAGAGCCAAAAGTCGGAGTACATGGCTCAGTGCTTTATCCTTTGGGCAATGTAGCCATAATGTTGACCCTGTAGTTTTTAAAATGCAGGGTCAACAACTGTGAGCAGAACTGAATATCTCAATGAATTATCCAAAGAACAATGCGGGAGCATAATCTATGACAGCCCAAGCCAGCAATCAGGAGAAGAACTATGAGTTTTAGCGAAGTAATGCAAGGGCGAGAGCAAAACGGAGTCAGAAATACTCCAAGTGAGAATTCAAGACAAGCCATACAAATAATGAGGCATCCATCCATCACTTCTATGGTCTTCAAACACTGAAACAACTAATAGGAGCAGCAAAGCTCTAGAAGCCATTAAACAATGTAATAGGTCAATTGGGCAATTTTGATCTAAATTATAGTATGCGTCGGGTGTTGCATTTAAATTTTTCAACTTAGCTACACAATCTTTAATGGTTTCTTCTAACCAAACAACCAACCAATCTCAACACTTTGATCTTTCATTATAGGAACTAAATAAATCCATCAAACAAGTATTATGGAACACCCCACCCTGGTCTCTGGCAGAGTTTTGCTGTGAGCTGATGGTAAAAAGAGTGTATATATATATATAAGTGTGTGTGTGTGTGTATATGTGTGTATATATATATATATATATATACAGTATATATATATATATATATATATATATATATATATATATATATATGTGTGTATATATATATATATGTATATTATGTTAAACACTGAACAAATCTTTAATGTACCCTACAATAGAATAAGACATTTGAAGTATTTCGTGACCTTGAAAAGCTTCAGAGAAAATTGTTGCCAATTAAAATGCTATTTCCAGCTAGAAATATTTTTTATTAGCATTAGGATTTTAATCAAGCATAATGAATTGAGCAATTTGATGCTCAGTCCAGATCACTTGTGAAATATTTCAACTAAGACAAAACAGGATAAATCCTTCCCATATGCCATAAGCTGCACTAGCTTCACGTTTCTTATTCTTGAATAGCAGTTTTACTTAACGTTAACCCCTTCGTGATGAAGCCTGTTTGCGCCTTAGAAACGGAGACAAATTTTGTAAATCTCACATGTGTCACTTTAACATGGAATAACACCATAAAGGTTTTGCATATCCAAGTGATTCTGACATTGTTTTTTCGCCACATACTGTACTTCACGTACGTGGTAAAAATAGTCAGACAAAATTTATGCATGTTTATTAAAAGCACCAAAATTGGCAAAATTTTGAAAAAATTATCCTTTTTTCACATTTGCAATTGCAATATCTCAAATATTTGCTAACATAGTCTACAAAGTTTTAGGAGGCATTTAGGAGACGTACAAATTTACCATTGAATTAATAACCTTTTGAGAAACACTTTGTTTTCCTGCACCAAGCCAAGATCGAAAAGGCTCATAGGTGTCCGAATGATAGATACCCCCACAAATGACTCCATTTTAAAAACTACATCTCTTAGTGCATTCACTGAGGGGTGTTATAAGTATTTGACCCCACAGTTTTTTTAGGGAGTTAATGCAATTTAGAGGAGAAAAAATATTTCATATTTTTGCAAATACATCATTTTAAAGGCAGGTTTTTTTTCTATAGTGCACATGAAGATGAGGATTTACACACCAAAATGGATATCTTTGTTTGTCTAGTGTTCAAAAGCAAACCCATTGTGGCCATAATGTTATGTCTGTATGCACAAAGGGGCCCAAACCGAAAGGAGCAGCCTGTGGCTTTCAGAACAGCAATTTTGCTTGAAGGTGATTTAGGCCGCATTGCCCACTCGTAGAGCCCTTGAGTCGCCAAAACCATGGAGAACACCCACAAATGACCCCATTTTGAAAACTAGGCCCCTTATCGAATTTATCTAGGGATGTACTGTGTATTTTGACCCCACAATTTTTGAATGAATCTAAGCAAAGCAGAAGGAAAAAATTACAATTTTTGGGGGCAATTGTGTCAATTTAAAAACAGCTTTTTTTGTAGAGCACACATATGAATGAAGACTTTCACCCCAAAATGGATACCCCTGTTTGTCTTGTGTTCAGAAACATACCCACTGTGGCCCTAATCTCCTTAGAGGACACACAGTTAGGCCTATAAAGGAGGGAACACCAATAGCTCATTTGTGCGGAAGAAAATCAACTCCCTAAAAAAATCTTAGATAAAAGTAATAATGTAAACTGTGTGGTATTTCTGAAGTCAGGGGTAATTTCGGGGGCTGGTTGGGATAGGCACATGGAGCAGTAAAACCCAGTATACCTCCTCCCATGGGGGTATTTCTTGACCTCAGTGGCAGGGATGGGGTGTAAAACGTGGCACTCTGTTAGGCATCATAAGCTTGCTGAGCTGCGGTGGTCTTACACAGAAGGCACTCAACAAGCTGCTCCTGGAACTGGAGGCAGGCAAGTGTTCCCAGGACTTCTTGTAAATTACGTATTACAGGTAGCGGTCTGAATAATACTGGGTTCACACAGCTGTATGTGGAATCTGCTTGCGAAGGCCTGCAGCGGATCCCAGCTGTGAGCCGAGTTGGGGCCCTTCGTACAGCCACATAATATACTGCACATAACTGCGTACTCATGCAGGCGGTTATGCGCAGTACACCTTTTTTTGTTTGTATTTCCCATGCCATTCCTTAGCATTGATGCGGGTACCTGTAGCCTGTACATAATGTGGTAACGTATGTCCTGTGGGTATATCTGCGACCATGGAACACAATGGGCACTATGTTGCCGATATCTGCAATAAAGTAGAACCTGCTGCGTTCTGTTTTCTGCGAGTAGATTACGTAATTCCAACCCGCTAATGTGAGCAGAATTGTGTAATTCAGTGCATTTGATTGATCTGCATATTACCGCCAATCAGATGCATGCGGAATCCACAATTCGGTTTTCACGCCGAGCCGATATACGTTGTGCTCGTGTGCAGGGGGCGGAGGATGGAAGAGCCAGGAGCAGGAACTGAGCTCCCGCCCCCTCTCTGCCTCCTCTCCGCTCCTCTGCACTATTTGCAATGAGAGGAGGCGGGACGGGCGGGGCTAAGTTCCGCTAATTAGCCCCGCCCCCGCCCCACCTCTCCCCATTGCAAATAGTGCAGAGGGGCGGAAAGGAGGCAGAGAGGGGACGGGAGCTCAGTTCCTGCTCCTGGCTCTTCCATCCTCCCCCCCCCTGTACATGAGGTCGACGTATATCGGCTCGGCGTGAAAACCGAGCCGATATACGTTCGTGGGAATGCAGCCTTAAGCTGCTCTAACACAGTGCGCTTTTTACCGCAATTAGCTTTTAACCACGGTACAACTCTCCATTGATTTCAATGCGACTTCGCATGCCAGCGCTTGAACGCCACAATTTTTAAGTGCTGTCTGCTATTTTTTTGAGCATTTTAGCACTTTTTAATGCACCTTATCACCCATCACAATGATGGGGTGCAAAAAAATGCATCAAATGCTCTAAAATATGTTTAAAAATACTGTGCAAAACTGTGGTCAAGCACTGTGGTTTCGGACATGGCGTTTTGTGAATGCATATGTGAGTGGCCTAAATCTCTTCACCATCAAATTAATGCAAATACAACTCTATATTAACCCTTTCCAATCCAATTTGTATTCTGGTTTTCCTAGGGGGCTTACTCTTTTTCTGCTGTTATACAACGGCGCTATATGCTGGCTAAAGCCAGTACTGCATGGGGTGACATGTTGGATAGGCTTCCACAGCAGAGAGGCTGGCAATATACAGTAAGAGAACATAGACGGATGTCTTCCAACATTGGAGCTGTACAGCCTTAAATCATAATGTCTTAGAAGGTCAGACAGTGGATTGGAAAGGGTTAAGGATAAATCCAGATGTGGCAGATTTGTATCAGACATTTTCTGCAATTGAAAATCAGTTCCATTCCCCCAATTCAGAGCTGTTTTAATGGAAAGTATAATAAATTGTTTTTCCTACCCCGTTTCTTCCAGTAAGGTACTAGAGGAAGACTGTCCCAAACACAATACAATATAGAGAGAGGTAAATTTCTTTATTTGTATTTACTATACACTGTAATACTACTCTAGGACTAATTTTGCCTACTAACATTATAGTACATTAGTCTTTTATAATTTAATAAATGCTTGTTTCAATCACATATTAACTATATTGATCAGATTATCACATTATATACTGTAGTTTAGTTGGTTTATACATATACACTTTGGATGTACATTGTCTAATGTGAATATGATTAAACCTTTTCTTTGATGGAATATTTTAGCATAGTGCTTATATATTTACTTGTTTATCCCAGCATATAAGCATCTTTATATCATTTTTTTCTTATTATTTATTTTTTCAGTATTTTTCATTAGTCAGTGTATATTTAGATAATGGCTTATATGGGCTTGTGACCTATGAATACTTTGCTATCAGTTTTCCTATTTTTAATATATTGATACCAGTTATTTATGCTATAGATATGGGGTATTAGTTCAGTCATAATGTTCACACAAGGCAGCAGGATCTCTCAATCCCGTTTGTCTCATGCCTGATAGTATAGTACTTTTAAAATGGGGAAACTCGAAGTGCACTCACAAGATCCAAGGTGGAAAAAGACTCATCAGATTTTAGGGTTACCCAGGTTTCTTGTTTCTCATTCCAGAAGAGTATTCTGAGGATCACATGATGGAGATTCCAACTCAACAGCTCTATATTGATATTTTGTTTTACACAGTACAATAAGTTCTTGACACGCAAACATAATAAAATTGAGCTTGATGTTTCACAATTACTAATTCCTTTCTTACTAATTACATCCTGTGATCCGCAAACTGATTCTTCCATAAGACATGATAAGGAGCCTGGGTGATTCCCCACGGAGAGTCCTCTCATCACTGAACACTGTGACAGCACTGTGACAGTGTTCAGTGCTGATGGGACTCCCCGTGGGGATGGAAGAATCCCTGTCACAGCTGTGGCAGAGGATCGCGATGTTCTCCCATTGCTTTTAATGGGGCCAGAGCTGCAGCAGGCCCTATTGAAAGCAATGGGATGCAGGCAACCCCCGCAGTGATTTTCGGGAAAGGGCTTGAAATATAAGCCCTTCCCTGAAAATCATCCTGAGCTGCTGTAAAAATATATACATCACCTTCCGCTGCTGTCGGGCTCCGGCGCGTCTTGTTGCTGGCTTCCCCGACATTTTTCTGAAGCTCTTTCTCCTGCCGGGGATTTAAAAATCCCTGTCTCCTAAAAGAGCTGGCAGAGCTCAGTCAATCACAGGCAGTTTTCAGCCATTCATTGAATTCCTTTTATTTTCAGTGCTATCTTGGCTGGAGTGAATGCCTCTGTAATGGCAGTCTTTCTCTCTGCTCTGACCGTCCCCTTGTGCCCCTTCCTTTGATCTGACCTCTGAGCTTCTCTCTTTGGAGTGATCGGAGTCATCACATCTCTGGCCTCCTGCAGATATGCTCTCCTTAGTGCCGCTCTCTGCCATTGCTGGAGGGGACCCACGCTGTGTGAGAAATTCCTCCAGGTGTCTAGGATTAGCCTTGGTTGTCCTTCTCCTTGTCATCTCTGCAGTACTGGGTAAGTGCAGGAGTAAATCCTGTGTGTATATCACTTGTGCTGCTATGATAGTAGCTTTAGGAGTAATGTTGCCGAGCTGAGCTTACACTGCAGCTGCCATCTCAGCTCCTCTCCAAGCCACGCCGCCCATAACTCTTTTATTTATTCATCGACGTAGCTGTCCGAGGGCTTGTTTTTGGTGGGACGAGTTGTATTTTTCAATGGTACCATATAATGTGCTGAAAAACTTTTAAAACTTTAAAGTGGAGTGAAATGGAAAATTGAAATTCCGCCATCTTTGGGTGCGTCTTCCTTCTATGGCGTACACACGGCAACAAAAATGACATGATAACTTTATTATACGGCTTAGTATGATTACTACAATACTAAATTTATATAGTTTATTTTACTGAACTACTTTTCTTTTTTTTTTAAAGATATTTACTTTTTAAAATTTACTTTCTGCTGCCATCTTCTGACAGCTATAATTTTTAATTTTTTTGTCAACATAGTTGTGCGAGGGCTCATTTTGTGTGGGACATCCTGTAGTTTCCGTTGGCACAATTCTGGAATACATACGACTTTATGATCGCATGTCTGATGTTCTTTATTTTATTTTTTCTGACGACGTAATGCATTACTTTGATAGATCAGACTTTTATGGATGCAGCGATACCAAATGTATAATTTTGTTTTATTATTTAGATTATTTTATTATGAATATGGCAAAAGTTTTTTTTAACTTTTATTGCTATTTTTGTTTAAAAATTAGTAAAACTTTATTAACCTTATTTTACTTTTTTTTAATCGCTCCTGCAGTATGATGTAATGCCATAGCATTGCATCATACTGCGATCGGGCAGGCATTCTATCAAGCCACCCCATGGCATGGCTTGATAAGCATTCTGCCATGACAGCCCTGGGGCCTGTCAGAAGACCCTGGCTGCCATGACATCCACATGGCTCCCTGTGGTCTCATTGTGGGGAGGCATGCAGGACCCCAAGACATTGGCCTTGGGATTTAAATGCCGCTGTCAGAATTGACAGGTGTTTTAAACAGTTAACAGCTCCGATGAGCTGCGCGGCTTATCGGAGCTGCTGCCGGCGGGTGTTAGCTGTAACAAACAGCCAGAGCCCGTGTTGTATGGAGGGAGATTGCTCTGCAATCTCTCTACCTACACACCCTAAGGCTTCAGTCAGACGGGCATTTTTTCGTGCAACTTGCGCATGCGATCTGCGCATATTTAGAACTATTGCTTCGCAATGGGATCGGTCACATGGCCGCTTTTTATGCGGATGTCCGATAAATTATAGGACACGAGGAAGTTCTCCTGAACTGCTCTGTGTAGTATTCAGTAGCCGGGGGTTTAAAATCCCCGCCTGCTGAATGGGCTGCCTCTGATTGGTCACAGCCCACACCAATCAGAGGCAGCTCTCACTCACCCATTCATGAATTCATGAATGGGTGAGTGAGTGCTGCCTCTGATTGGCTCAGTGCAAGGACCAATCAGGAGCAGCTCTCAGCTATTGAATGACAGCTGAGAGCTGCCCCTGATTGGTCCCTGTGCTGAGCCAATCAGAGGCAGCACTCACTCACCCATTTATGAATTCATGAATGGATGAGTGAGAGTTGCCTCTGATTGATGAGGGCTGTGACCAATCAGAGGCAGCCCATTCAGCAGGCTGAGATTTTGAATCCCCGGTTGCTGAATACTACACAAAGCAGTTCAGGAGAACTGCCGGCCGGCCGCGGCTGAACTCCAGCTGCAGGAACAAGGTGAGTATATATATATATATATATTTTTTTTACACATTTTAGGATGATTTTCAGGGAAGGGTTTATATTTTTAAGCTGTATTGCCGGCTCCATTGAATTCAATGGGCGAACATCATTCTTCTCTGCCACAGCTGTTACAGCTGTGGCAGAGGAGAATGATCTTTGTAGTATATGTTCTCAATGGGGTCGGCGCTGCTGCCGCTGGCCCCATTGAGTGCATATATAAAACACAAGGAATCGCAGATCGCAGATAGGCGCGATCTGCGATTCCTCGTGTCTGCCCGTTTCGCCGAAAACGCTGCTAGCTGCAGATTTTTCGGCCCCAGTCACGCGATTTGCAGATGCGCATCCGTCATGCAATCCGCAAACCGCGGCAAAAATGGTCGTCTGACCGAGGCCTAAATGTGCAGGACGTAACCTTACATCCTGTGTCATTAAGGAGTTAATGGCAACTGCAGTCTCAGAACTATTCAACCTCTTCATGACAATCATCTTATACACTTAGTGGAGCACCCTTTGAAATTGTGACTTGTGGCAAATGTGATGAATAACCAGACAGCAGCTTCTGACAGCATTCGGTAGATTCTCATAGACACACCCATCAGCATCCAGACTTGTGTTTCCAGCAATTACCGAGGAAGAGGTCTCCTGACCTCAAAGCGCATATATATGCTGATTCTATAAATAAACAGAGAAGTTTGACAAATATTCATCTCATGTAATTATATAGATCTATAGGTCATGCCTTATACCCCTAATTTTTTTAACCATTTTGGCATTTGTTGTCTAAATGTCTAGCCCATTGGGTATTATGGTACTCGGGGTTTGTTGCGCCTACTGTATATAGGGATTTTTCCCTTTCTTCAAAAACTTTAGTCTATTATTTTTCAAAAAGAATTCCTTTTCTATTTTTTCACTTGGGTTGCTCCACATTTTTTCTACTGTCTTGCTTAATTTTGAACTTGTGAACTGTGCTTTCAACAGTATCTCCAGGAATATTCAGCACCTTTGCTATCTTTTTGTATCATTCTCTTTATTTATGTAAGGCAATGATCTCTTCTCTTAACGATTTGGACCCCAGTCTGATTTCATATTAGAATTTCACTTCCCTTCCCATATTGTTCTAGTTTAAAGCTCTCCTAATGAGTGAAACAAGGCCCCCACCAAATATATGCTTACCTGTTTTTGTAAGGTGCAACCCGTCTCTAGCAAGCAGTCCATCATATAGGTAATGCACTCCATGGTTTAGAAATCCAAAGCTTTGCTGACGGCACCATCGACATAGCCAGTTGTTTACCTCTAAAATCCTATTCAATCTTCTTATTCCATGGACATCCACTGGGAGGATGGATGAGAAGACCAACTGTGCTGCTAGTTCCTTCACCTTCTTTCCGAGGTCTTCAAAGTCTCTGCAGATAGTTGCAAGGTCCTTTTTTGCAGTGTCATTTGTCCTATCAAACACATCTTTGGTTTGTGCACCTGGAAGACAGCACACCTCTCGTGATGTGTCAGGTCTGCAGACAGCGGCCTCTGTTCTTCTCAATAGGGAATCCCCCACAACCAGCGCTCTCCTTTTCTTCTTCACAACAACATTTCCTTTTTCTCCATCCAAGAGGACTTTGTGTGCTTACTACACAGTTCTTTGTGGGTAAAGTCATTCCTTGTTTTACCTCTTTGTTGTTCTCCTGGTGAGAACCTTGTACCAGATTCCGAGTAGTATGGGTGCTGATGACTCCTGATCTTCCTGCTTCTTTGGCTCACATGCTTTCATGCCTCTGCTTCTGCAGGTACACTTGACATTTCTTTTCCTTCAACATTTCAAAGACTTTCTTCTGCTTTGTCAAGGAAATCCTCACGATCCTTAATAAGTTTCAATGTAGCTATTCTCTCCTGAAGACTATGCACCTTTTCCTCTTGTACAGACACAAGCTTGTATTCCTGGCAGGTGAAGCTTGACTGTTCCTCTGGTAGGTCTGTAAACATATAGTATACGTTGCAGCTCACACATGGCTCCTCTCCTTTTCCATGTTGTTGGTTGATGTCAACTTCGAAAAGTCAAAAGTTGTAGTGAAGATATATAACCTACAAGATACTACTAAGTGCACAACTTTGCGCGCTATATGGCACGCGGTCCTCCTAGCAGCTAGACCCAGATAATCCCAGCAATCTTCCCGCTTAAAGTGACTATTTGCTCTTCCCAGAATGCACAGGGAATATGCAAATAATTTTTCTGCAGCTCCAATCTTAACCCCTTAACGACCGGGCCATAGTGTTTTTACGTCCTGCAGCTGCAGGACGTGTATGGAGGGAGGTAGCGCTGCTATCTCCCTCCATACAGCGCGGGCATCAGCTGTTTATTACAGCTGACACCCGCGGGCAATAGCCGCGCTCGGCTGTTCGGCCGACCGCGGCTATTAACCCTTTAAATGCCGCTGTCAATTCTGACAGCGGCATTTAAATCCCCCGAACGCTGTTTGGGGGTCCCGCACGGTCCCCCCCGCGGTGAGATCGGGGGATCCGTGCAGGTGTCATGGCAGCCGGGGGCCTAATGAATGGCCCCAGGGCTGCCTTAGCAGACTGCCTATCAAGCTATCCACACAGGGTGGCTTGAAAGACTGCCTGTAAAAAAGCAGTATGACGTAATGCTATAGCATTACGTCATACTGCAGGAGCGATCAAAGCATCGCATGTTAAAGTCCCCCAGGGGGACTTCAAAGTAAAGTAAAAAAAAAGATCAATAAAGCTTTTTAAATTGTAAAAAAAAGTTATAAAAGTTTAAATCACCCCCCTTTTGCCATATCTATTATTAAAAAATCTAAATCATAAAATAAAAATATGTATTTGATATCGCCGCGTCCGTAAAAGACCGATCTATCAAAGTAGTGCATTATTTTTTCTGCACGGTGAACGTCGTCCGAAAAAAAAAATAAAGAACGCCAGAAATGCATTTTTTTTAGTTACCCTTTCTCCCAGAAAAAACACAATAAAAAGCGATCAAAAATTGTATGTAGTCCAAATTGATACTATCGGAAACTACAGGACATCCCGCAAAAAATGAGCCCTTGCTCAACTACGTCGATGGAAAAATAAAAAAGTTATCGCGCGCACAAAATGACCGCAGAAAATAATTGAAAAAAATTTAATATCTTAAAAAAAAAATACAAGTACTACAGCAAAAACAATACTATATATGTTTGGTATCGTAGTAATCGCACTGACCCATAGAATAAAAATATCAGGTCGTTTTTGTTGCAGTTTGTGCGTCGTAGAAACAGGACGCACCGAAAGATGGTGGAATGTCGTTTTTTTTCCCATTTCTCTCCGCTAAGAATTTTTAAAAAGTTTTTCAGTACATTATATGGTACAATAAATAGTGCCATTGAAAAATACAACTCGGCCCGCAAAAAACAAGCCCTCATACAGTGACTTTGATGGATAAATAAAGGAGCTACGATTCTTTAAAAGGGAGTAGGAAAAAACAAAAATGGAAAAAAGCAAAATAGCCTGGTCACTAAGGGGTTAAAATAGCTTTTTTTGCTAGGAATGTTATTTATGGATAAATTAAGAAACTAGAACTTTGAGATTAAATAAACATATATAAAATAAAATAGACTGTTCCAAAAGGAATAGGAAAATGGAAAGAAGTAATTTCCCGATAATATTCTGAGCAATATGGTTTTAGTGTGGGAAATCTAATAGGAAATGTGATTTACTCTCACAAATAATTTAAATTTAGAAAATTGTATTTGTCTATTGAATGATTAATAAAGTATTAAAAAATACTAACCTTTCTTGGACTTGACTGCATAAAAATATAAGGGGTTGTTGGTAAAGGGCTTGACCTTCTGATTGTTTGATCGCTTATACAATATACTGCAACACTTCAGTATTGTAGCATACTGTATTTCTGCAGGCATTCTAATAAGACATGCCACAGGCATGTCTTTGTAGGCTGAAATGCACATTAGTCCTGGAGACCTTCACAAGGTCTCCAGAAGCCATAACACCGAAACAGCACCCCGCAATCTTATTGTGGTGGGGCCATTCAGAACATTTAAATGTCAATTAGAAAATTTTAATGTTGCTGTCAGAATAGACAGTGGCATTTAAATGGTTAATGGCTGTGATTGGAGTTATTTTCGATCGTAGTTGCTGTTGCCAGGTGTCAGCTGCCAAAGACAGCCACACCATACAATCCCTGCACAATATGTGTAGAGTGGATGTTGCCAAGAGGTTAATGATTATATAATATAATGTATCATTAACCTAAATGTGAGAATTGGATAACTGCAACTATGACATCACCATTTCTAACAAAGTTAGCAAGACAAACCAATATTATTTGGTTAATTGTAGCATTATTTAGTTTCACTATCCATATCATTTTACACCGTCCATCTTTCTATGTGGCAGCATGAAACTTATAAGCAATGATGCAATTAAATAGTTATCAGAGAAAGCTGCTCAAATTGTAATAAAGATATTTCATACTATTCCAATACAACACCGTGATGAATATCTTATGTTGTTCTAGCACATAAAATAAAGTACATGCGTTTGATATTCAGAGCATTGCTCAGTCCATAATGATAAATCTGATTTGAACTCATTACTGAGATGTGAAATTCAGTTACATTGCCCAGCTGCCTACTGTATTTTCTTTATGCAATTCAGTCATTTGGCTAATGTTAATGCATGTTGATTGTCAAATATTCTGCGTTTACCTTAAAGGAACTATATCACCAAATAGTTTTTGTATTAAAACCAGATAGTGAAGCATTTTCTATTTTTCTAATTTGTTTTTATTTTATTTTCTATTGTAAATTACTTTTATTCTGTTATCTATACATGACTATAGGGTGGCCATCTTGCCTGAGATACATTTAAATGCATTAGGCCTCAGTCACACGGGCGCATCGGCACCCGTACACCGGCCCCGATGCGCCCGTGTGACTGACACCAGCAGACGGACGTACCTGCAGACGGCTGTCTCTCTGCAGCGCTGGAGGAAAGAACATGTGACCGGCTTCATTGCCGGTCATGTGTTCTTTCCTCTGGCGCTGCAGAGAGACGGCCGTCTGCAGGTACGTCCGTCTCCTTCCTGCGCCCGTGTGACTGAGGCCTTAAAAAGTAGAAGGAGCGGGAGTAGATAGTCACAGTTTATACCTATTGTGAATGGGGGACCCTGTGTTATCTACATAGAGGTGTTACCTTTCAGTGTAATCCTGCCTGTGATGTAAGTGAGATGACTGCTGCAAAGCTTTCTCTACAGATCAGGAAGTGACAGACTATTAGGCTCTGTGGACAGTGTGAAAAATGCTGGATTTTAGGATTTAAAAAAAAAAAACCACCAAAAAAATCTTTAAAAATATATTTGACATTTAATAGCATTTTACCTGTAAATTTACAATTTTTTTTCTTATTTTGTAGAATTAAACTTTTCAAATTTGGTTATATTTTTGTCAATATGCTGTATTTGTGTTGTTGCTGGTGTTTAAAGTGAAGGCAAAATTACAAGCATTTTTCTGTTCTCTAGAGAGAAAAGATAAGAACATTTCCTTTGCAGCCGTGTATACACTATGCCATGGATTTTTGAAAAGATGTGCTGTTCTGTTGACTGTGCAACTTCCCTTCCACCAGTGACTTGTTTCTTCCAGACTATAACACACTGCAGAGTTCACTATAGGATATCTATCTGTTACTGTTTCAAAATAATGAGCAATAATTCTCTCCAAGAAGAAACATACACTACCGTTCAAAAGTTTGGGGTCACATTGAAATGTCCTTATTTTTGAAGGAAAAGCACTGTACTTTTCAATGAAGATAACTTTAAACTAGTCCTAACTTTAAACAAATGCACTCTATACATTGCTAATGTGGTAAATGACTATTCTAGCTGCAAATGTCTGTTTTTTTGTGCAAAATCTACAAAGGTGAATAGAGGCCCATTTCCAGCAACTATCACTCCAGTGTTCTAATGGTACAATGTGTTTGCTCATTGGCTCAGAAGGCTAATTGATGATTAGAAAACTCTTGTGCAATCATGTTCACACATCTGAAAACAGTCTAGCTCGTTACAGAAGCTACAAAACTGACCTTCCTGTGAGCAGATTGAGTTTCTGGAGCATCACATTTGTGGGGTCAATTAAACGCTCAAAATGGCCAGAAAAAGAGAACTTTCATCTGAAACTCGACAGTCTATTCTTGTTCTTAGAAATGAAGGCTATTCCATGCGAGAAATTGCTAAGAAATTGAAGATTTCCTACAACGGTGTGTACTACTCCCTTCAGAGGACAGCACAAACAGGCTCTAACCAGAGTAGAAAAAGAAGTGGGAGGCCGCGTTGCACAACTAAGCAAGAAGATAAGCACATTAGAGTCTCTAGTTTGAGAAACAGACGCCTCACAGGTACCCAACTGGCATCTTCATTAAATAGTACCCGCAAAACACCAGTGTCAACATCTACAGTGAAGAGGCGGCTGCGGGATTTTGGGCTTCAGGGCAGAGTGGCAAAGAAAAAGCCATATCTGAGACTGGCCAATAAAAGAAAAAGATTAAGATGGGCAAAAGAACACAGACATTGGACAGAGGAAGACTGGAAAAAAGTGTTGTGGACGGATGAATCCAAGTTTGAGGTGTTTGGATCCCAAAGAAGAACGTTTGTGAGACGCAGAACAAATGAAAAGATGCTGGAAGAATGCCTGACGCCATCTGTTAAGCATGGTGGAGGTAATGTGATGGTCTGGGGTTGCTTTGGTGCTGGTAATGTGGGAGATTTGTACAGGGTAAAAGGGATTCTGAATAAGGAAGGCTATCACTCCATTTTGCAACGCCATGCCATACCCAGTGGACAGCGCTTGATTGGAACCAATTTCATCCTACAACAGGACAATGACCCTAAACACACCTCCAAATTGTGCAAGAACTATTTACAGCAGAAGCAGGCAGCTGGTATTCTATCGGTAATGGAGTGGCCAGCGCAGTCACCAGATCTGAACCCCATTGAGCTGTTGTGGGAGCAGCTTGACCGTATGGTACGCCAGAAGTGCCCATCCAACCAATCCAACTTGTGGGAGATGCTTCTAGAAGCGTGGGGTGCAATTTCTCAAGCTTACCTTAACAAATTAACAGCTAGAATGTCAAAGGTGTGCAATGCTGGAATTGCTGCAAAAGGAGGATTCTTTGACGAAAGCAAAGTTTGATGTAAAAACAATGTTATTTCACATACAAATCATTATTTCTAACCTTGTCAATGTCTTGGCTCTATTGTCTATTCATTTCACAACGCATGGTGGTGAATAAGTGGGACTTTTCATGGAAAACACAAAATTGTTTGGGTGACCCCAAACTTTTGAACGGTAGTGTATATACAAAAATACCTTGTTCCCCTGAAAATAAGACCTACCCCGAAAAAAAGCACTAGCATGATTTTTCTGGATTTTTGAGGAAGCAGAATGCTTTTTCAGGCCTTAGTCACACGGGCGTTTTTTCGCGCGATTTGCGGATCGCATGACGGATGCGCATTCGCAAATCGCGTGACCGGGGCCCAAAAATCGCCCGAAAATCTGCTCCTAGCCGCGTTTCATTAGAGATGGGCAGGAGCTGTCCAGCAATACAGCCGGCTCAATTGAAAGCAATGCGCTGCGGGCGTGCTCGGGATGAATTGTCGGGAAGGGCTTAAAGGGGTTTGTCCCCCCCCGTTCGGCGCGAGACAACCCCGATGCAGGGACCTAAAGAAAAATCCGCAGAGCGCTTACCTGAATCCCCGCGCTCCGGTGACTTCTTACTTACCGGCTGAAGATGGCCGCCGGCATCTTCTCCCTCGGTGGACCGCAGGGCTTCTGTGCGGTCCATTGCCGATTCCAGCCTCCTGATTGGCTGGAATCGGCACGTGACGGGGTGGAGCTACACGGAGCTACACGGAGCCCCATAGAGATAAGAAGAAGACCCGGACTGCGCAAGCGCGGCTAATTTGGCCATTAGACGGCGAAAATTAGTCGGCTCCATGGAAACGAGGACGCTAGCAACGGAGCAGGTAAGTGAAAAACTTCTTATAACTTCTGTATGGCTCATAATTAGTGCACAATGTACATTACAAAGTGC
Organism: Eleutherodactylus coqui; assembly: GCF_035609145.1. NCBI lineage: Eukaryota > Metazoa > Chordata > Amphibia > Anura > Eleutherodactylidae > Eleutherodactylus > Eleutherodactylus coqui. The sequence goes on along the minus strand of NC_089840.1, from coordinate 85,033,698 downwards.
ATTAATATGGCCATACAGAAGTGTATAGACCCACTTGCTGCCGCGGGACAACCCCTTTAAATATATAAGCCCTTCCCTGCAATTCATCCAGAAATGTGTTAAAATAAAAAAAATATATATACTCACCTTGTCCCGGCAGCCGGAGTTCAGCGCAGCCGGCCTGCAGTGGGTGTGAAGGGGGTGTGACTCAAAGCTGCCTCTGATTGGCTGCCTCTGAGCCAATCAGAGGCAGGTCTCACTCACACCCATTCATGAATTCATGAATGGATGTGAGTGAGACCTGCCTCTGATTGGCTCAGCGCTGAGCCAATCAGGGGCAGGTCTGACACACACCCCCTTCACACCCACTGCAGGCCGGCCGCGCTGAACTCCGTCTGCCGGGACAAGGTAAGTATATATATATATTTTTTATTTTAACACATTTCTGGATGAATTGCAGGGAAGGGCTTATATATTTAAGCCCTTCCCGACAATTCATCCAGCGCTGTCCGGCAGCCCATTGCTTTCAATGGAGGCGGCTGTATTGGCGGCTCCATTGAATTCAATGGGCAAACATCGTTCTTCTCTTCCACAGCTGTTACAGCTGTGGCAGAGAAGAATGATTTGTCTTCTATATGTTCCCAATGGGGTAGGCGCTGCTGCCGCCGGCCCCATTGAGCGCATATAGAGAAGAGAACAGGAATCGCAGATCGCAGATAGGTGTGATCTGCGATTTCTGTCCTATAATTTATCGGACGAGCGCATAAAAAGCGCTCATGTGTCCGATACCATTGCAAAGCAATGGTTTAAAAAAATCGCCAGACGCATGCGCAAATCGCGCGAAAAAACGCCCGTCTGACTAAAGCCTCAGGAGTTTTGAGGATCCTTGAATTATAAGCCCTACTCCAAAATTGAGCCCTAGCTACTGTTAATAAAAAAAGACAATATAAATAGTGTCCAGGCAGCTATACATGTAAAAAAGGAAAATCTTTTGGAACAAAAATTAATATAAGACTGTCTTATTTTCAGGGAAACAGGGTATGTACAAATATGTTTAACATATTTTCTTAGTGGAACACTCTCAGGCCCAGAGATATTATGAGAAAGCATGCAACTGACAAATTCACCCATCATGCCCCCCTTTTCTAGAAACTTTGTTGTGGGTACTCTGCTGGCTTTAGGACTTCAGCTGTTCTCCAGGTGGGATTTGGCAGATGCTTAAATCTCCTCTCATTATGTATAAGGTCTCTTTCACATGGGCTACAGCGATGTCACCGTGAGAAAATCGCAGCGATATCTCAGCTGTGTACTGTGCGATAATGCTGCTTCTTTTTCTCAGCGATGTCACAATTTTTTGGTGCTACAAAGTCGCGCGACAGGATTTTTGGAGATCTTGAAATATAAGCCCTATCACAGAAATAAGCCATAGCTGCATAAGAAAAAACAATACATTACTAGAGATGAGCGAACGTACTCGTCCGAGCTTGATACTCGTTCGAGTATTAGCGTGTTCGAGATGCTCGTTACTCGAGACGAGTACCACGCGATGTTCGAGTTACTTTCACTTTCATCTCTGAGACGTTAGCGCGCTTTTCTGGCCAATAGAAAGACAGGGAAAGCATTACAACTTCCCCCTGTGACGTTCAAGCCATATACCAACCCCCTGCAGTGAGTGGCTGGCGAGATCAGGTGTCACCCGAGTATATAAATCGGCCCCTCCCGCGGCTCGCCACAGATGCATTCTGACATAGTTCAGGGACAGTGCTGCTGGTGCCGGAGCTGCTATAGGGAGAGCGTTAGGAGTTATTTTAAGCTTCAAGAACCCCAACGGTCCATCTTAGGGCCACATCTAACCGTGTGCAGTAGTGTGGAGGCTGCTTTTTGCAGTCCACTTAACAAAGGTCCACTTAACCAAGGACACGTGGACAAGCACAGGCGGGCAGGGCCACTATATCTCCCTGACGGCACATTGGGTGAATTTAGTGGAGGCTGGGACAGAGTCAGAGCTTGGGACCGCTCACGTCCTACCCACCCCCAGAATTGCGGGCTCCAGCTCGGTGCTGGTATCTGCGGCGGTGTATGCTTCCTCCACTAAAGCACCCTCCTCCTCCTCCTCCTCCTCCAACGCAACCTCTGTCTCGCAATCAAGATGTGTCAGCAGCAGCACGTCGCCAGCAGTCAGTGTCGCGCGGCGTGGCAGCACAGCGGTGGGCAAGCATCAGCAGGCCGTGCTGAAACTACTCAGCTTAGGAGAGAAGAGGCACACGGCCCACGAACTGCTGCAGGGTCTGACAGAGCAGACCGACCGCTGGCTTTCGCCGCTGAGCCTCCAACCGGGCATGGTCGTGTGTGACAACGGCCGTAACCTGGTGGCGGCTCTGCAGCTTGGCAGCCTCACGCACGTGCCATGCCTGGCCCATGTCTTTAATTTGGTGGTTCAGCGCTTTCTGAAAAGCTAACCACACTTGTCATACCTGCTCGGAAAGGTGCGCCAGGTCAGCGCACATTTCCACAAGTCCAAGACGGACGCTGCCACCCTGTGGACCCTGCAACATTGGTTTAATCTGCCAGTGCACCGACTGCTATGCGACATCCCCACATGGTGGAACTCTACGCTCCACATGTTGGCCAGACTCTATGAGCAGCGTAGAGCTATAGTGGAATACCAACTCCCACATGGGCGGCGTAGTGGGAGTCAGCCTCCTCAATTCTTTACAGAAGAGTGGGCCTGGTTGGCAGACATCTGCCAGGTCCTTGGAAACTTTGAGGAGTCTACCCAGATGGTGAGCGGGGATGCTGCAATCATTAGCGTCACCATTCCTCTGCTATGCCTCTTGAGAAGTTCCCTGCAAAGCATAAAGGCAGACGTTTTGCGCTTGGAAACGGAGGCGGGGGAAGACAGTATGTCGCTGGATAGTCAGAGCACCCTCCTGTCTATATCTCAGCGCGTTGAGGAGGAGAAGCATGAGGAGGATGAGGAGGAGGGGGAAGAGACAGCTTGGCCCAATGCTGAGGGTACCCATGCTGCTTGCCTGTGATCCTTTCAGCGTGTATGGCCTGAGGAGGAGGAGGAGGAGGATCCTGAAAGTGATCTTCCTAGTGCGGACAGCGATGTGTTGCGTACAGGTACCCTGGCACACATGGCTGACTTCATGTTAGGATGCCTTTCTCGAGACCCTCGCGTTACACGCATTCTGGCCACTACGGATTACTGGGTGTACACACTGCTCGACCCACGGTATAAGGAGAACCTTTCCACTCTCATACCCGAAGAGGAAAGGGGTTCGAGAGTGATGCTATACCACAGGACCCTGGCGGACAAACTGATGGTAACATTCCCATCCGACAGCGCTAGTGGCAGAAGGTGCAGTTCCGAGGGCCAGGTAGCAGGGGAGGCGTGGAGATCAGGCAGCATGTACAGCGCAGGCAGGGGAACATTCTCCAAGGCCTTTGCCAGCTTTATGGCTCCCCAGCAAGACTGTGTCACCGCTCACCAGTCAAGGCTGAGTTGGTGGGAGCACTGTAAAAGGATGGTGAGGGAGTACGTAGCCGATCGTACGACCGTCCTCGGTGACGCCTCTGCCCCCTACAACTACTGGGTGTTGAAGCTGGACACGTGGCCTGAACTCACACTGTATGCCCTGGAGGTGCTTGCTTGTCCTGCGGCTAGCATCTTGTCAGAGAGGGTGTTTAGTGCGGCTGGGGGAATCATCACGAATAAGCGTACCCGCCTGTCAACCGACAGTGCCGACAGGCTTACACTCATCAAGATGAACAAAGCCTGGATTTCCCCAGACTTCTCTTCTCCACCAGCGGACAGCAGCGATACCTAAGCAATACGTAGGCTGCACCCGCGGATGGAAGCATGGTTTTCTATCACCATCAAAAACGGGGACCTTTTAGCTTTATCAATCTGTGTATTCTATTCATCCTCCCCCTCCTGCTCCTCCTCCTGAAACCTCACGTAATCACGCCGAACGGGCAATTTTTCTTAGGCCCACAATGCTCAGTCATATAATTTTTGTAAACAATTTTTATACGTTTCAATGCTCATTAAAGCGTTGAAACTGTCACCTGAACCAATTTTTATTTTAACTGGGCTGCCTCCAGGCCTAGTTACCAATTAAGCCACATTAACCAAAGCGATTAATGGGTTTCACCTGCCCTCTTGGTTGGGCATGGGCAATTTTTCTGAGGTACATTAGTACTGTTGGTACACCAATTTTTTGGGGCCCTCGCCTACTGTGTAATCCAATTAATTTTTTGCCCACCTGCATTAAAGCTGATGTTACATCAGCTGTGATGAGCAATGCAATGGGATATATTTATGTACCGCCGGTGGCTTCCTGGCACCCACCCATGCTGTCGGTCCACAAGGAGTTGTAACTGCATGTGTCCACTTCTAAAGAACCCCAGTCTGACTGGGGCATGCAGTGTGGGCCGAAGCCCACCTGCATTTAATCGGACGTTACCTCAGCTGTGATGGGCACTGCAATGGGATACATTTATGTCCAGCCGGTGGGATCCAGGGAGCCACCCATGCTGTGGGTGCACACGGAATTCCCATTGTGGAGTTGTACCTGCCTGTGACTATTTCTCAAAAACCGCGGTCTGACTGGGGCATGCAGACTCCTTGACAGAATGAATAGTGTGTGGCACATAGGTTCCCCATTGCTATGCTCACGTGTGCAGCTCCTGATGGCGGTGGCACAGGATTATATTTCTCATGGCTTCTGTGCAGCATTGTGGGCTATCGCCCCGCCCCTTTTAAAGAGGGTCGCTGCTTAGCCGTGCCAACCCTCTGCAGTGTGTGCCTGCGGTTCCTCCTCATGGCAGACGCACTTATAAATAGACATGACGGTGGTGTGGCATGAGTGCAGCTGAAGGCTGCGCAGGGACACTTTGGTGTGCGCTGTGGACACTGGGTCGTGCGGGGGGGTTGGGCAGCATGTAACCCAGGAGAAGTGGCAGCGGAGTGTCATGCAGGCAGTGATTGTGCTTTGTTGGAGGTAGTGTGGTGCTTAGCTAAGGTATGCATTGCTAATGAGGGCTTTTCAGAAGTAAAAGTTGTTGGGAGGGGGGGCCCACTCTTGCCGCTATTGTGGCTTAATAGTGGGACCTGGGAACTTGAGATGCAGCCCAACATGTAGCCCCTCACCTGCCCTATCCGTTGCTGTGTCGTTCCCATCACTTTCTTGAATTGCCCAGATTTTCACAAATGAAAACCTTAGCGAGCATCGGCGATATACAAAAATGCTCGGGTCGCCCATTGACTTCAATGGGGTTCGTTACTCGAAACGAACCCTCGAGCATCGCGATAATTTCATCCCGAGTAACGAGCACCCGAGCATTTTGGTGCTCGCTCATCTCCATACATTACCTAACACTTGTCTGTAGTGTTCAGCCAGCGCTTCCTGGTCAGGGGGTTGAAAAATCCTGCCTCAAGGAAGTTCTGTCTCTGATTGGTTCTGGAGCAGCGGTTCTAAGCCAATCATTGCAGCACTCGATGAACCAATCACAGCTACCACACAGAACCCCAATGCCTAGTTCACATGGGCAATTTTTACATCTGAGTTCTGTCTGAATTTGTAAGTGAATATACTTGGACAGAACATAGACCCAATAGAATCTATAGGGCTATTTAGACATTTCATTTTAATTTTTTTAACTGACCAGTGGTCCATAAAAAATATCACAGCATGCCCTACTCTGGTTCATTTCATAGACCAGAGTAGAGCATGAAATGTCCACTCTCCACACATTAGACAGCACATGGACAGGGTGTTTATGTGCTGTCCGATGATGCAAATTGCACACAAGAATCTCAGATGCAACTTGTTCTCGACTATCTGAATGCAGCAGCAGTTACTATGTTTTCTTGAACTGTGCAGATTTCTTTTGTTGTGCAGCCCAAGTTGCAATTTTGTGTTATGTAAAAATTGTTGTTTTATATATATTACACTTCTGCACACAACTTTTTAAAAGGAATCTGTCAGCTTAGAAATACCGTGGTATATATGGTCAGTGTGTTATGTAGTCAGTGTATATAGTTTTGTGGGAAAATATTCAGTATAACTTGTTGTTTATTTGTCGACATTTCTGCTTGTTCTGGGGTTGGGAGTCCATTAGTTGATCCTGCTCAGTGATTTATAGCCCCCTATATTGCTGTGCGTACAGAGATAGCTGTCAATCACTAATAGTACCGCCCACTGGACTCTTAAATTCATACAGCAGAGACCAATAACATTGCCTGCAGATCAGATCACATTTTCACTGTGACAGGTTGCCTTTAAGCTTTTTGTAGGAATCACACTGATACGTTGTATATGTGAGCTGAGAAGCGGATATATACTTAACTGGCAGACCTATATCTTAACCCAATGGTGTTAACCCCTTAGTGACCAAGCCTGTTTGCACCTTAATGACCAGGCCAAATTTTGGAAATCTGACATGTGTCACTTTAACATGGAATAACTCCGTAAAGGTTTTGCATATCCAAGTGATTTTGACATTGTTTTCTCGCCACATATTGTACTTTATTTAGGTGGCAAAAATAGTTTAATAGAATTTAGGGATATTTATTAAAAGCGCCAAAATTGGAAATATTTTGAAAAAATTATTTTTTCACATTTTCAATTGCAATATCTGCTAATATACTGTACAGATTTTTGATAACGTATATTTTCATCGGTTTACTTTATTCTGGACGCACATTTGAAAAACTTTGTTTTTTTAACCATTTAGGAGATGTACAAATTTAAAGGGGTTGTCCCGCGCCGAAACTGTTTTTTTTTTTTTCAACCCCCCCCCCCCCCCATTCGGCGCGAGACAACCCCGATGCAGGGACTTAAAAAAAAAACAGCACAGCGCTTACCTGAATCCCCGCGCTCCGGTGACTTCTATACTTACCGGTTGAAGATGGCCGCCAGGATCTTCTTCCTCCGTGGACCGCAGCTCTTCTGTGCGGTCCATTGCCGATTCCAGCCTCCTGATTGGCTGGAATCGGCACGTGACGGGGCGGAGCTACACGGAGCCCCATTGAGAAGAGAAGAAGACCCGGACTGCGCAAGCGCGTCTAATTTGGCCATTAGACGGCGAAAATTAGACGGCTCCATGGAAACGAGGACGCTAGCAATGGAGCAGGTAAGTGAAAAACTTTTTATAACTTCTGTATGGCTCATAATTAATGCACAATGTACATTACAAAGTGCATTATTATGGCCATACAGAAGTGTATAGACCCACTTGCTGCCGCGGGACAACCCCTTTAACATTGATTATCAACATTTTGAGGGATACTTTGTTTTCCTACACCAAGCCAAGATTACAAAGGCTCATAGGTCTCAGAATGATAGATACCCCCACAAATAACCTCATTTTAAAAACTACACCCCTTAATGTATTCACTGAGAGGTGTCACGAGTATTTTGACCCCCACAGTTTTTTTTTTCAGGAGTTAATGCAATTTAGAGGGGGAAAAAATCATATTTTTGCAAATATATAATTTTAAAGACAGTTTTTTTTCCCTATAATTCACATGAAAATGAAAATTTACACCCAAAAATGGATACCCCCATTTGTCCTGTGTTCAGAAACATACCCATTGTGGCCTTAGTCTTATGTCTATATGCATAACGGGGCCTAAACAAAAAGGAACAACTGGTGTCTTTCAGAACAGACATTTTGTTTGAAGTTGTTTCAGGCCCCATAGCACACTTGTAGGGCCTTTGAGCGGCCAAAATGACAGAGAACCCCCACAAATGACCCCATTTTGAAAAACTAGGCCCCTTAATGAATTCATCTACCGGTGTACTGTATATTTTGACCCCACAGTTTTTGAATGAATCTAAGCAAAGCAGAAGGAAAAAATTATGATTTTCAGTTTTTTTTTGGCAATTGTGTCATTTTAAAACAGTTTTTTTTGTACAGCACACATATGAATGAAGACTTGAACCCCAAATTGGATACCCCTTTTTGTCCTGTGTTCATAGACATACCCTTTGTGGCCTTAATATTATGTCTATATGCCCATTGGATTTCAGGACACAATTGAATGAATTCTAGGCCCCATTACCCACTTGTGCAGAAAAAAATTGACTCCCTAAAAATAATCCCTCCCCATCCCCATTCTTTGCCATTCCCTAAATCTTATATGAAAGTAATAATGTAAACTGTGTGGTATGTCCGAAGACCGGGGTAATTACAGAAGCTGATTGGGATGGTTACATGGGGCAATAAAATTTGGTATCACTCCTCCTCCCATGCTTTTTTTTTTGGGGGGGGGGGCATTTCTTTATCTCAGCAGCAGGGATGGGGTGTAATAGGTCGCACTCTGTGAGGCTTCGTAATCTTGCTGAGGTGCGTACGGCCTCACACAGAAGGCGCCTAACAAGCTGCTCATTGAACTGCAGTAAGGCGAGCGTTCCCGGGGCTTCATGTAAATTACAGGTAGCGTTCTGAATAATGCCGAGCTCACATGGCTGAAAGTGGAATCCACTTGTGGAGGCCCGCAGTGGATCCCAGCTTTGAGCCTGACGGTGTACTGCACATAACTGCATACTCACACAGGTGGTCACTCGCAGTACACCGTTTTTGTTGGTAGTTCCCGCACCGTCACTTAGCAATGACGTGGATACCTGCAGCCCGTACACAATGTAGTTGCGTATGAGCTGCGGGAATATCCGCGACCATGGAGCACAATGGGCTCTATGCTGCAGATATCTGCAGTAAAATAAAACATGCTGTGTTCTGTTTTCTGGAGTGGTAACGTAATTCCGACCTGCTAATGTGAGCGAAATTGTGTCATCCAATGCATTTGATTGATGTGTGTATTACCGCTAATCAAACGCATGCTGAATCCACAATTTCTATCTGGTCCTGTAAGACCAGCCTATGGTAGATCGCTACCTATTCATCATGTGACTGGGGACCGCTCAACAGGCCACCAGTCACTGCTCCAGGCTTTCGGTGACCATTGGTTGCCGGGAGCAAGGAGATTTAAAATTTCCTGGGCTCCCCGACTCTTGCGCATGTATCTGTCATTTTGCCTGCAGGCGCATGCGCAGAAGCCAAAAAGGTTGATGGAGGATGATTGCATTGGGGTTTAAATGTGGAGATAATATTTCCTCTCCTCTCACCGATCGCATCGGTGAGGGGAGATGAAACTTGAGCTTTTTAAAAAACGTTTACGTGATCGCCATTATCCATTGGATAACGGCGATCATGTGACCAGGAACTGCACACTACGGGCCCTTGTGACATCTCCAGGCTCTTGGCTGCCTTTGGTACCCCGGAGCAGGGACATTTTAAATCCTTGACTTTTGCGGATGCATCCACCAATATGCTGACGAAGCCGGGGCAATGTTCGCGGATAAAGATTCCATCGGGAGACAAATCCAGGGACCTTAGGTATGTAATTTCATCTCCCCTCACTTATACGATCCGTAAGGGGAGATGAAACTTTAACTTTTTAACTTTTTTTTTATGATCATTGTTGGCTTTTTTAGTGAATAATGTCTTTGTTGTTTTTCTCACCTCTGTGATTTTATGTAATTTATAGTGAGTTAGCGTAGGTACTGACGGACACGGTGTGGCCTCGACAGGGCCCGTCAGCCTATGCATTTTGGTCAAAATGCAGTACCAACACCCGCATTTTATTAGTATGCATAAGTATTTTTGTATGTAGTTTGCTAGTTGTTGGGGAAGCCCTAGATGTCAGCCAGTGTGGCCCACTATAGAGATACAGGGCAACGCACTGTTATATCAGTGAGGGTTGATATCCTGTATGGTGGGTCACCATCCATCTATGGCTGGCATCTTTGGTATCGTTCACATGTGCAGGCTATGATTATATGCAGTCGCTCCTCCCCAATCTGGGCTGGGTTGAGTGGGTGACTGCATATTAGCCTGCAAGGAACAAGTTGCTCCCCCACATCATTGTCTGGCTGACTGCTTATCTTTAGGGCTTATGGCGGTTGTGCCTGCCCTACGGCGATTGTGCCTGCCTTATGGCGATCGTGCCTATGGCGACCGTGTCTGCATTGCAGACTCAGGTATTGCATTTTTGGCTTTTTCAGTGAATAACAATTTTTCTTCCAGTTCACTAATATGTGTCTCTGGTTTGGACAATCTCTCAGTAACTTTCTGCAAATCATGTCTTATAAATCCAACATTTTTTTCAGGCTGCAGAGAGAGAAGCCAAATCAATATTGCTTTGAGCCACAGCCCTTTGGACAGCTCCCTTGCTGAAACTATCCCTGGTTCTTGTTCCTACATGTCTGTTTACTGTTTCCCATTTAGCTCCACCCTGCACTAATTGGACTTCCTATATAAACCTGGCCCTGTCCTTCCCTCATTGTGTGTTTATTGTGTCCTGAGCCTTTAACCAAGTTCTCTCTCTCTGCATATTGGTCTTTCTTACAAGTGGATCGTTATCTGTGTGTACCAAACCCCAGCTGTCTCCCTGCATATGTCCCTGCTTAAACCATCTGTGCTGTATTGTCATCTTGTCTACCGAACCTCGGCTGCCTCCCTGATTCCGCCCCTGCTTAAACCCTCTGTGCTGCATTGTCATCTTGTGTACCGAACCTCAGCTGCCTCCCTAACTATGTCCCTCCTCGATTATGCTACCCTCCAGTGGGGGTTACAAACAGGAGACTTCATTCCTGCACCAGAATTGTGACACAAATACAACTGTAGATTTTCATGAGTATTTCTTGCTTCAGAAGTTGAGTGAGCAAATTCCATCAAACTGTTTGCCGAATTGTTTTATTTCTCAGTAAAGTCATCAGAATGATCAAAGCATTCTGTGCATTCCATAGGATTACCCCACTCAAAATTCAATATTGCCACCGATGTTCCTCAGGCAGTCTCACGGTGTAAAACATTTGCAGCAGCATTTGCAGATATTTGCGCCTGAGCACCATCATGACGCATATCAGCACCGTTGGCTTCTTTTCTCCTTGTCATCGTAACTTGGTTAAATGACAGACAAGCCTCGCAAAAGACCAGCCTCTGCTATCACTGCTCCTTTGCTTCTCCGCTCTTCCACACCCTCACAACACATACTGTGGTGCAGCACAACCTAAGCCCCAGGAATCAGCAAAGCAGCCAGCACAGCAGAGTCAAAAACACCACTTCAAAAAGAAAACCATGCTAGGAAGCTAACATAGCTGGTGGGCGCTCCTCTTGTATCTCTCTACTGTTGACATCACTAAGCCACACCGCCTGTAGCAAAGTTATTAAGACCACTTTAAATTCTTCATGTTCAGCTGGAGACTAAATGAAAAACATTCATCTCAAGAAAATCTGCTAATATGTTATAATGAACACACCAGGAGGATATTCAGAGAGAGGATCAAAAGAACTACGGGGGGCACCATACTAAGTATGAAATATATGTAGATACATAATCATTTTTAAATAATTCCAACTGAAAAAGTATGATTTACATGATCTAACAGACAAATTAACTATGGAATTGTGGCACAACCCGTTTAATTAAAAACTCTCCATTCAATACTCTTTCTGTGCTATTGTCAAATAAATCCAAAAAATCATATGAGTGAGAAATGGCGGAGTAAATATTTTATTTATGACTTTCTAAAATGATCCAGAAACAAATGTGTTAAATGGTAAAACATAAAAACAAACAAAATGTCAATAATTTAGATTCATTAATGCAATTAAAACCTGAACAGTATTTGGCAGTTTCTTTAACAGGGTATTTTGTATGTGGGAACAGAGCCATTGCATTTATATTAATAGTCTGTATTGTACGTATTTAGGTCTTTTGCCAGGAAGACTTTGCTCTGTTCTCAAAGTAGTTGCAACACAAGCAGTAAAAGGTGCTAGATTACAGACATTGAACAAATATATCAAATCAAATGTGCCAATTAGTGTACAGTGAATTACAAAAAATGGTGTAAATGAAATGTGCCAAATTTATGAAAGACTCGAGAAATTGTAAAATCTTGCTTTTTCATATGTAGTGCACAACCAGTGCATTAAAGGGATATAGTTAAACAACTTGCAGTAGTTGGTCCACTTTTGTAATATTTGGTTGTCAAACATACCTGTACTTTGGGATCTTCAGCAATAATCTCCCACATTTAAATAAGAAGAGCACAATATTTGAAATCATACAAAGGATATGAAGAATGTCATTACTTCATGTTATCTAGAGTTTAGGAGGTATCCCCTACAGCAGCAAGGGTTGAAGCCCTTTTTGTTATTATGCACATTAAATTGCAGTTGCTGCTAAATAATCTATAAACCATAAAGACCCATTAAGACAGGACAAGTGTCAGGTAAACAATGCCTAGTATCACTAACTCACAGCGGAAAGGCTGGAGGAGATTTTTCTCCTCACGCTCCCCCCCCCTCCCCTTCTCCATTAACTTAACATAGCGGCTGTTCAGTACTGAACAGCTGCTAATTACACTGAGCAATAAGTGATCAGCTCATTGTCCATCGTTTATGCGGCATAAACGATGGACGATGAGCTGATCGCTCATTGTTTAGTGTAGATAGCAGCTGTTCAGTATTGAACAGCCGCTATGTTAAGTTAATGGAGAAGGGGAGGGGGGGAGCGTGAGGAGAGAAATCTTCTGCAGCCTCCCCGCCCCCCTGCAGGGCACTCTGGGAGCAAGGACACACAGGGACAAGTGTCAGGCATCGTTTGCCCGACATTCATCCCATGTAAATGGGCCTTAACACTGAAGAGATCAAAATAGTTGAAGTCAGTTAAACTCTAGGTTCAGTATTTAATTGAGCAACTCCATGTAGTTACTATATACGCTTGTGTATAGTAGAAGTATTTTTCTACCCTATTCCTTTAATCCATGAACAGAAATTTAGAGGTATTCAGCATATACTCATAGACAAAGCCTCTATCATAGGCCGTTTGCACACAGCCGGATTTGCAATGCGGAATTCGGAGCAGGCATTTGCCTCCGGATTCTGCATCAAATACCTTCTATAGCATTCTATGGAAAAGCGTTTTTTCTTTCCCATGAGCGGAAATCAATTGCAATTTTCCGCTCGCAGGTAAAAATTGCAGCATGCTCTTTTTGAATGTATATTCAGGCCTTAGTCAGACGGGCGTTGTTTTGTGCGATTTGCGCATGCGTCCGGCGATTTTTTAAAACCATTGCTTTGCAATGGTATCGGACACATGAGCGCTTTTTATGCGCTCGTCCGATAAATTATAGAACAGAAATCGCAGATCGCACCTATCTGCGATCTGCGATTCCTGTTCTCTTCTCTATGTGCGCTAAATGGGGCCGGTGGCAGCAGCGCCAACCCCATTGAGAACATATAGAAGACAAATCATTCTTCTCTGCCACAGCTGTAACAGCTGTGGCAGAGAAGAACGATGTTTGCCCATTGAATTCAATGGAGCCAGCAATACAGGAAACATAAAAGCCCTTCCCTGCAATTCATCCAGAAAAGTGTTAAAATAAAAAATATATACATACTCACCTGCTCCCGGCAGCCGGAGTTCAGAGCGGCCGGCCTGCAGTGGGTGGGAAGGGGGTGTGAGTCAGACCTGCCCCTGATTGGTTCAGCGCTGAGCCAATCAGGGGGCAGGTCTGACTCACACCCCCTTCACACCCACTGCAGGCCGGCCGCGGGGAACTCCGACTGCCGGGAGCAGGTGAGTATGTATATATTTTTTATTTTTACACTTTTCTGGATGAATTGCAGGGAAGGGCTTATATATTTAAGCCCTTCCCGACAATTCATCCCACACTCGCCCGCAGTGCATTGCTTTCAATGGAGCCGCTGTATTGCCTGCTCCATTGAATGCAATGTGCTGGACAGCTCCTGCCCGTTTCTAATGAAACGCGACTAGGAGCAGATTTTCGGGCACCGGTCACGCGATTTGCGGATGCGCATCCGTCATGCGATCCGCAAATCGCGCGAAAAAACGCCCGTCTGACTAAGGTCTCAAAGTGAAGTTATTGGAAACCGTCCGACCTACTGTCTTTCCACAATTGTCCTTGCAGAAAAGTTGCAGGTTTTGCGTCATCGCATAACAACGGTGCGGCATTATCTGTATTGCGCATTTGCACAGGCACAACGCCCGATACATTCACAATACAGAAAAGAAGAATCTGGACATGCACGCGGGGGTCACCGGCTGGGCACAGGGTCGGATTCTGCATGCAGGATCTTGCATGTGAAATCCGACTTGGCCATGTGCAGGCGGCCTTAAACCTAGCACAGAAAGAAGAAAAAAACAAAATCAGACTAAACAGAGCTTCAGATAGCTCCAACCACTTTCTTCACAGAATAATATCATAGTGCGAAATATTGTAACTAGAGATGAGCGAACCTACTCGTTTCGAGTAATTACTCAATCGAGCACCGCGATTTTCGAGTACTTGGGTGAAAAGGGGGCGGGGTGAGGCGCGGCAGAGCAGGGGGTAGCAGTGGGGAACAGGGGGGAGCCCTCTCTCTCTCCCTCTCCCCCCCACTCCCCGCTGCAACCCCCCACTCACCCACGGCGCCCCCCGAATCTTTTCGCCCGAGTATGGAAGTACTCGAAAATCACGGTGCTCGGGCGAAAAAGGGGCGTGGCCGAGTAGGTTCGCTCATCTCTAATTGTAACCCAATTGGTATTACCGGGGCATCTCAAATTACGTTCCGGTACTTCCTAGTGCACCCAGCTGCCAGGAAGACTTTACAATTGTGCATGTAGATGACAATCCTCCAACCAAGGTGGTATCCCTACATGGGAGAGCTGCGGCCTTTACACAGATTCTGAGATTGGTCTCAGCAAGGATAGGCGAAATACAGGAAAGCTGGATGCACTCAGAGGAAGCGTTATATATTCCTTATTGGTAATTTGACAGTTGCAATAAAACACCATTTACTTGGAAGAGGGAAAGGTGTAAAATATCATATTTTAACCCCCTTAATGTTCCAGGTACATCCTTTAGACAGCACTCCAGATGATACTAGGGTTTTCACAAATACCAGTTTATTCCAACCACAAACACATATACAAGGGTGAATTAAGTAAAAGGAACAATAGAGACGTATTTTGGGAGTAATTATGACAATCCCTCTTTTAAAGTGGATATTCTTATATTTGCCCTCAAAATGCATCACTATTGTGTTCTTTTACTGAGTACACCTTTGACTATGTGTTTTTGGTTTGAAGAAACCTGTATTTGTGAATACCCCGGTGACCCTGGAATATATAAGTCTTCCCCAGAGCATTTCCTGCTTTTCTGTATTGCACCTTACACTTAGCATAGATTAACTCTTGGGGCTCGTTCACATGAGTGTATTTGCACTGCTTATCACACATGCAATTTTGCGCGTGTAATATGCAGTAAATAAAACCAATTGATTTCAATGTGTTTGTTCACATGAGTATATTTTTCAAATGATGTGTAATCGTGAAAAAATATGCTTCATTTGCTATCTTGGTGCATATTACACACTATAAAAGCTTGTTGTGTATAAATGTGCGTGAGGCCTCAGTCACACGGGCGCAGCCAGCAGACGGACGTACCTGAAGATGGCCGTCTCTCTGCAGCGCCAGGAGGAAGAACATGTGACCAGCTCCATTGCCGGTCATGTGTTCTCTGATCAGCGCTGGAGGGAGACGGCGGTTTTAAGGTACGCCCGTCTTCTAACTGTCAGTCACACGGGCGCATCGGTGCCGGTGTACAGGTGCCGATGCGCCCGTGTGACAGAGCCCTGAAATATGCGAAAACCTGCATATTCGCTGTGTATTTCCACACTGAATTAATGTGAATGTGTCTGTTTTTTTATGTGCATAAATATGGAGTATATTTACACAAACAAAAACTCCCCGTCGCAGGCAAATACACGGGTTTAAGCAATTTTTCGGTTGCGTAAATAAACAGTATATTTATGTGACCTAAATGTGCTTATGCCCATGTAAATCAGTTCTTGCATTTCTTAACACTTTCATGACTAAGAGTCATGAAAGTGTTAAGAAATGCATGTTCCTGTATCCAGGTCACATTCTGCAGTTCTGGTATTCCCACTTTCAAAAAATCATAACTTTTTATTTTTCGAATTACATATCTACATGAGGGCTTGTTTTTTGTGGGATGAGTTCTATCCTTCAATGGCACCATTTTAATGTACTATATAATATATTGCAATACTTTTAAAAATTTCTAAGCATGGCGATTAGAGATGAGCGAGCACCCAAGTGCTCGGGTCCGCGTTATTTGAGTCGAGCTTTTCGTAAAATTTGAGAGCTCTACTCGAGTAACGAACCCCATTGACTACAATGGGAGACTCGAGCATTTTTGTATGTGGGACGCCGGGTCCCGAGCTTTTTTTTTCTTCTTGGTTCGTGTGTGTTCTCTCTCTCTCTCGGCGGGGAGGGGCCAAAACAGGCACGTAACAGCGGGGAGGAGTCAAAAACTGGGGCGGGGTTGGACACGGTGTGATGCTCGTTCAAGTAATGAGCACCATCGAGTACGCTAATACTTGAACGAGCATCTAGCTCGGCAGAGTACGTTCGCTCAACTCTAATGGCGATATAAGAAAAAAATGCACTATTTCTACTGCATTTATACTGTAGTAAAGATGACACATTGCCTTTATTCTATGGGTCGGTATAGTACAGGGATAGCAAATTTGTATAGTTTTTCTTTACAGTAATTCTTTAGAAAAACTTTTTTTCTAGAAAAGGGTAAGAATTCATTTCTGTCCCCATTTTTTGACCTTCACAGCTTTTTTAGTTTTCTGTTGGTGGGGATATGTAGAGGCTTTTTTGTGGGGCAATCTGTAGTTTGCATTGGTACCATTTTGGTGAAAATACGACTTTTTGATAGGTTTTTATTACATTTTTTTGCAGACAGAGGGACCGAAAAAAGTCATTCTGCTATTGCGTATTTTTTTTCTGATAGAGTTAATTATACAGGATTTACAGTGTTATATTTTAATAAATTAGACCTTTATGGATGCAGCAATACCAATTTTTACATTTTTTAAAATTTATTTTTAGATGTGACGACAAAAGTTTATTTTTAATAACTTTTAATATTTTTAGAATAATTAAAAAAATCTTTATTCTATCTTTTTTTTCACTTTTTTTTTTATTAATCACCAAAGGGAAATTGAATATGTGATTGTTTGATCGCCTATGTAGTATAATATAATAATATGGTATTGTATTAGGCTGCTATTTACAAATCTGTCTATTAAAGATGTACCACAGGCATGTTTTAATAGGAAAATGATCATGGCAGTTCTGGGGGCCTTAAGAAGTCCCCAGTATGGCATGACATCTAGACGGCAAGCCCGCGATCTTATTGCAGGGAGCCATTCTGAGTATTTTAACTATTTAAAGAGTTAAAAGCCACAATCAGAGCTATCTCTGATTGTGGTTGTTGTGAGCAGGGGTTGGCTCCCGAGCCCACTCTATACACAGATGTTATGGATGGCTACTTATGTCCTAACTGCGTGGCGTATATGCAATTAGGACTTAAATAGTCATATGTTTGTAACAAAGGGGTTAATCATGATTTTCTAATAGGTAGATGGAACAATACCTCTACAGCACCACCTGTTGGAAGGCAGCCTCTTTCAAGTCAATGTCAGACTTTTGAACAAGCCTTGCAGCAATGATTGGGAATTGTGAGTCAAATCAAGAATTTTCTCCAGAAGGAGGAGATAACCATGCACAGATAGCTGTTTCGGAGTGATTATCCCTCATCAGTGTGCATCAGGTTTCTGATTTGGCTAGGGAGAGGCCTATACATGTGGGTCTGGAAGAGTGTCATTTTTCCTTAGAGAGAGCACCTAGAAGGTGTGAGGAGACTTATAAGGCCACCCATTTGCATATTTCCCAGAGGAGCATGGATTGGAGTTTACTTCTGGTAATTTCAGTTGATTGGACATCATTGTAAAAGACACACTCCTGTCTATATATGTTCTCACGGCTCACAATGAATATTAGAGCCAAAACCAGAAGCCGTGAAGAGGAAAGAACTGCCTGTAGAGCTCAGAGACAGGATTGTACGAAGGCACAGACCTGCAGAAGGCTACAAATATTTCTGCTGCACTGAAATTTTCTAAGAGCACAGTAGCCTCCATAATACTTAGATGGTAGAAGTTTGTTTCAACCAGGACTCTTACCAAAGCTGGCTTACCCACCAAAATAATCAGGGGAAAGGGCCTCGATAAGAGAGCTGACCAAGAACCCAATGGTCACTCTGTTTGAGCTCCTGTGTACAGATGGGAGAAATTTGCAGAAGGTCAACCATCGTTGTAGTACTCCACCAATCTGGAATTTATGGTAGACTGGCCATAAAGAAGTCTTTTCCTAGTAAAAGACACAAGAAAGCTTGCGTAGAGCTTACCAAAAAGTATCTGAAGGACTCTCTAACTGTGAGATACAAGAGTATCCAGTCAGATGAAACCAAGATTTTATGTTTTGGGCTCAACTCCAAGCATTATGTCTGGATAAAACCAGGCACTGCTCATCACCTGCCCAATACCATCCTCCAATGAAGCATGGTTCTGGCAGCATCAGAATGTGGGGGTGTTTTTCAGCAGCTGGGACAAGAAAATTGGTCAGGGTTGATGGAAAGCTGAATGGAGCAAAACACAGAGATATTCTTAATGAAAACCTGATCCAGAGTGCAAAGGACCTCAGACTGGGTAGAATTTTTAACTTAACCAATAAGACAATGACCCTAAGCACATAGTCAAGAAAACACAGAAGTGGCTTAGGGATAACTCTGTGAATGTCCTAGATTGGCAAACCAGAGCCCTGAATTGAACCCAATCAAAGATCTCTGCAGAGACCTGGAAATGGTTGTCCACAAACAGATGGCCCCAATCCAACCTAACAGAGCTTGAGAGAATCTGCAGAGAAGAATGGCAGAAAATCCCCAAATTCATGTGTGCAAACCTTGCGGCATCATACCCAAGAAGACTGGAGGCTGTAATTACTGCCAATAGTGCTTCAACTGAGTACAGGGTGTGAATACTTTTGTCGATGCAGTTTTTTTTTATGAAAAACAAAGATTTGTAACATTCTGTTTTCACTTTGTCATTATGGGATTTTAATTGCAGAATGATAGGGGAAAAACTTGATTTTCTTTTTTTTTTTAATTTGCATAAGGCCAGAACATAACAAAATGTATATAAATTGAAAGATTCGGAAGACTTTCCGAATGATATACACATATATTATAACACTTTTGTCTTTTTTATGCAAGACTAATTAACATTACTGAGATTTTTCTGGCTGACACGGTACCATATTTTTTTTTGCTCTATATATTTAGATTCTAATACTTAAGTAAACTGCACTCACTTAAAGCAATTTATTCTTATATTCCAATGGAATCAAAGTTTAGACAAGAATGTTGCTTTGTGGTGTACAAGTTCAATATACTTCAGACAGAGAGGGCTTTCATTAGAGATCAGTCAATACTGATAAGCAAACAAGATTCTAGATAACAGAGTTTTTATACTGTATTCCCCGGTGACAATACAAAGAGAACATTGTACGGGACTTTGACTAAGTAATGGCAACCAAGGCTAATGGATCAATAAGGTTGCCCTCAATCACTATTAAATACATGTTTTCTTACCCTTTTTTAATATCACTATTCCCAAATCTCTCACAATGTAATATGACAAAGTAAAGACCTGAATGATTTATTTACACCCTGTGAGAGTTTTCATCACCTCTTAAAATTACCTCCAGCAGAAAATTCATTGTAGCATAATAATAAAAAAATATTTTCTTTACGAAAGCCGGCTTACCCTGAAACAGTGACAGTTTCCATATACATCATCAGTTGCTGCTCATGTCTAAACAATTTACAGATCAAGTCAGCTGAGATTTCGACTTATTTGTACAATGTCACATTTAATGAAGTCAACTTTTTTTTAAAAAAAAGCGTCGTGGTCTTTCAGTAGTGTGTAAATAGAATGGTTTAGTGTTGATACATTTGTATTTTTAATCCCACTTGTATTCCTATTTTTTATTTTTGTTCTGGTTTAAAACATTTTTTAAAGTTAATTTTAATGGCATAGATGTGAATGTCATACACATGAAAGAAATGTAATATCTAGAACTGACCATTTCTTTCAGAATGGCTATCATAGACCTTTTGGTTTGTTTCAAGTTTTGTTCCTCAACATTTTCAATGGTTGTAGGGTAAAAGTTTTCAAAGAAAAGCATCTTTCTCTGCTGATTAAAAACTGCCTGTCTAAAGGTGCCCATTTTCAATAGTTTTCCTCCAAATGCTCATTTAACCAACAGCTTTTTGTCCGACTTCCCCATACATATGAACGTTGGCCATGCATTTGTGTATTTTCCATGGGAGAATAGAGAAAGCTTCAGCCAAGACCTCTCAAGACTTCTGTGTTGGCTGCTTATGTTCAGGAAGAAAAAAAAATGGGTGTTGAAATTCAATGTTCCTGCTCCGTATTTTCCCTGACATCATCCAAGTGGGGAAAGTTGACTGGTTTTGCTAATCTGCAGGTTCAGATGACTTTTCACCATTGTTTATGAGAGGAGTCTTATCATAGAATACAACTTAATTGACAATATTATATAATTATCTTGTGGTGTGTTCCTAATATATGAAGTCAAGTTAAAAATATTCAAGTAAGAATTAAAAGCACTTGAATAATTTATTTAATTTTCCACTGAAATGCTGGCAGTAATTTCAAAGATCTACAGCAGTGTTTGCCAAAATCCAGTCCTCTCGAACCCCCAACAGGTCAGGTTTTCAATATTTCCATATTATTGCATAGGTAATGTAATTATAGTCACTGTTTCAGACATTGTCACAGGTGTTCGCGCTATAGGATATCCTCAAATCATGACTTGCTGGGGTATCATGAGAACTGGAGTTTGGTAAAGACTAGAGATGAGCGAACGT
The DNA here is from genome assembly GCF_035609145.1 of Eleutherodactylus coqui. Classification (NCBI taxonomy): domain Eukaryota; kingdom Metazoa; phylum Chordata; class Amphibia; order Anura; family Eleutherodactylidae; genus Eleutherodactylus; species Eleutherodactylus coqui. The sequence continues at coordinate 85,012,816 of NC_089840.1, read as the reverse complement.
ACTCGTCTGAGCTTGATACTCGTTCGAGTATTAGCGTGTTCGAGATGCTCGTTACTAGAGGCGAGCACCAGGCGATGTTTGAGTTACTTTCACTTTCATCTCTGAGACGTTAGCACGCTTTTCTGGCCAATAGAAAGACAGGGAAGGCATTACAACTTCCCCCTGTGACGTTCAAGCCCTATACCACCCTCCTGCAGTGAGTGGCTGGCGAGATCAGGTGTCACCCGAGTATATAAATCGTCCCCTCCTGCGGCTCGCCACAGATGCATTCTGACAGAGATCAGGGAAAGTGCTGCTGGTGCCGGAGCTGCTATAGGGAGAGCGTTAGGATTGATTTTAGGCTTCAAGAACCCCAACGGTCCTTCTTAGGGCCACATCTGACCGTGTGCAGTACTGTTGAGGCTGCTTTTTGCAGTGTTGCACTTTTTTTTTTTGTATATCGGCCGTGCAGAGCATTGCGTCCAGAGCATTGCGTCCTGCAGTAATTTTACATAGTCCAGGGCCAGTAGTGGTGGTGAGGCAGGGACAGTGAAAGACATATACAGTCTATATAGGCAGTTGGCTTTTCCAAAAAAATTTGGGGAAAAAAATCTATTTGGGCTGCCTGTGACCGTCCTCAGTGTACTGCGTCTCTGCTGGGGGTAGTTGTCCTAATTCATACGCAGCCAGCTAAGTGTTACAGCAGGCTTGTGCAAAATTCTTTCCTGGCTCTGCTGTGCGTTCCGTGAGCGAAGTCAGCCTCCAACCACAGGCCAATAAGCGGCACATTTAATTACAGCGTTCTGTTTCTGCACTACTGGTAATACAGCATACTGAGGGGTAGGGGTAGGCCTAGAAGACGTGGACGCGGGCGAGGACGCAGAGGCCCAAGTCAGGGTGTGGGCACAGGCCGAGCTCCTGATCAAGGTGTATTGCAGCAGACTGCTGCGGGATTAGGAGAGAGGCACGTTTCTGGCGTCCCAACATTCATCTCACAATTAATGGGTCCACGCGGGAGACCTTTATTAGAAAATGAGCAGTGTGAGCAGGTCCTGTCGTGGATGGCAGAAAGTGCATCCAACAATCTATCGACCACCCAGAGTTCTGCGCCGTCCACTGCTGCAACTCTGAATCCTCTGGCTGCTGCTCCTCCTTCCTCCCAGCCTCCTCACTCCATTACAAGGACACATTCGGAGGAGCAGGCAGACTCCCAGGAACTGTTCTCGGGCCCCTGCCCAGAATGGGCAGCAATGGTTCCGAATCCTCTCCCACTGGAGGAGTTTGTCGTGACCGATGCCCAACCTTTGGAAAGTTCCTGGGGTCCGGGGGATGAGGCTGGGGACTTCCGGCAACTGTCTCAAGAGCTGTCAGTGGGTGAGAAGGACGATGACGATGAGACACAGTTGTCTATCACTCAGGTAGTAGTAATTGGAGTAAGTCCGAGGGAGGAGCGCACAGAGGATTCGGAGGAAGAGCAGCAGGACGATGAGGTGACTGACCCCACCTGGTTTGCTATGCCTACTGAGGACAGGTCTTCAGAGGGGGAGGCAAGTGCAGCAGCAGGGCAAGTTGGAAGAGGCAGTGCGGTGGCCAGGGGTAGAGGCAGGGCCAGACCGAATAATCCACCAACTGTTTCCCAAAGCGCCCCCTCGCACCATGCCACCCTGCAGAAGCCGAGGTGCTGAAAGGTCTGGCATTTTTTCACTGAGAGTGCAGACGACCGACGAACAGTGGTGTGCAACCTTTGTCGCGCCAAGATCAGCCGGGGAGCCACCACCACCAGCCTCACCACCACCAGCATGCGCAGACATATGATGGCCAAGCACCCCACAAAGTGGGACGAAGGCCGTTCACCGCTGCCTCTCCCCCTGTGCCCCAACCTGCCACTATGATCCAACCCCCCTCTCAGGACACAGGCACTACCGTCTCCTGGCCTGCACCCACACCCTCACCTCCGCTGTGCTCGGCCCCATCCACCAATGTCTCTCAGCGCACCGTCCAGCCGTCGCTAGCGCAAGTGTTGGAGTGCAAGCGCAAGTACGCCGCCACGCATCCGCACGCTCAAGCGTTAAACGTGCAGATAGCCAAATTTATCAGCCTGGAGATGCTGCCGTATAGGGTTGTGGAAACGGAGGCTTTCAAAGGTATGATGGCGGCGGCGGCCCCGTGCTACTCGGTTCCCAGTCGCCACTACTTTTCCCGATGTGCCATCCCAGCCCTGCACGACCACGTCTCCCGCAACATTGTACGCGCCCTCACCAACACGGTTACTGCCAAGGTCCACCTAACAACGGACACGTGGACAAGCACAGGCGGGCAGGGCCACTATATCTCCCTGACGGCACATTGGGTGAATTTAGTGGAGGCTGGGACAGAGTCAGAGCCTGGGACTGCTCACGTCCTACCCAGCCCATGAATTGCGGGCCCCAGCTCGGTGGTGGTATCTGCAGCGGTGTATGCTTCCTCCACTAAACCCCCCTCCTCCTCCTCCTACGCAACCTCTGTCTCGCAATCAAGATGTGTCAGCAGCAGCACGTCGCCAGCAGTCGGTGTTGCGCGGCGTGGCAGCACAGCGATGGGCAAGCGTCAGCAGGCCGTGCTGAAACTACTCAGCTTAGGAGAGAAGAGGCACACGGCCCACGAACTGCTGCAGGGTCTGAAAGAGCAGACCGACCGCTGGCTTGCGCCGCTGAGCCTCCAACCGGGCATGGTCGTGTGTGACAACGGCCTTAACCTGGTGGCGGCTCTGCAGTTCGGCAGCCTCACGCACGTGCCATGCCTGGCCCACGTCTTTAATTTGGTGGTTCAGCGCTTTCTGAAAAGCTACCCACGCTTGTCAGACCTGTTCGGAAAGGTGCGCCGGCTCTGCGCACATTTCCGCAAGTCCCACACGGACGCTGCCACCCTGCGCACCCTCCAACATCGGTTTCATCTGCCAGCGCACCGACTGCTGTGCGTCGTGCCTACACGGTGGAACTCTACGCTCCACATGTTGGCCAGGCTCTATAAGCAGCGTAGAGCTATAGTGGAATACCAACTCCAACATGGGCGGCGCAGTGGGAGTCAGCCTCCTCAATTCTTTACAGAAGAGTGGGCCTGGTTGGCAGACATCTGCCAGGTCCTTGGAAACTTTGAGGAGTCTACCCAGATGGTGAGCGGCGATGCTGCAATCATTAGCGTCACCATTCCTCTGCTATGCCTCTTGAGAAGTTCCCTGCAAAACATAAAGGCAGACGCTTTGCGCTCGGAAACAGAGGCGGGGGAAGACAGTATGTCGCTGGATAGTCAGAGCACCCTCCTGTCTATATCTCAGCGCGTTGAGGAGGAGGAGCATGAGGAGGATGAGGAGGATGAGGAGGAGGGGGAAGAGACAGCTTGGCCCACTGCTGAGGGTACCCATGCTGCTTGCCTGTCATCCTTTCAGCGTGTATGGCCTGAGGAGGAGGAGGAGGATCCTGAAAGTGATCTTCCTAATGAGGACAGCCATGTGTTGCGTACAGGTACCCTGGCACACATGGCTGACTTCATGTTAGGATGCCTTTCTCGTGACCCTCGCGTTACACGCATTCTGTCCACTACGGATTACTGGGTGTACACACTGCTCGACCCACGGTATAAGGAGAACCTTTCCACTCTCATACCCGAAGAGGAAAGGGGTTCGAGAGTGATGCTATACCACAGGACCCTGGCGGACAAGCTGATGGTAAAATTCCCATCCGACAGCGCTAGTGGCAGAAGGCGCAGTTCCGAGGGCCAGGTAGCAGGGGAGGCGCGGAGATCAGGCAGCATGTACAGCACAAACAGCGGAACACTCTCTAAGGCCTTTGACAGCTTTCTGGCTCCCCAGCAAGACTGTGTCACCGCTCCCCAGTCAAGGCTGAGTCGGCGGGAGCACTGTAAAAGGATGGTGAGGGAGTACGTAGCCGATCGCACGACCGTCCTCCGTGATGCCTCTGCCCCCTACAACTACTGGGTGTCGAAGCTGGACACGTGGCCTGAACTCGCGCTGTATGCCCTGGAGGTGCTTGCTTGTCCTGCGGCTAGCGTCTTGTCAGAGAGGGTGTTTAGTGCGGCTGGGGGAATCATCACAGATAAGCGTACCCGCCTGTCAACCGACAGTGCCAACAGGCTTACACTCATCAAGATGAACAAAGCCTGGATTTCCCCAGACTTCTCTTCTCCACCAGCGGACAGCAGCGATACCTAAACAATACGTAGGCTGCACCTGCGGATGGAAGCATTGTTCTCTATCACCATCAAAAATGTGGACCTTTTAGCTTCATCAATCTGTGTATAATATTCATCCTCCTCCTCCTGCTCCTCCACCTGAAACCTGACGTAATCACGCCGAACGGCCAATTTTTTCTTAGGCCCACAAGGCTCAGTCATATAATTTTTGTAAACAATTTTTATACGTTTCAATGCTCATTAAAGCGTTGAAACTTGCACCTGAACCAATTTTTATTTTAACTGGGCTGCCTCCAGGCCTAGTTACAAATTAAGCCACATTAACCAAAGCGATTAATGGGTTTCACCTGCCCTCTTGGTTGGGCATGGGCAATTTTTCTGACGTACATTAGTACTGTTGGTACACCAATTTTTTGGGGCCCTCGCCTACAGTGTAATCCAATTAATTTTTTGCCCACCTGCATTAAAGCTGACGTTACATCAGCTGTGCTGGGCACTGCAATGGGATATATTTATGTACCGCTGGTGGCTTCCTGGCACCCACCCATGCTGTCGGTCCACAGGGACTTCACAATAGGGAGTTGTACCTGCCTGTGTCTATGAATTAAAAACCCTGGTCAGGTTGGGGCATGCAGTGTGGGCCGAAGCCCACCTGCATTTAATCTGACGTTAGCTCTGCTGTCCAGGGCACTGCAATGGGATACATTTATGTACAGCCGGTGGGTTCCAGGGAGCCACCCATGCTGTCGGTCCACACGGAGTTGTAACTGCATGTATCCACTTCTAAAGAACCCCAGTCTGACTGGGGCATGCAGTGTGGGCCGAAGCCCACCTGCATTAAACATGACATTACCTCAGCTGTGATGGGCAATGCAATGGGATATATTTATGTACCGCCGGTGGCTTCCTGGCACCCACCCATGCTGTCGGTCCACAGGGACTTCACAATAGGGAGTTGTACCTGCCTGTGTCTATGAATTAAAAACCCCGGTCAGGTTGGTGCATGCAGTGTGGGCCGAAGCCCACCTGCATTTAATCTGACGTTAGCTCTGCTGTCCAGGGCATTGCAATGGGATACATTTATGTACAGCCGGTGGGTTCCAGGGAGCCACCCATGCTGTCGGTCCACACGGAGTTGTAACTGCATGTGTCCACTTCTAAAGAACCCCAGTCTGACTGGGGCATGCAGTGTGGGCCGAAGCCCACCTGCATTAAACATGACATTACCTCAGCTGTGATGGGCAATGCAATGGGATATATTTATGTACCGCCGGTGGCTTCCTGGCACCCACCCATGCTGTCGGTCCACAGGGACTTCACAATAGGGAGTTGTAGCTGCCTGTGTCTATGAATTAAAAACCCCGGTCAGGTTGGGGCATGCAGTGTGGGCCGAAGCCCACCTGCATTTAATCTGACGTTAGCTCTGCTGTCCAGGGCACTGCAATGGGATACATTTATGTACAGCCGGTTGGTTCCAGGGAGCCACCCATGCTGTGGGTGCACACGGAATTCCCATTGCGGAGTTGTACCTGCCTGTGACTATTTATAAAAAACCGCGGTCTGACTGGGGCATGCAGACACCTTGACAGAATGAATAGTGTGTGGCACATAGGTTCCCCATTGCTATGCCCACGTGTGCAGCTCAAGATGGCGGTGGCACAGGATTATATTTCTCATTGCTTCTGTACAGCATTGTGGGCTATCGCCCCGCCCCTTTTAAAGAGGGTCGCTGCCTAGCCGTGCCAACCCTCTGCAGTGTGTGCCTGCGGTTCCTCCTCATGGCAGATGCACTTATAAATAGACATGAGGGTGGTGTGGCATGAGGGCAGCTGAAGGCTGCGCAGGGACACTTTGGTGTGCGCTGTGGACACTGGGTCGTGCGCGGGGGGGTTGGGCAGCATGTAACCCAGGAGAAGTGGCAGCGGAGTGTCATGCAGGCAGTGATTGTGCTTTGTTGGAGGTAGTGTGGTGCTTAGCTAAGGTATGCATTGCTAATGAGGGCTTTTCAGAAGTAAAAATTGTTGGGAGGGGGTGGGCCCACTCTTGCCGTCAAATGGAAAATCTTCCATTTCCACAAATGGAAAATCTTAGCGAGCATCAGCGATATACAAAAATGCTTGGGTTGCCCATTGACTTCAATGGGGTTCGTTACTCGAAACGAACCCTCGAGCATCGCGAAATTTTCGTCCCGAGTAACGAGCACCCGAGCATTTTGGTGCTCGCTCATCTCTAGTAAAGACTGATCTATAGGATAAAACTGTATAGATGATCTGCTTGCAGTTTTGCTATTTAGACTGTTCTGAAAATTTGAAACAAAATATAATCCTATATCAGTTAGGATACTTAATAAAATTGTTACCCCTTTTTGTCATCTGGCGGTGATATAAATTGCTAGTGGACCAATTGATATTCCAAAAAATCTAGATATGTTTAACTCAAGCATGTTAAAAGTCACAGGTAATTACATTTCTGTCCTTGAACAACAGGCGCAGGGAGGTATATTATCTGTTCTTGTTCCCTGTTGACCCTCGAATTTGCTAGTTCTAGGTGCCATTTTTGGTTTTCCCATATGGCTGAAACAATTTGCAGACACCCTAATTCCCGCAGTGCATTAGTAGTGTTAGACTACTAATGCATTATACCTGCTCTTTGTTTGGCCAGGAATGCTCATGTGATCACTGCTGGTCAATTAGAGAGCAGTGCACAGTGTGCATTAGTTAGTTAGAAAATTGTGGTTACCATCTTGGATGGCTGAAAACAGGACCCAGAACCGACAGATCGTAGGGAAAGCAGAGATGTTCAACTGCAGGTGATATACCTCGCTCTTACTCCAGTCTCAAAACAGAATTTTGTCCCAAAACTGGAGGGTCGCTTTAAGCTTAAGATTCAACATGCTTAGAACAACAAACTAAAGCTGAGCTCTTTCAGTAACTACTATTTACTTGAGCAATTTTATTGCCTTGCAGTTTATCCTCACAAGGCAGCCACAGTACAGTTCAATGGAAGATATCTTTAGCTTAGACACATGCCATAATGGTTGCAAATAGTCGCACATAACTTTGTGGCTATGGTATGATAATAGGTACACAGTTTGTTGCTTACAGTTTCTAATGGGTATACAGCTTGGCGTTTACAAGCTGAATTGGGCACACAGCTTTGCTGTTACAGTTTCTGTTTAGCTTACAGGGCAAATTACAACACTTAGAAAATTTGGGCCTAGCTCTGGCTCAGTCTCTAGTCACACTTACAGGCAGGCATGACAAGGCTTTTTTCTGACTTTGATACAGGACCATGCTGGAAGTGATCTGAAACTACGTGCTGGATACATATGGCCTTCATGGAGTCTGGTTCAGAATCATGGTACTGGAAGTGGTCCACAACTAGTGATGAGCATTTAGTGGAATTATCGGATCATATTGGTATCGGGCCTCTTCCACTAAAATCATTGTGAATTGGGAAGTTGATTCCAACTTCCATTAAAGTAAATGGGAGTCAAATTCAAGTTCACTAATTTGACTTCCAGAAGGTCCCCAAGGCAGCCAAAGCCTCAAAATTGCATGGAAATACAGCACAAAAATTGTAAAAATACTGTACAGTGGTCAATCATAACACAGCATTGAAAACAAAAAAGGCCCACATAGGGTCTCCTAGATCAAGCAGTGCACCAAGGAAGACAGCAGGTGTGCTGCTTTTAAAAGCAATGTCATAAATTTTACAAAGAGAACAGCAGAGCCAAGGACGGGCCTTCTCCAAGGGAAAGCTTTAGAGCTAGAGCTGTTTCTGGTGCTTTAGCAATTTTTTGTTTGGGGAGAAGCAGGAGAAAACATAATGGAAGCAGGAGAAAAAGAGCGACAGCAGTTCCATCCATACCAGCAGCAAACGTACCTTGAGGGCAGAGAGTGTTCCTCATGGAAACATGCAAGCTATAGCTCTTTATTTCCATATTAACATGTTTTTCATTTCAGAGGAAGGAGGAGGAGGAAATACAGCAGAAGCAGGTGAAGGAGAGCAGCAACAGCACCACCAGCAGCAGCAACAGCACCCCCAGCAGCAGCAACAGCACAAATTGACATATTTTCATTTAGGGGGAGCACTGTGACCAATCAGAGGCAGCTCTCAGCTATTGAATGACAGCTAAGAGCTGCCTCTGATTGGTCACAGTGCTCAGCCAATCAGAGGCAGCACTCACTCACCCATTGATGAATTCATAAATGGGTGAGTGAGAGCTGCCTCTGATTGGCTGAGGGCTGTGACCAATCAGAGGCAGCCCATTCAGCAGGCGGGAATTTTAAATCCTACAGAAAGCAGTTTAGGAGAACTGCCGGCTGGACACGATATGTGATCCGCAAATCGCGTGAAAAATCGCCCGTCTGACTGAGGCCATAAAACTGTGGGGGATGGAGATTAACCTGATTGTCCAGGGTAGTGCATTCCAGAGAATTGGTACAGCTTGGGAAAAATCCTGGAGATGGGAGTGGGAGATTTGGCTTAAGAAGGAATTTATTCTAAGGTCATTAGCAGAATAGAGAGCATAGGTAGGATGGTAGACAGAGATGAGAAAGGAGATACGGGGCAGTGCAGCCCTGTGGAAACTTTATGGATGAGACTGATGAATTTAAATTGGATTCTATAGTGAATGGGCAATCAGCGTAGTGATTGGCAAAGCGTGGAAGCATAGTTGTAGCAGTTGGGCAAAAAGATGAGAATGGCTGTTGCATTCAGGATAAACCGGAGAGGGGAGAGTTTAGTGAGGGGAAAATTGATTAGCATTGATTTGCAATAAGCAAGCTGAGAACGAATCAGGACAACAATAAACATTTTTGATATATCCACAGTAATTAGAGGGCAGTTTCTGAAGATGTTTTTGAGGTGCACATGACATGAGTGAACAAGTGATTGGATATAGAGAGTGAAGGAAAAACCAAGGTCAAAATATGACCCCCAAGACGGGGAGTGTGCTGTTTCTGGGTTATGGTAGTACTACAGGCTGAAATAGAAATATATCAGGTTTGGGTCAGTTAGTAGATAGTGGAAGCACAAGAACTTCAGTTTTTGAAAGATTCCGTATCAGGTAGAGATATTATGTTAGAGACAGTGGACAAACAATCACTGGTGTTTTGGAGTAAATATAAAATGGTTTAGCATGACATTCCATTACATGTACTGTAAAAGAAAAGGCTCAAATATTTTCTAGATTTTTTTCACAACAAACGTATGTCCTTATAGACACTCTACATTGTGAGCGTATTTCAGTTCAATGAAATGTCTAAAAAATTAATTATGGCAAGCCTAGAAACAGCTGAGAACTTTCATTAGGAAGAAAAGTGGAGAGGAAGACGATTGTTGATAAAGAGTGTATAGAAACCATTATAGCACTGCTTGATGCTTATGTACTGTGAGAGGTGTAAGGTCAATCTATAGAGAAAGGGTCAAAGAAAAGTGCCATAGATTACGTTTGTGACATGTTTCATAATTATAGGTGCCATAAAGGTTTGGCTCAATTTAATTACACAATGGCTTATGTTACAACACGGTTGAATGATGCTTCTTATTAACAAGACTAGACATAATCCCTTTCAACACAATTCAATTCTAGCTGTAAATAAGGGAAAACGTTATGTTCACAAACAACATTTTTAATAATTAGCGGTTGTTTAAGAAATTGTAAGCTATTTTTTTCATTTATTTGAAGGGGAGTATTCAAGAATTGGCTTAACTATTTAATCTCAAATTCTTTTAGGGTTATTTTAACTTTTGTCAATGTGTCTCATTTACCATAATTTACTATTATTTCAGACTCCCTGTTATGTGACACACAGCAGTGGCGTAGCAAGGTCAGGTGAAACTCTTGGAACGTTGTGGAAATTCTTTTTGTCACCCCCCGTCCCCACCGACTTTGAAATTATTAAAAGAAGGAAAAACAAGATACTTACAGTTGCCATATGCATAAACTGGCATTGCAGTAGGGCTGCCTGTTTGCATATAAATTGGCTCAAACACACAGGAACCTTGGCAAACTGCCCACCAGACTGTTAGGAGGTGTTAGGACCAGTGATGGCATGCAAACAAGGTGACCGGGCTCAGGATGCCCTTAACAGACCACCAGTAAAGAGGATTGTCTGGTCATTCAACAAGAAGCATTTCCAATTGTTTCATTAGAGATTGACTGAAATACATTTGGTCTCACGGCACCCATTACATGTACTGCCTTTGACACCCACCGTCGCCTCCATTTGCAGTGGTATCAGGAACGATGAAACTGGACTGCTACAGAGTGGAACTGGGCTATCTTCAGCAATGAATCCAGGTTTAGTTTTGACAATGAGGACAGCTGTGTTCATATCTGGAGACCTAGCAGTGAGCGCCTCAATCCTGCCTTTGCTGTGGATCGGCACACTGCCACCACTGCTGGTGTGATGGTCTGGGAGGACCATTGCATAGAACACTTGGTCACCCCTAGTAGTAGTACGAGGGATAATGACAGCTCAGCAATATGTTAAGGGGATCCTGCAACCACATGTGCTGCCTCTCTTCGTGGCTTCCAAGAGGCATTTTCCAACAGGACAATGCTTGGCCGCACACACAAGGGTGTCACAGGAACCTCCACAACATTACCACACTTCCATGGCTGCCCGGTCACCAGATTTATCACCAATAAAACATGTATGGGACCATGTATGGGAGTTTGCATGATCTAGAGGCTCAGTTACAAGAAATCTGGACTGATATGCTGCAGGAGACCATACAAAATCTGTATGTCTCTAGTACCCTGTTGTACCAAGCTTGAGGTGGTACAACAGGATACTAGAGCCTCCATGCTCGCCTGTATCACATCCTTTATCCAAGCTAGAGATAGTACAACAGGGTACTAGAGCGACCATGCCTGTCCATATCACATCTTGTATCAAAACTAGAGGCGGCACAACAGGGTACTAGAGCCACCATGCCCACCTGTATCAAATCTTGAATCCAAGCTACAGGCAGTAAAACAGAGTACTAGAGCCTCCATGCCTGCCCGTATCACATCATGTATCCAAGCTAGAGGTGATACAACAGGGTACTAAAGCCTCCATGCCAGCCCATATCACATCTTGTGTCCGAGCTAGAGGTGGCACAACAGGGTACTAGAGCCACCATGCCCACCTGTATCACATCTTGTATCCAAGCTAGAAGCGGGACAACAGGGTACTAGAGCCTCCCTCTAAGGAGTCAGTTTTCTGCAATAAATTTTCCTTTTGCTCTCATATTGTAATCACTTATAACAACATTTCAATCAGACAGAGAAAGTTTCATTAGATTTTGACAACTTCTTCTAGGGACGGGATTGTATTTCTAGTAGTATAGGCACCCCAGCTGGCCACAGTGGGAAATATAGGCACCCCAGAGAAAGCCTGTACTTCTTTATAACATGCTAGTGAGCACATGATGCACTGTAATATATATATATATATATATATATATATATATATATATATATATATATATATATATATATATACTGTGACAGTGCAGTAGCAAGAGTGGCCTGGCCTGTAGAGGGCCTCTGAGCACAGTCACCGTGTTTGGTTTAGTTAACCTGCACCTGCAAAGGTGCGGCTACACAGTTTAAATTTCCCCTCCCTCGCAAACGCAGGTTCCTTGAAGCTGGTGGAGCTTAGGTCCATTGAGGCCTGTTGGGCCTGAGGTCTATGTAGACCTGCTGCTGGTCTGTGAGGGACCTGGAAGCACAGAGCAGACACTGGGTAGTCGGCCCCTCTCTCATTGCCTGTCGGGCCGAAGTCTCCTTCCTGGAAGGTCCACTGAAGGAAGCGGTTTGTGTTGCTGTGTGCACTGTGACAGACAACAGTGTGAAGTTGCAGATGACATGCTGGACTGTATGTATACTGAATACATTGCTATGCAAAAATAAATGCTGAAGGAACGACATTTGGACTTTACTTGGTGTTTCTGGACATCATTGCGGTGCTGCCACCCCTGGGCAGGGGAAAGTAAGCATGAGATCCCGGGCAAGTAATCTCAACTTGCCACAATACACACACTAGCCCTACACACACACTAGTTTTACAGATGATGGCTGTATCTATTATGGTGCATCATGTACTCCATAGCATGTTAAAAAGACGTACAGGCTTACAACTGAGAATACATGCTCCTCTATACACACCTATACTGCGCACACAAGCAGCCCTAAAAACTCCCGCACCTCCAGCACAAAGAGCTCCATGGGGAGCACACAGCGGACCGCATCCAGCATCTGTACAGCAGTCCGGCCCATTGTGTCTCCCATACGACCTCAGATACAAGAAGTGTAATTTACCCCTTCACGCCAGGGCCACCACTGCCAGGAAAACCAGCAGGTTGAAGCTGAGTTTTACCATCCTGATAGTTATAAGTAGCTGCTACAGAAGGCAGTGACAGAGAACAGAAGGGACAGGGAGTTGAGGATGAGGGTGATGCTGTCTCTCCACCACAAGTCCATACCAGCACTGCAGCTAGCCTGACTGTGAGTGCGAGAAGTGGGGGATGTGAGAGGATCAGGCGGCAGGCAGGACCACAGCTGAGCTGTCATCCCCTCAGTGATAGCACCTGGGGCGGTCTGCACCTGCCGCACCCCCCTCCTATGCTACTGACACACAGAAAAAGCAATTCTCCAGCTTCTGCTGACATCATGACCATCTTTCAGAATCTTTAAACTTCTTCTCTTGCCTGTGCCCTGACAGTTCTTTCTGCTACAAGTGCTGTATGCCAGCGGCCACAGCACTATAATAAATCGGCTGCTATGCTGAGCAGGTTGACAGATCATGTGCAGTTCCTCAATGTGAATAGCGAAATGCGCATGCTTGCTCAGCTACATTGGCACAATGCACTTCATCCATTTCTCTGTAGTACTAAGAGTGGTGCAATACGAACAACACTTGCAGCAGAAAGGCTGGGGAGAGGATTATAATTAGACTATTAGGCCTCATGTCCACGGGGAAAATCAGGCCCGCTCCGGATTCTCCATGGAGAATCTGCAGCGGGTCCCTCCTGCCCCGCGGACATGAGGGCTGAAAATAAGAATAAATGAGAATAAACTCACCTCCCATCCGCTCCGTTTCTTCTCTTCGCAGCGGCGTCATCTTCTCTGCGTCGCGGCCGGATCTTCTTTCTTCGGCTTGGCGGATGCGCATGATGACGTCGGTGACGTGCCCCGCGCATGCGCCGTCCCGAAGAAAATAGATCTGGCCGCGACGGAGAGAAGATGGCGCCGTTGCGAAGAGAAGAAACGGAGCGTGTGAGTAAATTCCGAATTTTGTCTCCCGCGGATCCGGACGGCTTCCATAGGCTTCAATAGAAGCCCGCGGGAGCCGTCCCTGCGGGAGACCCGCATGAAAATGGAGCATGGTCCAGATTTTTTCATGTTCCATTTTTTTTTAAATCCCTTTTATTGACCATCCGCGGGTATTTATCTACCCGCGGGTGGTCAATGCATCCCTATGGGGTGCGGATCCGCGGGCAGGAGAAGAGTTAAAATCCGCTGCGGATATTAATTCTTATTTTGCCCGTGGACATGAGCCCTTAGAATGTTACTGTTGCATCTAATACATTCTAAAAACTATATAATGTGTCCTAAGTAAACGATTCCAGTCTCTCTTTCTCTATCTCTTTCATTAGCAGTCAAGCAATTATCTCTTTTTCTCTCTCATTGGCAGTCAAACAATTATCTGTTTTTCTCTCTCATCTTTCTCCAAAATAGGCATTTGAGCAGTTGGCGGTCAAGTGATTGTGTATCTCTGTCTTGATTGTCCATAGCATTATTTAAAATATAAGAAGCCATTACACCTATTTGCATTTCAAAATAGTTGAACAGTTGTCTTGTTAAATGCAAATTCTTTTACGACTACTTATATTTTCGATAATGATATTATTAATGATAGTTACCCAACTGGCAACTTCTCAACAGACTACAAAATCCATGTAGTCAAATCTTGCAGTGATACTGCCATCCAATATGTAATTGGCATTACTCAAGTTAGTAATCTAACCAGTGTAGGACTACTTGGAAAACAACTTTTGTTATAAAGTGACAGAAAAGAGAACCTTCCTTGCTAATGCTTCATGAGAAGGGCATATTTGCAATGTGGCTGTTGCATGCAATATAGTATTTTCAAAATTCATTTCCTGATAAATTAAATTATTGTGGTTTACAAGATTGACAGTGATGGCACACAAGGGATTCCCTTCAAACTTTAGATTGTTAAATAGCTTTAAGAATGAGGAATATTTACAATATTAAATTACATTGCGTAGACACAACAGCATTTGTAGTAACATTAACTCGCTCAAAGATTGATGTTACTTTATATAACCTTATGTTATCATGCATATTATATAAGTAATATTTCTTCTGAAGCAAGAGTAATGGAGATTACATTATGTAATTTCTACAATATATACAGTTTCAAGTGTAATAAAGTAAAAGTGCAATTAAAAAAGTGCTTAACTGTTTTACTTTAGGTAAAATCAAAGTCCAACTATATTTCTTGGCAAATTACTGTATAAGGCCGATTCTATAAGGACGCGAGAAAATTGCAGCGATATCGCATCGTTGGTCCGTGCGATATCGCTGTTTTCTCACGGTGATAACATGATTTTGTGTCGCTACAAAGTCGCATGGGGTGCTACAAAGTTGCATGACTTTGTAGCACCATGTGCAAGTATTTCGCAGGAGGGTTAAAATATAAGCGTTACCCCGAAAATAAGACCTAGTTACAGTATGAAAAAGAAAATACATCACCTTAGAGGAGCTGTCGTCTCCGTACCTCTATATTGTCTTGTGCCTGCAATAACACTCCTCTTCACCAACATTTATCTTTAGCCTTCTGCCAGCCCTTCTTGGAGTGGAGGATCAAAATCCCCGCCTCCAGGAAAGGCTGGATGTGATTGGTTCACGAGCACCCTGGCTCAACCAATCAGAGCGGACGCTTGATGAACCAATCACAGCCATTCATTGAATAATTGAGCAGGAAAAAGGGGGACACCCTGCAAGGATACGGTCTATAGATACTGCTGGCTCTCCTAGTCACTAGCCTGACAGGATGAAAAGGATCTCCGGGGGAAAATTACATCTGCAGTTCATTTTTTGAAGCTAACGTGGATAAGGGGTGTTAGTGGGTCCCTCTGCAGGGTCCTGCTAAACACCGGGTAAGTCCATACATACATTTTCTTCTAGCCCCAAGGGCTATATTTATTGAAACTCCCTTGTGGGCGCTGTCCTGATATAGTTTTTTTTATTACATATTGCATTGAATAATTGAATCAGTTATCCTCCTTATGTCACTGCGGTGTCAAAACCTTTCTGAACCAGAAGCCAGCTGCAGAAAAGGTCAAACATACCTCTATATTGTCTTGTGCCTGCAATAACACAATCTCACTAGGTAGGTTTTTATCACATTAGCTTGTCTCCAATTGTCACAGTGAATTTTGCACAATGGAATGCTTTTTATTCACTTCAACTATCAGTGGTTGTAATGCTATAACTGATGGTGGTATATGTAAGAAAACACCCTTATCTTCCAATAGGAAGATTAACAAGAATGAATGGCTAGGTTTTATAGATATGAATCTTAAACAGCTGTTGGAGATAGATGTACTATTGGTACTTTCAACCTGAAATATTTATTTTTAGATCATGTAAATCTTCTAGGTGTTTTGTCAACATTTTATAAATTTTTAGAGGAGGATGGCTTGGTGGTAAGAGATTTCTGGAGAAATGTATTTCTTTAGGAATGGCCTAAGTTATTGAACATTCAATTTCTTTCAATGGTTTCTCGTTTTTTGGCTTGACGTTAAGCCCGAAATTTTGAAGTCTCTATTAAAGATGCAGTGTCAATCAGATTCCCTGTTAGCGTAATCAGCTTGTGTGCATGCTATAAGATTTACGGTATGTTTACAAATGGCAGAAATGCTGCAGAATTTCCACAGTGGAAAACTCTGCTGCTAATGCTGTATCATTTCTGCATCCAAAACCGTCAAAATCTGCACCACTGATGTGGATTTTGACTTTAAAACAGCTGTATATCCGCAGCTGATTTCAGAAGATATGGCGCTCCTCTCACCTCTGAAGCATTCATGCTGTCAGCGCTCCCTGGCATCCAGTGGCCTGTAGTAAGCACAGCGCCGCAGGTTAGGTGATGCAGAAGTGGAATCACCCGAGCAGAGACCGCTGGTTACCGGGTGTCAGGGAGCGCTGACAGTAAAAAGACTTTGGAGGTGAGGGGAGCGCTGTCTATTCTGAAATCAGCTGTATGATTTAAAGTCAAAATCCGCCATTAATCGAGTGAATTTTGATTCTGTTTTGGATGCGGCAATGCTGAAGAGTTTGTAGCGGAATTTTTCGCTGTGAAAATGATACAGCATTTCTGCTATGTGCAAATATATCCTTAAGGAGTTCTTCAAGTGTAACTGGAAGCCTGTAGGAGTAGGAGCATCTTATAGTTTATTTGGAAAGAATATGATTCAGTTTCATTAAAAATTATAGTCAGGAAAATAATGTGTACAGTCGATCTAAGTGACGGCTAGGTGAACAATATCCAACCCGTGGCTCTGTAAAGTAATGCTGACTATTTGGTTTTTTAATTGGTGGCTTTTAAACAACTACCAAGCACTTATTAACATTATAAAGAACTATATTTATATTTCTTACCCCTTTAAGGACCAAGCACAGTTCATTTATGCCGCTTGGTCCTGGGATTTAAACCCGCTGATTGCAAAAATACGACGCCTGATTATAGCAATCTAGTAGGAGCAGAGAAGGTCCACAGCTGTTAGTCATAGCTGAGGACCATGAGCAGAAGTGTTCTTAACAACTTCTTTCTTCTCTCTTTTGCAGGCTACATAGTGCTTAATGAGCACTATCTAGTGAAGGGAGACAACAGAAGTGTTACTTTTGCTATTCAACTCAGCAATTATATGACCGTCTGGTGTCCCCTGCCACAGCAGAGCTTCAGGGTCCTAAATGACCCTGACCAGCTCTGTTAGTGACTACTGTCACTACAGGGGGATGTTTTTTCCTGGAACTAGGGCTGCAATGGATGCTGCTCATATGGGTGCCCCAGCTACAGTGATAAAGTATGACATTTAAAAATAAATAAGATAATGTGAATGACCCCAGAGGTCTTATATGACGTCATGGCAGACATAGATGTTAAAAAAAGTTGCAAAACTAAGTAAAAAAAATTACAGGATAGAATAAAAAATTCAATATATATTTATATAAATTAAAATGACCCACCGCCAATCAAAATTGTCTCCGTATGCACCCTATAATCCAAGACTATACAAATTATAGATCAAAACTAAATAAGGAACCCGTTCCTGTAATTTATTTTAGCGTAATGTACTAATTTTCAAAATAAGCAACTATAATTTTTTGGGGGGGTTATTTTAGTGTTTTATCCCTAATAAAATGAAGAAATAAACCTGAAAAAAAAAATGTATTGAATAAAAAAAAAGAGGGCAATAAAAGCACCACCACATGAGTAAAATTCCTAAAAAGTATCTGGTCCTTTAAAACCAAAACCCTGGTCCCTAAGGGGTCTTAAAAGATGTTTCTGTTAGGTTTATTGAAATCTTTAGAATCTAATCCACCTGTTTTATATTTAGAGCATATATTGTACATTTCTCAGTGGTAAGAGAGTGGCGGTATAGTGTACATTTTTTACATTAACATGGGTACATTTGACCTAATATAAAACAGGTCTGTAGGTATAGTGGACAAAAATGTGTTACTCCCAAAGGCTGAACCGAGTAATCACTGGGTGGGACCCCTAAAACGTAAGCTTTATTGATTTATTTAAAGGGGTTGTCCCGCGGCAGCAAGTGGGTCTATACACTTCTGTATGGCCATATTAATGCACTTTGTAATGTAGATTGTGCATTAATTATGAGCCATACAGAAGTTATAAAAAGTTTTTCACTTACCTGCTCCGTTGCTGGCGTCCTCGTCTCCATGGTTGCCGTCTAATTTTCGCCGTCTAATGGCCAAATTAGACGCGCTTGCGCAGTCCGGGTCTTCTTATCTTCTCAATGGGGCTCCGTGTAGCTCCGTGTAGCTCCGCCCCGTCATGTGCCGATTCCAGCCAATCAGGAGGCTGGAATCGGCAATGGACCGCACAGAAGCCCTGCGGTCCACGGAGGGAGAAGTTGCCGGCGGCCATCTTCACCGGGTAAGTAAGAAGTCACCGGAGCGCGGGGATTCAGGTAAGCGCTGTCCGGTGATCTTTTTTAACCCCTGCATCGCGGTTGTCTCGCGCCGAACGGGGGGGGGGGGGGGGGGGTTAAGAAAAAAAAAACCTGTTTCGGCGCGGGACAACCCCTTTAATGCTTAAAAGGTCCTATATTGGGGCCAACATGAAAAGACCCCAGCAAATATACTTCTCCAATTTAGACTACAAGCTAGTATTGAAGAAATGTCCAAAAATACACAATGGAACCGCCCAGGGCAAAGCGGCCCTGTGTATTTGGATTAGTATTAGACTGATAAACGTGTGTCAATATAAGTCACTATAGAGCGCGACCAAAGTAATACCCATCAGTGATAGTTCCCTATCTATGATGCTGCGATAGAAATATACCGGTTGCCACATAGATAGAGTTCTGATATTCGGGTAAAATTGTGTATACTCTTAGCACAACGGCTGTTGTACGCGTAGCTCTGTTCTGTGAATATATCGTTTTATATAACAAGTTCTACGCGTTTCGTCATGTATGACTCATCAGGAACCAAAATTGGTTTCAGAAACAGAACTGGTCATGAGAAATGGACACCAAAAATGGTTCACTATAGCCTATGAGATGAGATGGAATATCTATCTGTAATTTTTTTTAAATGGTAAGTTTCCACAAGGTCTTCAGGTTCTACACAAAAAATATTAAGTAATCTAAAGTGGGACAGTCATCTTCAAGTAATTTCTTGGAATTTATAAATGCATATTTACTTGTTTTAATAGTCAATTTTTAAGGTAAAATTTACTAGTTCATGATAAAATTGGTTGCTACTAGAGATGAGCGAGTATACTTGTTTCGAGTAATTACTCGATCGAGCACCGCGATTTTCGAGTACTTCAGTACTCGGGTGAAAAGATTCGGGGGGCGCCGGGGGGCGGGGGGAGGCGTGGTGGCACAGGGGTAGCAGCGGGGAACAGGGGGGAGCCCTCTCTCTCTCCCTCTCCCCCTCACTCCCCGCTGCAACCCCCCACTCACCCACGGCGCCCACTGAATCTTTTCGCCCGAGTACGGAAGTACTCAAAAATCGCGGTGCTCGGGTGAAAAAGGGGCGTGGCCGATTATGCTTGCTCATCTCTAGTTGCTACTCCTCTTAAAGTTGTCGAGATCTTACAGTAACAGATTTTTAGTAACATATCCTACATTTTGAAATTCCAAATCCTGCAAATAATAAAATTACAGGAGTTGGTCAATCTTTCAGTTCTGTCTGCTAGCCTACCATGGCTGACAGTTCCTTCACTTGTTGGTCTTTCGTAGAGATGAGCGAGTATACTCGCTAAGGCACATTACTCGATCGAGTAGTGCCTTAGCTGAGTATCTCCCCGCTCGTCTCTAAAGATTCGGGGTTGGCGGGGGGCGGGGGAGAGCGGGGAGGAACAGAGGGGAGATCTCCCTCTCTCCCGCCCGCTCCCCTCCCAACTCACCTGTCACCCGCGCCAGCCCCCGAATCTTTAGAGACGAGCGGGGAGATACTTGGCTAAGGCACTACTTGCTCGAGAAATGTGCCTTAGCCAGTATACTCGCTCATCTCTAGTCTTTAGCCTTCTACTGTACTTCATCATCTTGAGCTGTTCATGGGGATTGTTACGCCTGCTTTTTTACAGAACTCAGCAACTTACCTCCAATAA
This sequence comes from Eleutherodactylus coqui, assembly GCF_035609145.1. Lineage (NCBI taxonomy): Eukaryota > Metazoa > Chordata > Amphibia > Anura > Eleutherodactylidae > Eleutherodactylus > Eleutherodactylus coqui. The sequence continues at coordinate 84,992,756 of NC_089840.1, read as the reverse complement.
TCATTGCATTTAGCTCCTGCCTTATAAACTATTCTGATTTGAAAATTTTAAGATTCCCATTAAAGAGATTTTGTCATTTAGAAAAAAAAAATTCCATACTTACCTATTCCTCCCCAGGCAAGCTATTTACTGCATTTTCTCCTCACTGATGTTGTCCAGTTCCCCGGGTTACCTCACCTCCAGCTGGCCAGATCCTCTTCTTCTTGTTATGGAGCGTCTTTTAGCTACATTCTTCTTCTGGCAGGTCAGTGTACGTTCACCACCTAGGAAGGAATGCCGAGACTGCGCATACACGCTGTCTTGTTGCAAGAGTTTGTGTACTGTATACTGTTGCAGAGAGACAGCGCGCATAAGCAGTGTTCGCAATAGCTCAGCACTCCCTGCTAGGCTATAAATGCTACATCACTAGTGACATAGCGTACATTGCCCTGCAGGAAGGAGACTGCAGAGAATGGACGCTTCATCGCCAGAAGAAGAAGAATCGGACGGCCAGGGGCAAGGTAACCCGGGAGGACTACAGAGACAGGAGAAGATCGGCGGGGAGAAGATGAAGTAAGAAGATTGACGGGGAGGAATAGGTAGGTATGGAATTTTTTTTTTCTAATGACAGAACCCCTTTAATATGGACATTGAATATAAAAATCACTGCAAAGTACTATAAACAAAATTCAGTTTAAAAGACACAGAGATACCATTGTGCACAATATAACTTAATTGCTCTTTTGCATCTTCATTGTTTTGTTATTTCCAGGTCTTCAGGATTGTTTTGGTGTTGAGTCACCGGTAATTACAGCCCCACTGGGGTTAATTATTTTAGCAGAGAGAAATCTTTTTTAATGTTATTGTATAAAAAATGAAATAATTATGGAATCTATGGCAACTTTTGCTCTGTGAATCACTAGGAGAGTACTTAACCTGATATGATCTTAATATTGATAACAGGGTGAGAACTCATATGAATGCCTGTAGTAATAATAAATAAGGTACGGCTCCATAATACAGTCTCTATAGAATTCTATGGGTCCATACTGTACCACCATGTGCCTTTGATATTATTAAAAAGGTATATGGAGATTTTTTACATGGATTCCTTGAGAATCCACAAGATAGTTGACAAGGTCACTGTTACATGTACCTTTGCAATACAGGCCTGTCTTCATGTGACATGACCTTTGACTTACTATACATTTCCAGCATGTAATCAATGAATCCCTTTCTAGTAACTATGCATGTACTATTAACTTTTGCTGCATATGTGTACAGTTATTGAGAATGTCACTTAAATATTTCAAGCATCCCGTTTCACACTCCGAAATGAAGTTTTAACTAGGTAGGTGTATGACTTTGCTGAAATTAATAGCATAACTGTATATCTTTCCATTGCCAACAACTGTATATAATAGATAAGGGTCATACAAAAGGATAGATATAAATGAATTTGTTACTTTATACTTTTTATATGAAACTTATGAGCGTTTTCCTTTTTTCATGAAATCAAAAACATACTGTATATTCATAAAGGTTCATAAAATAATTAAAAATGATCTATGGGAGTAGTGAAACAAGTGTAGGGTGTAATCTGTTAATGAAAAATGGCATTTTCTATGAAGGACTTTTCTGCCCCAGCTTTCTGATCTTCATGCAAAATTAACTAAACCTCATCAAAATTTCATGGGCCATAAACTAAGCCACTTCAGCTTTGTGTCACTCAAATGAAATATTGAACCACAACCAGCACTTAGCAATAAAATACATTAGAAAAGAAAGGGAGCCGGGGAAGCATTAAAAGCATAGTCTAAATATAAAGTCTTGATTAAGACACCACTCTGAAACTTGTAATACACAGAAGAGAATTATGAGGCTCGTAAACTATCAGTGGAATTAATAGCAAAAGAGTATATGTCTTTTATGAGACACTATGGGGGAGATTTAACTAAAATCATTTAAATGAGGGCGAGTAAATTACTTGCTTCCCCTTCAGTTCACAGGAAGCTCGGTCAAGAGCAAGGCTCTGAGTTAGGCAGGATGACAGGAAGCAGGGCTGAGAATTGTCCATAGTGCTGCACAAATAACTATATGTGCAGTTACAAGCATGATACTGTAGATACTTTAAATCTCTACAATTGGGCAGATTTTACCCAGAGAACATAAATATACATAAAAAATGTTCAATATCATTCTATAACATACAGTAAAATACTTTACTTGATGGAGAATGTACAGAGGTGCATCGAAGCTCTGTGGCTCCATAACGAAGGAGCTTTATGACCTCTGCACCTTGCAGACTCAAAGCCTATGTAGATGAGCACCAGTGTGTCCTGCAGGCTGGTTTCACATACTTTTTAGTGTACTTTTTGCTGCTTTTTTAGGCTAAAGCACTGCGACAAGATGCTAACTGGTAGTCTATACGATATTTTGAGAAGGTCATCTGCACATAGGGGGAATTCATAAATTTTAGCGTTTTCTGCTGCTTTCAGTACTTTTGTAAGTAGTGAGCAGGGCTTGTCAATAGGGCACGAGGCCGTATGTGACCCAACAAATTCACTATTACATCAGAAAGTGGCATAAATTATACCGGAAATCTATATCAGGTTTTACCTGGAATAGATAAATTGACTGCGACAGAGGGAACTTAAATAGTTAATTAGTGCTTATTAGAGATGAGCGAACGTACTCGGTAAGGGCGATTTTGCAATCGAGCACCGCGATTTTCGAGTACTTCACTACTCGGGTAAAAAGTACTCAGGTGTGCTGTGGGTGAGCGGGGGGTTGCAGCGGGGAGTGGGGGGGGAGGGAGAGAGAGAGCTCCCCCCTGTTCCCCGCTGCTACCCCCCGCTCCGCCGCGCCACCCCCTGCCCCCCGGCAACCCCGAGTACTTTTCACCCGAGTAGTGAAGTACTCGAAAATCGCAGTGCTCGATTGCGAAATCGCCCTTACCGAGTACGTTCGCTCATCTCTAGTGCTTATCACAGAAAAAGTACCCTAAAATCAATTCTTTCTTAAAAATTCATTAAAAATACTGGTTCATGGACTAACAAAACAGACAGACAAACAAACATAGAATGTCAATGTATTTGTCTACCGATGTATCACAGGATTTAGGATTTCCGAATATTGTTTTTCTGTGAAAACCCTTCATATAAGATTCCTCAGTAATTTACACTAGCCTAGGATACGTGGAGCGTGTACTCATCACTGCACTTAGAGATCCTAGTCAGCCGGTGGTCCCTACTCAATGCTCACTACCAATAATCTTGGTTTGGGTAACCCGGATGGGAAGAATGAAGTTCTCCCAGTTAATAATAAACCGACTGTGAGTGGACCCTAAAGCGATATTAAACTTAGATATTTGCCCGCTTACAGAAATAGACCTATCTGAACTGGTCTCGATATATCCAATACTCTAATCAGAGCAAAAAAGAAAAAGCAGTAGCCTGTTGCAAAATCATGAATTTGTATTTGGTTTAAAATCTCTCCTATCTAAGAGAAGTCCAACAAGACTGTACTGAGAGACAAGCGTTAGTTCTTTTAAAAAATGTTCAATGCATTTCAGTTGGACCTATAACACTTCTGGAACCAGGTAATCAAATATGTATGCCGAGGAAGCGTGGTGAAACTGTAACCCCAGTTTATCAACCCCAGACCAAATCACCAGTCCGGAGAAGGCTATCAAAATATAGTGATAGCTTTACAAGGTAAGATGCTAAACATAAGGATAGTAGTGCTCAAATTTGTATAGAGCAGCTTTAACCCCTTGAGTGGCGGGTTTCTTACCACCCTGTCAGACCCACCAGGGCAGGTTTTTTAAATGGTTCATTTAATTTCAACTAATTTTGCAGTTGCATTCCAAGAGCCATAACTTTTTCATTTTTCCATTGACACGGCCATATTAGGGCTTGTTTTTTGCGGTACAAGTTGTACTTTTTGATGGCATTTTTGGGTATATATAATGTATTGCATAACTTTTGAAAAAAATATATAGGAAGATTTGGGGAAAAAAAATGCCATTTGTTTTTTGGATTTCATTTTTACAGCGTTCAGCGTGCAGAATAAATAGTGTGATAACGTTATTCTCTGAGTTAACATGATTCGGGCGATACCAAGTTGATACAGTTTTTTTATATTTTGCTATTTTTGTACATTTGAAACATTTTTTTTTCATAAAGATTTGCTTTTGTGTCGCCACATTCCAAGAGCCGGATAATTTATTTTCCATTGCCAGAGCTCTAAAAGGCCTTGTTTTTTGCAGGATGAACTCTAGTCCTCATTTATCTAATTTTTAGGAATATGTAAAAGTTTGATCGCTTTTTATTCCATCTTTTCTAGTGGCAAGATTAACAAAATCTGTAATTCTGGCATATTTTTTATTTTTATTTTTCACTGCATTCTCTGAGCAGTATAAATAATATATTTAAGTCATTCTACAGGCCAGTATGATTATGCCAATACCAAATTGAAATGTTTTTTTTTCTTTTTCGCAACTTTTTCACGGTTTAAAATAAAAAGTAACACAAGTTTAAATCCCCCTCTTTTGCCATATCTATAATAAAAAATCTAAATCATAAAAGAAAAATACATATTTGGTATCACCGTGTCCGTAAAAGTCCGATCTATCAGAGTAGTGCATTATTTACCCTACACAGTGAACGTACTCCGAAAACAAAATAAAGAATGCCACAAATGCACTATTTCAGTCACCCTGTCTCCCAGAAAAATGCAATAAAAAGCGATCAAAAAGTTGTATGTATTCCAAATTAGTAATAACGTAAGCTACAGGGTATCCTGCAAAAAATGAGCCCTTGATCAAGTACGTCGACGGAAAAATAAAAAAGTTATTGCGTGCAGAAAATGCAGCAGAAAATAATTAAAAAATAATAAATGCCTTTGAAAAAAAAAGTACTAAAGCAAGAAAAAAAACTATACCAGTTTGGTATCGTAGTAATCGTACTGATCCATAGAATAAAGCTATCATGTCATTTTTGTTGCAGTTTGTGCGCCATAGAAACAAAACGCACTGAATGGCAGAATTTTGCAAACGTTTTTTAGTACATTATATTGTACATTAAATAGCATCATTGAAAAATACAACTCGTCCCACAAAAAACAAGCCCTCATACAGCGACGTTGATGGATAAATAAAGGAGTTATGATTTTTTAAACGGGTGGAGGAAAAAAAGAAATGGGGAAAAAGAAAAAAAGGGACTGTGTCATTAAGGGTTTAAATAATGTAATAACATCCTTCTCTGGGTCATTATGATGCAGGGATACCACATGTGTAATTCTGTTTTTAATTTTTTACAAAGTAATGGGAGCCAAGTGTTTTTATTTTTTTAATAATTTTTTAACTTTTTTAACTTTTTTTTTCTTTTTTTTGTCCTTTTAGGGGACTTTCACAGTGACCCATCAGGATTCCCTGATCACATTCCGGAGGTCCGATGGTGACAGGCCTTTACATGCTGCAGTCGCATAGACTGAAACATTTAAAGGGTTAACACAGCAGAGATCGGAGGTTTTCTCCATTCTCTGCTGTGTAAGAGCTGATGCCCGGCTATCCCCTGATAGAGGGAACTCCCTCCCTCTGTCAGCCCTTTACATGCTGCAGTCGCATAGACAGTGGCATGTAAAGGGCTAACACAGCAGAGATCGGAGGTTTGCTACATTCTCTGCTGTGTAAAAGGTGGTGCCGGGCTGTCCTCTGACAGCCAAGTAGCAGCTCTCCCTGCCATAGAGACCATCGGCTGGCTTCTGACAAGCCGATGGTCTCTATGGCAACCTGTAAACAAAGCAGTGCAGGACTTTGGAATATGGAAGCGGGAGATTGCCGGCAAATCGGCAGTCTTCCTTCTTCTGTTTTTCAAAGTCCTGCACTGTTCCCTGTGGGTCTGTGCAGGCAGAGCACACTGCCATAGCCAGAGGCGTAACTTGAAGCTCTTGGGCCCCGATGCAAAACTTGTTCTAGGGTCCCCAACTATAATGTTTTACTCATAGTACTGGGTTCCCTATATGGAGAAGAGAGGCCTTATGGGCCCCCTAAGGCTCCTGGGCCCAGGTGCAACCGCATCCCCTGTATCCTCTATAGTTACGCCCCTGGCCATAGCTTATAGCAGTGTGCTCTGCAGCTCCCATAGTGAAACATAGTCCGGAAATCTTCTATATATCGCTATGTGCAGCGGAGCTCGTCCCGGAAAATTTCCAGGCATGCCACTCAAGGGGTTAAATGTCTTATTGCACCAATGTGTGTGACTATGTTGCTATTCATAGGGTCACAAGTCAACCACCAGTCATATAGTGCAGATCCGTGCCGATAGTGATTTGAACTGAGACCCCAGGTAATATAATAACAGCAACACACATAGGTGCATTTGTACAGTCCCAGGCATTTTCTATCACCGTAGTGCCAAATGAGTATTCATAAATTGCCCTATTTGGCTCAATGTCTGTGCTCTAAACCTAGGGTTACTATTTACTTGTAGTATCTAAGACTCCAAGTATAGACTAGATCCTTAAAGGATTATTTACTGCCCTAGCCCTAAATCTGCATACTTCACAGGAATAAGGATACCTAAAGCTCAGCTATAGCTAGGGTAGAGGGTGATACCCCACTAGGCTTAAATAATAGGATAGATAGCATGGCCCTGGTGGCCATGCTATTTTCTCTACCTATCCTATTATTTAAGCCTAGTGGGGTATTACCCCCTACACTAGCTATAGCTGAGCTTTGAGCTTTAGGTAGCCTTATTCCTGTGAATTATCTATTTGCACTCTGTACAAATTCAGGGTCAGTGGAAAATTGTTTTGCCTGTTGGACCGATTCTTCCAAGAATTAGAAAAATCAGTCCAACAGGGAAAAAGATTCCATTCCACACCAGGGGGGCATAAGGGCTATCCAACATTTCTTATCCCAGAGAGGGTCTCAACACAGCCATCACAATGTACCGTGGTACCGTGTTAGCCAGTAGAGCAAAATGTGATTGTTCCCAGCAAGAGAAACCACGTAATCTTGTAGATAGGATACCATTTAATGGCTAACAAAAATACATGATGTAATAGCGAGCTTCCAAACCAACGCAGGGTTCTTCTTCAGGCTTACATGGACTAGATCTGAAGAGGCATGAATATTTATACACACTTATAACATACATACTTATGACAAGGCACAGATATGGATGTGATTGGTTTGCACTTAAAAGGAATTCGGCAACAGCAAACAAACTTTTTTTGCCTAGGCACTGATAACGAAGTGAAAGTTTTATGGTCCCTAAATTACTGTTGGGGGGGAGGGGGGGTCGTCAGGCTAGAAATGCTACAAGAGGTACACAAACATTTTTAACTAAACACTGATAAGGGAGTGAAAGTTTATGGTCCCTGAATTACTGTTGGTGGGGGTCTTATCTGTGCAATAAATGTCTCACACTTCCCATTCACGCATAAATCCTGGGGAATAATTTAACCCACTATTCAGCGTGTTAAACAAATATGGGATGAACGGCTCCTGTATCTCCACAGCAGCAATACATATACCACTCAGATAGAGCCTACAGATGAGCTGAAACAAGTAGGTTTCGGATTGCAGAACATTTGTTTACTTCACTTCTATTGGGCTACAACGTACAAGGTCCATCCTTTAGGTGGTGCTCGGCATACTATAAAGCCGGGGCTCAGCAGTGAGTCCTCATATGCTCTGGTCTGCCATCCAGACCATGAGCTGACTTCATTCATTCATTTATTTTTTGGTTTAAAAATTTACTTGGGGATGCTCTGCAGGAAATATCTACGATCCTTTATCATCCCAGTGAGTTTAGTTAAGTCTATCCTGACTAGCACTGACAGATCGGATGTATCACATCCAGAGTACTTGCTGAATAGAGGTAGAGGAAACAATTCTCACCCAGATCACTAGCTCAGATTGGATTACTTACCATCTAGCAGTAGTACCGCTGAGTGAGAAAAGTAAATTGAGTCAATGACAATTCTGAGATTTGTCCTTTCAGTATAGGACTTTCTGCCATCATTAAGGTGGTCCTGTACAATAGGATAATTCCCCTCAGAACAAGTGCTGGTTGTCTACACTATCTTCCTGAGTCATCACTAAGATAAATAAACTACAAACGCACCTTTTCAGTCAGGAGTATAATCACATTTTACGACTCAACTATGAACGCACTTTATGCTTAAGAACAACAAGTGCTGGTCGTCTGTGATTAAACCATCAAAGATTTGCATAAATTTACTAATACGTTCATTAACTTCCTGGTGACCAGCGACATTCACGGAGAAACGCGTTGTAGGGGGTCTAAACAGACCGTTCAGCTGATGCTGTCTGCCTCCCAATCAGCTTTAGGTATGAGTACTCATAGACGACGCAAATGGACAGCCACATGCACCATGTGATGCCAAGCGAAGTGAAGTTTAATTCAGCAGAGTTACAGAAGTTATAGAGAGAAGATTTGTTTACGTAATGAGTTAGTCACTGCGCATGTCTGAGGTCGCTGGACATCTGGAGGAACAATTAATAATACTCCTTTCGAAGACATCTCCTACAAGAACAATATATCAACATTCCGCGATAACTTTATCAAAACAAAATATATCCTTGAATAAGTTTCTCAGAACAGGATGACATGGGAAAGTACAGATAAGACATGTGAGAACAAGATTCAGGGTCATATAGAGAGAGAAAGTTAGATAAAGTTGGAAGAGAAATTAAACGTATTTTTCTTTTATTTATTTGAGACAGGAGAAAATCTAGAATTAACTCCTCACATTGTCGAAGATTCCATCACCTGAGCATATAAATCTGATAAACAGACTTTGCGTCACATAGGCATTATGCATACCTTTGAGGTCAGCTACAACATCAGAGCTCTCATTATCTATGTGTTTAATGCACCGATATTTGTATGACTAAATATATGTCCATGACGAAGTGTCTTTCTCCAGTGACTATATAGGGACAAGGTTTTCCTAGCCATCACCCAGCGATATATCTATTCGCCTATTGGGCCTCTTTAAGGCACAGGGGCTAAATTTGATGTATGTCTGAATTTGTGTATGTCCCAATAGCGCTTGTTCTTTGCTATACAGGGGGATTGCAATCCCTACTGGCTAGTTTAGTGTGCCCTTATATGGCATTACTTTTTAAAATTAACTATTTTTATGGTTTTTACTGTGAACGATAAATAACAAAATATTAACATTTTTTGGGTCACGGTAATACCTATTATGTGTTGCTGTTAAGCATTTTTTGGTATTTTAGTAATCTGTGGTGAAAATGTGTATTTTTTAGCTGGATTTTATTGAAATTTTGTTTAGTCCCTGAATGGGGCTTGAAGATGTGATTGTTCAGTCACTTGGATAGTACACTGCATTACTTATCTAGTGCATTCTACTGAGCCTATGACAGCAGCCTATTAGGTTCTGTGGGAGGTGAGGCCTAAGAGGCTGTGTTACATGGCAGAAAATGAAGCCTTTATCAGGCTGCAGGCTGTCATGGAAACCAATCACACTGCAGGGTGTTGATGGGTGACAGCAAGAACCTCCTCCCCTATTATCTGTTTACATTCTGAAGTTGCTATTGATTGTGGCATTGCAGGTGTTAAACTGCCAGAATCTGAGGTTTCTATGTTATTGGAGCTTAGAGCAGGAACCTGTCTGTCAGTAGTCAGCCAATCTACCGCCTTATGTATCCAGGCTTGACCCTTAGCTCAGTCTCAGAAGCAGTTCAGTCCTATATTGTAGAACTCAAGGTAAATTCCTATTATATGTAAATCTAGTAGTCACACCCTCTCGAGTGTGCAGTAGGCCTGTTGATTAGCCGTCTTGTCCTCATTGTTGTGCGTACCAGTGTTTTCCAAAGAAGGCCTTACTTACGAAGTGTTCTGTACTCAGGAATCCTGGAACTCCCGACAATGATCCTGATGTCATCCTGCAGGTCGTTGCTCTTCCGGTATGTTCTCTCTCACTCCCACAGTTCGTTGAACCCAGAGCAGTCACCCTCCAGAGACAAGGGTTGCTTCTGTATTTCAAGCAATCTCCCTGTCCTCCCTCAATGCTCCTGCTTCTCTTCTCTCAGGCCCCTGTGACTTGTGCAGAGTTTCACACTTGGTCTCTCTCCGAGCCACACAACAAATCAGCACACACTACAGTCTCAGCTCCTTTTTTCTGTGTTGCAGCAAACAATTTTTGTTTATATTGGCTGGGAAGTTGCCAATCACAGAATGTCTTTCTGGGCATGCTCAGTACAAATTGTCACACAATTGTTGCTGCATTTCTGCCTATCACCATGGCAACCCATTGCCCACATCCCTGCTGATTACTCTGTTAGTTTAATTTTTCTTTTAACCTTAACAGTTTACCCACAATGACTTTGGTACTATTGGACCCTGATAATAGCTAACTGTCAAGAGGCTGTGCTCCACCACCCAGTGTCAATAAAAGGTCATGTCAGTCATTGACATAGAGCAGTGGAGACCTTCCACTAGACAATGGACTAATGTTGGGCTCCAAATGTAATGGCAGCCATTGTGGATGAACATGAGGGAGGGGGGCCAAATAAGAAATAAAAACACTCGAGGAATCAGTGGGGTATGTAGCTGTAAAGGTATGCATATGGTATGGTATATCCCACTTGTTAAATGGCATGCAAGGTTCACTTTTAAAAGGATTTTCTAAATATCTTCAAAAACTGTGTCTACAAAACAGTTTTATTTTTAAAAAAAAGTTTTAAATGCATGAAAAAAATGCAAGAAAAAAATTGTTCAAACTTTAGAATAGCACTGGAATTTTTTTAGCCATTTTTAGAGACTTTATTAAGCACAAATGCAACAAAAACTCTATCTGAGCCTTGCCCTATTCTTTTCCTTCCATTTGAAGCTACCTTGACTAGAGATGAGCGAACGTACTCGGATAGGCACTACTCGTCCGAGTAATGTGCCTTATCCGAGTACCTCCCCGCTCGTGCAGCAAGGTTCGGGAGCTGCCGCTGCTGACAGGTGAGTCGCAGCGGGGAGCGGGGCAGAGCGGGCGGGAGAGAAGGAGAGAAAGATCTCCCCTCCGTTCCTCCCCGCTCTCCCCTGCAGCTCCCCGCTCCGTGCCGGCACCCGAACCTTTCAGCACGAGCGGGGAGGTACTCGGATAAGGCACATTACTCGGACGAGTAGTGCCTATCCGAGTACGTTCGCTCATCTCTAACCTTGACCTATAGCTTAAAAAACTGCATCGCAAACTACAGGTGTGAATCCGGTCTTTAAAGAAAATGGCATTGCTAGGTCTAGTGATAAGTATATTAAACTTTAAATTTACCAATGTAAAAATGCCATGTGACAAGCTTGAACATTTTAGAGTAGTGGATTTCTTGCACATATTTTAAAGATACACATTGATTTAGCACAATTGGTTGCTTTCTGCTCTAGGCAATGGTTATTGCTTGCTATTATTCTACTCCTCTGACATATTTTTTGATGGTACATTACTTTTTTATTGGCCTTTAATGTACAGAATTATTTTACAAGAAATACATAGTCTACAATAACACTCTAAAGTGACTTATGTTACTCATTTCTATGTTCCACAATAGATAGCTAAAATATGCATACCGTACTTTAACTATAGAAGATTTTAAGATCAATAATTTAAAGAACTTGGGATTTGTAACTTCCCAGTTAAAGCATTTGGTTATCTAAAATTTGCAATTGCATTATATGCAGCAATAGTTTTCAACTTTTTCTCCAGCTGTTGAGAAATTTCAATTTTCAACATTCCTATGGGCGTCATGCTGGGTTGTAGTTTCCCAATAGCTAGTTAGACAAAGGTTGGAAACTGCTGACATATAATGTAAACTATATAAGAAATTACTGTTTGGGGATATTATGTGTCCATACTTGATATTCAGTTCCTAACATTTTGTACCATAGACATTGTGAAACATTGACTTTTTTTTAAACATGCGGCACTCCATTATCCCATGAAGCCATTGTCAATTGCTGTGCAGCCTGCAGAAATGAAAAGAAATGCTTTTTTAAAGTGACAAATTATTACCTGTCTTCAGAAAATAAGCATATAATTACAAATTATGTGATAAAAATGACAATTACATTACAGTATAGCCGTAGACTAATTACAACAAATATTTTTCATATTTACACAAATCAGGGGTCATGCTTCAAAAGAGTTATTTGTTTGACACATTTTGCTTCCAGTAATCCATAAACAACAACATATTACTGAAAAGGGGCAGGACACTTTATACGTTTGTTGCCACATTCAGTTGCAGGGTGAGGATCGAGTTCGGGGTGAGGTCACTATCAGCCCCAGCCCAAGATGTCCTCTCACTGTCAATTTGGTGCATTGACACATCTCCTGCAGGGTATGGACAGATTGGTGGTCTGGAAGGTAGAACAACCCAGCCAGCCAATCAGCATTAGTACATTTATTATGGTTCCCCCTCTCATACGGGGCTGGTTATACTTCTACTTCATTTAGTGTGGTTGGATCACATTGTTCTTGACCTAGTATAGACTGCAACTCCCTGTCAGGGCCCTTATAGATGAGCCGATTTAGCGAATTACATAATCGTTAGCTTGTTCGCTCATACTCTCTGTTTATATAGGCAGATACATCGTTGACTCATTCAAGCAAGGACTTGTTCACAATCGTTCAGTCTTTCATATTTGCTGTATACGTGAATCAGAGGGACTGAACGAGCGCAGTTTAAACTGAACAATAAGAGAACGAGCCAATGATGATTTTTATGCCTTCGTAAAATGAACGACGAGCGAAAAGCGATCATTCATCATTCAGTTATTGGTGTGCTTTTAGACTAAATGATTATCACTCACTTTCACTTGTTTGAATGATTCTTTGAATGCTAATCAGTCTAAAATCACCCTCACAGCTCCTTTATATGTGCATATTTGCACACGCTAAAATTTTGCATACAATACGCAGAAATACTGTCCATTGATTTCTGTGGGTTCAATCACATTTCCTTTTCTGCATGTGCATTTCTCTTGCATGCAGAAAATTTGAACCCTCTCAATTTTGTGTGGATTTGCACACCAAAGGGCCCCATTGACGTTTATATGCAAGGGGATGCGTGAAATGCAATGTAAAAATGCAGGGAAAATAACACATCTGGACCTCAAAAGTGACTAGTTCACTGCGCAAATACACTGCACTTAGATGCACGTAAAAATGCATACGCCCATATGAAGAAGTCCTAAGTATGTGCACAAATACGTTGCGTTAAGGCAAGCGCTGTTGCACTAATGGTATTTTGTTTTGTCAGCATTTGTACCTTGTGTGTATTTTAGTCCTTTCAGACTGGGTTTACACAGGGCAGATTTGCCCCGGAAATTCTGCGCGGAATTTCGCCGCGGCAAATCCGCCTGCGGCCGCTAATCTTGGGATTAGCCAGCCATGTGGACGAGATTTCTCAGAAATCTCGTCCACACGGGACGGCCAATCCGCTGCGGTAAATCAGGCAGGCTTTACAATATGCAGCATGCCTATTTATTTTTTCTTTCTTCTGCGGCCGCGCTCTCCTCTATGGGAGCGCCGGCCGCAGCGGAAGAGCGAGCGGCCGGGCCACTTCAAAGCCGCCGCAGGTTTTTCTGCGGCGGTTCTCCCGGTGGAAATCTCGTGGTTTTTGCTGCGGCCAAACCGTGGGATTTCCGGCGGGAATCCGCCCTGTTAGAACCCAGCGTTAGAGCACTATATTTGCGTCCGTGTAGGCCTTGTTAGATAAGCCCTGTATGAACCTAACAGCAGGTCTTCGGAACCTTTCACATGGGACAGAACTATTTCGTAACACACAGAGAAATTTGCCTCTGCAGAAATATACATCAAAATCCAAATATCTAAGAACTTAAACAGAAGGGTGTGTTTTTGTCCCGTTATGTGACCGTGAAAATGAAGAGAAATGTGCAAGAAAAAAAAGGAAATGTGAATGAACCCATTGAAATCAATATGTTTTATTCTTTATGTATCGAGGATGCAATTTTTGCGTGTGCAAAAATATGCGCAAATACAATCGCGGCAAGCTGCCCTAACGCTGGTGTGTAAATCAGCAGAGATGTGACTGCTTAGATCTCACAAGTCTTCTGAGTCATTCCAGTAGGTGTGAAGAAGTGACAATATTGCTTCACCTCCTACACAGCTGTATGTCCTACCCGGCAATACACATCCTTAGCAGGTTAACACAACGCTGGGGGAGGTGAGTAATTAGCTTTTTGTTTCCTAGAAATTTATCAGTCACCTGCAGATTCCGTTGTGTCAATGTTTCATTTCTTGCCTGTCATGATCAGTAATATATTTACATTTAACTAAACCTGACAACAGATAATGAAGTTCAGTGTTCCACTCCTGGAGAGAGAGGATATATATAAAATGCAACTTGTCATATCCTCCGCAGATATCAGTATTAGATGAGTATCTGGGTTAGCTCAATTAGAGGGAACGGAATCCAGTATGCAGGAAAGGCACACTTTATTACATGTTGATGCTTTGTTTTAGCTGAGCCACTGCAGGTAATGGGAGAGAATTCATATTGGGGTATATTTGTAAACACTGGTGTTATCACTAATGCTAGGTCCACAACACATCTGGGTTCTATGTATGCCATATATACTGTTTTTCTACTATGCCCATAGACTATAATTAGTCAAATGCATGCCAAAATCAAATCGTGTTCATGTCAGTATATCTTTGCCTCACCTGTATTGAATAGCATAGGTAAATATTCTTTTTAATACAAATATATATATTGCTTTTTAATAAAATACTATGTAGTATATTTTTATGTTATAGATGTCAGTGGTAGACTTCTGCTGGTATGATTTTTTGTTTAAAGTGGTCTTGTCATTAAAAAAAAATTAATACTTACCTATTCCCCCCCTGGCCATCTTCTTACCGCATCTTCTCTTCGTCAATCTTCTCCAATCCTCCGGGTCACCTCACCTGGATCCTCCTCTTCTTGTTATGGAGAGTTCTTTCTCTGCATTCTGCTTGGTCACTGTGGATTACGTCACATCCTAGAAAACATTGTGTCCAATTAAGCAGATGACTAGTTCAAGAAATAAATGGTCATAGAGGATAATTCCTCCGGCAGGTGTGTGACAACCATCAATGAGTATTACATGCAGAGAAGATAAGGCAGCCCTGGAATATTAAGATGTGTAGACCAAGGAGTTCAGATCTTAAGAAACAACTGCATACTATTGTAAGGAGAATTTATGTGTTTATCAAAGAGAAGACGATCCCAGATCCCGTGCAGAAGTCTGGGCCCAGGAGAAACACATCAATCAGCCTGAGCTATATCAGATGATTTCTAATTTATTCTAAGGCGGTCAGAGCATATATAGCATAAATGACATCACAGCAAAAGTGTATACCTCCAATACATAATAGGCTGAAATAAAAATGATTAACATAAGTTACACCTCTTAAGGCGCTACTATAACATACAATGAGACCGTCATAAATTCAGGGAGAAGGAAGGCCTGGGAAGGCACCATACAGTCTAGTCACTTCTCCCTGTGTATGTTATACTATAAACATACATGAGTGATTTAATAGACTGTCTTATCTCCTAATCTTTCTTCCTCAGAAGACATGCAGGCCTATAGAAGAGTTTCGTTTAACCCCTTCACTGCTATATATTCCTAGTCTACAATGCAATATAGAATAATTAACTGATACATTGATCTACAATTTTCTTAACATTCCCCACTTTAGATCAATATGTCAACACAGTAAATACACATATATAATGACTCTACCTACCACAGACCCCCTGGCTACGGCCCGAAGCTTTATTACCAGGAGGCCTGGGTTCACACTTCAATACTAAGTATGTAATTATTTCATATAAAAGTATTACATTGATGTGTGTATATATATGTATACATACACACATGAAGTTATTCCACCAATTGTACCCAAAATTAGGCCCGCCCCCCAAGAGAAGCTTGGCCTTGATTTATCATGAAATTGATGCTCCTTTCTTCATATACAAATGATTGTCCATCATGATATAAAATCTTACTTATCGAAGTGTCCATCAGTTATTTAGAGCGATCCTCCGGTACAATCAGGACACACTGGAATCAGAATGTCACACTTCAAAATCATCAAAGTAAAATGGCGCTTTCTTCGTAGAACTTTTAACCATCACTTGTCATACAGAGGTGGTCACCTGACCCAGTAAGGCATCTTGTTCTTCGTCATCTTGTATATTTTGGAACATAGTTTTGGTGATGGAAGTATAATAATAAGGTTTTGTAACAGTCCTCGGATACATGGAATACAGCAGCAACCGCAAAGTACTAGAATGGAGGCAAATACTGACATAGAGACTAATGTGGAGTATATGACTTGTGACCAGTGTCCGAACAAGTTTTCCAACCAGTCTGTGAATGGATTGTCTATACCAGAGTTCTCAGCTAGTTCATTTGATAATGCATTTAACCCTTCCAGTGCTCGAGTAACACTACCATCAGGTGCTGTGTTATTAGGAATGAAAGTACAATAATATCCTCCAATCATTTTACAAACTCCTCCTTTTTCTGCTAGTAACATATCAAGAGCCATTCTATTTTGCCATGCAATAAGTGTAAGGTGTGTCCTAGTTGTTCCGCTAGGCCCTTGATTGCATCTCTTGTATAATTAACAAATCTCTGTTGGTTATAATATATATATAATCCAGTCTACATTTTTATTCACTGTTACCCACCATGCAAGAAGAGACTCAAACCCCGCAGCTATCTGATTCTTTGCCTTATACTCGTCCGGTACCCCCCTTGGGACCCCGATGGGTCAGAGGAACCTTTGGGAGAGGTGTCCCTAGTTCTCCGGACACGGCCCTTGCTGTTACCCTCGGAGGTCATGAGGTATACAGGCATTATCAGTTGTACCAAAGCACAATCCCCGTTGAGGTCCGTACCTGGCACCTGTTTTAAACGCCTGTCCCCACACAACCACCACACGTCTGCACGTGCTCTCTGTAGCTCAGGCCATATCCCAGAAAATAGCGTGCCCTTTACGGTTCTCCTCTCCGCACAGCATCCCTCAGGCAGTCTCCCGTAGTCTGCCTCAGTCCCATTACCAGGTAGCGCGAAGCAAGCATGACCCCAGGATCAGAGGCAACAGCAGGTATTTGGTCCCTGCTCACAGGTGGAAGCAGCAAACTCAATGTATAACATGGATCACTTATCTGTGGGGGGTAGGTACAGTTAAGAAGCTTAATCACACATTTTACGTTCATCACAGCGTGAGGACTTGTCATTAACTTTTATCTATCGTGGGGTCAAGTCTTTCTATCTCATATAATTATTATTAACATTCTCTATACACAATATTTACTGCATAACATTAAGATTTACACAACTACTACTACTCCAATCATCTGCAGTCGCTTGATCCTCCAACGTTAACAACCCCCCCTCAGGAATTTCTCTTATCAGGGAGAGGTGATGGAGTAAGATAAACAGAGCTTTAGCTGTGGCTGGACTCCTACAGATAACTGCAGCATCCTTGTGCTATCCTCCCCTTAATAGGGACACTCAGCTCTCACATTATCAACAACTTCATTATTATTATATCTTACATGACATTATCACATTGAAAACACCATTTAACAATCAAAATCACTGCAAACCAATCACAGAACTGACATGTACACAAATAACAGCAAGAATGGACGTTCCCTGTTCACACAGGTTTATACTAAACTTCATTCCTGATCATCTTCATTACAGGTCTATTCATATCAAGCAAGCAGAGCATGGCTAGAGTCAGTCACATACCCCCTCCCTCACTGAACTCTAAAGCTGAGAGGTGGGGGCGAGGGTGAAAGAAGCATTCCCATGTAACAGAGGATGTAACCATTTGTGAGCTGACCCCACCACACAGAGCAGCACTCAGGCCGTTGTCATCTTCATCTAATACTGCTGTAAACCTTCATTCCTTCACTGTGTGATCCCAGGACTGTCTGCATCATGTAATCATCCCTTCTGTCCTGCTGCCTACTATCCCTGGTCCTTGTCAGCAACACTGTCACCCATAGCAACCTGTCCCCTCACTACCTGTCACTTATCTGAAGGAGACCGTACATATTCCTCTGCTACGACTAAATATCCCGCAGTATCATACTGAGCCTATCTTATAGCGCACACCTCAGGTAGACAACATATCATCAACACACAGAGGACAGTGATGGAGGCTGCTGACTATTCCTATGCAGTTCAGAGAAGGCACTAATCACTGGTGTTGTGTACTACAAGTGCAAGCATTGGGATGCCAGGTAGAAGGTACAGCTATGGGATGTAAGGAGCCAAGATGGCGCCTGGGCGGCGGCTGAAGGTCTTACAGCAGGTACTAAAATGGCCGCAGGCCATGACTAGCACTAAGATGGCCGCCAGGGACGTGGCCTGACTAGGAGTACGATCAAGCCAGGCAAGCATCTAGCCACGCCTTACCCCTTTGTGTGCAATGCCAACAAGTCCCTCATCTGACACACATCTATAATAATCTTTGTGTATAGCGCCAACATATCCCACAGCGCTTACATAGACAGGGGGGAATACAGAAAGACAAAAAATACAAACATTACAGAACCGCAGTTACATAGTAATCAGGCGATGCGAACAATAGGGGTGCGGGTCCTGCTCCAACCAGCTTACATACTACAGGTAATGGGGGGTACAGGAGGTAAAGGGGCTGGAGATGTGCACAGTATGGCGGGGTGGAGATGTGCACGGTATGGCGGAGTAGAGAGTGAGAGATGCTATACACAGACAATGGTCAGACATTTAGCCGTGTGACGGCAGAAACAGTATGACTGCAGGAGCGGTTTATGATGGCTAGCAGGGATTGCAGTCAGTAGGTCAGGGAGCAGATCTACCAGTATGGCGCTCGTCACTCCTTCTATAGAAGTTACACTCAGAGCTCTCCCAGCATCCCCCATGTGTAGGACGGCGCCCCCTCCTGGTCTTATACTCCCTTCTGCATTGTTTAGCACAAATAATACAAGACAAAAAAAATTTTTTTTAGAGTAGTTTGTAAACCCCTAGGCTGTGAACACTGTCCATATGAGTGCCACCATCCCCCCTGTTGAGACATGACACAGGCCATGGCTCAAAACTGCTGCACATCTGAAGAACGATTTAGGTAAGATAGCTTTTTTTTTTTTTTTTTTTTTAACGGAGATGTACAGCCCATCTCACTGGATCCGGTCAACTGCAGCCAGAAGTTCATCACAGATGAGTCTGGTAAGAAGCGCTGTCAGAGATGCAGAATTTGAGATCCAGGAGCTGTAGGAGTTTGTCTGTTACGATCGTGTGGGCAGGCAAAGCACGGAACCCACATGATCATGACCAAAGGGGACACATACTGGTACTACCAGGGTCACACGGGACTCACACCGGTTTCAGGCAACTGACCCTGTGCTACAAGGGAGGATGACAGTGGCCCTACCTAAGCGGGGACATTGCCCTAATAAGGGCAGCCCAGCGGTCTTCGGATCTGGGCCCTAGCTGATCCTAGGAGCCACGCACCAGAACAGGATGCATTCACATGCCACATGACAGACCCAGAATACACTGCACACAACATGCAACCACTAGTAACAGATTGGAAGCTGAATATAAATACCAGGTATTGGTTGACATGTTGTACAAGATGTTGAAAGCTAGCAGGCCACTTCACGGCTCCTGGTTATACTGCTAGTCCCTACACTAACCAGGAGTCCAGCAGAACCGGACACCGTTCACACCGCACGCTGCAACAGGACAGGACACCGATAGCAGGACACACAGCAAGCTAACACAAAACTGACAGAATTTAAACGTACAAACGGACATGAACCTGATCACACTGCAACCCTCACCAGACAAGCATTCATGACGGCCCACCTGAGGGGCCATATAGACTGACCAGGGGATTGGCTAGCAGACAGCACCACACCCAGCCAGCTCAATCATTAACCCTGTGAGTGCTGTGCTGCTGGAAACACAATAGAACAACAAATCCCAGCAGCACACGTAACATTGTCATTCCCAAAGAGGACATCATTTGCTCATAGTTTTGGGACCTCCAGAATTGCTTGCCTACCTTCATCTAACAGGTTATACCCCAAATATTTAACCGTTTGCTGACCGTATTGGAGTTTCTACATGTTTACTTTATGGCCTTGCTCATAAATAAACCTCAAGAGTACGACTGTGTCCCCCCACAATTCTCTCCACTGTCTGCTGCTGGCTACCAACATGCAGTAGTCGCTGACTACCTCTAAGAGGCTGGAACTGGGCTAAGTGTGCTGACATAGCCTGGGAGACAATTGTTGGAGATTCACAGCAGCCCTGAGGTACTCTGGTGAAGGTATACCTAATTTTATCATAATATCTCATTACAACACATTTACTGGACATATTCGGGACTATATAATCTGACATTTCACAGGCTTATTTGTCTCTAGGTCTGTTATAACTGGTTCAGAGAGGGATTCCCTGTGGGTCCGGCCATTAACCCCTCTTACCAGGATATGACTATTACTACATTTAACATTGGCTACATATTGGGATGTATTAATGTCCTGGTGGCTCCTTAGCCCACCAGGAAAGTAATCATCCGCCCATTCACCTGGAGATCTATCTCAGGCAGTGGAAATTGCCATGAGATCCTCCAAGTGTTGTACATCCACCCCTCCTAGTCATTTTTCCCCAAGGTCGCTGAGAACATTGTTTCTCAGGGCACTCTCGGGCAAAATCACTAGACTTCCATTATTCAAACACACATTTTAATCCCCGAGCTGCATCCTTCCTCTGCTTCTTCCTCTGTCTCTACTTTCACATCCTCTCGCTGTCCAATGACCTCTCTGACTTACTTAAACCATCATATCACATTCCTCTCCCTGTATAAAAAAACCACTTTCTGACCCTTTTCTTTGTAACACTTTTCTGCATGTTTTGCATATTGCAAAACATCCTGCAACGATCTTGTTCTAAGGGTAACCATATGCTTCGTTATATAACCTCCTATTTCTTTCTTCACTGCACTTACTAACGTGTTCCTTAATGGCTGATTATATGCAGCATTAGGATCATCTCTCATGCCCCCTGATTATACTATGGAAGGGGTCTACCATCTCCTCCCCTCCCATTCTAATTTCCTTCTACAGAACTCCAATCTGGCCATAGAATTATTCTATCTGCTCTCTCTATTTTTCATTCAATTGGAACTCCCCATTAACCCTTTGAATTGTTCATCAAACTGTCGGGCGTCTATTTTTATATGGGCGTGACAGTTTGGGGCTTCTTTTAACCAGACTTCAGCAGCGGATAATCCGTATTTCTGCTGATCTTTTAGCTGATTTTGTCCGTATTTTATCACATAATTCTTTACAACTAGAACTTTTAATTTATTTATTTATTCCACTCATCTCAAATCACTCACACATTCGCTTCATGCAATATAAGACAGCAATACAAATAGTACATTATGTTAGTAGGCGGCCGCCCTCTTCATATTCTTAGTTACTCTATAACACAATATCAAAGAGAAAGTAATAGAAAGATAAGAAGTAAAGTTCCTGGACACCCCTGTGTCCCATGACGTCATCTAACCACTTTTTACGTGTCGCACGGAGTTAATTCTTTCCTGTAGCCTTCTCACAATGGCTATGGTCTCACATAGACTACTGCTATTGCCCCTTTGGCAACCCATTCGTCTATACTTCTCATTTACCTTACACATTTCACATAGACTACTGCTATTGTCCCTTCGTCTATGATTGCCTCTCATTTACAATACACATTGTAAATTCTACTAACACTAAAGTATACAGAAGAAGAAGAAGAGAGAAGAAAAGTTTAACCATTGTTATACTTACTACACGTTATCTGGGAGGCTTCCAAATTCTCCGGCTAGTTCGGAAAAACGTCACTGTTTCAGACAGGATGCCCGACTGGCCTCTAATTACGTCTAAGCAAGACGGAGGTCTTTTAATGATCGGAGAGTACTTCAGACCCACCTTTTCACAGCCAGGCTTTCCTCTCCCTCTGCAGTGAGTGATTCCGGCTCGAAGGACCAAAAATGTAAGGAGAATTTATGTGTTTATCAAAGAGAAGACGATCCCAGATCCCGTGCAGAAGTCTGGGCCCAGGAGAAACACATCAATCAGCCTGAGCTATATCAGATGATTTCTAATTTATTCTAAGGCGGTCAGAGCATATATAGCATAAATGACATCACAGCAAAAGTGTATACCTCCAATACATAATAGGCTGAAATAAAAATGATTAACATAAGTTACACCTCTTAAGGCGCTACTATAACATACAATGAGACCGTCATAAATTCAGGGAGAAGGAAGGCCTGGGAAGGCACCATACAGTCTAGTCACTTCTCCCTGTGTATGTTATACTATAAACATACATGAGTGATTTAATAGACTGTCTTATCTCCTAATCTTTCTTCCTCAGAAGACATGCAGGCCTATAGAAGAGTTTCGTTTAACCCCTTCACTGCTATATATTCCTAGTCTACAATGCAATATAGAATAATTAACTGATACATTGATCTACAATTTTCTTAACAACTATCCTCCTTCATAGCAGATCATTTTTCATAGACCAACATTTAAAAGATCCTTGCTGAAACACTTGAATAGAGAGGGTTGGGGAAAGCCATTGGAAAGCTACATGTATTTTGGCTGCTGCGCATATAATTTGCACTTATTTATGCTCTTGTTGCCAATAGAACAAGTTAAAGGTAAATGGGAAAGTTTTATGCAACACCCTCAAGACAAGGTTAGTAATTTGCCTCCAGGTATGGTTTTTATATGTTCAAAACAGGGGCAGCAATGTTCTTACCAGGGATGAACCAGCAGTTTCTAGTACAAGTTACTTTTGTCAACCCGTCATGTGTTATAGTGAAACATGGAGTGCTTCTTTTTGTGGTGTCTCTGGCTGTATTGTTGCATGTAGTGCACCCCAAGGAAGGCCATGAAACTATAAAGAAGATTAACTGACTTTTACTTGTTTCAAAGCCTAATGGTTTCTCATCTGCATCACAGAGATAATACACTTGAACAGTTACTCCTACTAGTGGCTGTAAGATGCTCTCTTCCTCTCAGTCAATGTTACTGGACCTTGGTTACTCATGGTTATCACTGTTACATTCATTTCCTTTCACTAAAACTGTATGGTCAGGTTGAGTGCCCATAGTGCCATTGGCATACCATTGGCCTTGCTCTCACTGTTATCACCCTTTCTGCTAACAAGCAGTGGTAGTTCCACACTCAGGCTTTTCTGTTAGGAATCAATCATTAGGCCATATCTTCCAGGCCTAGTCTGTCTCAATGCACTACTTTGTAAGCTTGCTCTGCTCTGAGCCCCATTTGCTAGGGCCCAGCTATATAACTTTTACTTCTCTATTTACTTTGCATAGGCTAGGAAAAATGTACTAACACTTGTTTACAAGCTCAAGAGAGACATAGTCAGCATCCGATGCATTATAACCAAATGTATATCAGCTATAAAGCAGCGGTACAACTTTACATAGTAATAATCTCCAATATGCCTTGACTCAGCCTTCCATCCATTCAAGGTCGGTAAAATGAGTACCCAGCTTGGTCGGGGGTAATAAATAAATTACCTGAAAGTGCCGCGGAATAAGTAGTGCTATACAAAATAACAAGATTATTTATTTACCACTCCTTACTACAAGTACAGTACTGCAAAAAAGTTTTAGTCAAATATGGAAAAAATGCTGCAAAGTCAGAGTGTTTTCAAAATAGAAGTGTTAATAGTATATTTTTGTCAGTCGACAAAATGCTAAGCGAAGAAAAATCTAAATCAAATCAATATTTGATGTGACCGGCCTTTGCCTTCAAAATAGTATCAGTTCTTGTACGTACACTTGCACAAAGCCAGAGATTTTGTACAATTATAATCAGGTGTATGATTAACCAATTATACCAAACATGGGATAATGATCATCATTTTCATATGTAGGTTGAAATACAGTAATTAACTGAACAGAAAACAGCTGTGTAGAAAGCTTAAAAATCTTGGATGAGGAATAGCCAAACTCTTCTACAAAGGTGATGTTGTTGAAAACAATTTCATAGTCAAAGACCATGGCAAGGCTGAGCACAGCAACAAGACACAGCAAGCTCTCTTCCAAGAAAAAATGTCAAAGTAGATTGGGGTTTCAACATAGCTGTTCAAGCTCTTTTGAAGAAGCACAAAGAAACAGGCAATGTTGGGAACTGTAAATGCTATCACCAGCCAAGAAAACTTCGTGCAACAGGAAAAAGACACATCATGCTTAATCTCCTTAAAACTCGAAAGATGTCTAGCAGCGCCATCCTCTCAGAACTGGCAGAAACCAGTAGGACCCAGGTATACCCATTTACTGTTCAGAGAAGTCTGGGCAGAAGTAGTCTTTATGAAAGAACTGTGGCCAAAAAGCCATACCTTCTATGTAGAAAAACAAGGCCAAGTGACTCAACTGTGCAGAAAAAACATAGAAACTGGGGTGCAGAGAAATAGCAGCAGGCGCTTTGGACTGATGAGTCAAAATTTAAAATATTTGGCCGTAACAGAAGGCAGGTTGTTCCCCGAAGGGCTGGAGAGTAGTACAATCATGAGTGCCTGCAGGCAACAGTAAAGCATGGTGGATGTTCCTTTCAGCAAATGCAGTTGGGGATTTGGTCAGGATTAATGGTGTCTCCAATGCTGAGTAATACAGACAGATACCTATCCATCATGCAATGCCATCAGGGAGGCATCTGATTGGCCCCAAATTTATTCTGCAGCAGTTGGATTCCCAACTGACTGAGTGATCGTACTCAAAGAGTGGTCATAAATGGCTGCACATCCAATTGGAAGAATGTGGCAAGTGGGGTACCACAAAGCTCTGACATGGGCCCAGTGTTGTTCTACATGACACAAAGCTATGAGGGATAGCTAACACTACAGAAGTGAGAGAGAGGATTCAAAAAGAGCTTGAACAGAATGGTATTTAACAAGGAGAAATGTGAGGTTCTAAAAATTGGACTAAGCAGCAGCACACGTGAAAAAGACTTGAATATACTTAGTGCACTTTTACACGACAGTTTTTATGTTCAGTTTTTTGTGAGCCAAAACCAGGAGTTGGTCCAAAATACAGAAAACATGCAAATCTTTCTATTATACTTTCTCTCCACTCCTCGTTTTGGCTCACAAAAAACTGAACATAAAAACTGTCGTGTGAAAGTGCCCCAAGAATTGTGTTTGCCTTTTTTGCTGCTGCATCACACTGTTGAGCCAAAACCGGGAGTGGGAAGAAAGTATAATGGAAAGATTTGCATGTCTTCCGTATTTTGGACCCACTCCTGGTTTTAGTTCACAAAAAACTGAAAATAAAAACTGTCATGTGAAAGCGCCCTAATAGATCATAGACTGAACATGAATCAACAGTGTGATGCAGCAGCAAAAAAGGCAAACACAATTCTGGGATGTATTAAGAGAAGCATAGAGTCTAGATCACATGAGGTAATTATGCCCCTTTACTCTTCCTTAGTCAGATCTCATCTGAAATACCTTGTCCAGTTCAGGGCACCCCAATTTGAAAAAGACATAGACAAACTAGAGCAAGTTCAGAGAAGAGCTACCAGGATGGTGAGTGGTCTGCAAATCATGTCCTGTGAGGAACAGTTAAAGGATCTGAGAATGTTTAGGTTGCAAAAAAGGCTGAAAGGAGACTTAATAGCTGTCCACAAATATCTGAAGGGCTGTCACAGTGCAGAGGGATCAACCCAATTCTTAGGTACCCAAGGAAAGACTAGAAGCAATGGGATGGAACTGAAAGGGAGAATACACAGGTTAGATATTAGAAAAACTTTTTGACAGTAAGGGGGATCAATAAGTGGAACAGGTTGCCACACAAGGTGGTGAGTTCTCTTTCAATGGAAGCCTTTAAACAGAGGCTGGACAAATATCTGTTTGGGATGATTAAGTGAATCCTGCATTGAGCAGGGGGTTGGAACCTATGACCCTGGAGGTCTCTTCCAACTGTAACATTCTATGATTCTATGACAACGACCGCAAACATGCAGCCAAAGTCATTAAGAACTATCTTCAGTGTAAAGAGGAACAAAGAGTCCTAGAAGTGATGATCATTCCTCTAACATCATCCAGTTTGTCTGGGATTACATGAAGAGACAAAAGAATTTGAGCAAGCCTACATTCACAACAGATCTGTGGTTAGTTTTCCAACATATTCAGAACAGCCTCCCTTCGGAGTTCCATCAAAAACTGCATGCAAGTTTACCTAGAAGAATTTATGCTGCTTTTAAGGCAAAGGATGGTCATGCCAAATATTGATTTGATTTAGATTCCTCTTTTCTTCATTCACTTTGCATTTTGTTAGTTGACAAAAATAAACTATTAACATGTCTAATTTTGAAAGCATTCTAATTTTGCAGCATTTTTTTCACAGCTGTCTAAAACTTTTGCACAGTACAGTACATCTGTGATTTGTTCTATGGCAAATTTCAAACAGTCCTACAAAATGTAATGTTGAAACTAAAGACATAGGTACTGAGAAGGAGGGGTGTGGCCTTGAGTCCACTTCTAGCTGAGCTTCATAAACATTCTAATACACTGCTATACTGAAGTATAGTAGTGTATTATAAAAATATTGTGATATTCAAGTACCCTAATGGAACAAAAATACAACAATAAAAAAAGATTAAAAAATAGTAAGAAAAAATAAAATAAAAGCATCAAAACTCCTTTCCGATTGATAACGGCGATCACATAAGAGTAAAAAAAGTTAAAGTTTGAACTCCCATCATGGATCTGATTCGTGAGAGGAGGTGAAAATGCTTACCATCTGGCGATACCCCCAACAGAAGTTTTATCCAGGGACCTTTCCCCAGTTTCAGCATATGCGCCTGTCACTAAAATGGCGGACGCAAGTGCAGAAGCTGGGGAGGGTCTGGGAAATTTAAAATCTCCTTACTCCTAGCTACTAACAGTAACTGAGAGCCTGGAGCAGTCACCAAGGGCTGCAATGAGCGGTCTCTGTTCATGTGATCGCCGTTATCCAATGGATAATGGCAATCATGTAAAAGTAACTTTTAATGCTGAAGTTTAATGCTCCTTTTCAGTTTGGGCTCTGTTGTGCATACAGACATAAGATTAGAGCCACAATGCGTATGTTTCAGAACATGGGACAAACAGGGTGATCCATGCGAGCTGTTTTTAAAATTACACAAACTGTTTTTAAAATGACACAATTGCCAAAAAAATGAAAATCATAATTTTTTCCTTCTGCTTTGCTTAGATTCATTCAAAAACTGTGCGGTCAAAATACACAGTACACTCCTAGATGAATTTGTTAAGGTGTAGAGATGAGCGAACGTACTCGTCCGAGCTTGATACTCGTTCGAGTATTAGCGTGTTCGAGATGCTCGTTAATCGAGACGAGTACCACGCGATGTTCGAGTTACTTTCACTTTCATCTCTGAGACGTTAGCGCGCTTTTCTGGCCAATAGAAAGACAGGGAAGGCATTACAACTTCCCCCTGCGACGTTCAAGCCCTATACCACCCCCCTGCAGTGAGTGGCTGGCGAGATCAGGTGTCACCCGAGTATATAAATCGGCCCCTCCCGCGGCTCGCCACAGATGCATTCTGACATAGTTCAGGGACAGTGCTGCTGGTGCCGGAGCTGCTATAGGGAGAGCGTTAGGAGTTATTTTAGGCTTCAAGAACCCCAACAGTTCTTCTTAGGGCCACATCTAACCGTGTGCAGTAGTGTGGAGGCTGCTTTTTGCAGTGTTGCACATTTTTTTTTTTGTATATCGGCCGTGCAGAGCATTGCGTCCTGCAGTAATTTTTCATTGTCCAGGGCCAGTAGTGGTGAGGCAGGGACAGAAGACATATTTAGTGTATATAGGCAGTTGGCCTTTCCAAAAACATTTGGGAAAAAAAATCTATTTGGGCTGCCTGTGACCGTCCTCAGTGTACTGGGTCTCTGCTGGGGGTAGTTGTCCTAATTCATACGCAGCCAGCTAAGTGTTACAGCAGGCTTGCGCAAAATTCTTTCCTGCCTCTGTGTTGCCTCTTACATCACCGCTGTATTCCTGTCCACAAGTGTACTGGGTCTCTGCTGGGGGTAGTTGTCCTAATTCATACGCAGCCAGCTAAATGTTACAGTAGGCTTGCGCAAAATTCTTTCCTGCCTCTGTGTTGCCTCTTAGATCACCGCTGTATTCCTGTCCACAAGTGTACTGCGTCTCTGCTGGGGGTAGTTGTCCTAATTCATACGCAGCCAGCTAAGTTCTGACGTCTGTGCGTTCCGTAAGCGAAGTCAGCCTCCAACCACAGGCCAGTAAGCGGCACATTTTATTACAGCGTTCTGTTTCTGCACTACTGGTAATACACCATGCTGAGGGGTAGGGGTAGGCCTAGAGGACGTGGACGCGGCCGAGGACGCGGAGGCCCAAGTCAGGGTGTGGGCACAGGCCGAGCTTCTGATCCAGGTGTATCGCAGCCGACTGCTGCGGGATTAGGAGAGAGGCACGTTTCTGGCGTCCCCACATTCATCTCACAATTAATGGGTCCACGCGGTAGACCTTTATTAGAAAATGAGCAGTGTGAGCAGGTCCTGTTGTGGATGGCAGAAAGTGCATCCAGCAATCTATCGACCACCCAGAGTTCTGCGCCGTCCACTGCTGCAACTCTGAATCCTCTGGCTGCTGCTCCTCCTTCCTCCCAGCCTGCTCACTCCATTACAATGACATTCTGAGGAGCAGGCAGACTCCCAGGAACTGTTCCCGGGCCCCTGCCCTGAATGGCCAGCAATGGTTCTTCTCCCACCGGAGGAGTTTGTCGTGACCGATGCCCAACCTTTGGAAAGTTCCCGGGGTCCGGGGGATGAGGCTGGGGACTTCCGGCAACTGTCTCAAGAGCTTTCAGTGGGTGAGGAGGACGATGACGATGAAACACAGTTGTCTATCACTCAGGTAGTAGTAATTGGAGTAAGTCCGAGGGAGGAGCGCACAGAGGATTCGGAGGAAGAGCAGCAGGACGATGAGGTGACTGACCCCCCCTGGTTTGCTACGTCTACTGAGGACAGGTCTTCAGAGGGGGAGGCAAGTGCAGCAGCAGGGCAGGTTGGACGAGGCAGTGCGGTGGCCAGGGGTAGAGGCAGGGCCAGACTGAATAATCCACCAACTGTTTCCCAAAGCGCCCCCTCGCGCCATGCCACCCTGCAGAGGCCGAGGTGCTCAAAGGTCTGGCAGTTTTTCACTGAGAGTGCAGACGACCGACGAACAGTGGTGTGCAACCTTTGTCGCGCCAAGATCAGCCGGGGAGCCACCACCACCAGCCTCACCAGCACTAGCATGTGCAGACATATGATGGCCAAGCACCCCACAAGGTGGGACGAAGGCCGTTCACCGCCTCCGGTTTGCACCGCTGCCTCTCCCCCTGTGCCCCAACCTGCCACTGAGATCCAACCCCCCTCTCAGGACACAGGCACTACCGTCTCCTGGCCTGCACCCACACCCTCACCTCCGCTGTCCTCGGCCCCATCCACCAATGTCTCTCAGTGCACCGTCCAGCCGTCGCTAGCGCAAGTGTTGGAGCGCAAGCGCAAGTACGCCGCCACGCACCCGCACGCTCAAGCGTTAAACATGCACATAGCCAAATTTATCAGCCTGGAGATGCTGCCGTATAGGGTTGTGGAAACGGAGGCTTTCAAAGGTATGATGGCTGCGGCGGCCCCGCGCTACTCAGTTCCCAGTCGCCACTACTTTTCCCGATGTGCCGTCCCAGCCCTGCACGACCACGTCTCCCGCAACATTGTACGCGCCCTCACCAACGCGGTTACTGCCAAAGTCCACTTAACAACGGACAGGTGGACAAGCACAGGCGGGCAGGGCCACTAGATGTGCCTGACGGCACATTGGGTGAATTTAGTGGAGGCTGGGACAGAGTCAGAGCCTGGGACCGCTCACGTCCTACCCACCCCCAGAATTGCGGGCCCCAGCTCGGTGGTGGTATCTGCGGCAGTGTATGCTTCCTCCACTAAACCACCCTCCTCCTCCTCCTACGCAACCTCTGTCTCGCAATCAAGATGTGTCAGCAGCACGTCGCCAGCAGTCAGTGTCGCGCAGCACAGCAGCACAGCAGTGGGCAAGCGTCAGCAGGCCGTGCTGAAACTACTCAGCTTAGGAGAGAAGAGGCACACGGCCCACGAACTGCTGCAGGGTCTGACCGAGCAGACCGGCCGCTGGCTTGCACCGTTGAGCCTCCAACCGGGCATGGTCGTGTGTGACAACGGCCGTAACCTGGTGGCGGCTCTGCAGCTCGGCAGTCTCACGCACGTGCCATGCCTGGCCCACGTCTTTAATTTGGTGGTTCAGCGCTTTCTGAAAAACTACCCGCGCTTGTCAGACCTGCTCGGAAAGGTGCGCCGGCTCTGCGCACATTTTCGCAAGTCCCACACGGACGCTGCCACCCTGCGCACCCTGCAACATCGGTTTCATCTGCCAGTGCACCGACTGCTGTGCGACGTGCCCACACGGTGGAACTCTACGCTCCACATGTTGGCCAGGCTCTATGAGCAGCGTAGAGCTATAGTGGAATACCAACTCCAACATGGGCGGCGCAGTGGGAGTCAGCCTCCTCAATTCTTTACAGAAGAGTGGGCCTGGTTGGCAGACATCTGCCAGGTCCTTGGAAACTTTGAGGAGTCTACCCAGATGGTGAGCGGCGATGCTGCAATCATTAGCGTCACCACTCCTCTGCTATGCCTCTTGAGAAGTTCCCTGCAAAGCATAAAGGCAGACGCTTTGCACTCGGAAACAGAGGCGGGGGAAGACAGTATGTCGCTGGATAGACAGAGCACCCTCCTGTCTATATCTCAGCGTGTTGAGGAGGAGGAGGAGGAGGAGCATGAGGAGGATGAGGAGGAGGGGGAAGAGACAGCTTGGCCCACTGCTGAGGGTACCCATGCTGCTTGCCTGTCATCCTTTCAGCGTGTATGGCCTGAGGAAGAGGAGGAGGAGGAGGATCCTGAAAGTGATCTTCCTAGTGAGGACAGCCATGTGTTGCGTACAGGTACCCTGGCACACATGGCTGACCATGTTAGGATGCCTTTCTCGTGACCCTCGCGTTACACGCATTCTGGCCACTACGGATTACTGGGTGTACACACTGCTCGACCCACAGTATAAGGAGAACCTTTCCGCTCTCATACCCGAAGAGGAATGGGGTTCGAGAGTGATGCTATACCACAGGACCCTGGCGGACAAACTGATGGTAAAATTCCCATCCGACAGCGCTAGTGGTCGAAGGCGCAGTTCCGAGGGCCAGGTAGCAGGGGAGGCGCAGAGATCAGGCAGCATGTACAGCACAGGCAGGGGAACACTCTCTAAGGCCTTTGACAGCTTTCTGGCTCCCCAGCAAGACTGTGTCACCGCTCCCCAGTCAAGGCTGAGTCGGCAGGAGCACTGTAAAAGGATGGTGAGGGAGTACATAGCCGATCGCACGACCGTCCTCCGTGACGCCTCTGCCCCCTACAACTACTGGGTGTCGAAGCTGGACACGTGGCCTGAACTCGCGCTGTATGCCCTGGAGGTGCTTGCTTGTCCTGCGGCTAGTGTCTTGTCAGAGAGGGTGTTTAGTGCGGCTGGGGGAATCATCACGGATAAGCGTACCCGCCTGTCAACCGACAGTGCCAACAGGCTTACACTCATCAAGATGAACAAAGCCTGGATTTCACCAGACTTCTCTTCTCCACCAGCGGACAGCAGCGATACCTAAACAATACGTAGGCTGCACCCGCGGATGGAAGCATTGTTCTCTATCACCATCAAAAACGTGGACCTTTTAGCTTCATCAATCTGTGTATAATATTCATCCTCCTCCTCCTGCTCCTCCTCCTGAAACCTAACGTAATCACGCCGAACGGGCACGTTTTCTTAGGCCCACAAGGCTCAGTCATATAATTTTTGTAAACAATTTTTATACGTTTCAATGATCATTAAAGCGTTGAAACTTTCACCTGAACCAATTTTTATTTTAACTGGGCTGCCTCCAGGCCTAGTTACAAATTAAGCCACATTAACCAAAGCGATTAATGGGTTTCACCTGCCCTCTTGGTTGGGCATGGGCAATTTTTCTGACGTACATTAGTACTGTTGGTACACCAATTTTTTGGCGCCCTTGCCTACAGTGTAATCCAATTAATTTTTTGCCCACCTGCAATAAAGCTGACGTTACATCAGCTGTGCTGGGCACTGCAATGGGATATATTTATGTACCGCCGGTGGGTTCCAGGGAGCTACCCATGCTGTGGGTCCACAGGGAGTTGTAACTGCATGTGTCTACTTCTAAAGAACCCCAGTCTGACTGGGGCATGCAGTGTGGGCCGAAGCCCACCTGCATTTAACATGACATTACCTCAGCTGTGATGGGCAATGCAATGGGATATATTTATGTACCGCCAGTGGCTTCCTGGCACTCACCAATGCTGTGGGTCCACAGGGAGTTATAACTGCATGTGTCTACTTCTAAAGAACCCCAGTCTGACTGGGGCATGCAGTGTGGGCCGAAGCCCACCTGCATTTAACATGACATTACCTCAGCTGTGATGGGCAATGCAATGGGATATATTTATGTATCGCCGGTGGCTTCCTGGCACCCACCCATGCTGTGGGTCCACAGGGAGTTGTAACTGCATGTGTCCACTTCTAAAGAACCCCAGTGTGACTGGGGCATGCAGTGTGGGCCGAAGCCCACCTGCATTTAATCGGACGTTACCTCAGCTGTCATGGGCACTGCAGTGGGATATATTTATGTACCGCCGGTGGGTTCCAGGGAGCCACCCATGCTGTGGGTGCACACGGAATTCCCATTGCGGAGTTGTACCTGCCTGTGACTATTTATAAAAAAACACGGTCTGATGGGGCATGCAGACACCTTGACAGAATGAATAGTGTGTGGCACATAGGTTCCCCATTGCTATGCCCACGTGTGCAGCTCCTGATGGCGGTGGCACAGGATTATATTTCTCATTGCTTCTGTACAGCATTGTGGGCTATCGCCCCGCCCCTTTTAAAGAGGGTCGCTGCCTAGCCGTGCCAACCCTCTGCAGTGTGTGCCTGCGGTTCCTCCTCATGGCAGACGCAACTATAAATAGACATGAGGGTGGTGTGGCTATGAGGCCAGCGTGTGGCATGAGTGCAGCTGAAGGCTGCGCAGGGACACTTTGGTGTGTGCTGTGGACACTGGGTCGTGCGGGAGGGGGGGGGGCAGCATGTAACCCAGGAGAAGTAGCAGCGGAGTGTCATGCAGGCAGTGATTGTGCTTTGTTGGAGGTAGTGTGGTGCTTAGCAAAGGTATGCATTGCTAATGAGGGCTTTTCAGAAGTAAAAGTTGTTGGGAAGGGGGGGGGGGGCCCACTCTTGCCGCTATTGTGGCTTAATAGTGGGACCTGGGAACTTGAGATGCAGCCCAACATGTAGCCCCTCGCCTGCCCTATCCGTTGCTGTGTCGTTCCCATCACTTTCTTGAATTGCCCAGATTTTCACAAATGAAAACCTTAGCGAGCATCGGCGATATACAAAAATGCTCGGGTCGCCCATTGACTTCAATGGGGTTCGCTACTCGAAACGAACCCTCGAGCATCGCGATAATTTCGTCCCGAGTAACGAGCACCCGAGCATTTTGGTGCTCGCTCATCTCTATTAAGGTGTCTAATTTTCAAAATTGTGTTATTTGTGGAGGTTCTCCATCATTTTTGCAGCTCTAGGGCTCTACATTTGTGCAATGGAGCCTAAATTATCTTTAAGCAAAATGTCTGTTCTGAAAACTACCGGCTGCTCCTTTTGGTTTGGGCCCCGTTGTGCTCACCGAAGGGACAAAAGGTTTCAATAATGACTTATGAAAAACCCTATGAACCCTCCATGTAGCTGGCAAATCAAGTTCATAAGCAAGCGGATTTACTACCCGCGTGATGACAAAGGGACCCACGTAATGCAGCGCCAGTTTCAAAGATGGAACCTTCAATTTGAGATTTCTAAAAGACAAATATACCTTCTGCCTCATCTTGTAAGGTTCAGATACTAACAGACTCCCACTACACAACTGCATACGAGCCTCCGTTGCTTCAAGGTTCTTCTGTACTACTTTTCATACCCCCTGCAGCGCATCTATGGCGACATCAGCTGCAGGACAGGCCGACGGAGTAGAAATAGCTGTAAGGAAGCAGGGATGCTGACCATATATGCAAAGGAATGGAGATACCCCAGTGGAAGAACAAGTACGTTTGTTTAGTACAAACTCTGCCAGCGGCAGGAATTCTGCCCACTGAATAGCATTTTTGCTAGCAAACAACCATAAATATTGCACTAAATCCTAGTTCTTCCGCTTAGTCTGACCATTAGTTTGCGGGTGGGATGCTGATGAGAAGGAAAGCGACGTTCCCAGATTTCTACAGAAGGCTCGCTAAAATTACGCAACAAACTGAACACCGTGATCAGATACAATGTTCTCAGGATCCCCATGTAGACAAATGATTTCTTTTACAAAACTCTTGGAAAATTCTATTGCAGAAGGTAGCTTCTTTAACGCCACTAAATGTGCCATCTTTGAGAATTGGTCTACAACAACTAGGATAGTGGTGAACTTCTGAGACTCAAGTACATAGGTGATAAAATCTACCGATAAATGCGACCACAGACGAAAAGGCACCGGTAACGGTCTTAGAAGCCCCTCCGGACGCTGACGACGACTTTTACCGCGTGCACAGACAGAGCATCCCTTAACAAAGTCGCGGATCTCCCGAGACATGCCTGGCCACCAGTAGTGTCTAACACAAAGATCCAGAGTACCTTGAGCCCCCGGATGGCCTTCGAGAACAGATGAGTGAGACTCTTCAATGACTCTGAGACACAAGGTCTCTGGCACAAACCATCTGCCTCTGGCACCCCCAAAGGAAGAGTCCTGCTGACAATTTGGTAGATGAGCAATGAGATCAGATTCTACAGCTACCACCACCACCCTAGGTGCCAAGATATTCTCGGGAGCTACTGTCTGACTTTCCGGCGAACCGAAACTCCGTGAGAAGGCGTCTGCCTTCACGTTCTTATCCCCTGGAATATATGTAACGACGAGGTTAAACCTGGCAAAAAACAACGCCCACCTGGCCTGACGAGCCGTGAGTCTCTTAGCATTGGCGAGATATACCAAGTTTTTATAATCAGTATACACAGTAATGGGATGCCTTGCCCCCTCAAGATGGTGACACCACTCTTCTAGAGACCACTTAATCGCCAATAACTCACAAATACCCACGTCGTAGTTATGTTCTGCTGAACTAAACTTCTGGGAGAAGAACGCACATGGACTATACCCTGGTCTCCCGCTGACTTTCTGAGACAATATGGCCCCCACCCCCACCTCAGACACATCGACCTCAATGAAGAATGGTCGCCGCGTGTCAGGCTGTACTAGCACTGGGGCAGCAGTAAATGCCCTTTTGAGATGACTAAAAGCCTCTAGGGCCTCAGGCGACCATCTTACCAAGTTGGCACCCGTCTTGGTAAGATCGGTCAGGGGTTGAGCAATAATCGAATAATTCTTAATGAATCTACAGTAAAAATTTGTAAAACCTAAAAACCGCTGGAGAGCTTTCAGGTTATCTGGTCTGACCCATTGGGAGATTGCTGCCACTTTATCAGACTCCATCTGAATCTCCGTGGGTGAAATCACATAACCAAGGAAAGATACTTGTTTTGTACCAAAAATGCATTTCTCCAACTTGACAAAAAGTTGGTACGCACGCAAAGGGGTCAGAACCAGCCTCAGGTGTCGCACATGTGAGTCCCAGTCTGGGGAGTACACCAGGACCAGGAAGTCATGGAAGACCACGTTCATAAATCCCTGGAAGACAGTGGGGCCTTACAAAGTCCGAAAGGCATGACTAGACATTCAAAATGTCTGAACAAGGTGTAAAACGCGGTCTTCCACTCATCTCCCTTTCGGATGCGAATTAAATTGTAAGCCCCCCTCAAGCCCAATTTGGAAAACCAGTGGGCCCCTACCACCTGATTCAATAAATCAGGAATCAGGGGCATGGAGCAGTGGTGCTTTACTGTAATTTTATTCAAAGCCTGATAATCCACACAAGGCCTCAATGTCCCATCCTTTTTCTCTACAAAGAAGAGACCTGCCCCGACAGGAGAACTGGTCGGCCTGATATGTCGTTTGGCCAGAGACTCTGAGATATAGGACTTAGGGGCTTCGTGCTCACGCCCAGACAAATTGAAAATGGCTCCCTTAGGGATGGGACTGTCGGGGATCAAATCAATACCACAGTCCCACTCCCTATGCGGAGGCAAAGTCTCCCAGTTTCTTGGAAAATACATTGTGAATATGGACAAATACTCAGGAATAAGTATGGCATCTGCTGAACACATGGTTATAATAGCTAAGTGACTATGACAGGAGAACACCCCAGGGTGTTAATTCCCAAATGGACCAATCAAATCAGGGATTGTGCAGTGCCAACCAGGGCATACCAAGCACCACATCAACAGACATCCTTTCCATTACGAAGAACAGCAGATTCTCAGAATGGAGAACACCTACAGTGAACTTTAACATGGGAGTCCTCCATTGTACAACCCCTGCAGACATAGGGGTAGAATCAATACTAGTGAAGTGTTTGGGAATTTTTAACTCCGAGAATTCAGTCATCAGAGGTCTGACAAAACTTAAACTGATCAAATTGGTGGCAGCACCCGAATTAATAAAAGCTTGACCAGACCGAGTGAAATTCTGGAAGCCAATCTGACAAGGCACCAACAACTTAGGGAGTACCTGTGATCCTAGGCGATCCTCCCAAAGATCGCCTAGGATCTGAAGTTTTTCGCCGGTTCAGACTGATGTTGTAGACGCTTCTGAGGACAGGCCACTACACAATGTCCGGCTTTCCCACAATAGAGGCAGAGGCGATGAGTCATCCCGAACCGTCGCCGTTCCTTGGGACTTTGCTGATAGGCTCGGCAGCAGAAGTTGGCATGGGAGAAGGGGGAGCGGGTCTGCCAGATTCCCTAGCCTTACGGGCCTGATGTTTCTCTTTTCTAGATCTCAGCCTCCTGTCAGCTTTGACCGCTAATTCCATCACACCATTGAGTGTCACCGGAGCCGGATGAGAAATGAGTAGATCCTTGACAGCGTCAGAAAGACCCAACAAGAACACATCTTTAAGGGCGCTATCGTTCCAAGAGGTTTCACCTGCATACAGTCTAAATTTAGAGCAATAGTCCTCTACCCACTGCTGCCCCTGACGTAGAGACATAAGATGAGATACCGCCAACCCCGCATGGCCCGGCTCATCATAAATACCTCCAAGTTCCTGAAAAAACAAATCAACTGACTGCAGGCAAGCCGAACTTTCAGGCAAGGAGTAGGCCCATGTCTGGGGGGGACGCCGAAGTAAGGACATTATCAATCCAACTTTCTGGGATTCTGAGCTGGAGTAGCGGGGCCGCATCCAAAAATACAATCTACATGCCTGCTGAAAAACAAAAAACTTTCTCTTCTCCCCTGAAAATACCTCAGGAAGAGGACACTCGGGCTCGGGAATAGAAGGAAGGGGCAGTAGAAACATGCACTAACTCCCGCTGCTCCTGGGCAACCATACAACCGGACAGGTCTTGGATCACGACCACTAACTCCTGCAACTGACTTGCGAGGGTACTCATGGCCTCCATAGGAGAGCAATTTTAAGGGCCAGTTATTATGGTACGGTATACTACCCTTGATACGCCAGCCCAGGTGTCCTAGATCCCACCCACAATTCCTGTCCCTGCCTGCTTGCCTCCTCTCCTGGCTAACCCCAGGCGAGCAACTGGGCAGCAGTCCCTACTCTCACTAGGGACCGAAAAGGGACGCTGCCGTACCTGGATTGAAAGGGTAGAATACCGACAGAAAAGGCAGATGTAAATAACCAACACGAACAATACTAAGCAGAACTGAGGCAGATGGAAAAACCTGGTGCACAAAAGCAAAGTATAGCAGACAAGACGACAGAGGCAGGAGACCAACAGAGGCAGACAAGCTAGCACAATGAGGGAAACCAATAACTGGCAGTGATTGCAAGTCTCTGGCCGACCTTTAAACAAAAAGCCTCCGCCCAGGGGCGGAGAGAGGGAGACAACCAACTCCCAACAGAACATAATAAAAGGGGGCTCATGCACGGCAGCTGCACTCACAGGTGCGCGCGCGCACCACCATCACCGCGCCACCCATGCTAGCCGGGCACCCGCACCCCTGGCAGCCGGACAACAAGCTGGGGGGATGCGCCCCGACCGCAGGTCCCCACACACCGCCTCCCCAGGAGGACTAGCAACCGTCACATGGTAACAACAGGGGAGTAGTTTTTAAAATGGGGTCATTTGCGGGGGAAACGAAGGGTCACAGTGTTCAGTGATGGGACTCTCCGCGGGGATGAAAGAATCCCCTGCCAGAGGAGTCACAGCTATGGCAGAGGATCGTGATGCTATCCCATTGCTTTCAATGGGACCGCATTGCTGCTCTTGGTAATGTTCTGCAAGGTTCAGGGAAACCTTAGGTCATCTCATTCATACGGATGTTACTTTTATGCATACCACCTACCTAAAGATTGTTGAAGACCAAGTACACTCCTTCATAACCTCTTTTTGTTCAGGAATAGGGATGAGCGAGTATACTCGCTAAGGCACTACTCGAGTAATGTGCCTTAGCCGAGTATCTCCCTGCTCGTCCCTAACGATTCGGGGGCCGCCGCAGCTGACAGGTGAGTTGCGGCGGGGAGCAGGGGAGAGCGGGCGGGAGAGAGAGATCTCCCCTCCGTTCCTCCCCGCTCTTCCCTGACGCTCCCCGCTCCGCGGCGGCCCCCGAATCTTTAGGGACGAGCGGGGAGATACTCGGCTAAGGCACATTACTCGAGCGAGTAGTGCGTTAGCGAGTATACTCGCTCATCCCTATTCAGGAATGATTTGAGGAACATTATAGAGTTCCAGGCATAGATTTGGCCCACAAATTCTCTAAATCTCAGTCACAGATCTGAGGGTTGAGGTCGCTCTTCTGGTAATATCTTGGTGCCAGATACCATAAAACACCATCTGAGGTCCTCTGGCAACCATCCCTTCACAGGTTAGAATTGTTTTAATGGCATAAGAGGGGCCTATACAATGTAAGTCAGGTGGTCTATGTGTTATGGCTGATTGGTTTAATATGTAATATATTAATATGTGATTGCTTGGATTGTTTTAATACAATTACATTCTATAGACGTTTACAGGTTATTTATGCTGAATATACAATTTACAGGGTCAACCTAGTGATGGATATACATGGATATGATGGATACTTTTTAAGTGGGGTGAAATGAAAATAAAATGCAATTTGACCATTTTTGGGGGAACTTAGTATTTAGGGCGTTCATGGAGCAGTAAACATGAAGTATGAACTTTGTTTGGGGGTCACTACAATAACATTAATACCAAAAATATAGAATTTTCTTTTGTTTCACTACTGTTAAAAACTAAGCTTTTTTAAAATACAAAAGATACTTTCTGTCACCATATTCTGAGACCTATAACTTTTTTTATTTCTTTATTGATTCAGCTATGTGAGGGCTCGCTTCTTGCATGATTAGCTGTAGTTTTTATTAGTAGCATTTTAAGGTATATACATCTATTAGATTTCTTTGTATTTTTTATGGGGGGGGGGGGATCTGGGATAACATGAAAACCTGTAATTTGGGCATTTTGTACTTATTTTTACTGTGTTAACAATGTGGGATAAATATTGCGGTATTTTAATAGTTCAGAGTTTTACGAATATGGTGATATGAAATATGTGGGTTTTTTAAATTTTTTAAATATTTTTATAGGAAAATGGGACCTTTCACACAGGATGGAATATTTCGTAATAGTACTACAAAATATGCCATCTCTGAATTCCACACCAAAATCCACACTGCTAACTGCAGATTGCGATGTGCAAATGCTGGCAGAATTCTACTATTTTCAGTTCTGCAGATTCTGCAGGAGGGCATATTCCACAATGCTTTTGCAGAATATTCCGTCCTGTGTGAAAGGTCCCTTTCACTCGGGAGCTGTGATTTTCGAGTGCCCGCATCGCAGTCAAAAATCGCATGAACGGGAGAAAGCCCCAACCAAGTCGTGGCTAAATTTCCCGCTTTCTCAACTGCTCACATGGCCGGGCTGCGGCGCCGCAGCGCAGAATTCCATGGGCCGGAGGAGATATAGCTCTCCTTGCCGGCTGATAGCAGCAATAGAAGCTCCCATAGAAGCTTATGGGAGCTGCCGGCAAGAGGAGGGGCAGGGACTTTAGCAACATGTGCCACTGCTAATCTCTCTCCCCCTTCACTTTTTTGTCGGATCTCAAAGGCTCCAATAGAGGGTCTATGGGAACGGGCAGTGTATTCCAGCAAAAGATAGGCTGGCTGGACTGCGCACTGTATACGCTATCTTTTATGGCCGTCTGATTTTGCGCACTAAAAATTTGCCCATCTGAACAAATGGATTGGAATCTAATGATTCAGAAGGAGGCAATTTTCGGCTAGTGTTTTATCGTGGCAAAATAGCCAGGATAAAACACTTGTATGAAAGACTCCTAAGGGCTTATTCACACAAGTGTATATCAGCCACCGTTTTCACAGCTGGCCGATATACGCTACCATCTGACGCATTGGATTACAATGCATCAGATCACACAGACGTATTCCCGCTGCGTAAAAGTGCCTGGCTGGCCAATACAATACAGCACTGGGCCTTTTTATGCCGGGCAGAAAAGATAGTCCTGTAACAATCTTTCTGCCCGGAATACGTTGGCTGCTGCAAAGACACCTATAGGAGTCAATAACAGCAGCCAGAGATGGGAGGTGGGAGGGAGTATAGCAGCGTGACTACTAAACTCCCTCCCTCTTCTCTTCTCCTCTCTCCCCCCCCCCTCCGGCTGTTTGCAATGGGAGGGGGTAGGACAGAGGCAGTGCTAAGCTCTGCCCCCTACCATTGCTGGCTGCGAACAAAGGGTGGGGAGGGAGCAAAAGCTTAGCCCCACCCTCACCCCCTCCCATTGCAAACAGCCAGAGGGGAGGAGAGAGTAGGTGAGTCGGCGAGGGGGAGGGAAGGGGGAGACAGCTTAGCAAATCTAAGCTGTTTCTCCCCACCCAACGGCATTGTGGCCTCAGCGTATATGCGCCGGGCCTGGGCCGTCTGAACAAGCACACAAATGTTAGATTTGTGCGCCCGTTCACGCATTTTTACTGGCGGGTGCACATAAAATGCCTACGGCCATGTGAAAGAGGTCTAAGAGAAGAGGAAACAATAATTATTGTTTAATTAGCAGACATTTGCTATGGCAACTGAGTTTTAGTAGGTAGGGCAAGTCCTTTTAACCCGTTGGGGCTTAATTGCTAATCTAGTGCATCAGAATTCCACGTTTCTTAAATGCATAGAAATAATAGATTTGTATATATATATATATGAATGCATAGAGCATTTAGAGAAATGGATGCTGCTAGTCTTTCCTAGCTATTTTTACATTCCAACTATTTTGTTACTGTATCCAACTTCTATTGTAACAGAACTGTAGATTTCGTGTATTGCTTCTTGAAGAATCTTTTCATTTCACTTCCAAAGCTTTCTGGCAGAATTTCAATTGCTTCTTACAAAGCTGTACCTAC
Organism: Eleutherodactylus coqui; assembly: GCF_035609145.1. Lineage (NCBI taxonomy): Eukaryota > Metazoa > Chordata > Amphibia > Anura > Eleutherodactylidae > Eleutherodactylus > Eleutherodactylus coqui. The sequence goes on along the minus strand of NC_089840.1, from coordinate 84,951,000 downwards.
AGTAGCTTCAAACTGGCACTGCAAGTGTTGTATGAACAGCATGATCATTCCCAATCAGCCATAGAAACGGCAGCCAGACAGGCAATGTATCAAAATTAGGTTTCCCACTTGGCAGCGTGCTGTGTTAATGACTAAGCCTTCAGGCTTTTCTAATTCTGCTGATAAGCACACCTCACAGTAAATTATTTTGTATAGCACAGAATGTGTTTAAAATATCTGTCTTACACTGAAAGATAATGTATTTTATACTGCACAATATTTACAAATATTAATTAAATAAAACAATATCAAGCAGGCACCAAATGTAGACGATATTTCATTTAAGTACTGCTCTTTAGCATGTGTTCATGTCATTATGCAGTATTTACATTCACTAAACGTCTAGGACTAATTTACGATTGCCTATCATTCATTTGATTTAAAGGGCTTATCTCATTAGTCACAACGTCTCTAAGGACCCTTTTTCACGGAACGATTATTGTTCAAAAAATTGTCAGATCGTGTAAATTTGAAGAATAATTGTCCTGTGTAAATACTGGCAAAAATTGAATGGCAAAACATAATTTATTCACTTATTCATTTTATGCAGGCATAGAAATCATCGTTTGCTCGTTAGCAACTCGTTAGATGTAAACAGTGATTGCTCAGTCATTCACATTCACTGGTACAATGCTCTGAACGACTGAATGATCAAGTGAACGAAAAAGTTAATTAATTGATCTGCATGCATAAACTGGCTGTATTAATGAACGAGCGAACTATACCATCCTGCAAACAATTTCTCGCTCAATGTAAAAGAACCCTTAGTCAGCTGCACAGGCGTAACTTGAAGCTCCTGGGCCTCAATGCAAAACCTGGAATGGGGCCCCCAACTATAATGCTTTATTCATAGTACTGGACTTCCTATATGGAGAAGAGAGGCCTTATGGGCCCCCCAAGGCTCCTGGGCCCGGGTGCAACCGCATCCCCTGCATCCTCTATAGTTACGCCCCTGGTCAGCTGATCTCAAAAGGTCCCACTCCTGGTCACCGGGCAAGTAGGTGATTTTGCTAAAGTAGTAGAAGCCAACTAGACATTTTCCATGGAGGGTAAATGTAGTGCTACAATGTGGCCTTTCAAATGAACAGCCATCCATGTGATACAATGATCCCACTTAATGACATTAATATGCTATTACAGAACATCGGCCACAACTCTGATGTCAGCCTTGGCCAATCTTGGTGCCAGCTTATGCACTCTGTCATTTGGTACTGGATTCTGATGTGAACACAGCTCTCTGCTAATGTGGGTATTGATTATTTGGTGGGGGGTAGTTTCCCCAGCCAGGCAATCAACTATTATAAAACAGTATAAGAGTATATTCAAGCCCCTCCTCTCAGTAGGTGGCGGTTTTCATATGTCTGCTGGAGTTCTGGTCTTCTCAGTGTATCCTTGTTCCAGCACTGTGTCAGATAAGTTGCTGTGTTCATTTTTTATTTGGGCTTCGTGTGTTATCTGTACCTTAATCTGCTGTCACTACTGTTATTTCCATCTGTCAATCATCACTTCGCTCATCACCATCTAGGGTCAGACAAGCTTGGCTCAGGTTCTGGATACGGGGCTTCCCTCAGCAGGGTGATTGCCTCAATTTTAGATAGGGATTTCTTGTATGAGTAGGTATGGGTAAGATTCCTCATTTACATTGTTTTATTCTTTGCATTATGACATTATGAGCATATTCGTACTTGTAGGACAGCTATTATGTCTGATCCAGATGAGGCGTTCAGCTTCCGGCTCGGACATAACATATGCTCTAATAGGACAAATGGTTAAGCATTGTTTTCATGAGACAATCCCCTGAATCTGTGAACCTTTTCCAGTCTCACCCAGGCAGTCGTCAGAAGCATCTGGGCATCACAGGGGCAAATGATCAGGATCCCTGAACTCACTATTGTATAAGTCAACTTCTATCTTATATTCTATTTCATAGACTTGTTGGGTACCTAAGGATGTTATATGTCTTTCCAAGTGTAACCAACTGATATTGAGTGGAAAGGGAATAATAAGATTTTTTGCAGCTTGTCAAGCTCATACCAAACATTTTGTAGGTCCATGGAGGGAGAGGAAATGTATCACATTAAGGCCCATTTACACACAAAGATAATCTTTCAAATGATTGAAAGATTGAACGTTTTAGGGATGGCCATTTACACTTTATATCTTAATTTGTATGGAAAAGGGCCTATGGGAGTTGTTTGCAGAGCCCAGCGTGTGATTTATGTGCACACAGCTGCATTGTTCTCGCACACAGCTGCAGTGGATTGCCAGCAGGTTACAATGTAATCTCCTGACTCCCGTGGAGAACATAGTGTGCGGTCGATTGAGAGACACTTTATCTCTCTGCGGCTGAACAATGGATTTTAAGTTCATCTTAAAATCATCAATCAGATGAAAAGCGCACAATAGTAGCATTTACATGTGATGATTATCGCTCATTTTTGGTCGTTTGAACGAATTTTGAGTGATAATCGTTACGTGTAAATGGACCTTTAGGAAGGAGTTTTGTCCTTCATTATCTATTAAATGCGACCCATTTATCTTAAAATGTAAAACTGTTGAGTAGCCAGTAGTTGGCAGCCTGCAGATAAATTTGTACCCTTTATTTGCCTGGGCAACTGAAATCAGTATCACTAGTGTAGCCGTGATAGTGGTCCTGAATTTCATACCCTTAAAATAGCCTTCATAGTACAAAACGATTGCAAGTATAGGAAATCTTTTTGCAACATGTATGTATAGTAGAGATGAGCGAGCACCAAAATGCTCGGGTGCTCGTTATTCGAGTCAAGCTCTTCGTAATATTCGAGAGCTCTATTCGAGTAACAAACCCCATTGAAGTCAATGGGAGACCCGAGCATTTTTGAAATTCATCCGCCGGGTGCCGAGCTTTTTTTTTTTTTCTCTCTGTCTCTCTGTCTCTCTCTCTCTCTCTGTCTCTCTCTCTCTCTCTCTCTCTCTCTCTCCAGCTAGCTAGCCAGCCACATACTGCTGCCACGAGCATCTTGCTTGGACGAGCATGTTCGCTCAACTCTAATGTATAGTAATATGAATTACATACAATATGTCACAGTAATATATGAGATAATATGAGTTCTCCACATACACAATGGAAAGTATAACAAAATGAATATAAATTATGTTCTTGTTTAATGCCATAATATAACTTTAAGGCTAAGCATATTCTAGATTAATTATAGCATTTTCCATTCTTCCATTTAAGCTACATTCTGTGGGAAGAGCTTTAGATGTTTTTATAATAGTTCCTTTAATAACCTTCGTTTTTTGAACAAGTTTTATATGAACAAACTGGCAGTACTGAAGAGAGCAGATTAACAGTCTCTAAGGATGTCATTGACTATAAAGATAGAACTTACATTTCCATAAAACATCAAACATTTCCCTGTTTATGACCATCACAATCTGCTATGAGGTTTATAAATACCAGGTGTTTATGACAACTACCCTGTTTTTCAAGGACAAATATCTTGAGTGAAATGACAGCTCCTTAGTCTTGACATTCAGTAGTGACTACAATTGGAGTCATCTACAGGCAAAAAGAATGAAGTTAATTTGAATTCTGTATGTAATAGTTGCAACTTAAAGGAGTCTAGAAACTGTCTTTAATTTTAAATATATGCCAAATATTGGAAACTAAGTTATTGTTTTTGTAAAATTGGTTACATTTTTGTTAAAATCAATAGATTTCAATTAGAATGGGTTTGTCTGATATCAGCCATTTCTCTTCATGAGGCTATCTATGCCTCTTGTTTATCTGCAACACTGCTCTGCTCAGCTCCTAATAGCGCCACCAAGCACGGAAAGCATGACATGGGTGCGTGCCATTAGGTACATCTCGGGCTGCCCATGCAACTAAAAAGAATCTATGTCAGCTATGAGCTGGAGTAAATTTCTGGCATAAGTTATACATATGTATCTGTTGGGCTAGAATGGCTAGATCCTCTCCCGATAATCCATGGCCTTCTTCTTAAAAAGGGCATAAGTGGTGCAAATGTTAAGAACTTGCTAATTATTTGACGCAAGCAATGTTTGTGTCAAAATTTGAACCTTTCGTATATTTTTGTCTTGGTGAATCCCCCCATTATATCTGGCCTATATGGCAGGAAAGTTTACCCATATATGCACTGAACATATTAGGGTGCATTCACACAGCATTTGCAGTGCACGTTTTGGTATATGCACGAGGAAAACTCTTGGTGTATTCATCAACATATCCAAAGGCCCCGTTCACACAACAGAGTCAAAAGAAAGCAATTTTGCCTCCATTTGTCTGTTATAAATTGGTATGTTTTTTTTGTTGCTGTATGGAATAACATAGGTAGAGGCATCTAGTACAAGAAAGAAGGGTAAGCCATGCAGTAAAAACATTTTTTGTTTAATAAGAAAGCCTATACATTAGGAAATCCGCTTGATGTATACCTCCAAAGGGTACTACTAACAGATGGAACTGTAGAGTATGTAATACAGTTGCATACAATGGCCATTGACGTCTTTGTATTGAGTACTGATTCGGGGGGTAGTAGACTGAACTGGATGGATATATGTCTTTTTTCAGCCTTACATACTATGTTACTGTTGTTAATATACAGTAGGGGAAAAAGATGCCGATTAGAGATGAGCGAACGTACTCGTCCGAGCTTGATACTCGTTTGAGTATTAGCGTGTTTGAGATGCTCGTTACTCGTGACGAGTACCACGCGATGTTCGAGTTACTTTCACTTTCATCTCTGAGACGTTAGCGCGCTTTTCTGGCCAATAGAAAGACAGGGAAGGCATTACAACTTCCTCCTGTGATGTTCCAGCCCTATACCACCCCCCTGCAGTGAGTGGCTGGCAAGATCAGGTGTCACCCGAGTATATAAATCGGCCCCTCCCGCGGCTCGCCACAGATGCATTCTGACATAGTTCAGGGAAAGTGCTGTCTTGCTGGAGTTGCTATAGGGAGAGTGTTAGGAGTTATTTTAGGCTTCAAGAACCCCAACGGTCCTTCTTAGCGCCACATCTGACCGTGTGCAGTACTGTTGAGGCAGCTTTTTGCAGTGTTGCACATTTTTTTTTTTTGTATATCAGCCGTGCAGAGCATTGCGTCCTCAGTCTGCAGTAATTTTACATAGTATAAGGCCAGTAGTGCTGAGGCAGGGACAGTGAAAAATGTGAAAGACATATACTGTCTATATAGGCAGTGGGCTTTTCCAAAAAAATTTGGGAAAAAACATTCTATTTGGGCTGCCTGTGATCGTCCTGAGTGTACTGCGTCTCTGCTGGGGGTAGTAGTCCTAATTAATACGCAGCCAGCTAAGTGTTACAGCAGGCTTGCGCAAAATTCTTTCCTGGCTCTGCGTTGGCCGTTACATCACCGCTGTCATCCTGTCCAGAGGGAAACAGTCTGCAGTAATTTTACATAGTATAGGGCCAGTAGTGCTGCGGCAGGGATAGTGAAAAAGGTGAAAAACGTATACTGTCTATATAGGCAGTGGGCTTTCCAAAAAAATGTGGGAAAAAACATTCTATTTGGGCTGCCTGTGACCGTCCTGAGTGTACTGCGTCTCTGCTGGGGGTAGTAGTCCTAATTAATACTCAGCCAGCTAAGTGTTACAGCAGGCTTGCGCAAAATTCTTTCCTGGCTCTGCATTGGCCGTTACATCACCGCTGTCATCCTGTCCAGAGGGAAACAGTCTGCAGTAATATTACATAGTATAGGGCCAGTAGTGCTGAGGCAGGGACAGTGAAAAAGGTGAAAGACGTATACTGTCTATATAGGCAGTGGGCTTTTCCAAAAAAATTTGGGAAAAAACATTCTATTTGGGCTGCCTGTGACCGTCCTGAGTGTACTGCGTCTCTGCTGGGGGTACTAGTCCTAATTCATACGCAGCCAGCTAAGTGTTACAGCAGGCTTGCGCAAAATTCTTTCCTGGCTCTGCGTTGGCCGTTACATCACCGCTGTCATCCTGTCCAGAGGGAAACAGTCTGCAGTAATTTTACATAGTATAGGGCCAGTAGTGCTGAGGCAGGGACAGTGAAAAAGGTGAAAGACGTATACTGTCTATATAGGCAGTGGGCTTTTCCAAAAAATATTGGGAAAAAACATTCTATTTGGGCTGCCTGTGACCGTCCTGAGTGTACTGCGTCTCTGCTGGGGGTAGTAGTCCTAATTAATACGCAGCCAGCTAAGTGTTACAGCAGGCTTGCACAAAATTCTTTCCTGGCTCTGCGTTGGCCGTTACATCACCGCTGTCATCCTGTCCAGAGGGAAACAGTCTGCAGTAATTTTACATAGTCCAGGGCCAGTAGTGGTGAGGCAAGGACAGTAAAAGAGATATACTGTCTATATAGGCAGTGGGCTTTTCCAAAAAAATTTTGGAAAAAACATTCTATTTGGGCTGCCTGTGACCGTCCTCAGTGTACTGCGTCTGTGCTGGGGGTAGTAGTCCTAATTAATACGCAGCCAGCTAAGTGTTACAGCAGGCTTGCGCAAAATTCTTTCCTGGCTCTGCTGTGCGTTCCGTAAGCGAAGTCAGCCTCCATCCACAGGCCAATAAGCGGCACATTTAATTACAGCATTCTGTTTCTGCACTACTGGTAATACACCATGCTGAGGGGTAGGGGTAGGCCTAGAGGACGTGGACGTGGACGCGGGCGAGGACGCGGAGGCCCAAGTCAGGGTGTGGGCACAGGCCGAGCTCCTGATCCAGGTGTATCGCAGCCGACTGCTGCGGGATTAGGAGAGAGGCACGTTTCTGGTGTCCCCACATTCATCTCACAATTAATGGGTCCACGCGGTAGACCTTTATTAGAAAATGAGCAGCGTGAGCAGGTCCTGTTGTGGATGGCAGAAAGTGCATCCAGCAATCTATCGACCACCCAGAGTTCTGCGCCGTCCACTGCTGCAACTCTGAATCCTCTGGCTGCTGCTCCTCCTTCCTCCCAGCCTCCTCACTCCATTACAATGACACATTCTGAGGAGCAGGCAGACTCCCAGGAACTGTTCTCGGGCCCCTGCCCAGAATGGGCAGCAATGGTTCCGAATCCTCTCCCACTGGAGGAGTTTGTCGTGACCGATGCCCAACCTTTGGAAAGTTCCCAGGGTCCGGGGCATGAGGCTGGGGACTTCCGGCAACTGTCTCAAGAGCTTTCAGTGGGTGAGGAGGACGATGACGATGAGACACAGTTGTCTATCACTCAGGTAGTAGTAATTGGAGTAAGTCCGAGGGAGGAGCGCACAGAGGATTCGGAGGAAGAGCAGCAGGACGATGAGGTGACTGACCCCACCTGGTTTTCTAAGCCTACTGAGGACAGGTCTTTAGAGGGGGAGGCAAGTGCAGCAGCAGGGCAGGTTGGAAGAGGCAGTGCAGTGGCCAGGGGTAGAGGCAGGGCCAGACCGAATAATCCACCAACTGTTTCCCAAAGCGCCCCCTCGTGCCATGCCACCCTGCAGAGGCCGAAGTGCTCAAAGGTCTGGCAGTTTTTCACTGAGAGTGCAGACGACCGACGAACAGTGGTGTGCAACCTTTGTTGCGCCAAGATCAGCCGGGGAGCCACCACCACCAGCCTCACCACCACCAGCATGCGCAGACATATGATGGCCAAGCACCCCACAAGTTGGGACGAAGGCCGTTCACCGCCTCCGGTTTGCACCGCTGCCTCTCCCCCTGTGCCCCAACCTGCCACTGAGATCCAACCCCCCTCTCAGGACACAGGCACTACCGTCTCCTGGCCTGCCCCCACACCCTCAACTCCGCTGTCCTCGGCCCCATCCACCAATGTCTGTCAGCGCACCGTCCAGCCGTCGCTAGCGCAAGTGTTGGAGCGCAAGTGCAAGTACGCCGCCACGCACCCGCACGCTCAAGCGTTAAACGTGCACATAGCCAAATTTATCAGCCTGGAGATGCTGCCGTATAGGGTTGTAGAAACGGAGGCTTTCAAAGGTATGATGGCGGTGACGGCCCCGCGCTACTCAGTTCCCAGTCGCCCCTACTTTTCCCGATGTGCCGTCCCAGCCCTGCACGACCACGTCTCCCGCAACATTGTACGCGCCCTCACCAACGCGGTTACTGCCAAGGTCCACTTAACAACGGACACGAGGACAAGCACAGGCGGGCAGGGCCACTATATCTCTCTGATGGCACATTGGGTGAATTTAGTGGAGGCTGGGACAGAGTCAGAGCCTGGGACCGCTCATGTTCTACCCACCCCCAGAATTGCGGGCCCCAGCTCGGTGGTGGTATCTGCGGCGGTGTATGCTTCCTCCACTAAACCACCCTCCTCCTCCTCCTACGCAACCTCTGTCTCGCAATCAAGATGTGTCAGCAGCAGCACGTCGCCAGCAGTCGGGGTCGCGCGGAACGGCAGCACAGCGGTGGGCAAGCGTCAGCAGGCCATGCTGAAACTACTCAGCTTAGAAGAGAAGAACTGCTGCAGGGTCTGACAGAGCAGACTGACCGCTGGCTTGCACCGCAGAGCCTCCAACCGGGCATGGTCGTGTGTGACAACGGTCGTAACCTGGTGGCGGCTCTGCAGCTTGGCAGCCTCACGCACGTGCCATGCCTGGCCCACGTCTTTAATTTGGTGGTTCAGCACTTTCTGAAAAGCTACCCACGCTTGTCAGACCTGCTCGGAAAGGTGCGCTGGCTCTGTGCACATTTCCGCAAGTCCCACACGGACGCTGCCACCCTGCGCACCCTGCAACATCGGTTTAATCTGCCAGTGCACCGACTGCTGTGCGACGTGCCCACACGGTGGAACTCTACGCTCCACATGTTGGCCAGGCTCTATGAGCAGCGTAGAGCTATAGTGGAATACCAACTTCAACATGGGCGGCGCAGTGGGAGTCAGCCTCCTCAATTCTTTACAGAAGAGTGGGCCTGGTTGGCAGACATCTGCCAGGTCCTTGGAAACTTTGAGGAGTCTACCCAGATGGTGAGCGGCGATGCTGCAATCATTAGCGTCACTATTCCTCTGCTATGCCTCTTGAGAAGTTCCCTGCAAAGCATAAAGGCAGACGCTTTGCGCTCGGAAACGGAGGCGGGGGAAGACAGTATGTCGCTGGATAGTCAGAGCACCCTCCTGTCTATATCTCAGCGCGTTGAGGAGGAGGAGGAGCATGAGGAGGATGAGGAGGAGGGGGAAGAGACAGCTTGGCCCACTGCTGAGGGTACCCATGCTGCTTGCCTGTCATCCTTTCAGCATGTATGGCCTGAGGAGGAGGAGGATCCTGAAAGTGATCTTCATAGTGAGGACAGCCATGTGTTGCGTACACATGGCACACATGGCTGACTTCATGTTAGGATGCCTTTCTCATGACCCTCGCGTTACACGCATTCTGGCCACTACGGATTACTGGGTGTACACACTGCTCGACCCACGGTATAAGGAGAACCTTTCCACTCTCATACCCGAAGAGGAAAGGGGTTCGAGAGTAATGCTATACCACAGGACCCTGGCGGTCAAACTGATGGTAAAATTCCCATCCGACAGCGCTAGTGGCCGAAGGCGCAGTTCCGAGGGCCAGGTAGCAGGGGAGGCGCGGAGATCAGGCAGCATGTACAGCACAGGCAGGGGAACACTTTTCTAAGGCCTTTGACAGCTTTCTGGCTCCCCAGCAAGACTGTGTCACTGCTCCCCAGTCAAGGCTGAGTCGGCGGGAGCAGTGTAAAAGGATGGTGAGGGAGTACGTAGCCGATCGCACGACCGTCCTCCGTGACGCCTCTGCCCCCTACAACTACTGGGTGTCGAAGCTGGACACGTGGCCTGAACTCGCGCTGTATACCCTGGAGGTGCTTGCTTGTCCTGCGGCTACCGTCTTGTCAGAGAGGGTGTTTAGTGCGGCTGGGGGAATCATCACGGATAAGCGTACCCGCCTGTCAACCGACAGTGCCGACAGGCTTACACTCATCAAGATGAACAAAGCGTGGATTTCCCCAGACTTCTCTTCTCCACCAGCGGACAGCAGCGATACATAAACAATACGTAGGCTGCACCCGCGGATGGAAGCATCGTTCTTTATCACCATCAAAAACGGGGACCTTTTAGCTTCATCAATCTGTGTATTCTATTCATTCTCCTCCTCCTGCTCCTCCTCCTGAAACCTCACGTAATCATGCCGAACGGGCAATTTTTCTTAGGCCCACAAGGCTCAGTCATATAATTTTTGTAAACAATTTTTATACGTTTTAATGCTTATTAGAGATGAGCAAACGTGTTCGGCCCCGCCCCTTTTCGCCCGAACACCGAACTTTGCGAGGACTTCCGTGCTCGGGCGAAAAAAGTTCGGGGGTCGCCGTGGCAGCGCGGGGGGTTGCGGCGGGGAGTGGGGGGGAGAGGGAGAGAGAGAGGGCTCCCCCCTGTTCCCCGCTACTGCCGCCCGCGCCGCCACGCCTCTCCCCGCCCCCCGGCGCCCGCCGAATCTTTACGCGCGAACACTGAAGTCCTCGGAAAAGCCGGTGTTCGGGTGCGTAAGTCCTCGTTAAGAACATGTTCGCTCATCTCTAATGCTTATTAAAGCGTTGAAACTTGCACCTGAACCAATTTTTATTTTAACTGGGCTGCCTCCAGGCCTAGTTACAAATTAAGCCACATTAACCAAAGCGATTAATGGGTTTCACCTGCCCTCTTGGTTGGGCATGGGCAATTTTTCTGACGTACATTAGTACTGTTGGTACACCAATTCTTTTGGGCCCTCGCCTACAGTGTAATCCAATTAATTTTTTGCCCACCTGCATTAAAGCTGACGTAACATCAGCTGTGCTGTGGACACTGGGTCGTGCGGGGGGGGGGGTTGGGCAGCATGTAACCCAGGAGAAGTGGCAGCGGAGTGTCATGCAGGCAGTGATTGTGCTTTGTTGGAGGTAGTGTGGTGCTTAGCTAAGGTATGCATTGCTAATGAGGGCTTTTCAGAAGTAAAAATTGTCGGGAGGGGGGGGCCCACTCTTGCCGCTATTGTGGCTTAATAGTGGGACCTGGGAACTTGAGATGCAGCCCAACATGTAGCCCCTCGCCTGCCCTATCCGTTGCTGTGTCGTTCCCATCACTTTCTTGAATTGCCCAGATTTTCACAAATGGAAACCTTAACGAGCATCGGCGAAATACAAAAATGCTCGGGTCGCCCATTGACTTCAATGGGGTTCATTATTCGAAACGAACCCTCGAGCATCACGAAATTTTCGTCCCGAGTAACGAGCACCTGAGCATTTTGGTGCTCGCTCATCTCTAATGCTGATGCATACTATATATGCCAGACAGACACTCTGGCATATATAGTGAGGCATTTGGGTAAGTTCCATGTCCACGTCAGATGAATTTCTCTGTGTATATGCTGGACATACATTTCAAACATAACATGAATATGTTGTGAACATAGCTTAATGTTAAATGAGGATATTTCAACTGTCATTTAAGGAGCATGGGAGAGGAATTCAACATGCCAATCCTTCATTCTACCAGGAGAAAAACTGCCTTCGGAGGTGTCTGGCAGCAACTTGTCTCTACATACCCTAATTAAATGGGGAAAATTGCTGTTAAAAATGGTTGTCTTATGTATATGGCCAGTTTTAGTGTCACTAACTAATGGGAGCAATTTAGTGTAATGCGATGATAAGTATAAATTGCGGTCCCTGAGCCACTTCTGATTTGAGAGACAGCTTCTTGTAACATGGCACACAATTATGTTACCCTTTCATTAAGCCATTTTAATGAATGCATTTACGACACTTTTCTAAGAACTTCTGAATGAGAAAATTTGAAGCACAGTTCAGACCAGAATGATCTTCTTTGATTTAGTTTTATCCATCTTCGATCACATGCCTGGAATTTTTATAGATCAAACTATGCTACAAACATATAGTTGAAAGATGATTGCTAATGCTTCTTTTCCAGCAGAGAATTATATATTATTATACTATGTAATGTAATGTTATAATTCGTAAACTCCTGGTAGTAAAACAATCAAAATTATCCTCATATATATACAAAAGTTAAAAAAGTATAAAATAGAAATAAAGAAAAACACAACATCCACGTCAAGAAAAATCAACACCATATTTATCCTGTTAAACAAAAAAGAAACATTTAGAGATGAGTGAACATACTCACTAAGGACAATTACTCGATCGAGCATTGTCCTTAACGAGTATCTCCCCGCTCGGGAGAAAAGGTTCGGCTGCCGGTGACAGGTGAGTTGCGGCCATGAGCAGGGGGGAGCGGGGGGAGAGAGGGAGAAAAAGAGATCTCCCCTCCGTTCTTCCCCGCTCTCCCCCGCCGCTCCCCGCCTGCCGCCGAATCTTTGCTCCCGAGCGGGAAGGTACTCGCTAAGGGCAATGCTCGATCAAGCAATTGAGCTTAGCGAGTATGCTCGCTCATCTCTAGATACATTTTATCATATTATGTATTAAAACGACTGATTAGCAAATTAGGGAACCCATTTTATTCACCCAGTGAATTTGTAAATGGAATTAAATAAAAATCTTCCTTTTTTAACTTTCTGTACAAATTAACCATAACAAAACAAAAAAATGTTTAATAAAAATTATATTAACTCCTTAACTACCTTTGATTGATATAACTGCCATAGTGGGTACTAGTTCCCATACCATCCATCGTAAGCTGCAACTGTCATTATGTGTAAACACACAGTGCCAAGTCCATGGCAACAGCTGCCATAAACAGCTGATTGTGACGGTAAGCCACTGGGGACAAATTGAGCAATCCCCGTTCGATGATTGCGGTAATTGATCAGTCAAATCTAACTCATCAGTCACAGCATCTGATGGCTTGGCGGCAAGACTGGCACAGCTAGCACAGCTCAAATCTCCTCAGTCAGTGAGTGGTGGTGTGATGCAGCCTGTGTTCCTTTGTCTCCTTTAGTGCTCTTCATGGTGCCCCAAAAAGTTTTTTAAAGTACCCCTATCATCACCCCAGTACTACTTCCTCCTCCTTCCACTTCTGTGCCATATATGAGTTGTTTTTTTTTTGTTTCTTTCATATAAAATAAAAAAGGCAATTAAAACATTTGTGTAACTTAACTACAGTTAGGGTTAGTTAGGGGACAAATATACAGGGATAGTTAGGGCTTGTGTTAGGGAATGTTACAAAGTGTTAGATTCATGTTATAGGGCTAGTGTGGTAGGGTCTTTTCACCTTTTTTGTTTAAAAAAAATTTAAAAAAGGAAGAAAAATATCATCTTTAGGCTGCATTCCCACGAACATATATCGGCTCGGTTTTCACGCCGAGCCGATATACGTCATCCTCATGTGCGGGGGGGGGGGGATGGAACAGCCAGGAGCAGGAACTGAGCTCCCGCACACTCTCTGCCTCCTCTCCACCCCTCTGCACTATTTTCAATGGGGAGAGGCGGAACGGGGGCGGGGCTACTTCTTGGAACTTAGCCCCGTTCCGCCTCCTTTCATTGAAATCAGTGCAGAGGGGTGGAGAGGAGGCAGAGAGGGGACGGGGGCTCAGTTCCTGCTCCTGGCTCTTCCATCCTCCCCCCCTGCACATGAGGACGACGTATATCGGCTCGGCGTGAAAACCGAGCCGATATACGTTCGTCTGAATGCAGCCTTAGAAATAATTTTAGTTTTAAGGCTTTGTTAAAAATGATGGCTCGTCTGTATACAGTAAATGAGGCTTATCCATTATCCAATTATGGGCATCTCAATTCATCACCTTTAAGCCTACATCCTATTATGCCAAAATGAATGTTTGATGTGTTTGATATTTTAGCATTTTGTGGCCTCTTTGTAAATATGAGATTGATTAACCCCTTCATGACGCAGCCCTTTTTTTTCCATCTTCATTCCCCCCCCCCACCTTAAAAAAATCATAACTCCTTTATTTATCCATCGACCTCGCTGTATGAGGACTTGTTTTTTGTGGGACGAGTTGTAGTTTTCAATGGTGCTATTTAAAGTACCGTATAATGTACTGAAAAACTTTAAAAAAAATTCTAAGTGGAGTAAAATGAAAAAAAAAAAAAAAACGCCATTCCCCATCTTTTAGTGCGTCTTGTTTCTACGGTGCACAAACTGCAACAAAAAGACATGATAAATTTATTCTATGGGTCAGTATGATTGCTACGATACCAAACTTGTATAGTTTTTTTTTTTTTACTATATTACTCTTTTTTTCAAAGACATTTAATTTTTTTCAATTATTTTCTGCCGTCATTTTGTGCGTGCTATAACTTTTTATTTTTCCGTCGACATAGTTTGAGGATGGCTCATTTTTTGCAGAATGTCCTGTAGTTTCCGTTAGTACTAATTCATAATATGTACGACTTTTTGATCGCTTTTTATTGCGTTTTTTCTAGGAGACAGGGTGACTGAAAAAGTGCATTTCTGGCGTTGTTTTTTGTTTTTTTCCGGAAGATGTTCACCATGCGGGGTAAATAATGTGCTATTTTAATAGATTGGACTTTTATGGATGCGGCGATACCAAATATGTATTTTTATTTTATTATTTAGACTTTTTAATTATAGATATGGCAAAAGGGGGGTGATTTAAACTTTTTTTTTTTTACAATTAAAAAAACTTTATTGCTCTTTTTTTTTACTTTACTTTTAAGTTCCCCTGTGGGACTACAATATGCGATACTGTGATCGCTCCTGCAGTATGACGTAATGCTATAGCATTACATCCTACTGCATTCTGACAGGCAGCCTATCAAGCCACCCCACGTAAATGTACGCCCTGGAGCGGGAAGGGGTTAAAAAAACACTATTCAGGCCTATTGGACATCTAATATCCTATATGACACCCTAATGTTCAGATAAGCAATGCTGAGGAAGTTCTTTGAAAAAATGCAGCATTTCCTGCATTATGCTGACAATGTCTATTGGCCACCCCCTGGAAACCTGACTGTAAAAGACTATTTACATACAGGATTACAATAAATATATTGGTGGGTTGGACAACAGTTTCTATTAGAACCATTTTACAATACATATAACTTTTTGATCGCCTTTTATTACATTTTTCTTGGAGATGGAGTGACCAAAACAGCGTCATTCTGGCATCGTGTATTTTTTCTCCAGACGACATTCACCATGCAGGATAAATAGTGTGTTACTTTGATAGATCAGACTTTTGGATATAGTGATACCAAATATGTTTTTTGGGGAAGGGTGGGTTGTGTTGATTTGTTTTTTATGAATATAGGAAAACTTTTTTAAAATTTCTAATACCTTTTATTTTTTCTAATAATAAAACATTTTAAAATTCATTTTTACTAAGGGGATTTGAACTTGTGTACAAAGTATTACATTATACCATGATCTGATAGCAATCAGCCATGGCAGTTCCAGGAACAGAGCCGTCAGTTTGCACAAGTTAGCCATTAACATCCTCCTCTATTTCATCCCAAATCCCCCACATACTCCAAAACAGTCTGAGGAACAGTTTGATCGTTGTCATGAATGTCAACGGGACAGTCCAAACAATCAGAGGGAGAAGACCAAGACATTGTATGCATTAATGCCCAATCATTTTTATCCTACCAAAAGGAAGATAAGGCTAGGTCAGTGCACTCAGTCAGCCCTCTACAGGCAATGTCCAGACAGAGGGATGCGGAGACAGAGTTGCGAGCTCCTGGTGCTCACTGTAGTATAGAGTCCTCTCAGGCGGAGAAGAGTGATGAAGAGGAAGATGAGGTAGAAGATGATGAGGTACTTGACCCAACATGGTGTCAAGACAGGGAGTGTCATTATAGCAGCTTGTGGGAGGAAGAGGCGGGCAAGACACGGAGTAGGTGTCACAGAAAAACAAATAGGTCGTAATGCCACCATCAGTAACCACTCGCAGAACCAACATTAGGCCCACAGCTGGGTCTGCTCACATGACTCCTGTATGCCCATGGCAGATTCCAGTGATTACTTACAGCATGCTGCCAAGCTTAAAGGGGTTGTCCCGCGAAAGCAAGTGGGGTTATACACTTCTGTATGGCCATATTAATGCACTTTGTAATGTACATTGTGCATTAAATATGAGCCAAACAGAAGTTATTCACTTACCTGTTCCGTTGCTAGCGTCCTCGTCTCCATAGTGCCGTCTAATTTTCAGCGTCTAATCGCCCAATTAGACGCGCTTGCGCAGTCCGGTCTTCTCCGTTTTGAATGGGGCTGCTCGTGCTGGAGAGCTGCCCTCGTAGCTCCGCCCCGTCACGTGTGCCGATTCCAGCCAATCAGGAGGCTGGAATCGGCAATGGACCGCACAGAAGCCCTGCGGTCCACCGAGGGTGAAGATCCCGGCGGCCATCTTCACAAGGTAAGTAAGAAGTCACCGGAGCGCGGGGATTCGGGTAAGTACTGTGCGGTTTTTTTTTTAAGCCCCTGCATCGGGTTTGTCTCGCGCCGAACGGGGGGGCTATTGAAAAAAAAAAAAACCCCATTTCGGCGCGGGACAACCCCTTTAAGATTTTTATCAAAGAGCACAGTCTGCCCTGAAGGTGGTGGTGTTGGTGCTGCTGCTGTCCTGACCTACTTCCACAATGTTTTCTCCTCCAACTTCCACTTTTCCCCTAAAACAAAAACATTTAAGGCCGCCTGCAGACGGGCGGAAATTCTGTGGCGGGATTTCCCGCGGAATTTCCGCCCTTGGAAGCTGCCATAGGATTGCGTTAACAAACGCAGTCCTAGGCAGACGGCCGCGGTTTGTCCACGGCAAACAAACCGCAGCATGTTCTATTTCTCTGCGGGGCTCGCAGCCGGATCCGACCCGCCCGCCTGCAGGCAGCCTAAAAAGCACAAAAAACGCTGTAGTTCTAATGCTTTCTCTAGGAGGAAGCTCATGTTTGAGTCTGGCATAATTTCTCTTTTACAAAGTGAATGTAGAGAGAAAAAAAAATTGCTTTCTCTATGTCTTGGCATAATTTTTGGTTTAAGACCTTATATGGGCCTTCTTTTTTTTCTGTGATAGCCCTGTGCTCTAATTGACTCCCACACCACTGTACACTATTTTTATACTTACTTTTATGAACACAGTGTTCCTCAGATGGGTGACTATGTTCCAATGCAATTTTGGGGCATCTAGTTGCATTAAGGACCTTGTGGAGGGCAAAATAGTGAATACACTTTTTACTCCCATCGGCATCCTGAGTACAGATGAGCGAACATGCTCGTTCGAGTTATAGCATACTTGATAGTGCTCGTTACTCGAGCGAGTACCACACTGGGTTCAACCTCCCCCTGTTTTGACCCCTCCCCGCATTACTACTTCCTGCTGTGACGTGCCAGCATGCGCATGTCCACAGCAGCATGTGGCTGGCTGAGGCAGAGAGAAAAAAAGAAAGCTCGGCACCCGGCGGGTCCATTGCAAAGATGCTCGGGTCTCCCATTGACTTCAATGGGGTTCGTTACTTGAATAGAGCTCCTAAATATTATAAGCTCGACTCGAATAACGAGCACCCAAGCATTTTGGTGCTCGCTCATCTCTAATCCTGAGTCATGCTGAATTTTTTAAAAATCATGTTGATCAATTCCAACCCAATTATTCCAATAACCACTCATCACTACCCATGTGTCCATCATATTACCAAGGCAGATATTTATCCACTGGAAGCAATTAATGAAGGTTCCCACTGAATTTTATACTGCATGGCATAGCACAGGAAACTGTATGATTCCATAAAGAGGCATCCAGTAAAAAGCCTATACTGTGCAGTATAATTTTTCTTTTATGTAAGCTAACGAGAGTCAAATAAGTAGCACTTGTTAAATATGTGTCTGAGGTTTCCACAGTAAATCTTCCTGATAGAAACCTTAGATGTACATACAGGAAAAATTGTTAAAGAAACCTAACAGTTTTTGGCTGAAACCATTAATAACCCTTTAACTCCTTCCCTCCCCATAACGTAGGGGTACATCATGGGAGCGGGCTACTTCCCACAAAATGACGTACCCTTACCTCATAGGGATAGCGCGAGATCATAGCAGATCTCGCGCTATTCCGCAGCGGGAGCCGGCTGTCACTAGTAGCTGGCCTCCCGCTGCGACGGTGGGGGGCATCGGAGATCGCGGGAGGGAAAGGGTTCACAGAGGGAGCACGCTCCCTCTGTGACTCCAGCTGGCTCTCGCGAAAAGATCGCGAGAGCCCGGCTGGTTGCTATGCAACAGGATGCCAGATACTAGCGTCCTGTATTGCCATTGCCTAAGATTGCTGTAGTAAGCGATAAGGCATGGCAGGAGAAAAGTCCTGCCATGCCTTATCATAGCAATCTTCAGTCCTGCAGTGTAAGTCCCTCAGAGGGACACAGATGGTGTAAAAAGATGAGAAAAATAAAGTACAAAAAATAAAAATGTAAAAAAAAAGTTAAAAAACCTTTTTTTTGGCTTTTTCTTATATTAGCTTAAAAAAAATAATTTAAATCCCACATATTTGGTATCGACGTGTCCGTAGAGACGTGTACAATAAATTGAACATGCTTTTTATCCTAACATAGTAACATAGTATGTAAGGCCGGATGAAGACAATAAAAGCTACAGTTCGCCACACAAAAAACAAGCCCTTATATAGCTGCGTCGACGGAAAAATTAAAAAGTTATGGCTGTTGAAAAATGGAGATGAAAAAATACCAAAAATCGTTTGGTCCTCAACGCCAAAATAGACCATGTCCTTAAGGAGTTAAACTGACACACACAACACTAATCACTAATTTTGGGAAGCCACGGGGGATCTTGTTCTACACTACTATATGAAAAAAGTAAGACCAAAAAATTAGTGTGAACAGCAAATGACCTTTTTCTGTATTTTCAATATAATTTTATCCCTTAATTATATATTACAATTTTTATTTCAAGGCTTTAAAGAAATGAGATGAAGCAGTGGTTATTTTACAAGATGTATAACACAACTGTATAACTGGAAATATAGATAAATCCAGAGTAGCAGTGACACGCAGATGAGAAGGGATTTTGAATCATAGCAGTTGAATGGTATAATGCTACCTAAAGGAGATAAGGACATTCAATATGCAGATTTAAGGATAGCAGCTTGTGTGTATGAGTGGATTGCTATAAAAAAGTTAACCTAATATTACACTATTTAACTTTAGCTAAATGTCTCTTGTGAAGATTTATAATATGTTTAGCATTAAGTGCATTAGGGTAAGGTAGAAAAATGATTTATTGCAAAAATAAATGGAAAAGACAAGAAAAGTTCAATATAGGATGATTTAAAAATCAGGGTCTCCCTGAATATCTTCTGAACAAAAAGAGATACTATTACGTTCATCCTGGACTGCCAACGAGACCCAGAGATCGCTTGGTACTATGGCAGCTAGGACAGTTTCGTAAGCTTACTATACATGTGGATAGATGCAGGAGCAGACAAGCAGACATAAACAAGAAGACCTACAATGGACGAAGAGGACAGGATAAGTTACGTTCGTCCGCCCACCAACAGACGGGTAGGGCAAACAAATAAGAACTGGGCATCCAACCACCAATGGATGGGTGAATCAGACATAGAACGGAATACAGATATAAAACAAATGACTGGCAAACACTCACCTAGCATATCTGTACACATAAACAGATGTAATTGCTACAGTAAATACGAGGTATTGGTTTATATTTTGGCCAAAACACTTAAGCCCACATGCCCACGACAAGGGTCCTCGTTGTCTCATGGGTCACAAGACGTGTGATCCCAGGTGTCTTGCCTGCAAGCGGGGCAATCGTCTCAATAGGGATGGCCCAACGCTGGAACCTGAGGACCTAACTAGCTCTAGATGGTAAATGATCCAAGCAGACAGGACACAGTTGTCACCAACACAACCGGGAATGCACACCACGCAGAACAGGACTGTTCACACCACATGTCCAGCCACCTGCACAAAGAAACTGAACACATCGATGTTCACACCATACCGATTAACATGCATGGATGCAAACACAAGGAAAATGAGGAAAACAGCATCCTGTAGCCAGTGGGGCTGGTATATATGTGCAGCAGACCAGTGGGGATTGGCTGGCTGGAGAAACTCCACACCAGCCAGCTCAATTATCCCACACCTGTGAAGGTGTGCTCCTGGAAACCCATAGTACTACAGATCCCAGAAGTACAACCTAACAGATACAAGTAGAAAGCTTAGTAGAACAATTAGATGGGTTGTGGTAACCTTTTTAGCACTATGGTAGTGTTTATCAGCCACTTTGGTTCACCCAGAAAAACTTCAGTGGAAAGGGGAGTTATGGGATACATGGTTTAAGAGTAGAATTTAATCAGAAATTGATAGCTGTAGTGATTTTTTTTCAATACCTGCAGCTATTTTCAAGTTATGGATAATGTCATGTTGAGTATAAATAAAGTTGGTATGTTGAATTATGTTGTATGGAAAACACTAATCACATGCCTTTTCATGTGCTAGAAGAATCCAGGACAGAATTGAGATTATCCTGATTCTTGGTGAAAGGAAGTTCACTTAGGCGGCCAGTAAACATACGAACTATCAGGAAATTGATTCATAAATTCAGATCGGAAACAATGCTCATACAATCAGTTCTCACTTTGTCTTGGACATTGCAAGTTTCCCTAAGCTTCTGAATCAGTTTCCTGATGGTTTATGCACTCACTAGCTATCTTCCTGGGTGTTCTTGATTGAAAGCTTTGACCACATCACATGAACTTTTGTTATCAACCATCAGGATGATCTCAATTCTGTCCTGCATTCTTAACAGCATCTTCTGGTACCTAAAAAGACATGTGATTAGTGTTTTCCATACAACATAATTCAACATAACTTTATTAATACTCAACATGACATCATCCATAACTAGAAAATAGTTGCAGGTATTGAAAAAAAATATCTGCATCCATCAATTTCTAATGAAATTCTACCTTTTAATCTTGTATGCCATGACTCCCTTTCCATTGAGCTGGGCTGAGTCCAAGACAACCATAGTGCTAAAAAGATTTCCCTAATCCATCTAAATGCTCTACAGAGTTCCCTACTTGTATATCTTTTCATTCAGAAGATATTGCAGGTGGTTCTGACTTTTCAATCACCCTTTATATCGGCCAATATCATAATTGAAAATTTTTGATAGATTTTGTTTTATTTCCTGTGAATTACTGACCAAAAACTCCTCAAAGCACCGAATATATGGAGAAATATTTTCCTTAGTAAAATACAAGATACTAAATGATAATGTAAAAGGGTTGTCATTAACTGTGCTTTACATATAGTATCCAAACACTGGGAAGTAGGTTAATTAAAATTTGTAGCTGTCCTAGCTAGCCCTAGAAAAAAATCTTGCTTAGTCGCAGGACTGAAGAGCTTTTAACATAAATTCATAGAATTATAAAAAAAGAACTTTGGTTTTTGGTTTGATAAAAGGGCCAGAAGTATACAGCAGGTTATTTATCACAAAAAGTAAGAGGGCCCTTCAAACAACACTGCTATTAACATTTTGTTAAATATACCAAGGTTCTGAAGTAATACGTAATTATTATATTGGTTATTTTTCTCATATAGCTATAGCATGTGCCACATTATAACTGAAGTGTTAGCATAGAGCTCTACAGCATCAGTCTTATAAAACACAGCACACCTTATGATCATTGACTGAACAATGAATTTTAAAGTGTAGCAAAACATTTTACAGGAGAATTCAAGGGCAGCCATCCATGACCTCAAGCTGAAGAGATGTTCGATGATGCAACGAGACAATGACCCAAAGCACACAATTAAATCAACTAAAGTAGATTTGTGTTTTAGAATGGGCAAGTTAGAATCATAAATGGTTACCATTGTTTCAAAAACTTTCTATAAGTCAATAGTACAAGCAAATAAAATTAATTGTTATATATTTTATTTTTAAAAAATGCTTCCTTCTCTACTTTTACGGCTCCTATCCCAGAAACTGTTCATTTGTAATATAGTCATAGAATGGTAGAGTTGGAAGGGACCTCCAGGGTCATCTGGTCCAACCCCCTGCTCATTGCAGGAATCACTAAATCATCCCAGATGGATATTTGTCCAGCCTTTGTTTGAACCCTTCCATTGAAGGAGAACTCCCCACCTCCTGTGGTAACCTGTTTCACTCATTGATCACCCTCACTGTCAGAAAGTTTTTTCTAATATCTAATTTGTGTCTCCTTTCTTTTACTTTCATCCCATTGCTTCTAGTCTTTCCTTGTACAAATAAGAATAGGGCTGATACCTCTGCACTTTGACAGCCCTTCAGATATTTGTAGACAGCTATTAAGTCTCCTCTCAGCCTTCGTTTTTGCAAGCTAAACATTCCCAGATCCTCTAACCGTTCCACATAGGACATGATTTGCAGACCGCTCACCATCTTGGTAACTCTTCTCTGAACTTGCTCCAGTTTGTCTATGTCTTTTTAAAGTGGGGTGCCCAGCACTGGACACAGTATTCCAGATGAGGTCTGACTAAGGAAGAGTAGAGGGGGATAATCACCTCATGTGATCTAGACTCTATGCTTCTCTTAATACATCCCAGAATTGTGTTTGCCTTTTTGGCTGCTGCATCACATTGTTTACTCATGTTCAGTCAATGATCGATTAGTATACCTAAATCTTTTTCACATGTGTTGCTGCTTAGCCCAATTCCTCACATTCTGTATGTGCTTTTTCATTTTTCTTGCCTAGATGTAGGACTTTGAATTTCACCTTGTTAAATGCCATTCTGTTAGTTCCAATCCACTGTTCAAGCTTTTCTGAATACTCTCTCTCTTCCCTAGTGTTAGCTATCCCTCCTAGCTTTGTGTTGTTGGCAAATTTGATCAGTTTCCTATCAATTCCCTCCTCCGGATCATTTATAAAAATGTTGAACACTGGGCCTAGGACAGAGCCTTGTGGTACCCAACTTAATACAGTCTTCCTCTTTGTTTTCCCCTCATTTTACCCATAGGCCTTAGTCAGACGGGCGTTTTTTCGCGCGATTTGCGGATCGCATGACGGATGCACATCCGCAAATCGCGTGACCGGTGCGCGCAAGTCGCCCACAAATCGCCCGAAAATCTGAAAATCTGAATTCATGAATGGCTGTGAGTCAGACCTGCCCCTGATTGGCTCAGCGCTGAGAGGCAGCAGTTACTCACCCATTCATGAATTCATGAATGGGTGTGTGAGTGAAACCTGCCTCTGATTGGTCAGGGCTGTGACCAATCAGAGGCAGATCATTCAGCAGGCGGGGATTTTAAAGCCCCGCTGGCTGATAGTGCCGAGAAGCAGTTCAGGAGAACTGACAGCGGCCGTGGCTGGACTCCGGCTGCAGCGGAAAGGTGAGTATACAATTTTTTTTTTATTTAAACACATTTTAGGATGAATTGCAGGGAAGGGCTTATATATTTAAGCCCTTCCCGACAATTAACCCCGCGCATGCCAGCAGCCCATTGCTTTCAATGGAGCGGCTGTATTGCCGGCTCCATTGAATTCAATGGGCAAACAGCGTTCTTCTCTGTCACAGCTGTTACAGCTGTGGCAGAGAAGAATGATTTGTCTTCTATATGTTCTCAATGGGGTCGGCGCTGCTGCCGCCGGCCCCATTGAGCGCATATAGAGAAGAGAACAGGAATCGCAGATCGCAGATAGGTGCGATCTGCGATTTTTTGTTCTATAATTTATCGGACGAGCGCATAAAAAGCGCTCATGTGTCCAATACCATTGCAAAGCAATGGTTTTATAAAATCGCCGGACGCATGCGCATGCGCAAATCGCGGCTAAAAACGCCCGTCTGACTAAGGCCTTAGGGTGACTACCCACTATAGTTTTTTTCACTGCAAAATTCGCAGCGTTTTTTTTTTTTCTGCAGGGGTCTATGGGACTTGTAATGTTAAAATCACGATCGCGCAAAATCGCAATTTACCGCATAGTCCCATAGACCTCTGCAGAAAAAAAAAATGCAGCAAATTTCGCAGTGAAAAAAAAAACTGTAGTGGGTAGTCACCCTTAGGGCGAAATCAGATGAGTGTTTTTTTGCGCGCTCCAACGTGGGCAAAAAATGCACGACTGATATAACCACTGGTTTCCTATGGTGTGCTCACATGCCCATCTTTTACAGGTGCAAAATATTCATTGAATTCACTGCGGGAGTTGCCTGTATCTCATTGCTTTCAATGGGGCCAGGGGTAGTAGCACCAGCCCCATTGAAAGCAGTCACGAGCATTTTCAACATGCGTGGAGCGCATTTTTTTGTGCACATAAGCATGCAAAAAAATCACTTGTCTGACTGAGCCCTTAGTGGAAATATGCCTTGTTGAAAACTTTATTCATGAAGGTATGCTAATAGAGATGAGCGAACGTACTCGTCCGAGCTTGATACTCGTTCGAGCTTGATACTCGTTCGAGTATTAGCGTGTTCGAGATGCTCGTTACTAGAGGCGAGCACCACGCGATGTTCGAGTTACTTTCACTTTCATCTCTGAGACGTTAGCGTGCTTTTCTGGCCAATAGAAAGACAGTGAAGGCATTACAACTTCCCCCTGCGACGTTCAAGCCCTATACCACCCCCCTGCAGTGAGTGGCTGGCGAGATCAGGTGTCACCCGAGTATAAAAATTGGCCCCTCCCGCGGCTCGCCACAGATGCATTCTGACAGAGATCAGGGAAAGTGCTGCTGATGCCAGAGCTGCTATAGGGAGAGCGTTAGGATTGCTTTTAGGGTTCAAGAACCCCAACGGTCCTTCTTAGGGCCACATCTGACCGTGTGCCCTGTTGAGGCTGCTTTTTGCAGTGTTGCACATTTTTTTTTTTTTTGTATATCGGCCGTGCAGAGCATTGCGTCCAGAGCATTGCGTCCTGCAGTAATTTTACATAGTCCACGGCCAGTAGTGGTGGTGAGGCAGGGACAGTGAAAGACATATCCAGTCTATATAGGCAGTGGGCTTTTCCAAAAAAATTTGGGAAAAAAAATCTATTTGGGCTGCCTGTGACCGTCCTGACTGTACTGCGTCTCTGCTGGGGGTAGTTGTCCTAATTCATACGCAGCCAGCTAAGTGTTACAGCAGGCTTGCGCAAAATTCTTTCCTGCCTCTGCGTTGCCTCTTACATCACCGCTGTCATCCTGTCCAGAGTGAAACAGTCTGCAGTAATTTTACATAGTCCACGGCCAGCAGTGGTGGTGAGGCAGGGACAGTGAAAGACATATCCAGTCTATATAGGCAGTGGGCTTTTCCAAAAAAAATTTGGGAAAAAAAATCTATTTGGGCTGCCTGTGACCGTCCTGACTGTACTGCGTCTCTGCTGGGGGTAGTTGTCCTAATTCATACGCAGCCAGCTAAGTGTTACAGCAGGCTTGTGCAAAATTCTTTCCTGCCTCTGCTGTGCGTTCCGTAAGCGAAGTCAGCCTCCAACCACAGGCCAATAAGCGGCACATTTAATTACAGCGTTCTGTTTCTGCACTACTGGTAATACAGCATGCTGAGGGGTAGGGGTAGGCCTAGAGGACGTGGACGCGGGCGAGGACGCGGAGGCCCAAGTCAGGGTGTGGGCACAGGCCGAGCTCCTGAGCCAGGTGTATCGCAGCCGACTGCTGCAGGATTAGGAGAGAGGCACGTTTCTGGCGTCCCCACATTCATCTCACAATTAATGGGTCCACGCGGTAGACCTTTATTAGAAAATAGTGTGAGCAGGTCCTATCGTGGATGGCAGAAAGTGCATCCAGCAATCTATCGACCACCCAGAGTTCTGCGCCGTCCACTGCTGCAACTCTGAATCCTCTGGCTGCTGCTCCTCCTTCCTCCCAGCCTCCTCACTCTACTACAATGACACATTCTGAGGAGCAGGTAGACTCCCAGGAACTGTTCCTGGGCCCCTGCTCAGAATGGCCAGCAATGGTTCCTCTCCCACCGGAGGAGTTTGTCGTGACCGATGCCCAACCTTTGGAAAGTTCCCGGGGTCCGGGGGATGAGGCTGGGGACTTCCGGCAACTGTCTCAAGAGCTTTCAGTGGGTGAGGAGGACGATGACGATGAGACACAGTTGTCTATCACTCAGGTAGTAGTAACTGGAGTAAGTCCGAGGGAGGAGCGCACAGAAGATTCGGAGGAAGAGCAGCAGGACGATGAGGTGACTGACCCCACCTGGTTTGCTACACCTACTGAGGACAGGTCTTCAGAGGGGGAGGCAAGTGCAGCAGCAGGGCAGGTTGGAAGAGGCAGTGCGGTGGCCAGGGGTAGAGGCAGGGCCAGACCGAATAATCCACCAACTGTTTCGCAAAGCGCCCCCTCGTGCCATGCCACCCTGCAGAGGCCGAGGTGCTCAAAGGTCTGGCAGTTTTTCACTGAGAGTGCAGACGACCGACGAACAGTGGTGTGCAACCTTTGTCGCGCCAAGATCAGCCGTGGAGCCACCACCACCAGCCTCACCACCACCAGCATGTGCAGACATATGATGGCCAAGCACCCCTGTGCCCCAACCTGCCACTGAGATCCAACCCCCCCCTCAGGACACAGGCACTACCGTCTCCTGGCCTGTACCCACACCCTCAACTCCGCTGACCTCGGCCCCATCCACCAATGTCTCTCAGCGCACTGTCCAGCCGTCGCTAGCGCAAGTGTTGGAGCGCAAGCGCAAGTACACCGTCGCGCACCCGCACGCTCAAGCGTTAAACGTGCACATAGCCAAATTTATCAGCCTGCAGATGCTGCCGTATAGGGTTGTGGAAACGGAGGCTTTCAAAGGTATGATGGCGGCGGCGGCCCCGCGCTACTCAGTTCCCAGTCGCCACTACTTTTCCCGATGTGCCGTCCCAGCCCTGCACGACCACGTCTCCCGCAACATTGTACGCACCCTCACCAACGCGGTGACACATTGGGTGAATTTAGTGGAGGCTGGGACAGAGTCAGAGCCTGGGACCGCTCACGTCCTACCCACCCCCAGAATTGCGGGCCCCAGCTCGGTGGTGGTATCTGCGGCGGTGTATGCTTCCTCCACTAAACCACCCTCCTCCTCCTACGCAACCTCTGTCTCGCAATCAAGATGTGTCAGCAGCAGCACATCACCAGCAGTCGGTGTCGCGCGGCACGGCAGCACAGCGGTGGGCAAGCGTCAGCAGGCCGTGCTGAAACTACTCAGCTTAGGAGAGAAGAAGCACACGGCCCACAAACTGCTGCAGGGTCTGACAGAGCAGACCAACCGCTGGCTTGCGCCGCTGAGCCTCCAACCGGGCATGGTCGTGTGTGACAACGGCCGTAACCTGGTGGCGGCTCTGCAGCTCGGCAGCCTCACGCACGTGCCATGCCTGGCCCATGTCTTTAATTTGGTGGTTCAGCGCTTTCTGAAAAGCTACCCACGCTTGTCAGACCTGCTCGGAAAGGTGCGCCGGCTCTGCGCACATTTCCGCAAGTCCCACACGGACGCTCCCACCCTGCGCACCCTGCAACATCGGTTTCATCTGCCAGTGCACCGACTGCCGTGCGGCGTGCCCACACGGTGGAACTCTACGCTCCACATGTTGGCCAGGCTCTATGAGCAGCGTAGAGCTATAGTGGAATACCAACTTCAACATGGGCGGCGCAGTGGGAGTCAGCCTCCTCAATTCTTTACAGAAGAGTGGGCCTGGTTGGCAGCCATCTGCCAGGTCCTTGGAAACTTTGAGGAGTCTACCCAGATGGTGAGCGGCGATGCTGCAATCATTAGCGTCACCATTCCTCTGCTATGCCTCTTGAGAAGTTCCCTGCAAAGCATAAAGGCAGACGCTTTGCGCTCGGAAACAGAGGCGGGGGAAGACAGTATGTCGCTGGATAGTCAGAGCACCCTCCAGTCTATATATCAGCGCGTTGAGGAGGAGGAGGAGGAGGAGGGGGAGGAGGATGAGGAGGAGGGGGAAGAGACAGCTTGGCCCACTGCTGAGGGTACCCATGCTGCTTACCTGTCATCCTTTCAGCGTGTATGGCCTGAGGAGGAGGAGGAGGAGGAGGAGGATCCTGAAAGTGATCTTCCTAGTGAGGACAGCCATGTGTTGCGTACAGGTACCCTGGCACACATGGCTGACTTCATGTTAGGATGCCTTTCTTGTGACCCTCGCGTTACACGCATTCTGGCCACTACGGATTACTGGGTGTACACACTGCTTGACCCACGGTATAAGGAGAACCTTTCCACTCTCATACCCGAAGAGGAAAGGGGTTCGAGAGTGATGCTATACCACAGGACCCTGGCGGACAAACTCATGGTAAAATTCCCATCCGACAACGCCAGTTGCCAAAGGCGCAGTTCCGAGGGCCAGGTAGCAGGGGAGGCGCGGAGATCAGGCAGCATGTACAGCACAGGCAGGGGAACACTCTCTAAGGCCTTTGACAGCTTTCTGGCTCCCCAGCAAGACTGTGTCACCGCTCCCCAGTCAAGGCTGAGTTGGCGGGAGCACTGTAAAAGGATGGTGAGGGAGTACGTAGCCGATCGCACGACCGTCCTCCGTGACGCCCCTGCCCCCTACAACTACTGGGTGTCGAAGCTGGACACGTGGCCTGAACTCGCGCTGTATGCCCTGGAGGTGCTTGCTTGTCCTACGGCTAGCGTCTTGTCAGAGAGGGTGTTTAGTGCGGCTGGGGGAATCATCACAGATAAGCGTACCCGCCTGTCAACCGACAGTGCCGACAGGCTTACACTCATCAAGATGAACAAAGCCTGGATTTCCCCAGACTTCTCTTCTCCACCAGCGGACAGCAGCAATACCTAAACAATACGTAGGTTGCACCCTCGGATGGAAGCATTGTTCTCTATCACCATCAAAAACGTGGACCTTTTAGCTTCATCAATCTGTGTATAATATTCATCCTCCTCCTCCTGCTCCTCCTCCTGAAACCTGACATAATCACGCCGAACGGGCAATTTTTCTTAGGCCCACAAGGCTCAGTCATATAATTTTTGTAAACAATTTTTATACGTTTCAATGCTCATTAAAGCGTTGAAACTTGCACCTGAACCAATTTTTATTTTAACTGGGCTGCCTCCAGGCCTAGTTACAAATTAAGCCACATTAACCAAAGCGATTAATGGGTTTCACCTGCCCTCTTGGTTGGGCATGGGCAATTTTTCTGACGTACATTAGTACTGTTGGTACACCAATTTTTTGGGGCCCTCGCCTACAGTGTAATCCAATAAATTTTTTGCCCACCTGCATTAAAGCTGACGTTACATCAGCTGTGCTGGGCACTGCAATGGGATATATTTATGTATCGCCGGTGGCTTCCTGGCACCCACCCATGCTGTCGGTCCACACTGAGTTGTAACTGCATGTGTCCACTTCTAAAGAACCCCAGTCTGACTGGGGCATGCAGTGTGGGCCGAAGCCCACCTGCATTAAACATGACATTACCTCAGCTGTGATGGGCAATGCAATGGGATATATTTATGTACCGCCGGTGGGTTCCAGGGAGCCACCCATGCTGTCGGTCCACACGGAGTTGTAACTGCATGTGTCCACTTCTAAAGAACCCCAGTCTGACTGGGGCATGCAGTGTGGGCCGAAGCCCACCTGCATTAAACATGACATTACCTCAGCTGTGATGGGCAATGCAATGGGATATATTTATGTACCGCCGGTCGCTTCCTGGGACCCTCCCATGCTGTTGGTCCACAGGGACTTCACAATAGGGAGTTGTACCTGCCTGTGTCTATGAATTAAAAACCCCGGTCAGGTTGGGGCATGCAGTGTGGGCCGAAGCCCACCTGCATTTAATCTGACGTTAGCTCTGCTGTCCAGGCCACTGCAATGGGATACATTTATGTACAACCGGTGGGTTCCAGGGAGCCACCCATGCTGTGGGTGCACACGGAATTCCCATTGCGGAGTTGTACCTGCCTGTGACTATTTATAAAAAACCGTGGTCTGAGTGGGGCATGCAGACACCTTGACAGAATGAATAGTGTGTGGCACATAGGTTCCCCATTGCTATGCCCACGTGTGCAGCTCCTGATGGCGGTGGCACAGGATTATATTTCTCATTGCTTCTGTACAGCATTGTGGGCTATCGCCCCGCCCCTTTTAAAGAGGGTCGCTGCCTAGCCGATCCAACCCTCTGCAGTGTGTGCCTGCTGTTCCTCCTCATGGCAGACACACTTATAAATAGACATGAGGGTGGTGTGGCATAAGGGCAGCTGAAGGCTGCGCAGGGACACTTTGGTGTGTGCTGTGGACACTGGGTCGTGCGGGGGGTGGGGGGGTTGGGCAGCATGTAACCCAGGAGAAGTGGCAGCAGAGTGTCATGCAGGCAGTGATTGTGCTTTGTTGGAGGTAGTGTGGTGCTTAGCTAAGGTA
Organism: Eleutherodactylus coqui; assembly: GCF_035609145.1. Classification (NCBI taxonomy): domain Eukaryota; kingdom Metazoa; phylum Chordata; class Amphibia; order Anura; family Eleutherodactylidae; genus Eleutherodactylus; species Eleutherodactylus coqui. Next base: position 84,920,736 of record NC_089840.1, on the reverse strand, counting down.
TGCATTGCTAATGAGGGCTTTTCACAAGTAAAAATTGTTGGTAGGGGGGGCCCACTCTTGCCGCTATTGTGGCTTAATAGTGGGACCTGGGAACTTGAGATGCAGCCCAACATGTAGCCCCTCGCCTGCCCTATTTGTTGCTGTGTCGTTCCCATCACTTTCTTGAATTGCCCAGATTTTCACAAATGGAAACCTTAGCGAGCATCGGCAATATACAAAAATGCTTGGGTCGCCCATTGACTTCAATGGGGTTCGTTACTCGAAACGAACTCTCGAGCATCGCGAAAATTTCGTCCCGAGTAACGAGCATCTGAGCATTTTGGTGCTCGCTCATCTCTATATGCTAAACATAAAACAGTGTATGCAGTCATTAAAAATAAAGTCCTGTTGTAAGCCGTCTTTAAGATAGACACTCAACCTTTAGACCAATTATCGTATGTGTTGGTGTGCCAGGATCAGGAATTTAGCATATCAGTACAGATTCCATGGGACTTTGTATATTATGAGACTGGATTTAATTCCAGCCAATCCTGAGGCACCACGTCGGACATCATGCAGGTTTATTTTAGCTCTTTCCTGTTGCTAGGTTATAAAATCCACTGCATGGAGCAGAAGTGGGCAATGCAATAAAGGAAAGAAAGAAGAAGCAGCGGAGAGAAAAAAAACTGAAGTAGAGCACTGGCCCAAGATTGGAGGAACAGCAGCAGAAGAGGAGACCGCACCACTCACACTTACACCTACCACAGTAACATTACCCTGATGTAAGGAAGGAAATGTAGCTCAATTAACCTTCAACAACTGTTGAACAAGCAATCATTTATTTGACAGCTCTTTTCTCCTGCTGTCGCACACACGAATGTTTAGTTCAGCTAAGCTTCTGTGCGTTTAGAGAGTTATGCCACAGCCAGACAGCTTTCGTGGCGGCTTATCACCAATAGGTTCAGGACAAAAGGATCAGGGAATGAAATTCAACATACCCAATCCTTCTTTTCCTCAACATCATCTGTTGGGGAAAAGTTTAACCACCTCTTGAGCCAGAGGGAATTTGAATATTAATTGCTTTCTGGTTGCCTCAGGTAAAAATATTGAGGGCTAAAAGAAAGACTGAATTACCTCCCACTTTATTGTAGGAAATGTTAAATGAGATCCCTAATATTATAATACTGATCTTTAGCCAGTCATATGTTTGTGGATTACAACTGCCGTTAATGAGGGGCAGATAATTTTTTTCCACACTGTAGGGTTTATTTGCTGTTGAAAATTTAACGGTTTTCTGGCTTGAATTGGGCCAGAAAACGGTCAAACCTGCTTTGCGCTACATTTACTATGTCCTTTAGACTCTTTTTGGTACTTTTCTTTGCTATGTTTGACAAAAGGGTGGTCTCTCATAAAAAGATGTGTGGCCTAAATTGCACCAAAAATTATGCCAAATTGTCCTGAATTGCACCAAAATTTTGGCAAAAATTTTGGCAAAAAACTAAGTCAACTAACAGGTGGTCTTAACTTAGATCAGACTGTCTTAAAATATGATAGATTTATCGTTCAGCAGAGCTACTGAGATAAACTTGTTGCATTATTAGATTGTCTAGTCTATGTTTGCACTCATTTTTAGACTGTATTAGTAAATAAGTTACTTCGTATATATTCTGCTGTTGCATTACACCTGATGGTAATCAAGGATAGTTAATTGGTTCAACACTATATACTGTATATTCTGCAGGTATATTATAAATACAACTACAATCAATATGTTCTCTATGGAAAAATGGTTGCAATATATAAATAAAATCCATGTATTTTAGTGTTAATTTATTAGTGATATTTATCTTTATTGCTTTGAAATTGTAAGTAAAAAGAGTGGTTCCATTATAAGATATAATATTTTGGATAGTTTTTCAAGAGGAGCAATGAATGACAAAGAATAAATTAATGAGATACAGTGGTGCCTTGGTTTACGAGTGTAATTCGTTCCATTACGGAACTCTTAACTCAAAATACTCATAAGTCAAATCACTTTTCCCCATTGAGATAAACTGAAATGCCATTAATGCATTCTGGACCTCCCCAAAGCCCTAGCTACACTACACTGCGCTACACTACACTACACTAAAAAACATAAGTAATATGTAAAGTAAAAAAAAAAAACATCAATACTCACCTGCCACCGGCATTCCGGTCCTCAATTACATCATTGAATTGCTGCGATTGGTTAACCCAGTCCCGGCTTTCATTGGCTGATGTGGCGCTGGATTAAACAATCAGAGCATTAGCTTGCTGGAGGTGGGGTATTCAAGCCCCGCTTCCAGGAAGAAATGCTCTATCGGCTTGGAGGAGGACGCAGTAGCCTGAAGCAGCACCGCAGGCCATTGTGAGGACCGGAATGCTGGTGGTAGGTGAGTATTAGACCCACCCAGCATAAGCTTGCAAGCTTCTTGACTTGAGAGCAGGCCCATAACGTGAGTTTTTGTTAAATTACAGCAAAAATTCGGGAGAGAGCCCATTCGCAAGTCAAGAAGCTCGCAAGCTGAGGCACTCGTAAGCCAAGGTACTTTGTATTTACAAAGAGTCCTTTCAGCTAATCTGGTTTGGGATGGACTACAGTACTTTTCACTAGTTTACTATGTGCAGTTCTCATTCTGGCCTTCTTCCCATCACCGTATATACACAGCTATTCAAAAAATTGGGCAACAATTGTGACCATCTAAAGCATTGGATTGCAATGTATTTATTCAGATGAATGATTTTTGGCAGCATAAAATAATCACACCAGAAAAGAATAACACATCGGTGACTATTTTCAGTCACCAATTTTATATATGCTGCGTCCAAAGGTAAGTCTTGCCCTATTTTTTGCTGAGATATGCTGTAAGCTCCCATAGACTCCGGAGGGAGCTGAAAAAATAGCTAGGGAGAGGGAGTTTAGCTGCGTCCAATGCTGGGAAAAGAAGACAGCTGGCTCTATTAACCATTAGTAGTCATTCCCAGGATATCCGCCTATCAAGGGATTTCCATGCTGCAGCGTAATTTTTCGGCAATACGCTGCAGCCGTTTGTGTGACTGTCTGATAATATGCTAATTAAGATCAAAACTTGATCGCGACTATTCTTCAATCATGCGGTTTTTCAGCACGTATGGCCAAACATAAAAACACCTACGCTCGTGTGAAAGGGCCCTCAGGGTAATACTGCTATACAGGGTCTTATTTTCGAGGGGATGTCTCAATACTTACCTAGCGGGCACCGTCCCCGTCTCTCTCGCTGCTCTCCAGGTGCTCCGGCATTGTTCCTTGTCGTCCTCAGCTCTGAAAAAGCATTGTCTTCCTGGTAATGTGGGTTGAATACCCAACCTCCAGCAAGAGAAAGCTGTAATTGGCTCAGAACCCCAGCCTGAACCAATCACAGCTGGCGCTCGATCAGCCAATCACAGCAATTCAATAATGTCATGAACGCGCCTGCGAGGTGAATTTTTTTCATGAAGTGTAGCTAGGGCTTATTTTTGGGGGAGCATTTATATTTCAAGCCCCTCTTGAAAATCGGGGTAGGTCTTATTTTGAGGAAACATGGTACCAGCTAGTCTCTATTACAGATAGAACCTGCAAAGAGGAAAACCAGTAAAAAATTCAAGATGCAATTTATCCAATGTTTACGAATAATTGTATTCCTCATGCAAACACACTTGACAGCACATTGTAAAAGTTCATCTCGAACGACATGTAAACTTTAATCCTATTGAAATACTCTGATATAACCTGAAGAGGACTGTGAATGCAAGGCATCTCAGAAATATTGATGAACTGAAACACATCTGTGGGGAGGAATGGTCCAAAGTCCATCTTCAGTATTGCGCAAATCATATTTTCAGCTATAGAAAACATTTGATGGAGGTGAAAATAAAAAAAGTATCTACAGGTTATTCAATTTAAAGGTTCACTTAGTTTTTATGGCTGCAGTGTGGATGTTACTCAGTATGCTAGATAAGAGACATGAATGGTACAACTGTTTATGTAGTCTTAGTTTTCTAAGATTTCTTCATGTGCAGGCTCATATGGCAATTGTATTAGTTCAATAGATGTTTTGTGCTCATCTTGTTAGGTTGTGTGATATTATACAAAATTATTAGAGTATTCATTTTTTTCCAAGACTACTGCTGGCTCCGGGGATGCTACAGATAGGAGGAGGAAAAGGAAAAAGAGTTTAGTTCAGACTGGAAATCATTGTGAACATATACTGAATAAAGCTTTAAAAATCTACTACAGCTTATTCTTCTGTGACACATGCCGAATACGGCTCTGATTCCTGCAGTGCCTATAATTGTGACTTAGACAACTATTAGACCACATGTTATAAGTATAATCAATGCATAAATCCAGGTAATTCCAAAGAGTTCACTTACCGTATATACCGGCGTATAAGACGACTTTTGAACCCCGAAAAATCTGCTCTGAAGTCGGGGGTCGTCTTATACGCCGGTAATACAAAAAAAAAAGTGTCAAAAAAATCAGTACTCACCTCCCCCGGCGTTCTGTCGCGCTCCGGCAGGCTGTCGCTCCCTCGTGGTCCCCGGCAGAACATTGCTTTCTGAATGCGGGGCTTGAAATCCCCGCCTCCAGAAAGCTAATACACACGCCGTCAGCCAGTTACAGCCATTCAATGACATCATTGAATGGCTGTGATTGGCTGAAGGTGCACGTGTGTTAGCAATCACACCCATTCAATGATGTCATTGAATAGTGTGATTGGCTGAAGCCACGTGTGTTTTAGCCAATCACAGCCATTCAATGATGCCATTGAATGGCTGTAACTGGCTGACGGCGTGTGTATTAGCTTTCTGGAGGCGGGGATTTCAAGCCCCGCATTCAGAAAGCAATGCTCTTCCGGGGACCAGGAAGGAGCGACAGCCTGCAGCTGCGCCGCAGAACGCCGGGAGGTGAGTAATGATTTTTTTTTTCTCCACTGTATTACCGGCGTATAAGGTGAAAGTTGGGGGGTCGTCTTATACGCCCCGTCGCCTTATACGCCGGTATATACGGTAATTTTTCTTGCAACTATAATTTCCTCCATGGTGCCACTTTAGGGAAATTGAACATTAAAGACACTTTTTATGCAAGCTGATGATAAGACATGAAAGTTCAATCAAGCATTCATTGCCCAATCATTGGCCTGTATAGATACCCTAGTGATCAGCTGACAAACAAGCTAATGCTACTTGTCAGCTGATAAAATCCTTTATGGGGGCATAAAAATGCTTCCTTGGCTGCAGCACAACTCTCTATGTAAATGGGGAGATGTTCTGCTGTCAAGGACATTTTGGATGGTGACAAACAATTTCAGTAATGATCATTCCTCTCCATATTCCTGTGTAACCATAATTAACAAGCTCCAGTCTACATGGTCATTGTTGGTCAGCACTCCCTATAACGGGCATGGGTAAATTCACTGTACTGCTAGATTTTCCTACATATTAAGGCCCATTTACATGCAATGCTTATCACTCACAATTCGATCAAACAATCACAGATGAGCTATCATTGTTGTGTGTAAACCCTACCATCATTTACTTTTCGGCTGAATGATGATTTTAAGGCAAGCTTAAAATCCATTGTTAAGCTGAAGAAAAGATAACAGGGAGCGCACGCTGTGTTCTCCATGAGAGTTTGAGATTATATTGTATTCTGCTGACAGCCCCTGAGAGGACAAAGGAGCTGTGTGCAGAGTTCAGATCACATGCTGTGCTCTGCAAACAGCTATCGGAGGACCTTTTACATACAAATGAATCTAATAAAGTGTTAATGGCAATAGTGTCCATTAACACTTTATGCAAAATGATCACTTAAACTATCAATGTCTCAATCGTTTGAAAGATTGTCTTTGCGTGTAAATGGGCCATTACAGTTTATTGCTTGGAAGTCACAGCTATAGAACACTTTGAAATCAGCTTATTGTCATGAGACCCTTCAAACAAGGATTCTATTAATTAAAGAAGAAAACCTCCTTAAAGGGATTGTCTTGTTTAGAAACTGCGTTTTCAAATACTCTTTAGGGAATTCTGAGTTTATAGAGGAATGCTTCTCTCATTCAGGACCCTCATCTATTAGCCAAAGCAGAGATTGGCAAGAACTGTGAGGGACATGTAACATTACACATGAACAGTCTATTGATTTCAATCATAACTCCATAATGCTTTCATTTCTCTGTAGTAGCACTGCATGGAAATTGAACTCTTACTACCAATTATCCCCATAGATTTCAGCTGATTGATGGGGATCCCAGCAATGGGACATGTTGTAATTGGCTTATTACCGGAGATTCCTTCTAATGAAGACAATGTCTTTAAAAACCCATGGGAAAGATTTATTAAAATAAATGGAAAGAAATAGTCGAGCAGTTGCCCACGGCAATAAATCAAGTAATTCCTTTCAATTACAACAAATCCATCAAAAATTTCAACTTGAATCTGATTGGTGCTTCAGACTTCAACTTTTCTTTAAAGAAGTTATGATTTAAATTTGTAACTGGATATCAGCATCTAGATACAAGGTGTTAATTTACCAATCCAAAAAACCTAACAACGCAGCAGAAGGAAAACAGCCTGAGATGATAAACCCAGTGACATGTATGCTATGCTCTTTTTGTGATGATTTTCTGAAGAGTTCAATACTCCTGTTAAGAAACCAGATATTAGCATTTTCTTAATCTTTTTCTCTGCTTGATTTCAAGTTCAAAAAGGTGAATTGCACTCAGCAGGTGTATTCTTTTGGCTGAGGAACAAAATTCACAATATCGGAAAATATATTTACTAAAGAATATCTGACAGAAAAACAAACTCCTTAACTACTTATTGGCTGAAACAGATTTTAATGCCATGTATTCTCCAATGGTATAATGCTTTCAGATGACTTTTCAGAATAACCTGCCTTGTGTGTACATAAGGAATAACATCATTTCTGACTATTATATGACTAGTATCCTGCATTTATCACCAGTTTTCACTCCAGGCTTTATCTCTTATTTTCAGTTTTCGCTGAGCTGGTAGCTGGAGATTGCTGCTATGATGTTCTCTATACACTGCACATGAAGAAGACAGCAGATTTTATGCAGCTATGACAACTCCCTTCAATTGTGTATACTGTATGTAGGACCTGGTGAAAAATGAACTGGATGTTTGCTGAAAGAGTCACTTAAAATGTGCATATAAGAGGGGGCGTGACCTGCTGATGTCCGGGTAGCACGCATTTCTCTGCGCTCCCAAAAGCCCTGCTATAATTACCCATGTGTAGGCTGCTGTGGGCTCCATCCCTACAACCATGAGCAAGCAGAAGGCTCCTAGCACCCCAGGTGAAGACAGAGGATGGATGGAATTGTATCTTTACTAAGTGAGGTGGATACAGGCGCTGGATCTCCCTGTGTCTCTCGCTCAGCTGACAGCCCCTTCCCGCCACCGGTGAATGTGCAGAAAGCACAAAACACGCCACCAGGAGCTCCATTCAACCCAAACCAGAACACATTAGTGATTCTCTCCCCCCTTACATCCCTGTAGAGCCCTAACAGGGGCGAGCCTGGAGCGGCAGACAGGGATACAACCAGGGCTTCAGATCCTATATGAGCTGCAACTAGCAGGGTAGTTAACCCCTCATTGCCTGGAGCAGCCTATGACAAAACAGCAGCCCCAGATGACCAGAGCACTGCCACAGCTCCTAATATACACCATAGCCCAGATCCTGCTCTGGATGATGGCTGGGATTGGACAGCCCATATCAGGGTCATACCTACCAAAACAAAGATTAACGGTCTCCTTCAAAGGATGGACGTTTCCCACAAAAGAGACATTTCCGCTTTACAACAGGATATCCAACATGTGGGGCATAGAATCCAAAAAGTCGAAGAAGCACAGGATCAGATTTTAGCCACTATAGATATGCATAGACAGGCTTTACAGGATCAAGCAGCCCAAATATCTGAACTATTTCTGTATCTTGACATCCTGGAAAATTGTGACAGTAGAAACAACCTTAGAATTAGAGGCCTCAGTGAGGATATAGAGGCATCACACCTGGAATCGTCGGCCCAAACATTTTTAAGCAACCTTATCCAGCATCCACCTGGGAACCCCATGGAGCTTGACATAATCCACTGTACCCTAGGTCCCAGGTCCTCCTATCCAACGTGGTCTGCCGCATTCACTTTTATAAAGAAAAGGAATTGATCCTACGCAAGGCCCTTTCTCCCACCCTGTACGTTCTTGTCATGGAGTACTTAGCTAATGCGATCAGATGAAATAACTCCATTAAAGGGGCAACAGTGGACACCTCTGAGGTTAAGATATCAGTTTTCATGGATGATTTGCTTGTTTATTAGAGATGAGCGAGCACCAAAATGCTCGGGTGCTCGTTACTCGAGACGAATTTTTCGCGATGCTCGAGGGTTCGTTTCGAGTAACGAACCCCATTGAAGTCAATGGGCGACTCGAGTATTTTTGTATATCGCCGATGCTCGCTAAGGTTTTCATTTGTGAAAATCGGGGCAATTCAAGAAAGTGATGGGAACGACACAGAAACGGATAGGGCAGGCGAGGGGCTACATGTTGGGCTGCATATGAAGTTCCCAGGTCCCACTATTAAGCCACAATAGCAGCAAGAGTGGGCCCCCCCAACAACTTTTACATCTGAAAAGCCCTCATTAGCAATGCATACCTTAGCTAAGCACCACACTACCTCCAACAAAGCACAATCACTGCCTGCATGACACTCCGCTGCCACTTCTCCTGGGTTACATGCTGCCAAATCCCCCCCCCCCCCACGACCCAGTGTCCACAGCGCACACCAAACTGTCCCTGCGCAGCCTTCAGCTGCCTTCATGCCACGCCACCCTCATGTCTATTTATAAGTGCGTCTGCCACAGGAAAAGCAGGCACACACTGCATAGGGTTTGGCACGGCTAGGCAGCGACCCTCTTTAAAAGGGGCGGGGCAATAGTCCACAATGCTGTACAGAAGCAATGAGAAATCCAATCCTGTGCCACCTCCATCTGGAGCTGCACACGTGGGCATAGCAATGGGGAACCTATGTGCCACACACTATTCATTCTGTCAAGGTGTCTGCATGCCCCAGTCAGACCGCGTTTTTTTATATATAGTCACAGGCAGGTACAACTCCGCAATGGGAATTCCGTGTGCACCCACAGCATGGGTGGCTCCCTGGAACCCACTGGCGGTACATAAATATATCCCATTGCAGTGCCCATCACAGCTGATGTAATGTCGTGCTTAATGCAGGTGGGCTTCGGCCCACACTGCATGCCCCAGTCAGACTGGGGTTCTTTACAAGTGGACACATGCAGTTACAACTCCCTGTGGACCCACGGCATGGGTGGCTCCCTGGAACCCACCGGCGGTACATAAATATATCCCATTGCAGTGCACATCACAGCTGATGTAATGTCGTGCTTAATGCAGGTGGGCTTCGGCCGACACTCCATACCCCAGTCAGACTGGGGTTCCTTAGAAGTGGAAACAGATGCATTTACAACTCCCTGTGGACCCACAGCATGGGTGGCTCCCTGGAACCCACCGGCGGTACATAAAAATATCCCATTGCATTGCCCATCACAGCTGAGGTAGTAATGTCATGTTTAATGCAGGTGGGCTTCGGCCCACACTGCATGCCCCAGTCAGACTGGGGTTCTTTAGAAGTGGAAACAGATGCATTTACAACTCCCTGTGGACCCACAGCATGGGTGGCTCCCTGGAACCCACCGGCGGTACATAAAAATATCCCATTGCATTGCCCATCACATCTGAGGTAGTAATGTCATGTTTAATGCAGGTGGGCTTCGGCCCACACTGCATGCCCCAGTCAGACTGGGGTTCTTTAGAAGTGGACACAGATGCATTTACAACTCCCTGTGGACCCACAGCATGGGTGGGTGCCAGGAAGCCACCGGCGGTACATAAAAATATCCCATTGCATTGCCCATCACAGCTGATGTATCGTCAGCTGTAATGCAGGTGGGCAAAAAATTAATTGGATTACACTGTAGGCGAGGGCCCACAAAAATTGGTGTACCAACAGTACTAATGTACCTGAGAAAAATTGCCCATGCCCAACCGAGAGGGCAGGTGACACCCATTAATCGCTTTGGTTTATGTGGCTTAATTGGTAACTAGGCCTGGAGGCAGCCCAGTTAAAATAAAAATTGGTTGAGGTGAAAGTTTCAACGCTTTAATGAGCATTGAAACGTATAAAAATTGTTTAGAAAAATTATATGACTGAGCCTTGTGGGCCTAAGAAAAATTGCACGTTCGGCGTGATTACGTCAGGTTTCAGGAGGAGGAGCAGGAGGAGGAGGATGAATATTATACACAGATTGATGAAGCAAAAAGGTCCCCGTTTTGGATGGTGATAGAGAACGATGCTTCCATCCGCTGGTGCAGCCTACGTATTGTTTATGTATCGCTGCTGTCCGCTGGTGGAGAAGAGAAGTCTGGGCACTGTCGGTTGACAGGTGGGTACGCTAATCCGTGATGATTCCCCCAGCCACACTAAACTACCTCTCTGACAAGACGCTAGCCGCAGGACAAGCAAGCACCTCCAGGGCATACAGCGTGAGTTCAGGCCACGTGTCCAGCTTCAAGACCCAGTAGTTGTAGGGGGCAGAGGCGTCACCGAGGACGGTCATGCGATCGGCTACGTACTCCCTCACCATCCTTTTACAGTGCTCCCGCCAACTCAGCCTTGACTGGGGACCGGTGACACAGTCTTGCTGGGGAGCCATAAAGCTGTCGAAGGCCTTAGAGAGTGTTCCCCTGCCTGCGCTGTACATGCTGCCTGATCTCTGCGCCTCCCCTGCTACCTGGGCCGCGGAAATGCGCCTTCGGCCACTAGCATTGTCGGATGGGAAGTTTACCATCAGTTTGTCCACCAGCGCCCTGTGGTATAGCATCATTCTCGAACCCCCTTCCTCTTCTGGAATGAGAGTGGAAAGGCTCTCCTTATACCGTGGGTCGAGCAGTGTGTACACCCAGTAATCCGTAGTGGCCAGAATGCGTGTAACGCGAGGGTCACGAGAAAGGCATCCTAACATGAAGTCAGCCATGTGTGCCAGGGTACCTGTACGTAACACATGGCTGTCCTCACTAGGAAGATCACTTTCAGGCTCCTCCACCTCCTCCTCCTCTGGCCATACACGCTGAAAGGATGACAGCCAAGCTGCATCTGTACCCTCAGCAGTGGGCCAAGCTGTCTCTTCCCCCTCCTCCTCATGCTCCTCCCCCTCCTCCTCCTCATCCTCTGGCCATACACGCTGAAAGGATGACAGGCAAGCAGCATCTGTCCCCTCAGCAGTGGGCCAAGCTGTCTCTTCCCCCTCCTCCTCATGCTCCTCCCCCTCCTCCTCAACGCGCCGAGATATAGACATGAGGTTGCTCTGACTATCCAGCGACATACTGTCTTCCCCCGCCTCCGTTTCTGATTCCAAAGCGTCTGCCTTTATGCTTTGCAGGAAACTTCTCAAGAGGCATAGCAGAGGAATGGTGACGCTAATGATTGCAGCATCCCCGCTCACCATCTGGGTAGACTCCTCAAAGTTTCCAAGGACCTGGCAGATGGCTGCCACCAGGCCCACTCTTCTGTAAATAATTGAGGAGGCTGACTCCCACTGCGCCGCCCATGTTGGAGTTGGTATTCCACTATAGCTCTACGCTGCTCATAGAGCCTGGCCAACATGTGGAGCGTAGAGTTCCACTGTGTGGGCACGTCGCACAGCAGTCAGTGCACTGGCAGATTAAACCGATGTTGCAGTGTCCGCAGGGTGGCAGCGTGCGTGTGGGATTTGCGGAAATGTGCGCAGAGCTGGCGCAGCTTTCCGAGCAGGTATGACAAGTGGGGGTAGCTTTTCAGAAAGCGCTGAACCACCAAATTAAAGACATGGGCCAGGCATGGCACGTGCGTGAGGCTGCCGAGCTGCAGAGCCGCCACCAGCTTACGGCCGTTGTCACACACGACCATGCCCGGTTGGAGGCTCTGTGGCGCCAGCCAGCAGTCGGTCTGCTCTGTCAGACCCTGCAGCAGTTCGTGGGCCGTGTGGCTCTTCTCTCCTAAGCTGAGTAGTTTCAGCACGGCCTGCTGACGCTTGCCCACCGCTGTGCTGCCACGCCGCGTGACACCGACTGCTGGCGACGTGCTGCTGCTGCTGACACATCTTGATTGCGAGACAGAGGTTGCGTAGGAGGAGGAGGAGGAGGGTGGTTTAGTGGAGGAAGCATACACCCCCGCAGATACCACCACCGAGCTGGGGCACGCAATTCTGGGAGTGGGTAGGATGTGAGCGGTCCCAGGCTCTGACTCTGTCCCAGCCTCCACTAAATTCACCCAATGTGCCGTCAGGGAGATATAGTGGCCCTGCCCGCCTGTGCTTGTCCACGTGTCTGTTGTTAAGTGGACCTTGGCAGTAACCGCGTTGGTGAGTGCACGAACAATGTTGCGGGAGACGTGGACGTGCAGGCCTGGGACGGCACATCGGGAAAAGTAGTGGCGACTGGGAACCGAGTAGCGCGGGGCCGCCATCATGCTTTTGAAAGCCTCCGTTTCCACAAGCCTATACGGCAGCATCTCTAGGCTGATCAATTTTGCAATGTGCACGTTTAACGCTTGAGCGTGCGGGTGCGTGGCGTCGTACTTGCGCTTGCGCTTAAACAGTGGCGCTAGCGACGTCTGGACGCTACGCTGAGAGACATTGCTGGATGGGGCCGAGGACAGCGGAGGTGAGGGTGTGGGTGCAGGCCAGGAGACGGTACTGCCTGTGTCCTCAGAGGGGGGTTGGATCTCAGTGGCAGGTTGGGGCACAGGGGGAGAGGCAGTGGTGCAAACCGGAGGCGGTGAACGGGCATCGTCCCACCTTGTGGGGTGCTTGGCCATCATATGCCTGCGCATGCTGGTGGTGGTGCCTCCCCAGCTGATCTTGGCGCGACAAAGGTTGCACACCACTGTTCGCCGGTCGTCAGGCGTCTCTGTGAAAAACTGCCACACCGTAGAGCACCTTGACCTCTGCAGGGTGGCATGGCGCGAGAGGGCGCTTTGGGAACCAGTTGGTGGATTATTCGGTCTGGCCCTGCCTCTACCCCTGGCCACCGCAGTGGCTCGGCCTGTGCCCACACCCTGACTTGGGCCTCCGCGTCCTCGCCCGCGTCCACGTCCTATAGGCCTACCCCTACCCCTCAGCATGGTGTATTAGCAGTAGTGCAGAAACAGAACACTGTAATTAAATGTGCCACTTATTGGCCTGTGGTTGGAGGCTGACTTCGTTTACGGAAAGCCAGGAAATAATTTGGCGCACGCCTGCTGTAACACTTAGCTGCCTGCGTATTTATTTGTAGAACTACTACACCCAGCACACACGGACCCAGAACACTGAGCAGCACAGTGACAGGCAGGCCAAATAGATTTTTTGCCCAATATTTTTTTGAAAAGGACCACTGCGTATATTCAGTCAATAATATATGTCTTCTGGCCCTGCCTACACAATTCTGTCCCTGGAGTGTGTGACAGAACTGCAGAGTGCTGCACTGTTATTAACTGCAACAGAGCGGTGATTTCAGAGCCAGGAAATAATTTGGCGCACGCCTGCTGTAACACTTAGCTGCCTGCGTATTTATTTGTAGAACTACTACACCCAGCACACATGGACCCAGAACACTGAGCAGCACAGTGACAGGCAGGCCAAATAGATTTTTTGCCCAATATTTTTTTGAAAAGGACCACTGCGTATATTCAGTCAATAATATATGTCTTCTGGCCCTGCCTACACAATTCTGTCCCTGGAGTATTACTGCAGGACGCAATGCTCTGCACGGCCGATATACCAAAAAAAAATAATGTGCAACACTGCAAAAAGCAGCCTCCACAGTACTGCACACGGTTAGATGTGGCCCTAAGAAGGACCGTTGGGGTTCTTGAAGCCTACAATCACTCCTAACACTCTCCCTGCCTAACCACCACTTCTGTCCCTGTAGTATTACTGCAGGGCGCAATGCTCTGCACGGCCGATATACCAAAAAAAAAATAATGTGCAACACTGCAAAAAGCAGCCTCCACAGTACTGCACATGGTTAGATGTGGCCCTAAGAAGGACCGTTGGGGTTCTTGAAGCCTACAATCACTCCTAACACTCTCCCTGCCTAACCACCACTTCTGTCCCTGTAGTATTACTGCAGGGCGCAATGCTCTGCACGGCCGATATACCAAAAAAAAATAATGTGCAACACTGCAAAAAGCAGCCTCCACAGTACTGCACACGGTTAGATGTGGCCCTAAGAAGGACCGTTGGGGTTCTTGAAGCCTACAATCACTCCTAACACTCTCCCTGCCTAACCACCACTTCTGTCCCTGTAGTATTACTGCAGGGCGCAATGCTCTGCACGGCCGATATACCAAAAAAAAAATAATGTGCAACACTGCAAAAAGCAGCCTCCACAGTACTGCACACGGTTAGATGTGGCCCTAAGAAGGACCGTTGGGGTTCTTGAAGCCTACAATCACTCCTAACACTCTCCCTGCCTAACCACCACTTCTGTCCCTGTAGTATTACTGCAGGGCGCAATGCTCTGCACGGCCGATATACCAAAAAAAAAAAAATGTGCAACACTGCAAAAAGCAGCCTCCACAGTACTGCACACGGTTAGATGTGGCCCTAAGAAGGACCGTTGGGGTTCTTGAAGCCTACACTAACTCCTAACACTCTCCCTATAGCAGCTCCGGCACCAACAGCACTGTCCCTCAGCTATGTCACAACGCATCTGAGGCGAGCCGTGGGAGGGGCCGATTTTTATACTAGGGTGACACCTGTTCTCGCCAGCCACTCACTGCAGGGGGGTGGTATAGGGCTTGAACGTCGCAGGGGGAAGTTGTAATACCTTCCCTGTCTTTCAATTGGCCAGAAAAGCGCGCTAACGTCTCAGAGATGAAAGTGAAAGTAACCCGAACATCGCGTGGTGCTCGTTACGAGTAACGAGCATCTCGAACACGCTAATACTCGAACGAGTATCAAGCTCGGACGAGTACGTTCGCTCATCTCTATTGTTTATCTTTCATGCCCAAGGGTGGGAATCCCGCTGCTACAAGAATTTTAGGAATTCGGGAGGGTTATTAATTTCAAAGTTAATCTAGCAAAATCAGAGATCCTAAATATCACATTGCCACAGACCAAGGTGCCATCCCTGGAAACGGAGTTCCCCTTTAGATGGCATCATACCTCCATCAGATCCTTGGGGATACACTTGCCAGTAGACCCCTCTCAGGCTTTCTCCCTTAACTTTAAACTATTCCTGTCAGGTACAGACAGGGATCTGGAGAGATGAAACCCACTATATCTATCATGGTTCAACAGAGTTAACACCATTAAGATTGATGTCCTGCCGCAGTTCCTACATATATGCCAGTCCCTATCCGTGAAACTAAACAGGTCCTATTTAATGAGCATCCACCATCTGATCTCTGGATTTGTCTGGAGGGGATGCAGACCAAGATTAAAACATGATGTCCTAACATGTGAGAGGCTCTTGGGTAGAGTGGCTCGCACTGATTTTTCTTTATACTATAGAGCGTGTGTCAGTAACTGCATACTTGATCTTCTACACCATCACCCTAGCAAAATCTGAGTAGAAATAGATTATGAACAGGAACCAAACTGATTACAGGGAGTATTCTGGATCCCGAGGAGGTATCATTACAATATAGGTGTATCCTCACCACTCCTGGAGTGCAAATCTGGGTGGGATTCCCTGACTCCTTTAAACTATTTACCTCTCCAGGCCCGCTCATCCCTTTGGTAGACAATCCTCAATTTAAGACCACACTGTGCAGTTCCTATGTGCTATCTCTCCCCAGTCTCCCTACTCCCCGTCTAAGAGATGTTTACTCACAATCAGGATTGAGACCCGCTGGGGCCTGGTTACAATACTTTCAGTTATGAAGTATCGTGGACTCCCTGACCTGACACCCGGGGAAAACCCCATCAGATCCCTCACCACATTCCAGGCTCTGTGTGTATCCGCCCCCCACCCAGTGGCCACAGCAACACAATATGTTAGTACCTGCCACAGATTGAAAGCAGCATGGTATGCCATGGACTTCTATATTCCCTACCTCGGATGTGTCCCTATCTTCCAAATTATTAGCCCAAACGTATAACCCCATCCCTCAATTCCTATTTTCCAGATAGTTTAGTAACGATAATGCTTATTTGGTCCCATGAAGCTTACTTATATTTGAAGATGCAGCATAAAGGGTTGTAAGGGCTAACCTAGTGTTACGTCCAATCTGGACGCTTTGGCTCTGGAATCTGAAATCTTCACGCAAAGGCACACACGGAATACCAAAAGCTAGTGAACTGTAAACTGGACTCACAGGCAGACATACACAATGACTGACAAACACCCAAAAGACTCACCTAGCATACCTGCACACAAAAACAGATGGAATTGATACAGTGCAAGATATTGGTTCGTATTTTGGCCAAGACACTTAAGCCCACAAGCCCGCAACAAGGGTCCTTGTTGTCTCATGAGTCCCTACTCTCACAAGACATCTTACCCCAGGAGTCCTGTCTGCAAGCAGGGGGGTTGACCCAATAGGGACAGCTCCACGATGGAACCTAAGGACTTAACTAGCCCTAGATGGTAGATGATCCAAGTAGACAGGGCACAGTTCACACCAACACACCCGGGAATGCACACCACACAGAACAACACTGTTCATACCACATATCCGGCCACCTGCACAGACCCACGGAACACATCACTTCACACGAATACACACTGAAGAGGACTGTTCACACTACATGTCCGGCCACCTGCACAGACACATTGCTATTCACACCATACCGAGAAATATGCATGGACGCAAACACAAGGGAAATGAGGAAACCAGCATCCTCTAGCCAAAGGAACTGGTATAAATGTGCAGCACACCAGTGATGATTGGGTGGCTGGAGAACTACACACACAGTCAGCTCAATTATCCTGCACCTGTGAAGGTGTGCTCCTGGAAGCCCATAGATCAACCAGCAGCACAACCTAACACCTAGGTAACTGAGGGACCAAGATCTATATAACACTTCGTTATTCAAGGCAAGAGATGTCTGTATAGCAAATAGTTAATCTTTGCACTGAAAAACTTTGCATAGCTACTGCATATGAGTATTCAGATGCACTGGGAAGTCTCTATTTTTGGGTAGACCAATGAATTGATGCCAGAAGAAATACACTTCTATTACATCATTTTTTTATTTGCATGTATTACAAAATATGAACAGATTAATAAATGAGAAAAATGTCATTGACAGAGATGAATATAATGCTATTAATAAGAGAAGGAATGGAATCATTATTTTCAATATTGTTGCTTTATTAGAAATAAATTTGATAAAAATTTGCTGAACTTTTTAAAACTAAATAAACTTCATGCACATTATCTCATCTTTCAAAGCTTTTTATTCCCTCCATTCATTTTTAGACTCAAAACGTGTTAGCTAAACAGTTTTTCTTTTCCCTAAGCCATAAAAAAGAGCGAATAAATTAAAAGCCTCCATGCATATTAACTTTCAAAGCTATAACTCATAATACGCACTAAGGAATGGTATGTCAGAATCACTCATGTTATTAATAGATAATGAGAGAGCAACAAAAAATATGCAAATAAACATATCAAATAACAACAGAAGGCGAGATAGACACATGCCTTATTACTATGACTCGCTGAAAACCAAAATGTTTTAAGTTTTTCGCATAGAAAGTAAAAACAAACATAAGGACAAGGGTTCTGTTCTGTCTTTGAATTAATGTGTAATAAAAAGGAATAGCTATACTGTTAACACAGCATATTTATAACACATAGCACATTGTGCACACTAAACACGTTGTTTAATGCCTGCCTATAAAAATAGACACTAGTATGGCATATTCATAACAAAATTAAATGTAGCATTTCTGCTCAGTGTGAATTTAATACGGCTCTGATGGCAATGTAGCAGACATGTAATAATATAGACTGTACAGAAAAAGCTGGATTTACCTATAGGCAGAGTAGGTGAAAGGAACATTTACATATGAATGTAATCTATATGTAAATGATGCTTCTTTACATATTAATTCGGCTCTCACAGTGTTATGACAGTGAAAGTAGGATATCTTGGAGACACAAGCATGTAATATAGAGTTTCTCCAATGGTACAAACCAAATATAATTTAAATAGACCAACTTTACTGAACACAACTTCAAATACGACATTGAAAGAATTTTGGTTACTGTCACTTTAAGAGTCATATTATGCCTATTAGTTACAATTGTCATGGCTTGTCATTCACAATGGTGTCATGATATGTTAACCACAATGCGAGGCAGACGGGTCGCTCTGCTCCTATACAGGTTGCTGGTTAACACTTTCTGTGGGGGTTTTCTGCTACTATCTGTATCTGTATAGTTGCATGTTGGTATTACCCTCAGAGTTCGTCACCTGTGAGAGAGATTTTATTGGGTGTGATTTCTTCTCTGGCCTACCTATCAGCAGGTAGGGTGGGCTTTATATTCCTACCCCTCCCTTAGCTCATTGCTGTTTATTTTTAGTTCATTTGGTCATGGTGCTTGGAGGGGTGTGCAAGTCCTCCTGGAGTTAGCAATACATATATATATCAGTTAAGCTACAGTTTATTTCCCACACTTTATTTTTTTTTTAAGGTTCAGTCTTCTCTCTTACCCCCTGTTAGGGTTAGGTAGCAGGCCAAGAGGTAATCAGCAGGTTCACACTTTTCAGAGTGGTCTATCTGCTTTCAGATAGGGACCTTTCCCAGTTTTGAGCAGGGTCAATTTTCCATTTTGGCCCGTGTTGACACAGCCTTGCATCTGTTCTATGCGTGGTGTGCATTGGGCCCAGGAAGAACGTGACAGCAACATTCAAATGAGGTACATAAAATATGACTGTTGATCCTTATGGCTTCAAATAGTTTGGCACTGGTTCAACTGGGGTGCAGAGTCTAAGTGATCCTTGGTTTGTAGCCTTTACCTATGCAATTGGGTGTGGACGTAGCTACAAGATGATGTCCATGTTACAGACATGGACAGAAATGTGCATATCAGGACAGGAGTGAAATGTGGTCACAGAAGCATGACTGGAACATGGTGTAAAATGAGATAATGGTCATAACCAGGAGAGCAGTACAGGAGCAAAATACAGTAACCATAAATCAAGGCAGGTGTATACTGATAGAACACCTCTAACGCATCTCATTTTAGCTTGGTACTGTGATAATGAGTTGTGGCTCAGTGCAACTCAGTGTGACTATGCTATTTGTGTGATTGTTCTCAGTGAGAGAAACCAAGTAATCTTATAGACATGATACCTTTTAATGGCTAACAAAAATACATGATTTTACAGCAAGCTTTCAGGTGGTTATTATTGACCCTTCATCACGCTAATGAAACCAGTTTGGATGGGGCACAATTATAACACAAATGCAGAGATGTCACCCCTCTTGAGCTAAATAAATGTTCACACACAGAAATTGTTTTCGTTTTACCTAATGGAGAATACCAAAATGTACCGTACACAAATGGAACTGAAACATCTTCTGAAGAAACTGACACAACTGGACATTTTCTTTTTAAGCAGATGCAAGAAGGAACATTTAATTCCCAGAGGTCTTTACCTAAGGAATCCCATTCTGCACACCTATAATACCCCTTATGCACAACATCTTTTGCCACAGGACTTCTAAGAGACTGCAGAACCACCTTATCCACGTCTTCTACAGCAACAAGGATAAGGCCCATATGCAGATACAAATGTTAAAGAACACACTTACAGAGGACTTGAAACTGAGAATGCAATACTATTACACAACACTACGATGCTGCCTTATTAAGAACAAGGAAAAGAAACTCCAGAAACTTCGCCTCAGAGCAGGCCTGTACCCAATCACTGATCAGGAACACCCCGAGTCCACAGCAGGCCTGTACCCAAACAAGATCAGGAACACCCTGACTGCGGCATGATGGAACAAAATCCCCAACAGGACACGGACAAAGGTAAAATAAACTATGTTATCAATCTATCATCTTACAACCTCAGTAATGTGGAGCTCAGTGTACTCTCCAGGGGACTTTGATTCTGTCCTACTAAAACGCTTGACAAAACAGAACTCTGCAGTGACATAGAGGAATATTTCAGGAGACTGAGACTGAAAGAGTTCTTCCATGGCAAAGTGGAGACAGGACTTCCAAGCACTCAAACATAGGAGATACTAGGGGCAAGGAAGAAGTCTGATTGGGCACCCCCTAACTGGCCGCAATTCCACTTTGGATAAATATACAGACTCCTTTAGACATGAGGTGCAATCTACTATACTGGACAAACAGAAAAGAGAAACATTTTAAATGTATTACTTTTCTTTTATTTCTGTTTTGTACCAGTATTAGAGATGAGCGAACCTACTCGTCCGAGCTTGATGCTCGCTCGAGTATTAGAGTACTCGAGATGCTTCCCATCTGACAGCGCTAGCGGCAGAAGGCGCACTTCCGAGGACCAAGTAGCAGGGGAGGCGCGGAGATCAGGCAGCATGTTCAGCGCAGGCAGGGGAACACTCTCCAAGGCCTTTGCCAGCTTTATGGCTCCCCAGCAAGACTGCGTCACCACTCCCCAGTCAAGGCACTGTAAAAAGATGGTGAGGGAGTACATAGCCGATCGTACCACCGTCCTCCGTGATGCCTCAGCTCCATACAACTATTGGGTGTCAAAGCTGGACACGTGGCACGAACTCGCGCTGTATGCCCTGGAGGTGCTGGCTTGCCCTGCCACTAGCGTCTTGTCAGAGAGGGTGTTTAGTGCAGCTGGGGGAATCATCACGGACAAGTGTACCCGCCTGTCAACTGCCAGTGCCGACAGGCTTATACTCATAAAGATGAACAAAGCCTGGATTTCCCCAGACTTCTCTTCTCCACCAGCGGAGAGCAGCGGAACCTAAACAATCTTTTTGCTGCAACCGCAGATAAAAGCACTCTTCTGTATCACCGGAAAAATGGGGCATTTCTCTTTGTCAATCTGTCTCTGACATTAGTCCTCCTCTTGCTACTCCTCCTCCAGAAACAACATGTCATCGCGCTGAACGGCCAATTTTTCTGCGGCCCAAAAGGCTCATTTACATCTACCAAAGTTTTTACAATTTTTTTACGTTTCTAAAGTATTGAGACTGTTGCATAAACCAATTTTTTCAACAGCGTTGCCTCCAGGCTCTGTTACAAATTAAGCAACAGTGAGCTGTATTTTTAAAAAAATGTTTATGGGTTTCACCTGCCCTCTCGGTTGATAAATTTTTCAGAGGTACACTTGTACTCTTGGTACACTAATTTTTGGGGCCCACGCCTACACTCTTATCCAATTAATTTTTCCATCCTTCGCCGACGTTTATGGTATCCCAATGTTTCTGAGGTAGGCCTATACTATTACTACAGAAATTTTACTGGGGTCTGCCTGCCTGCCTATATTTCTGCTACGAGAAAGTTACAGGGGTCTGTCTATAATGCTGCCACTTACTTGCTACAGGGGTCTGCCTATACTGCTGCCACTTGAATGTTACAGGGGTCTGCCTATACTTCTGCTACAGAAATGTAACAGGGGTCTGCCTATACTGCTGCTCTAGAAATGATACTGGGGTCTGCCTATACTGCTGCTACATAACTGTTACTGAGGTCCGCCTATGCAGTTTCTACTGAATGGTTTGAGGAGTCCGCCTATACTTTTGCTACAGAAATGTTACAGTGGTCCATCTATACTCTTACTACAGAAATGTTACTGGGGTCTCCCTATACTTTTGCTACAGAAATATTACTGGGGTCTGCCTATAGTCTTGCTATAGAAATGTTACTGGGGTCCGCCTATACTGCCTATACTGCTACAATTATGTTACTGGGGTCTTCCTATACTTCGACCACTTAAATGTTACAGGGGGTCTGCGTATACTTCTGCTACAAAAATGGTACTAGGGTCTGTCTATACTTCTACTACAGACATGTTTCAGGGGTCTGCCTAGGCTTCTGCTACATAAATGTTACATGGATTTGCTTACACTGCTGCTACAGAAATGCTACAGGGGTCTGCCTATACTTCTGCCACATAAATGTTACTGGGGTCTGCCTACACTGCTGCCACTTAAATGTTACAGGAGTCTGCCTATAATTCTGCTGCAATTATGTTACTGGGGTCTGCCTATACTTCTGCCACGTAAATGTTACAGGGAGTCTGCGTATACTTCTGCTACAAAAATGGTACAGGGGTCTGCTTATACTGCGGCGACAGACATATTACTGGGGTCAGCCTTTACTTTTACAGAAATGGTACTGGGGTCTGCCTATACTGCTGCTACAAAAATGTTACAGGGGTCTGCCTATGCTTCTGCTATATAAATGTTTCAGGGGTTTGCTTATACTGCTGCTACAGAAACGTTTCTGGGGTCTGCCTATACTGTTGCTACAAAAAATGTTACTCGGCTCTGTCTATACTGTTACAACAGAAATGTTACTGGGGTCTGTCTATACTGTTACTACTGAAATGTTACAAATACTGGGCTCTGCCTGTACTGCTGCTACTGAAATGTTACAGGGGTCTGCATATAC
Source organism: Eleutherodactylus coqui (assembly GCF_035609145.1). Classification (NCBI taxonomy): domain Eukaryota; kingdom Metazoa; phylum Chordata; class Amphibia; order Anura; family Eleutherodactylidae; genus Eleutherodactylus; species Eleutherodactylus coqui. The sequence continues at coordinate 84,898,082 of NC_089840.1, read as the reverse complement.
TGCTGGTACATAAATGTTACAGGGGTCTGCCTATACTGCTGCTACAGAAACCTTACTGGGGTCTCCCTATACTGTTACTACAGAAATGTTACTGGGCTCTGTCTATACTATTACAACAGAAATGTTACTGGGGTCTGCCTATACTTCTGCTAATGAAATGTTACTGGGGTCTGTCTATACTGTTACTACAGAAATGTTACTGGGGTCTCCCTAGACTTCTGCAACATAACTGTTACTGGGGTCAGCTTATACCTTTGCTACAGGAATATTACAGGGGTCTGTGTATACTATGGGTGCACTAAGTCTTCCCATCGTGGTGTTCTGTCTATGTGGCCCGAAAAAAAACCCAGACTGACTAGGGCATGGATTGTGGGCCGCAGCCAACATGTATTTCCTCTCACGTAACCTCAGCTATCCGGGGCACTGCAATGGGATTTCTTTTTGTACCGTCTGTGTGTTCCTGCTAGCCACCCATGCTGGGGGTGCACACAGACTTGCCATAGCGGAGTTGTACCTGCCTGGCACTTTTTTTAAAAAACAGAATGTCTAGGGCATGGCGTGTGGGCCGCAGCCAACATGTTTTTCCTCTCATGTAACCTCAGCTATCCGGGGCACTGCAATGGGATTTCTTTCTGTACCGTCTGTGTGTTCCTGCTAGCCACCCATGCTGCGGGTGCACACAGACTTGCCATAGCGGAGTTGTACCTGCCTGGCACTTTTAAAAAAAAACAGAATGTTTAGGGCATGGCGTGTGGGCCGCAGCCAACATGTATTTCCTCTCACGTAACATTAGCTATCCGGGGCAATGCAATGGAATTTCTTCTGAACCGTCTGTGTGTTCCTGCTAGCCACCCATGCTGCGGGTGCGCACAGACTTGCCATAGCGGAGTTGTACTTGTCTGTCCCCAAAACACTGACAGACTTGGGTAGGGTGCAGAGTGCAGATGGTTTACCCCTTGCGTTGTTGATGAGGTATCCGACACCCAAACAGAATGAGTAGTGTGTGCACACATGGAGTCCCCATTGCTATGTCACTCGCAGCACCTTGGGCCACACAAGGTGTTTGCTGGGACAGAGGCTGACCCAGGGCCCGCTCACATACTTCCCACACCGAGTATTGCTGCATTGTGGAGATGTGTAGAAGTGCTGGGCTGGCAGTGGACTCCCCTTTATGCCCACGTTTGCAGCTCCTGACGGAGGTGGCAAAGAATTGGAATGAAGATGGAACGTCAATCTATTATCAATTCTCAACAGCATTGTGGGCTATGCCCCCCCCCCCCTTTCAAAGAGGGTCGCTGCCTGGCCCTGCCAACCCTCTGCAGTGTGTGCCTCCGGTTCCTCCTCATGGCAGACGCACTTATAAATAGACATGAGGGTGGTGTGGCTATGAGGGCAGCTGAAGGCTGCGCAGGGACACTTTGGTGTGCGCTGCGGACGCAGGGTCGTGCGGGGGGGTTGGGCAGCATCTAACCCAGGAGAAGAGGCAGCGGTGTATCCCGCAGGCAGTGATTGTGCTTAGTTGGAGGTAGTGCAGTGCTTAGCTAAGGTGTGCCTTGCTAATGAGGGTTTGTCTGAAGTAAAAATTGTTAGGGGGGGGGGCACTCTTGCCGCTATTGTGGCTGAATAGTGAGACCTGCGAACCTGAGATGCAGCTCTGCATGTTGCCCCTTGCCTGCCCTATCTGTTTCTGTGTCGTTTTCATCACTTTCGTAGGTTTTGCAGATTTGCACAAATGAAAACCTTAGCGAGCATCGGTCACATACAAAAATGCTTGAGTCGCCCATTGACTTCAATGGGGTTCGCTACTCGAAACGAACTCTCGAGCATCGCGGAAAGCTCGACTCGAGCAATGAGCACCCGAGCATTTTGGTGCTCGCTCATCTCTAACCAGTATCTATCTGCACTTGTCCTGTTATCACTGTACTATATCTAGCAATACTGATGAAGAAGGATTGAACCTCAAAACACATTTATCGCTGGTCCTTTTATCTATATATATAAAATTGAATGTATGCGTGTGTGTCTGTCTGTCTGTTTGTCCTTTATGCGCTACTACACCATTCATCCGATCGCCATTAAACTTTGGGAAGTTGTTGAGTACACTCCTGGGAAGATTATAGGCATAGTACATTTATGCTACGATAAATGGCGCGTGTGCGAGCGTCGTCGACAGTTACGATCCCCACCCCACGTAGATCGTTCGATTTCCATCATTGCCACTAATTCTCTCACTTCCCGATGTTGTAGAAACATGAAATTTGGCACGAGCATTGATTATGTCATAAATAGGAAAAGGTAATGGGTCCCAACTCGATTATTCAATTGTAAGCGCCAAAGAATTAGCGTCCAAATCTTATGTACGGAATCTAATTTTCTCGCTTCCCAATGTCATAGAAACATGAAATTTGGCACGAGCATTGATTATGTCATAAATAGGAAAAGCTAATGGGTCCCAACTCGATTATTCAATTCTATACGCCAAAGAATTAGCGTCCAAATTTTACGTACGGAATGTAATTTTTTCACATAGAAACATGAAATTTGGCACGGGCATTGAATATGTCATAAATAGGAAACGCTAATGGGTCCCAACTCGATTATTCAATTCTATGCGCCAAAGAATTAGCGTCCAAATTTTACGTACGGAATGTAATTTTCTCACATAGAAACATGAAATTTGGCACGGGCATTGATTATGTCATAAATAGGAAAAGCTAATAGGTCCCAAGTCGATTATTCAATTCTAAGCGCAAAACAATTAGCGTCCAAATTTTACGTATGGAATCTAATTCTCTCACTTCCTGATATATATAAATGAATGTATGTCTGTCTGTCTGTCCTTTATGCATTACTACACCATTCATCCAATTGCCATGAGACTTTGGGAAGTTGTTGAGTACACTCCTGGGAAGGTTACTGGCATAGTACAACTATCCTACGATAGGTGGCGCGCGTGCGAGCGTCGCCGACAGTTATGCCCCCCAGACAAAGATCGTTTGATTTCCATCTCAAGCACGAAAGCAAAAGGCATTACGAGCAACGGGATGAGTGTTAAACCAGAAAATGATGCATCCGCCGAACGTTTCGCAAGACAATTGCTGGATATTGAGAATCCTGAGGTAAAATGAAAGCTGTGCTGTGATTGGTTGCTATTTCTTATACTGCTGAGGTAACATGAAAGCTGTGCTGTGATTGGTGGCTACTTCTTATACTACTGAGGTTGCATGAAAGCTGTGCTGCGATTCGTTGTTATATATTATACCACTGAGGTAACATGAAAGCTGCGCTGTGATTGGTTGCTATATATAATACCGCAGAGGTAACATGAAAGCTGCACTGTGATTGGTTGCTATTTTTTATATTGCTGAGGCAGAATAAAAGTTGCGCTGTGATTGGTTGTTATTTCTCTTACTGCTGAGGTAACATGAAAGCTGCGCTGTGATTGGTTGTTATCTAGATATATAAAAACGAATGAATGTATGTCTGTCTGTCTTCGCAGCAACGCGCGACGGGTAAGCTAGTATTAAATAAAATCAGAGAAGTGAGAATTCATTCCTTGTGACTTCTTTTCATTTAGAATTTATCCCATGGCTCTGCCATTCTCCATTGATTTTTACGTATCACTATCACACAGAACACTAGCAGGTTCACCTCCTCTACAGCTTACTTTAGTCAACTTACTGAGCCTGCTGGTCACTTTGCTAGCTTATAGTCTACTTTGTGATACATACTCTAGTCTTTGCTTAGCTAAACAGTTGTATTGCTCTTCACTCAGAGACTTTCTAACTCTTGCCAGACAGTACCTTGCTTCAGCTTTGTATATGCCTCCCATCACATCTTCTAAACTTTAGTTGACAATTTATATATGGGCCATTTTGAAAAGCTATACAATGAGGGCACACATTTACGGAATTCTAACACCATATCTTTTAAGAGCAGGGGCATAGCTAAATGCTCAGTAGCCCAGGTGCAAAAGTTCAGCTCCCACCCCCTCCCTACCTTTACCCATACCTAAACCATGCTGCATACAGCTGCAAAACTAATTTACATACATTACCCAGCCCCTTTGCATAAGCTTTATAAATATTTCTAATTTACTGGACTACATGAAAATTTGTTCATAGCCTCTTAGGCGGTGTTTACGTTTTTTTTGTTGCATTTTTTAACCACAGTTAAAAAGACACATAAAAAACTGCATATGGTATTTAAAAACCACTTACACTTAAAAAAAAACGGAATACATTATTAACCCCTTAAATACCATCAATATGCCTTTTGACAGCCTGTATCGGTGGGCTATGTATGAAGAGACATCGCGTGGTGATCTCCCTCCACACAGCTCCGATAAGCCACGAGTCCCTTTGTCACTGAACACTGTGACAACATTGCCTCTAACTGGCTGAGCGCTGTGACCAATCAGAGGCAGCTCTCAGCTATTGAATGACAGCTGAGAGCAGCCTGTGATTGAACCCTTTTATTTATACATGTGTCTATTTGAAAGCTATTCGTTCTCTCCTACTTTGCTCCATTGCTACACAGAACACTCCAGGGAACAAAGACCCAAGCCATTGGCACCTAGAGAACTTCTCATTATGCCTTTATAGCTTATTTTTTAACACAAAGGCAGTTTCAAATATTGATCTCATAAATATTTGGGGATATATACAATTAGAACTAAATTGTATGTGAGGATGGAATCGAGACAACAGAAGCCATTACATTTGGCACCTCATTTAATATCCCTCTATCCCTCCATGTGGCCTCAGCCTCTGTTTCGTAATGGAAGCATTCTTATAGACTTTGCGGCAAAGATAGCTAGTGCCAACAGTGGACACTACAGCACCAACACAACATACAGTACATATACAGAGAATATGTATATACAATAAAAAAAAGTACATCCAAAGGAACAGCCTACTATTTTCAAAGGATTCATCCCAGTCCATGTTATGTAAAGGGGAACGTAAGGATTCCCCCCACCCCCTTAAAAGGGGATGGATGCAGAAAGTACTAGATGATGTGAGAAGGGCACTGTAATATTCTCCTATGTTTTGTAAGAGCAGACAAACATTTTTAAGCCGTGCATAACTTAAGGTGTGCTCCACTCTATGGCAGTAGATAAGCTGTACCCAGCAGGTACCTGGGAAGTGAATCTACTGCTAGGTGCAGTACATCTAATATAGCATGTAACGAATGGTAGAAGTTATATATTTTATGGCGCCATTTAAAGAATGGACTATACACAGTGAGCATGCGAACCCGTATTACTCAAAGTAACAACACACACTAACAAGTTTTTCACACTGACATGAACTTCCAAAAAAGACTAATCACAAGCACCATTCTGATCTGTTTTACAGACAAAACTAAACTATTCAAGTCAATGGGTATAAGAGAAAACTGAACTAAACTGCTTTTTTTTTTTTAAATGATGCAGAAAAAAAGAATTAGGCTTGTCTCAGTTTATTTTTATTTTTTGCAGATGCAAAAAAAGACATGGACACACAGAATAAGGAGGCCATACAACGGAGCAAACCTTCCCATGTCTCCATAACATAAGGAGCATCATACGGTGGCACACCGAGTGTCTATCTCCTTAGTAGAGAACTGTATAAACTGTGTGCATCTGTACAGCCTCTGGGCAACTCCAAGCAAATACCAAAGATAATGCACTACAGAAACACTAGACTGCTTGTAATAGTACTGTGGACATGAAAATACAAAATTATTCAAAGCAGTGGAACTGCACATGTTCTGTATAGATGTAGGGAAGGCCTTGCAATAATTTCCTCCGGTGAGCTCAAGGAACCACTGTCCCATGCTGTTACATGATAACAATCTACAAACATCTAAAGTACAAAGTACAATAGAAGTAATAGCATCTTTTAAATCATACAAAGTGTTACAGACAGAGATAATTGATAAAGAAATACAGTAACAGAGTTTTGTTTGTTCATTTCAGGGCTTCGACAGACGAAAGTATGCACAAATAAATTCGCCACAACGGAGCGTAGTTGTGCATTAACCAAGGGTTATATGCCAGAGCACACCCTTCTCCTTCCTTTTTTTAACTTGCCAAATATTTCTATGGCAGCCTTTTGCATAACACATAGAAAGATAGGGCAAGTCTTGTTTTTTCTTTTGCGCAGGAATTGCACGTGAGAAACACGCTCATGAGAACAAACCCATTGAAATCAATGCACAGGAAAATGGAGTAAGTCCAGCGCCAGGTAAAAAAACTCTCTTTTTTAAACAATCCAGACAGATATGATTTTCCTGTGCATCAGTTGTGGTTTAAAGGCAGTCCTTGCAAGGGAGTTGGTTTCTGGTTGGCATTTCCATTGAAATCAATGGGTTTGCTTTGTCAGGTTTTGCAGGCATGAGTTTCACGCGTGTAAAAATGTGCGCTAACATGTTTGTCTGTTTAAGCCCTCAATCTGTATATTGAGGCAGGGCTGTGAATAGTGCAGCATTAAAAAACTGAGTAGGGGGTAAATCACCCCATTTCCACCAAGACGTTCGAAAATTTCAAAGGGCATCCTCGAATTTTCTGTTATGCTATCATGTTAAAGAGAAACCTGTGGCTGGGTTCCCGACCACCTTGGTGAGTGTTACAAAAACAGCTGAAAGTGGCAACATTATGCTGTTTCTGGAAGTCCCACTGAAGTAAACTTGTGTTACGGAAGCAGCATAGCACAGCATACTACACTGTTCCCATAACACAGGAGTTATGCATACAGCATAGTGAGTGCGCTGTGCTACTCTGTTTCCATAAGTCACATTCAGTTCAATGGGACTTATACAAACAGTATAAGGCGTAAACTACATACAGGTTTCTGTGACACCTGGTGAGGTGGTTGGGAAATCAGCCATGGGTTTCTCATCTCAGCCAGGAGTGCTGAAATGGGAAAACCACCTTAACCAGTGACCTCCACTGAAAGGCAATCTTTCCGCCACCCAATGGACCAGTGGATAGCTGTCACTTTCCTTTCCAAAAAGAATGCCACACAAAGAAATATTCTATCGTCATGTGACCATGTTTCTTCCTTTAGTGCTTCAAAGAGATTTATCTCAAAAGAGAAATAAAGGAGGGGGGGGGGGGGGGGAGAGCTTAGAGCACCTCAGAAAGTAACTTGAATACTTCTATCAAGAATCACTAGAAGTAGGGGCAATCCCCAGTAACATGCCAAAAGTCAGTGTGAGCAGCATGGAATCTACAACAACAAACATTACACATTGTACCCATTTTTTATACTCTAAAAGGGGTCACATAACTCTGTAATTTACAAGAAGGTTTAGGAGAACTTTCTAGTATGACCTAAGCGGATTTAATATTAAGGAAATTAGTTAAGTATGCTTTTGAGTTGGGTTTGTACTCTATCAGGACCTAGGTTCTTGGGCACCTTAACTGACCTGCTAGACCTAAACAATAATTGCCCAAATAAAATGAAAATATGTCTCAGAGGTATCTTGGTGAAATAAATAAGTGAATGCTCATTTTTCAGAATTGCACTATGGCCAGGCACAACTTTACTGAAAAGCTGGATCCAGGCCATAATCCAGAGTCATCAATCCCAAGTGCCAGCCTTGTGAGGGAAGACATCTATTTCATGTATTTTAAGCTGTCAGAATGGCGAATGGACAACTGACAAGGCGCAAACCGATCCAGATGAATTCCAAGAGATATATTATCCAAATGAAATTATGATGCTTTATTGAACACTGTTACAATACATGTCCCAGCTGGAGTGTAAGAGTTATATTACCAACCAAATCCAGACATGATTTAGTACAACATTCTTTTATTGGTGATAAAAAAGCAATTAACTTTACAACAGTAATAAATAGTATAGCTATCAATAGCAAATTTAGAGAGTCATAATTGGATGCCCTTCTATGAGTCAGTTAGGGTGAGAGTAATGGAATGGGAAGTAACTGGTTGGGTTTATAGACTAAACTTCTTGTCTTTCTTCTTGATGATGATGATTAAAGCAGTAAGGAAGCCAGCTCCATATGTATGTGGAAGGGGATATTTAATCCATGTTATGCAGATATGATATGTTTTTTTAAAAATACACGTCGAATGTGCCCTGTCATGTCTTGGCGCATAGTAAGGTATCTGAGCGATGTCTATATGTGGGTAGGGCCAGGGAGTAATAGAGCAACCTTGCTCTAAGGTGGTAGGATAAGTGAAGATTTGGAGCTGTTGTTATGAGTCATGGAAGCAATTTTGAGTGAGGATGTTCCCATGTGTGTCTAATGCTTTAGAATGAGAAACCTGTAATGAACAGAGAGTAAATCAGAACTCCATGAGAAAGGCTGAGTAGAAGCAGAGGAAGACAAGTGCCTCTGCAGTTTGAAAAGAGAGAGATAAAGAGACATTCAATAGCTGAGTATATGCACACTGATAAGGGTTCACACAGGGTCTATGAGAGGGCAGATGCAAAAGGAAAGAATGCTAAGTGAGAGAAGAACTGGAGACGAGTGACTCGTGAATATTGCATCAAAGTGCCCAGTGCCCAACCGATTGTACTTTGTGCCGTAGGGGATAACTGTAAAAGACTATGTTATCACTATTTAATTAGAGTTTCTTGGCAAACAGCCATGTGGTGTCAGAAACAGTCTACTCCAGCGATAACCCAGTGACCAGTGGTTCCATGCATGGTATGCAGCTGTAAAGATGAGAATGGGGCAAATGAACCTGCCTAAGCCAGAGTATCAGAGTCATCATGATCTCAAGTTCTCAGAGACTGTTGCTCATCATAGTACAAGTACCGGTCTCCTCATTGGCACTGAGTCCCAAGAAAGCCCAACTTATAGTGCTGCTGTAACCGAGCCTTCCACTAACACCAACAAAAGGGATCTGGACCAATACTGAAATGGTACCATGCCGCCCATTAGTACTGTTACATTTGGAAGGCTCCTATGCTGATACTGTTGCTCTCAGAACAAAATTGATTCCTTGTAGGTACCTTTTGAGGAACAGTAGAATCTGTGAAGCTCATAGTGCGGTGTCACTGCAGCAACTGGATGCCTGCTGCATACGGAGGTCAGGATCTCATGATAGCAGTAGGTCTCTATCAGAAGGCCCCTCCAATTTTCATGAAAGCTCCTGCTTGATGTATAGGATGTGCAGGCCACACCGCTTCCCAGATGGATGGATGTAGAGTCACAGGCAACCAAAAAATGTAGCCTGTGACTTTTAGGCTTGATGTAGTCTTCAATCAGCAGTGCTCTTGGACTAGCCTAGGGAGGATTGAAGGTGGACTTAGTGACTTGGATTGATCTCCAGCAGCTGTTTCAGTGGAGCCATTTAGAATTGCAGATTAGCTCATAATTCAGGATAGGGCTTGTAGTCACAATGTAGGTCATCGCGGTCCAGCAGCTGACCTATGGAGAGATGCTTATATGGAAATGTGAAAGGATGGTTTTGGGTCACCTAATAGATAAATGGGGCCACAAGAGGCAATGATTCTATCAGATTGACAGCCCAAACTGCAGAGATTCTGAATTATCTAAGCTCTTCAACACATTAGTTTTGCCCCTAAGGACTAATTCAATTTTAAAAAAGTAGAAATTCTCTAATTAGTCTAAAATTGACAATGGGATATAGGGATAGGGCACATTGTAAGATATGCAAGAAGATGTAGTGCAGGACTATTTATTATAATATCCAAGCGTGTCATTTGTTGACATTAATTGAGTTTAAAAAAACTCACGGGACAGAGTATTCTAAAAGGTTTGTCAATGTACTCCATATGTTAATTAGCACAAATGAGAATTCCATTAAGTTATCAAATCAGACTTAAATCAGTCCTTTCTTATTGACAGCATGATAGTCAGGAATAAACGCTAAGCAAATAAATGTCATGTGCCTGCCATGATATGATGTATGAGCTACATGATCAATTACCTTTGTATGTGACAATGCGGAACTGTAAGCCTGATGGCGAGGGCTGTACTCAGCCTGCATAATAGCACGAAAACATATGAACTCTGATTTGTACTTTAGAAGGCAATAAGGTTTTTCTTTGGATGCTGATCTAGATCTACATAGTTCTCTATAGCAACTAGTCAGAGCACATAAAATGAAAAGCCTTGTTCATATTTGGCATTTTTGAATTGCAGCAAAAAAAAATATTAAAACTGCATGTACTTTTCAAAAAACGCATGTGTTTTTCTTTAAATTCATGCATTGAAAATGCATGTGGTTTTTAACAATGCATGAGTAAAAAAAAAAAGCATGCATTTTTAATGGGGTTTTTTTTGCTGCAGTTTAAAAGACGTAAAGTGGAAAGGCAGCCTAAGGCCTTAGTCAGACGGGCGTTTTTTGCCGCGATTTGCGGATCGCATGACGGATGCGCATCCGCAAATCGCGTGACCGGTGCGCGCAAGTCGCCCGCAAATCGCCCGAAAATCTGCTCCTAGCCGCGTTTCATTAGAAACGGGCCGGAGCTGTCCAGCGCATTGCATTCAATGGAGACGGCAATACAGCCGTCCGGGATGAATTGTCGGTAAGGGCTTAAATATATAAGCCCTTACCTGCAATCCATCCTAAAATGTGTTAAAATAAAAAAAAATTGCATTCTCACCTCCTACCTGCGGCTCCGGGCAGCCGTCCTGCAGTGGGTGTGAAGGGGGTGTGAGTCAGACCTGCCCCCTGATTGGCTCAGCGCTGAGCCAATCAGAGGCATGCCTCACTCACACCCATTCATGAATTCATGAATGGATGTGAGTCAGACCTGCCCCTGATTGGCTCAGCGCTGAGAGGCAGCAGTCACTCACCCATTCATGAATTCATGAATGGGTGTGTGAGTGAAACCGGCCTCTGATTGGTCAGGCTGTGACCAATCAGAGCAGATCATTCAGCAGGCGGGGATTTTAAAGCCCCGCCGGCTGAATAGTGCCGAGAAGCAGTTCAGGAGAACTGACAGCGGCCGCGGCTGGAAAAAAAAATTGCATTCTCACCTCCTACCTGCAGCTCCGGGCAGCCGTCCTGCAGTGGGTGTGAAGGGGGTGTGAGTCAGACCTGCCCCCTGATTGGCTCAGCGCTGAGCCAATCAGAGGCATGCCTCACTCACACCCATTCATGAATTCATGAATGGATGTGAGTCAGACCTGCCCCTGATTGGCTCAGCGCTGAGAGGCAGCAGTCACTCACCCATTCATGAATTCATGAATGGGTGTGTGAGTGAAACCGGCCTCTGATTGGTCAGGCTGTGACCAATCAGAGCAGATCATTCAGCAGGCGGGGATTTTAAAGCCCCGCCGGCTGAATAGTGCCGAGAAGCAGTTCAGGAGAACTGACAGCGGCCGCGGCTGGACTCCGGCTGCAGCGGAAAGGTGAGTATACAATTTTTTTTTATTTTAACACATTTTAGCATGAATTGCAGGGAAGGGTTTATATATTTAACCCCTTCCCGACAATTAAGCCCGCGCACGCCGGCAGCCCATTGCTTTCAATGGAGCGGCTGTATTGCCGCTCCATTGAATTCAATGGGCAAACATCGTTCTTCTCTGCCACAGCTGTTACAGCTGTGGCAGAGAAGAATGATTTGTCTTCTATATGTTCTCAATGGGGTCGCCGCTGCCGCCGGCCCCATTGAGCGCATATACAGAAGCGAACAGGAATCGCAGATCGCAGATAGGTGCGATCTGCGATTTTTTGTTCTATAATTTTTCGGACGAGCGCATAAAAAGCGCTCATGTGTCCGATACCATTGCGAAGCAATGGTTTTAAAAAATCGCCGGACGCATGCGCATGCGCAAATCGCGGCAAAAAACGCCCGTCTGACTAAGCCCTAAGGGTTGTCATATAGACAGAGATTCAAAGTTGCTGCAGGCTGAAAGAATAGTTGCACTTAAGATCTTTTGATTGGTTGAACAAATATTGGAAGAAAAGTTAGTTCCTGATTAGTGAACTTTTAACAAGTTTGGTTCAGTCAGTTTGGTGTATAACTCTGTCTAAGGGCTACCACCCAATTGCGTTTCTTTAACGCTGCGATATCGCTGCCTTTTTTTAACGCGATTGTCAATGGGACTTTCTAATGTTAAAAACGCATCGCACAAAAATCACAAAGCACAAACTTGCAATGCATTTTTAACATTAGAAAGTCCCAGTGACAATCGCATCACAGAACAGGTGCAATTAAAAAATCTTTATTCCTCCCAGTGCAAAAGAATTGGGAGGAATAAAGATTGTTTTAATTGCACCTGTACTGCTGCCATCTTTACCATTTGTGGATATACTGCGACTTTGATCTTTTTTGGATCAAGACCTTCTGCTGGCCTTGCATGATACCTGTCCGGCCCTGTATGGGTGAATAATGTGCTGTTGACATTCCATTTTGTTTGAAATTCTATTAAGCAAACAGAACACGTAAGCAGGGGCCTGCTCAAAGGAACAGTGGCAGAGCTGCCAAAACATACACTAAGTAAGACAGAAAGTGTTCTCCTTGTATTAAAAGCAATGTCATAAATTTTTAAAAGACAAATTCTACCAGGTGAATAGAACACTCAAGCAAGGACCTTCTTCAAGGAATAGCTGTAGAGCTACAAAAATTGTGCTAGCAAGACAGCAGGTGTGCTGCTTGTTTTAAAAGCAATGCCATCGTTTTGTACATTTTCAAAGAAAAACTTCTACTAGGTAAACAGAAAAGACATGCATAGACCTACAACTCTTCCTCCTCCAATGAAAAGCAGTAGAGCTACCAAAAATTTAAGAGAAACAGCAGGTGTGGTGCTTGTTTTAAAATGTCATTGATTCTCCAAGGACAAATATATCAGTTGAACAGAACAGCCAAGCCTGGGCCTTCTCCAAGAAAAACCTGTAGAGTTACAACTATTTCCTGTGCTTTAAATTTTTTTGTTTTGGAAGAATAAGTAGGAGAAAGAAAAATTGGAAATCAGGAAAAGGAGAGTAGCACCAACACCACCAGCAACAGCACCACAAGGGCAAAATGTGCTCCTCGTGGAAAGATGAGAACTATAGCTCCTTGTTTCCATATTGACATATTTTTCATTTGGGGGTATGTAGGAGGAGAAAACATGACACAAGCAGGAGAAGGACAGCAACAGCACCACCATCATCAGTAGCAACAGAACCTTGAGTGAACAGTGTGGTCTTTGATATAAGTCTATGCTAAGTCATATGTAATCAAAAATTGCCAGCATGCTGCTAAGTAATCAGTGGAATCTGCCATGGGGGTGCAGAAGTCAGGTGGAAGTCACACCTGATTCGTTTTTATTTTCTGTGGACCAGTGTATGCGTCTGTCAGTTATCCATCCCCAGCTGTGCTGAACACCTTATCTAATAGTACACTGGCAATAGGACAGGCAAGCACCTCTAAAGCATGTTGTGCAAGCTTCAGCCACTTGTCCAGCTTAGACACCCAGAAGTCAAAGGAGCTAACACCATGTGACTGTCATACCATATGCTGTTGCTGCAGGTTGCGACGGGCTGAAAAAAGTATGCTTCATCTCTGTTAGACTTATCCTATCACCGATGTTTGTGCTGCTCCGATGGCTTCCTGCTCATCCACCATAAGCTGTAGAGCTGCGATACATTGCAGATGCATCTCTGTGACCATAGGGAAATGCTTTGCTCAAGTTGCTTAACAGTCAATCCTAATACTGTTAATTTGGGCTTTGTAGCAGGGATCAAGGAGTGTGCCTACCCAGCAATGATCTAATGTCTGATGTGGGCTATGTGACGGTCCTTCTGTAAGCACTAAAGCATTAAAGGGGTTGTCCCGCGAAAGCAAGTGGGGTTATACACTTCTGTATGGCCATAATAATGCACTTTGTAATGTACATCGTGCATTAATTATGAGCCATACAGAAGTTATTCACTTACCTGTTCCGTTGTTAGCGCCCTCGTCTCCATGGTGCCGTCTAATTTCAGCGTCTAATCGCCCGATTAGACGCGCTTGCACAGTCTGGTCTTCTCCCTGGTGAATGGGGTCGCTCGTGCCAGAGAGCTGGTCCTCGTAGCTCCGCCCCGTCACGTGTGCCGATTCCAGCCAATCAGGAGGCTGGAATCGGCAATGCACCGCACAAAGCCCACGGTGCACCATGGGAGAAGACCCGCGGTGCATCGTGGGTGAAGATCCCGGCGGCCATCTTACTAAGGTAAGGAAGAAGTCACCGCAGTGCGGGGATTCGGGTAAGTACTAAACATTTGTTTTTTTTTAACACATGCATTGGGTTTGTCTCGCGCCGAACGGGGGGCCTATTGAATAAAAAAAAACCCTGTTTCGGCGCGGGACAACCCCTTTAAAGCACTCAAAAGCCTCAAAGTGCCTAAGGGTGATGGCCCATATTCCTTGGGTAAGGACTAAGAGTGTTCTCTGGCTGGTCCTGTCATCTATTTAGAATAGCTGGGGTTAGTGATGGTTGGAAGGAATGTTGTGTAGCTCACTCCCATGCCTCTGGACCTATATTATCTGTGTTTGCTTCCTCTCCCTGCTTTTCTTCATCCATACTTCTTATATACGTGGAGGTATGTGTTGGGGAAGTCATCCCCTTTCTTGTCCAAAAGCACCCTCCCTGGGATGCTGAGTAATGGCAGACTGGCCAGACAGTTTCGGAATTGGTATCCCTTCCTCCTACTCCTGAGACAACAACACGTCATTGTCCCTGAGGCCCTGTAGCATCTGTTCCAGCAGGCAGAAAACAGGGAGGGTCATACTGATATATATCTTGCATGACTATTTTGATCTCTTCCTCAAAGCAGGCTAAAAGGGCACAAACATCTTTGATCTGTAGCCATTCCACAGGCATCAAGTTACCATCCTCCATGCAATGTCTGCTAATGGTATACACCATCTGGGTCTCCATGATCACTTTATGCTGCTGGCTTAAGCGCAGAACATATGCAACATGGAATTCCACTGCATATGCTAGTCACAACTGAGGCAATTGAATGGTAGCCCAAACTGTCATGGGACCTCTGCTAGGCTGGATGTGGAGAGGTTTCTCTGACTTTTCCAGAAGTTGATGAAACCCTGGGTAATTGTTTAGGAAGCACTGTATTACCAGATTCACCCCATGGGCCAGGCAAGGTATGTATGTGAGATTTCCAAGGCGTAAGGCTGCCAGCATATTGGCCCCATTGTGTGGAGTCATAGACATAGACATCATTAGCGCTTAGACTGTAGCTATGCTCCCCTTGACGTATGACTTTTAAGACAGTATACTGACATTTACCATGTGCACCACTGCATGGAGGCTGAGTTTTGTCATATATAGATATCTGTGCCAATGTGGAGGGTGTTGAAAATATGATACAGAGAGTTTGAGGAAGAGAAGGAGGAGCACAGAGGCACAGATGAATGTCTCACAAGTCTTGGGGTACCATGAATACTGGATCACCACTGTTGGTTTCATGCCCCCCCACCAGCAGGACATTGACTCAGTGTGCTCTTAATTATATGTAACACCCCTGGCCAATGTTTGCTGGACCACATGTCAGTAGTCAGGTGCCACTGACAGCAAGGGACACATTAACTCACATGATGGGACAGGACAGGGGTGGCATTTTGGGAAAATAAATGTTGGCTAGGTATCTGGCACTGTGGGTTAGTGCAGAGTATTACATTGCATAAGGTGTCTGTATCTACTAGCCTGAGGGGCAGCATTTCCATTGCAAGTAGCTGTGCAATGTTTTCTTTCAGGCTCTGTGCTTGTGGATGGTTGGGGTGGCGTGTTTTTTTACATTCCCATAGCTGGAGGACTGGCTGCAGACCTAGGACATGCTAGAATATAACAAAAATAAAATAATAATCTTATTTATATAGCGCCAACATATTCCGCAGCACTTACATTACAGGGGAAATAACACAAGACAACAGTTACATGAAGTAATCAATTAATGGAAACAGTAGGGGTGAGGGTCCTGCTCCAACGAGCTTACATACTACAGATAATGGGGTGATACAGAAGATAAAGGGGCTGGAGATGTTGATGGTATGGCGAGGTAGAGAATGAGGGAAGCTATACACACAGACAATGGTCAGGCCGTATAGTGGCAAAATTGGGATGACTGCAGGTGCTGGTTGATTACAGCTAGCAGGGATTGCAGTCTGTGGGACGGAGTGCTGAGGGGTTTAGTTTAGAGGATATAGTATGCCTCCCTGAAGAGGTGCGTTTTTAGAGCACGTCTGAAGTTTAGTGTGTCAGTGATTGCCCGGATATTTTTTGGTAGTGTGTTCCAGAGGACAGGTGCTGCTCTTGAGAAGTCTTGGAGGTGGGAATGAGAGGTTCAAATTAAAGGGGCACTCAGTCTGATTTCATTAGCAGAGCGGAGGGCCTGGGCTGGCTGGTGGATTGAGATGAGGGAAGCAATGTAGGGCGGAGCATTGCTGTGGAGTGCTTTGTGGATGAGGGTAACAAGTTTAAATTGTATTCTGTATTTGATGGGCAGCCAGTGCAGTGACCGGCACAGGGCAGAGGCGTCCGAGTAGCGGCTGGACAGGAAGATGAGCTTGGCTGCTGCATTCAGGATGGATTGGAGAGAGAAGAGTCTGGAGCAGGGGAGGCCTATTAGCAGAGAGTTGCAATAATCGAGTGGATGAGGGCAACAGTGAGCGTTTTTAGCGTGTCCACGGTGAGCAAAGGGTGTATTCTAGCGATGTTCTTGAGGTGCAGATGACATGTTCGGGCCAGAGATTGGATGTAGGGAGTGAAGGAGAGATCTGAGTCGAATATGACCCCAAGTCAGCGGGCATGCTGTCTGGGAGTTATGGTGGTGCCACACACTGAGATGGAGATATCAGGATGAGGTTGGTTAGTAGAGGGCAGGAACACCAGTAGCTCAGTTTTTGAGAGGCTCAGTTTTAGGTAGAGAGAAGACATAGTGTTCGACACAGCAGACAGACAGTCGTTGGCATTCTGGAGGAATGTTGATGTGACATCCCGGGAGGAGGTGTATGGCTGGGTATCATCAGCATAAAGATGGTACTGGAAACTAAATCTCCTGCTGGTCTGTCCAATGGGGACTGTGTAGATGGAGAAGAGGAGGGGGCCGAGGACCGAGCCCTGAGGGACCCCAACAGCAAGGGGAAGAGGAGGGGAGGCCAGCAAAGCAGACACTGAAGGAACAGTCGGATAGGTAGGAGGAGAACCAGGAGAGGGCAGTATCCTTTAGTCCAGTGGAACCAAGCATAGTGAGGAGAAGTTTGTGGTCAACAGTATGGAATGCTGCAGAGAGGTCGAGGAGGATCAGTAGGGAGTAGTTGCCCCTCAATTTGACAGTCAGGAGGTCGTTTGACACTTTAGTCAGGGCGTTTTCTGTCGAGTGTAGGGGGCGGAAGCCAGACTGTAGAGGGTCAAGAAGAGAGTTTTCTGAGAGATAGCTTGTAAGGAGAGAAAGCTATCTGGGGTAGATGTCAACGTCGGTGAAGGTGGTGGTGATGGTGGCAGCTCAACTTCTGCTCTCTGTTTCCTACTCCTCGCTCTGAAGCCTGGAGCCCAGTCATCAATTGAGGAGGAGAGGCCTGAAGTAGTACTATTACCCTTACATAGAATTGTCTCTCTGTGCTCAGAGTTTACTGCATGAAGATGGAGGAAGAGGCAGCTACAGGAGCAGAAAAGGGAACAGAATGAGGCTGATTCTCTGCCCTCTGGCCCAGTTGGGCTCTCCAAAGCTTTGGGTGATGGGAGTTCATGTTGTTGTTCATACATGTTGTGTTGAGGTTGTTTTCTTTCTTGCGATGTTTTGAGCACTTATGGCATCACCTTTTCTTGTGCTTCAATGTTAAATGGCTGCCGGTTGTATGCTGTTATATATGCTAAATCATATGATGCAGGCATCCAATGAAACTTTTGTCCATATACAAGATGGAAGACACATTTGGTAGCGTCATCAAGGCACCGTGGCTGCTGATTGTCTGTACGCTGACCTCTGATTTTCAACTTACCCAATTTGATGAAAATCATGGTGATTTTTCTACTCGGCTGTTCAAGACGAACAACACTATCGCTACGTAAACACATTCCTGCATATAGTTTACAAACCTCAACTCAGGCGTGACACTGATGTTTCCTTGGAGATCAGGTGACACTTCAGTAGTACTGGATCCACCAATAAAGCAAGGCTTTCCAGGTGTTTCTCTGCAGAGTTACGAGCATAGCATTAGACATAATCCATCTTCACAGAATTTGTGATAAATATTTTGTAATTGTGCCATCACAAAAATGCAGATAAGTGTGTTCTGGCATATCTGCTTGCAAATGTTGCTGTTGCCCTTTTCATAAATAAATGTCTTTGCATATATTTTGCAATCTTGGCATTTTTCGAATTAGTTTGTTGATGTTTGACCTTTGATTAGGTTTTGTATTTTCCATTTTATTTTATGGCAATATCAGATCTTACCGTCTGTACGTTCCCTGGTATACATTCGTATTACTGCCACATATTTAAGGTAATAGTTTTTTTATTTTTATATTTTTCAACAGAAGTTGAAAAGAATAATTTATTATAAACAATTGTATGTACATTAATTCAAACCTGTAAATTGCTATTACAAAAATGTAAATGTAGCTGTTTGCTTCCAGACTCAACCTTCTATTATAAAAATAGTTCATCATTGCATGTAGAGTATCAATATAATAAAATTGATACTGTAACTGTGCCTACCCACTAGCGATATTTTTTCTTGCGATGCGAGAGCGATGATTATGAAACCATTGCTTTTCAATAGTTTCATACTCATTTGCGATTTTTACTCTCAAGCCTCATAGCGCAGAGAAAAAATATGCTATATCACTCAGTGTTTTCAATGGGGCCGGTGGCAGCAGCATCAGCTCCATTAAAAACATAGAGAGTACATGTCCGTGATGCTATCCCATTGCTTTCAATGGGGTCGGCACTGCTGCTGCCCCATTGAAAGCAGTGGGCTGCAGGCAAGCCCCACAGTGAGGATTTTTGGGGAAGGGCTTGAAATATAAACCCTTCCCTGAAAATCATCCCTAGCTGTTAAAAAAGTTTAAAAAAAATTAACCTCACATAGAAGAGCCATCCAGCTCTTCTCTCCGGGACAGCTGTCTTCTTCTATGTTCTGGAGGTCGGGGATTGAAAAATCCCTGCCCCCAGAAAGCGCTGGTCTCATTGGCTGAGCGCTTAGCCAATCACAGGCAGCGCTCAGCCATTGAATGACAGCTGAGCGATGCCTGTGATTGGTCACAGCGCTCAGCCAATAACAGGTATAGCGAACATCAGGTCAATCTAGTAATAAATATGATATTACATTGAAACCCTACATGTCAGTGTCACAATGCCATGCCATATCCTCCTTAAATCTCCTGCTAGAATTACATCATCACCGTGCATACTCCTGAACACGTCACATTTGCAGCCACCTGGCGGCAAAATAATGTGTGGTGCAGTTGCACATAGACATGGATCTGGATAGGTTGGGACAGAAAAGTGGCAAATGAGGTTTAACACTGATAAATGTGAGGTTATGCACATGGACATGGAAATACATATCACCATTACACACTAAATGGAAACCACTGGGAAACACTGACATGGAAAAGGACTTGGGGTTTTTAGTTAACTGTAACTTAAATGGAGCAACCAGTGTCAGGCAGCTGCTGCCAAGGGAAATAGGATCATGGGTTGCATTAAAAGAAGTCTAGGGGCACATGACAATAACATGGTTCTTCCTTCTTACAAATCCCTGGTCAGACCACACATGGGATATTTGGGCACTTGTACTCAAGAAGGACATATCAGAGCTTGATCGGGTTCAAAGGTGGGCAATTAAAGTAATAAATGGAATGGTCAGCCTACAATTCCCAGTGAAGTTATCAAAATTGGGATTATTTAGTTTAGAAAAAAGATGAATGAAGGGCAACCTAATAACTATGTATAGATGTATCAGTGTTCATTACAGATATCTCCCCCATGATCTGTTTATACCCAGGACTGTGACTGTAACAAGGGGGCACCCTCTACATCTAGAAGAAAGAAAGTTTCATCATCAACAGAATGGGGGGAGACTATGGATCTCTCTGCCTAATGACGTGGTGATGGCAAATTCAATAAAATAGTTTAAGAGGGGCCTGAGCACGTTTCTTGAGCGTTACAATATTACAAATTGTAGTCACTAATTAATTCAGAAGGGTTGTTGTTGATCCAGGAATTATTCTAATTGCCAGACTTGGCGGCTTCTACTTCAGTGGGTTGATCCACTGCCTTTCTGTGGATTAACATTGAGGCCTCAGTCACACGGGCGTAAATACGCACGTATATACTCGCGTATATACGCGTGTAAAAAAACGCGTGACCATGTCCATTGCCACCAATATGTTCTATCTTTTGTAGGTGGGTTTTTATGCGCGTATATACGCGCGTATTTACGCCTGTGTGACTGTGGCCTAAGGGCGTAATAGGCTGAACCAAATGAACATATGTTTTTTTCAGCCTAACATATTATGTTACTATGTTTTATTTTTTCAATAACATAGCTGTATGTCTGTTAAATTTTTTGATAATGAGTTGTATTTTTATTGGCACCACTGTGGCACTATATAATGTGCTATATAACTTTTATTAGGCTTTTTTCTGTGGTGAATGGAAAAAAACTGAAGTTCTGCCATTGTTTTATTATTTTTTTTTTTTTAAATGTCCACTATGCAGTATAAGTGACATGTTATCTTTACTATGTGTGTCAATACAAAGACACTTTACAAAATTGTATCTGCATCACTGCATTCAAAGGCCCAGAACATTTTTATTTTTCTGCCAACAGAGCTAAGTAAGTTCTTGTATTTTGCAGAATGAGTTGTAGTTTCTGTTAGTTCCACTTTAAGTTACATGCAACTTTAAGTACAGCGCAGGATTAAAGGTTGGGTCCTTGGCTATTGGTCACAGCTGGGGACCCGGAGGAGAAGGCAGAAGCGGTTTTAAACCACTTCTGCCTTCTCTCTTGCAGGCTACAAAGTGCTTAATGAGAAAGCCAAAGTGTCACTTCCACTACGCAACCCGGCAATCACGTAACTGTCGAGTGCCCCCTGCCATGGCAGAGTTGCAGGATCCTTGCAGACCCAGTTCAGCTCTGTTAGGGACTACTGTTTCTACAGCGGGATGTTTTTCTCTGTAACTAGGGCTCCTATGGATGCCCCAGATACAGTGGAAAAATGTGAAATTAAAAAAAGACAATGTAAATGACCCCCAGAGGTCTTATATGACATCATAGGGGACATAGATGTTAAAAAAATAGTTACAAAAATAAGTAAAAAAAAAATACTGAATAAATTAAAAATATATATAAAAAAGAAAACAACCAATCACAAATGCTAACTAGAGATGAGCGAACGTACTCGTTTCGAGTAATTTCTCGATCGAGCACCGCAATTTTCGAGTACTTCACTACTCGGGTGAAAAGATTCGGGGGGCGGCGGGGGTGGGGGAGGCGTGGCAGAGCGGGGGTAGCAGCGGGGAACAGGGGGAAGCCCTCTCTCTCTCCCTCTCCCCCCCCACTCCCAGCTGCAACCCCCCACTCACCCACGGCACCCCCCGAATCTTTTCGCCCGAGTACGGAAGTACTCGAAAATCGTGGCGCTCGGGCGAAAAAGGGGCGTGGCCGAGTAGGTTCGCTCATCTCTAATGCTAACCTAAACCATTGCTATATGCATCCTGTAATCCATGAGAATACAAATTATATATTAAACTGTCTGAAGCAAAATAAGGGACACATTCTTGAACTTTATTTTAGCATAAATATACTAATTTTAAAAATAAACAACTATAAATGTAAAAAAAAAAAAGTGAGCTTTTTACTTGTAATGAAACTAAAAAATGAGGGGGGGGGGGGTGATATAGTGGATAGCCCTATATTTCACGGGAAAAAAATGCATCAAAAATTATTTTGGTAGCTGAAGAAAATAAAATAGGGCTGTAAAACCACCACATGGGTAAAATAGCTAAAAAGTGTCTGGCCTTTTTGAACCAAAACACCCTGGTCCTTGCATTTCTTTTTGCCAAATGAGCTGTGTGAGGTCTCTTTTTTTGCCAGACAAGTTGTAATTTCTATTGGTACAATTTTCTGGCATTATCTTTTTAGGTTTTTGTCACATTATTCACTATTCGGGATAACAATCATAACATTATTGCAGTATGAATCATTTTAAATGTGGAGATACCTAATATGTTTAATTTGTAATTTTTTTTCATAAAAAGGATTTGTTAGGAAAAATGTTTTTCTTTTATTAAACTTCATTTAACTTATTTTTACACTTTCTTTTTTGACTCTCAAGGGGACTTGAAGATGCAATCATTCAATTATAGTATACTGCACTGCAATATTTATGTAGAGCAGTGCCATGTACTTTTGACACCTTCCCTATTAGAGGGAGGCAGGGTCTAGAAGGCTGGCTTGCATGACAGACCTGGAAGGCTTGATCAGGTTGATGGTTGCCATGTTAAATGATCCACACCTTGCAGTCGCATCACAGATTGCTTATGGGTGACAGAGGGATTCCCCTCCCCCTGTCATATGCTTACATGCTGAAATCGCTGTTGTCCACGACATGTAAGCACTTCCAGCTCTTATAGCAGGAGCCATGCCATCAATAGCCCTTGAGCCCTGTCTTTTCCCGGAACAGAATTTCGATAATGGCCTTAGAGTAAGTTGCCTTTTTATGGCGGCCTAGCCTGAAGCCTCTTAGTGACTGAGGTAAAAACATATATGGCTGACAGTTAAGGAGTAGAGACGAACTTTTCGCGATGCTCGAGGGTACGTTTCGAATAACGAACCTCATTGAAGTCAATGGGCGACCCGAGCATTTTTGTATATCGCCGATGCTGGCTAAGGTTTTCGTTTGTGAAAATCTGGGCAATTCAAGAAAGTGATGGGAACGACACAGCAACAGATAGGGCAGGCGAGGGGCTACATGTTGGGCTGCATCTCAAGTTCCCAGGTCCCACTATTAAGCCACAATAGCGGCAAGAGTGGCCCCCCCCCCCAACAATTTTTACTTCTGAAAAGCCCTCATTAGCAATGCATACCTTAGCTAAGCACCACACTACCTCCAACAAAGCACAATCACTGCCTGCATGAAACTCCGCTGACACTTCTCCTGGGTTACATGCTGACCAACCCCCCCCCCCCCCCCCGACCCAGTGTCCACAGCGCACACCAAACTGTCCCTGGCCAGCCTTCAGCTGCCCTCATGCCACGCCACCCTCATGTCTATTTATAAGTGCGTCTGCCAGAGGAACCGCAGGCACACACTGCAGAGGGTTGGCACGGCTAGGCAGCGACCCTCTTTAAAAGGGGCGGGACGATAGTCCACAATGCTGTACATAAGCAATGAGAAATCCAATCCTGTGCCACCTCCATCTGGAGCTGCACACATGGGCATAGCAATGGGGAACCTATGTGCCACACACTATTCATTCTGTCAAGGTGTCTGCATGCCCCAGTCAGACCGCGGTTTTTTATAAATAGTCACAGGCAGGTACAACTCCGCAATGGGAATTCCGTGTGCACCCACAGCATGGGTGGCTCCCTGGAACCCACCGGCTGTACATAAATGTATCCCATTGCAGTGCCCTGGACAGCAGAGCTAACGTCAGATTAAATGCAGGTGGGCTTGGGCCCACACTGCATGCCCCAGTCAGACTGGGGTTCTTTAGAAGTGGACAGATGCAGTTACAACTCCCTGTGGACCCACAGCATGGGTGGCTCCCTGGAACCCACCGGCGGTACATAAATATATCCCATTGCATTGCCCATCACAGCTGAGGTAATAATGTCATGTTTAATGCAGGTGGGCTTCGGCCCACACTGCATGCCCCAGTCAGACTGGGGTTCTTTAGAAGTGGACAGATGCAGTTACAACTCCCTGTGGAACGACAGCATGGGTGGCTCCCTGGAACCCACCGGCGGTACATAAATATATCCCATTGCATTGCCCATCACAGCTGAGGTAATAATGTCATGTTTAATGCAGGTGGGCTTCGGCCCACACTGCATGCCCCAGTCAGACTGGGGTTCTTTAGAAGTGGACAGATGCAGTTACAACTCCCTGTGGAACCACAGCATGGGTGGCTCCCTGGAACCCACCGGCGGTACATAAAAATATCCCATTGCATTGCCCATCACAGCTGAGGTAATAATATCATGTTTAATGCAGGTGGGCTTCGGCCCACACTGCATGCCCCAGTCAGACTGGGGTTCTTTAGAAGTGGACAGATGCAGTTACAACTCCCTGTGGACCCACAGCATGGGTGGGTGCCAGGAAGCCACCGGCGGTACATAAATATATCCCATTGCATTGCCCATCACAGCTGAGGTAATAATGTCATGTTTAATGCAGGTTGGCTTTGGCCCACACTGCATGCCCCAGTCAGACTGGGGTTCTTTAGAAGTGGACAGATGCAGTTACAACTCCCTGTGGACCCACAGCATGGGTGGGTGCCAGGAAGCCACCGGCGGTACATAAATATATCCCATTGCATTGCCCATCACAGCTGAGGTAATAATGTCATGTTTAATGCAGGTTGGCTTCGGCCCACACTGCATGCCCCAGTCAGACTGGGGTTCTTTAGAAGTGGACAGATGCAGTTACAACTCCCTGTGGACCCACAGCATGGGTGGGTGCCAGGAAGCCACCGGCGGTACATAAATATATCCCATTGCAGTGCTCAACACAGCTGATGTAACGTCAGCTGTAATGCAGGTGGGCTAAAAATTAATTGGATTACACTGTAGGCGAGGGCCCCCCAAAATTGGTGTACCAACAGTACTAATGTACCTGAGAAAAATTGCCCATGCCCAACCAAGAGGGCAGGTGAAACTCATTAATGGCTTTGGTTAATGTGGCTTAATTGGTAACTAGGCCTGGAGGCAGCCCAGTAAAAATAAAAATTGGTTGAGGTGAAAGTTTCAACGCTTTAATGAGCATTGAAACGTATAAAAATTGTTTAGAAAAATTATATGACTGAGCCTTGTGGGCCTAAGAAAAATTGCCCGTTCGGCGTGATTATGTGAGGTTCCAGGAGGAGGAGGAGGAGGAGGAGGAGGAGGAGGAATATTGTACACAGATTGATGAAGCAAAAAGGTCCCCGTTTTGGATGGTGATAGAGAACGATGCTTCCATCCGCGGGTTTAGGTATCGCTGCTGTCCGCTGGTGGAGAAGAGAAGTCTGGGGAAATCTGGGGAATCTGGGGAAATCAAACTGTCGGTTGACAGGTGGGTACGCTTATCCGTGATGATTCCCCCAGCCACACTAAACACACTCTCTGACAAGACGCTAGCCGCAGGACAAGCAAGCACCTCCAGGGCATACAGCGCGAGTTCAGGCCACGTGTCCAGCTTCGACACCCAGTAGTTGTAGGGGGCAGAGGCGTCACCGAGGACGTTCGTGCGATCGGCTACGTACTCCCTCACCATCCTTTTACAGTGCTCCCGCCAACTCAGCCTTGACTGGGGACCGGTGACACAGTCTTGCTGGGGAGCCATAAAGCTGGCAAAGGCCTTGGATAATGTTCCCCTGCCTGCGCTGTACATGCTGCCTGATCTCTTCGCCTCCCCTGCTACCTGGGCCGCGGAGATGCGCCTTCGGCCACCAGCACTGTCGGATGGGAAGTTTACCATCAGTTTGTCCACCAGCGCCCTGTGGTATAGCATCATTCTCGAACCCCTTTCCTCTTCGGGAATGAGTGTGGAAAGGCTCTCCTTATACCGTGGGTCGAGCATTGTGTACACCCAGTAATCCGTAGTGGCCAGAATGCGTGTAACGCGAGGGTCACGAGAAAGGCATCCTAACATGAAGTCAGCCATGTGTGCCAGGGTACCTGTACGCAACACATGGCTGTCCTCACTCGGAAGATCACTTTCAGGATCTTCCTCCTCCTCCTCTGGCCATACACGCTGAAAGGATGACAGGCAAGCAGCATCTGTACCCTCAGCAGTGGGCCAAGCTGTCTCTTCCCCCTCCTCCTCATGCTCCTCCCCCTCCTCCTCCTCCTACTCCTCTGGCCATACACGCTGAAAGGATGACAGGCAAGCAGCATCTGTACCCTCAGCACTGGGCCAAGCTGTCTCTTCCCCCTCCTCCTCATGCTCCTCCCCCTCCTCCTCAACGCGCTGAGATATAGACATGAGGGTGCTCTGACTATCCAGTGACATACTGTCTTCCCCCACCTCCGTTTCCGATTGCAAAGTGTCTGCCTTTATGCTTTGCAGGGAACTTCTCAAGAGGCATAGCAGAGGAATGGTGACGCTAATGATTGCAGCATCACCGCTCAGCATCTGGGTAGACTCCTCAAAGTTTCCAAGGACCTGGCAGATGGCTGCCAACCAGGCCCACTCTTCTGTAAATAATTGAGGAGGCTGACTCCCACTACGCCGCCCATGTTGGAGTTGGTATTCCGCAATAGCTGTACGCTGCTCATAGAGCTTGGCCAACATGTGGAGCGTAGAGTTCCACTGTGTGGGCACGTCGCACAGCAATCGGTGCACTGGCAGATGAAACCGATGTTGCAGGGTCCGCAGGGTGGCAGCGTCCGTCTTGGAGTTGCGGAAATGTGCGCAGAGCTGGCGCACCTTTCCGAGCAGGTATGACAAGTGTGGGTAGCTTTTCAGAAAGCGCTGAACCACCAAATTAAAGACATGGGCCAGGCATGGCACGTGCGTGAGGCTGCCGAGCTGCAGAGCCGCCACCAGGTTACGGCCGTTGTCACACACGACCATGCCCGGTTGGAGGCTCAGCGGCGCAAGCCAGCGGTCGGTCTGCTCTGTCAGACCCTGCAGCAGTTCGTGGGCCGTCTGACTCTTCTCTCCTAAGCTGAGTAGTTTCAGCACGGCCTGCTGACGCTTGCCCACCGCTGTGCTGCCATGCCGCGCGACACCGACTTCTGGCGACGTGCTGCTGCTGACACATCTTGATTACGAGACAGAGGTTGCGTAGGAGGAGGAGGAGGGTGGTTTAGTGGAGGAAGCATACACCTCTGCAGATACCACCACCGAGCTGGGGCACGCAATTCGGGGGGTGGGTAGGACGTGAGCGGTCCCAGGCTCTGACTCTGTCCCAGCCTGCACTAAATTCACCCAATGTGCCGTCAGGGAGATATAGTGGCCCTGCTTGCCTGTGCTTGTCCACGTGTCTGTTGTTAAGTGGACCTTGGCAGTAATCGCGTTGGTGAGGGCGCGTACAATGTTGCGGGAGACGTGGTCGTGCAGGGCTGGGACGGCACAATCGGGAAAAGTAGGGGCGACTGGGAACCGAGTAGCGCGGGGCCGCCGCCGCCATCATGCTTTTGAAAGCCTCCGTTTCCACAAGCCTATACGGCAGCATCTCCAGGCTGATCAATTTGGCAATGTGCATGTTTAACGCTTTAGCGTGCGGGTGGTGGCGGCGTACTTGCGCTCGCGCTCAAACAGTGGCGCTAGTGACGTCTGGACGCTGCGCTGAGAGACATTGCTGGATGGGGCCGAGGACAGCGGAGGTGAGGGTGTGGGTGCAGGCCAGGAGACGGTAGTGCCTGTGTCCTCAGAGGGGGGTTGGATCTCAGTGGCAGGTTGGGGCACAGGGGGAGAGGCAGTGGTGCAAACCGGAGGCGGTGAACGGCCTTCGTCCCACCTTGTGGGGTGCTTGGCCATCATATGCCTGCGCATGCCGGTGGTGGTGCCTCCCCAGCTGATCTTGGCGCGACAAAAGTTGCACACCACTGTTCGTCGGTCACAGTAGAGCACCTTGACCTCTGCAGGGTGGCATGGCGCGAGGGGGCGCTTTGGGAAACAGTTGGTGGATTATTCAATCTGGCCCTGCCTCTACCCCTGGCCACCGCACTGGCTCGGCCTGTGCCCACACCCTGACTTGGGCCTCCGCGTCCTCGCCCGCGTCCACGTCCTCTAGGCCTACCCCTACCCCTCAGCATGCTGTATTACCAGTAGTGCAGAAACAGAACGCTGTAATTAAATGCGCCGCTTATTGGCCTGTGGTTGGAGGCTGACTTCGCTTACGGAACGCCTGGAAATAATTTTGCGCAAGCCTGTTGTAACACTTAGCTGGCTGCGTATGAATTTGGAGAACTACTACACCCAGCACAGACCCAGAACACTGAGGACACTCACAGGCAGCCCAAATTTTTTTGCAAAGGCCCACTGCCTATATTCAATCAATAATATGTCTTCTGTCCCTGCCTAAGCGCTTCTGGCCCTAGGGTATGTCACAGAACTGCAGAGTGTTGCACTGTGAACTGCCATACAGCGGTGATTTCAGAGCCCAGACAGAGCCAGGAAATAATTTTGCGCAAGCCTGCTGTAACACTTAGCTGGCTGCGTATGAATTTGGAGAACTACTACACCCAGCACAGACCCAGAACACTGAGGACACTCACAGGCAGCCCAAATAGATTTTTTCCCACAAATTTTTTTGCAAAGGCCCACTGCCTATATTCAATCAATAATATGTCTTCTGTCCCTGCCTAAGCGCTTCTGGCCCTGGAGTATTACTGCAGGGCACAATGCTCTGTACGGCCGATATACCAAAAAAAAAAAAATGTGCAACACTGCAAAAAGCAGCCTCCACAGTACTGCACACGGTTAGATGTGGCCCTAAGAAGGACCGTTGGGGTTCTTGAAGCCTAAAATACTCCTAACGCTCTCCCTATAGCAGCTCCAACAAGATAGCACTGTCCCTGATCTCTGTCAGAATGCATCTGTGGCGAGCCGCGGGAGGGGCCGATTTTTATACTCGGGGACACCTGATCTCGCCAGCCACTCACTACAGGGGGGTGGTATAGGGCTTGAACGTCGCAGGGGGAAGTAATGCCTTCCCTGTCTTTCAATTGGCCAGAAAAGCGCGCTAACGTCTCAGAGATGAAAGTGAAAGTAACCCGAACATCGCGTGGTACTCGTTACGAGTAACGAGCATCTCGAACACGCTAATACTCGAACCAGTATCAAGCTCGGACGAGTACGTTCGCTCATCTCTATTAAGGAGTTTAAGCTAAGAATCTTTTTTGATTATTTCTATAGTTGTTTGGCTTAAAAAGTTTAATTACAAATGTCCTGAAAGAGTACTCTGATTTAAATCAGGGGGTCTTTTATTTAGGAACCCTCATCCATTCCCCTGAGTCAAGAGCAGTTTTTGCTCTACAGTATCTGCCATACCTGTGCACTCTCCGGGAGTCATATGGGCGTCAATCATTTCTGTTACCCTTGTGTGGCACTAAGAAAAATTGAACACTTGTTCTTGAATTCTCCAGCAAGGTGTCACAACAATGTCACTATCTTTACCAGTTGATTTTTGAGGAACTCTTCTAACAATGGAACTATGTGAAGACAGTCTACCAGTAGCATGAACAGTATGTTATCTAAATAAATGCGTATGTGTATTTTGAACTGGAAATATCTTAGAAAGCTTCATGATATATCTTAATGCTAAGATTTCAGAATTTTGTTCATCAGTGTATGCAAATACTTTATTAAGTATTTTAATAAATGATCTGAACACTTAGACAGATTAACTACATCGGCCAGTTGTATCAGGACACAATGCAACTTAATTACAATGCCAAAGAAAAATTATCCAACTAATGCACAATTTGTTCATTAATAGAATTTCTGAACAGAGAACTTAAAGAAAACTGTATTTTGTACACTTAAAGGGAATCTGTTGGCTCAAACCCCTGCACATTCTGAGCTGAACAGTCTAATGGGCGGTCCTATCAGTGATTGACAATAACCTCTGTATGTACTGTCATTTACAGCTGTCAATCACTGATAGGACCAACCATTGGACTATTCAGCTCAGGATGTGTAGAGGTTTAAATAAATATAATACAAGTTATACTGAATCTTTACCCTATAACATGATGCCTGCAGTTTGGACAGCAAGTTTGATCCAACAGATTCCCTTTAATGGACACTTCATTGGAAACACCTTCCTTATATAGTAATTAGACAAGTGACTCCAGAATTTTACGTAGATCATTTTGGCAGTGAATCCACATTAGAATGAGAAAATCAAGCGATGTAAGGGACTTTGATTGAGACATGGTTATTGATGCTGGCATAGCTGGGACCAGTATTTCAAAAATTGCCAACCCTTTGAGGCTTTCTTGTACAACACTGTCAAGAGTTACTGAGAATGGTGTGATTAAGGAAGGACTTACGGCCAAAGGGGCTCCAGTGGATAAAAACAACTAGTCATCGAAAGGGGTCAGAGAAGGATGTCCAAAATTGTCCTGATGTACAGACAGTGAACAGTCAAGCAAATTGCAGACAAATACAATGCTAGTGTTCCTACTAATGCATTCCAGTTCACCACTCCTTTTTCCTCAGCATGGATGGGATATAACAGCAAATGATCATTTTGACTGCCATTGTTGTATACAAGAAACAGAAACACAAGACTCCAGTGGGCAAAAGAGCACACAAATTGATTAATTGAGCAGTGAAAAAACATTGCCTAGGAAAATTAATCCAGATTTCCGTTGCATTATGCTGTTGGAAGGCTCAGAAATTGGCACAACTAGCATGAATCAATGACCCTCGAGGTCCTTTCAAACTCTGCCATTCTATGAACTCTTCCTGTCAACTGTTCAGAAAATGCCAGTACCTCCATCTAATTTGCAACAATCGTAAGAAGCTATCTTGCCATATGTGTTAATATTCCTGCAGAAGGATTCCAACATCTAGTGGAATCTATACCACAAAGAACTGCTATAGTGCTGAAGGCCAAATGAGGTCCAATGAGCTACCAGATGGGTGTCTCTAATAAAGCAGATATTCTGAGTTTTTTCATTATTTTCTCCTGAAGTAGAACTAGCTCATTGTTTTCAGAAGTATCTATCTAGAGAAGTGTTTCCCAACTCCAGTCCTCACGGAGTGGCAACAGGTCATGTTTTCAGGATCTCCAATAGTCAGAACACCTATGGTAATGTCTGAGGCACTGACAATAATTACATCACCTGTGCAATGCTGAGGAAGTCCAGAAAACATGACTGTTGGGGCTCCATGAGGACTGGAGCTGGGAAACACGGATCTAAGGTACTATGAAAGTAGAAAACATGGTTAAACCATATTACAAAAATATTTCATTTCACATTGATTAAATAATGCAACTAATAATGAGTCTTCATTGGAACAATTATGTATGCAGTATTGAACGTAAAGTGAGTTCAATGAATGGGCAAGCGCTGCCTGTGATTAGCTAAGTGCCGTGACTAAACACAGGCAGCACTCAGCTGTCATTCAATAAATGGCTGAGTGCTGCCTGTGATTGGCTGAGTGCTCAGCCAATCAGATACAGCCCTTTTAGCCCTGCTGAAACAGATTCAGAGCAGTGCAGGGAGAAGACAGTGTAGATGCGCCTTAGCCCCGACAGCTGAGGAGAGGTGAGTATATATATATTTTTTATTTTTAACTCATTCTAGGGATGATTTTCAGGGAAGGGCTTATATTTAAAGCTTTTTCCCGAAAATCCCTGCAGGGCTTTGCTTTCAATGGGACTGCAGAATGGGACTGCCGGTCCCATTGAAAGCTATGGGAGAACATCGCGATCATCTGCCACAGCTGTGACAGCTGTGGCAGGGAATTCTTCACTCCCCATGGAGATGAAGAAATCCTCTGCCACAGCAGTCACAGCGGTGACAGCTGTGGCAGGCGATTCTTTACTCCCCGCAGAGAGACCCCTTGTCACTGAACACTGTGACAGAGCTGTCACGGTGTTCAGTGACAAGGGGACTCCCCGATGGGGAATATTGGCACGCGCCACAGACCTATGGTGCACGCATGTCCTATGTTTTGCAGGTACGTGCGTTTGCACGCCTGTAAAACACGGACATGTGAACACACTAGAGATGAGCGAGCATACTCGCTAAGGGCAATTACTCAAGCGAGCATTGCCCTTAGCGAGTACCTGCCCGCTCGGAAGAAAAGATTCAGCTGCCGGCACGGGGGAGAGTGAGTTGTGGGAGTGAGTAGGGTGGAGTGGGGGGGGGGAGGGAGAGAGAGATCTCCCCTCCATTCTCCCTGCTCTCCTACGCCGCTCCCCGCTGGCAGCCGAATCTTTTCTTCAGAGCGGGCAGGTACTCGCTAAGGGCAATGCTCACTCGAGTAATTGCCCCATAGTGAATATGCTCGCTCATCTCTAGAACACACCATAGGGAACTAATTGTTCTATTAGGTGTGCATTTTTGTGTGCGCAAGTGTATGCACATAAACACGCTCGTCTGAATCCACCCTTACTACATATTTATATCTGTAATATGATAGAAAAGTTTGAAGACCATATAGATGACAAATTAATCATACAACATAAAGTTAAAAATCAGTTCAGGCTTAAAGCAGACATGGATTAAACATATCAATATCACTTAACCATATTTGATACAAGGGAATGAAGCATATATCTGGCTCCTACCTGTTCATCGTTTGTAATAAGTTGTTTGGTTGCTTATAGGCTATATAGTGTGTGAAGAATAGAGAAGGTGAAAGTGGCATATAGTGCAGCAGCCTGGGTATAATACATAATTAGTAGAGATGAGTGAACGTACTCGTCCGAGCTTGATATTCGTGCGAAAATTAGGGTGTTCGGGATGCTCGTTACTCGTAACGAGCACCACGCAGTGTTCTGGTTACTTTCAGTTTCCTCTCTGAGACGTTAGCGCGCTTTTCTGGCCAATTGAAAGACAGGGAAGGCATTACAACTTCCCCCTGTGACGTTCAAGCCCTATACCACCCCCCTGCTGTGAGTGGCTGGGGCGATCAGATGTCACCCGAGTATAAAAGTCGGCCCCTCCCGCGGCTCGCCACACATGCCTTGTGAGTTAGCTGAGGGAAAGTACTATCGTGCTGGTGCTGCTGTAGGGAGAGCGTTAGGAGTCAGTGTAGGCTTCAAGAACCCCAACGGTTCTTCTCAGGGCCACATCTACCTGTGTGCAGGCTGCTGCTAGCAGTGTTTTTTTTTTTTTTTCTCTCAAAATCGGCAGTGCAGAGCATTGCACCCGGCATTAGGGACAGAAGTGGTGTATAGGCAGGGAGAGTGTTAGGAGTGAGTGTAGCCTTCAAGAACCTCAACGGTCCTTTCTAGGGCCAAATTGAACCATGTGCAGTACTGTGCTGGCTGCTGTTAGCAGTGTTGCACATTTTTTTTTTTCTAAAAATCGTCTGTGCAGAGCATTGCACCCTCCATTGATACTACAGGGACAGAATTGTGTAGGCAGGGCCACAACACAGTTATTGTTCGTTGAATATACGCAGTGGGTCCTTCCCTTTGCAAAAAAGGAAAAGAAATTATATTTGGCCTGCCTGTGTCAGTCCTAAGGTCTCCGTGTACGTGTGTGCTGCGTGGACAACGTACAAAAATCAGACGCAACCAGCTACGGTTTACTGCAGGCTTGCGCCATTGTCTTTCCTGACTGGCAAATACCTGCTCTGCTAGAGTTAATAACTCTGCTACACTATAGTTGTGTGACACTTTTTGAGGGCCACACCACAGATATTAAACTTCTTGTTCATTGAATATACGCAGTGGGTGCTTCCCTTTGCAAAAAAGGAAAAGAAATTATATTTGGCCTGCCTGTGTCAGTCCTAAGGTCTCCGTGTACGTGTGTGCTGCGTGGACAACGTACAAAAATCAGACGCAACCAGCTACGGTTTACTGCAGGCTTGCGCCATTGTCTTTCCTGACTGGCAAATACCTGCTCTGCTAGAGTTAATAACTCTGCTACACTATAGTTGTGTGACACTTTTTGAGGGCCACACCACAGATATTAAACTTCTTGTTCATTGAATATACGCAGTGGGTGCTTCCCTTTGCAAAAAAGGAAAAGAAATTATATTTGGCCTGCCTGTGTCAGTCCTAAGGTCTCCGTGTACGTGTGTGCTGCGTGGACAACGTACAAAAATCAGACGCAACCAGCTACGGTTTACTGCAGGCTTGCGCCATTGTCTTTCCTGACTGGCAAATACCTGCTCTGCTAGAGTTAATAACTCTGCTACACTATAGTTGTGTGACACTTTTTGAGGGCCACACCACAGATATTAAACTTCTTGTTCATTGAATATACGCAGTGGGTGCTTCCCTTTGCAAAAAAGGAAAAGAAATTATATTTGGCCTGCCTGTGTCAGTCCTAAGGTCTCCGTGTACGTGTGTGCTGCGTGGACAACGTACAAAAATCAGACGCAACCAGCTACGGTTTACTGCAGGCTTGCGCCATTGTCTTTCCTGACTGGCAAATACCTGCTCTGCTAGAGTTAATAACTCTGCTACACTATAGTTGTGTGACACTTTTTGAGGGCCACACCACAGATATTAAACTTCTTGTTCATTGAATATACGCAGTGGGTGCTTCCCTTTGCAAAAAAGGAAAAGAAATTATATTTGGCCTGCCTGTGTCAGTCCTAAGGTCTCCGTGTACGTGTGTGCTGCGTGGACAACGTACAAAAATCAGACGCAACCAGCTACGGTTTACTGCAGGCTTGCGCCATTGTCTTTCCTGACTGGCAAATACCTGCTCTGCTAGAGTTAATAACTCTGCTACACTATAGTTGTGTGACACTTTTTGAGGGCCACACCACAGATATTAAACTTCTTGTTCATTGAATATACGCAGTGGGTGCTTCCCTTTGCAAAAAAGGAAAAGAAATTATATTTGGCCTGCAGGCTTGCGCCAATTTATTTCCTGCCTGGGAAATCAAATCACTGGTAATACAGCATGCTGAGGGGTAGGGGTAAGCCTAGAGGACGTGGACGTGGCCGAGGATGCGTAGGCCCAAGTGAGGGTGTGGGCACAGGCCGAGCTCCTGATCCAGGTGTGTCGCAGCCGACTGCTGCGCGATTAGGAGAGAGGCACGTTTCTGGCGTCCCCACATTCATCGCCCAATTAATGGGTCCACGCGGGAGACCTTTATTAGAAAATGAGCAGTGTGAGCAGGTCCTGTCCTGGATGGCAGAAAGTGGCTCGAGCAAGCTATCATCCACCCACAGTTCTGCGCCGTCCAGTGCTGCAAATCCGAATCCTCTGTCTGCTGCTCCTCCTTCCTCCCAGCCTCCTCACTCCACTACAATGACACCTGCTCAGGAGCGGGAACACTCCCAGGAACTGTTCTCGGGCCCCTGCTTAGATTGGGCAGCAGTGGTTCCTCTCCCACCAGAGGAGTTTATCGTCACTGATGCCCAACCATTCGAAAGTTCCCGGGGTCCGGGGGAAGAGGCTGGGGACTTCCGCCAACTGTCTGAAGAACTTTCTGCGGGTGAGGAGGACGATGACGATGAGACACAGTTGTCTTGCAGTGAGGTAGTAGTAAGGGCAGTAAGTCCAAGGGAGCAGCGCACAGAGGATTCGGAGGAAGAGCAGCAGGACGATGAGGTGACTGACCCCACCTGGTGTGCAACGCCTACTCAGGACAGGTCTTCAGAGGGGGAGGCAAGGGCATCAGCAGGGCAGGTTGCAAGAGGCAGTGCGGTGGCCAGGGGTAGAGGCAGGGCCAGACCGAATAATCCACCAAGTGTTTCCCAAAGCACACCCTCGCGCCATGCCACCCTGCAGAGGCCGAGGTGCTCTAAGGTCTGGCAGTTTTTCACAGAGACGCCTGACGACCGACGAACACTGGTGTGCAACCTTTGTCGCGCCAAGATCAGCCGGGGAGCCACCACCAACAGCCTCACCACCACCAGCATGCGCAGACATATGATGGCCAAGCACCCCACAAGGTGGGACGAAGGCCGTTCACCGCCTCCGGTTTGCACCGCTGCCTCTCCCCCTGTGCCCCAACCTGCCACTGAGATCCAACCTCCCTCTCAGGACACAGGCACAACCGTCTCATGGCCTGCACCCACAGCCTCACCTCCGCTGTCCTCGGCCCCATCCACCAATGTCTCGCACCGCACAGTCCAGCCGTCGCTAGCGCAAGTGTTGGAGCGCAAGCGCAAGTACGCCACCACGCACCCGCACGCTCAATCGTTAACCGTCCACATAGCCAAATTTATCAGCCATGAGATGCTGCCGCATAGGGTTGTGGAAACGGAGTCCTTCAAAGCTATGATGGCGGCGGCGGCCCCGCGCTACTCAGTTCCCAGTCGCCACTACTTTTCCCGATGTGCCGTCCCAGCCCTGCACGACCACGTCTCCCGCAACATTGTACGCGCCCTCACCAATGCGGTTAGTGGCAAGGTCCACTTAACTACGGAGACGTGGACAAGCACAGGCGGGCAGGGCCACTACATCTCCCTGACGGCACATTGGGTGAATTTAGTGGAGGCTGGGACAGAGTCAGAGCCTGGGACCGCTCACGTCCTACCCACCCCCAGAATTGCGGGCCCCAGCTCGGTGGTGGTATCTGCGGCGGTGTATTCTTCTTCCACTAAAGCACCCTCCTCCTCCTCCTCCTCCTCCTCCTCAACCTCTGTCTCGCAATCTAGATGTGTCAGCAGCAGTAGGACGTCACCAGCAGTCGGTGTCACGCGGCGTGGCAGCACAGCAGTGGGCAAGCGTCAGCAGGCCGTGCTGAAACTACTCAGCTTAGGAGATAGGAGGCACACGGCCCACGAATTGCTGCAGGGTCTGACAGAGCAGACGGACCGTTGGCTTGCGCCGCTGAGCCTCCAACCGGGCATGGTCGTGTGTGACAACGGCCGTAACCTGGTGGCGGCTCTGCAGCTCGGCAGCCTCACACACGTGCCATGCCTGGCCCACGTCTTTAATTTGGTGGTTCAGCGCTTTCTGAAAAGCTACCCACGCTTGTCAGACCTGCTCGTAAAGGTGCGCCAGCTCTGCGCACATTTCCGCAAGTCCCACACGGACGCTGCCACCCTGCGCACCCTGCAACATCGCTTTAATCTGCCAGTGCACCGACTGCTGTGCGACGTGCCCACACGGTGAAACTCTACGCTCCACATGTTGGCTAGGCTCTATGAGCAGCGTAGAGCTATAGTGGAATACCAACTCCAACATGGGCGGCGCAGTGGGAGTCAGCCTCCTCAATTCTTTTCAGAAGAGTGGGCCTGGTTGGCAGACATCTGCCAGGTCCTTCGAAACTTTGATCAGTCTACCCAGGTGGTGAGCGGCGATGCTGCAATCATTAGCGTCACCATTCCTCTGCTATGCATCTTGAGAAGTTCCCTGCAAACCATAAAGGCAGCTGCTTTGCGCTCGGAAACAGAGCCGGGGGAAGACAGTATGTCGCTGGATAGTCAGAGCACCCTCCTGTCTATATCTCAGCGCGTTCAGGAGGAGGAGGAGGAGGATGAGGAGGATGAGGAGGAGGGGGAAGAGACAGCTTGGCCCACTGCTGACGGTACCCATGCTGCTTGCCTGTCATCATTTCAGCGTGTATGGCCTGAGGAGGAGGAGGAGGATCCTGAAAGTGATCTTCCTAGTGCGGACAGCCATGTGTTGCGTACAGGTACCCTGGCACACATGGCTGACTTCATGTTAGGATGCCTTTCTCGTGACCCTCGCATTCAACGCATTCTGGCCACTACGGATTACTGGGTGTACAGACTGCTCGACCCACGCTATAAGGAGAACCTTCCCAGTCTCATTCCCGAAGAGAAAAGGGGTTCGAGAGTGTTGCTATACCACAGGACCCTGGCGGACAAGCTGATGGTAAAATTCCCATCCGACAGCGCTAGTGGCAGAAGGCGCAGTTCCGAGGGCCAGGTAGCAGGGGAGGTGCGTAGATCGAGCAGCATGTACAGCCCAGACAGTGCAACAGTCTTTAAGGGCCTGGCCAGCTTTATAGCTCCCCAGCAAGACTGTGTCACCGCTCCCCAGTCAAGGCTGAGTCGGCGGGAGCACTGTAAAAGGATGGTGAGGGAGTACGTAGCCGATCGCATGACCATCCTCGGTGACGCCTTTGCCCCCTACAACTACTGGGTGTCGAAGCTGGACACGTGGCCTGAACTAGCGCTGTATGCCCTGGAGGTGCTTGCTTGTCCTGCGGCTAGCGTCTTGTCGGAGATAGTGTTTAGTGCGGCTGGGGGAATCATCACAGATAAGCGTACCCGCCTGTCAACCGACAGTGCCGACAGGCTAACACTCATCAAGATGAACAAAGCCTGGATTTCCCCAGACTTCTCTTCTCCACCAGCGGACAGCAGCGATACGTAAGCAATACGTATTATGCACCCGCGGATGGAAGCTACATTCTCTCTCACCATCCAAAACGGGGACATTTCTGCTTCATCAATCTGTGTCTAATATTCCTCCTCCTCCTCCTGCTCCTCCTCCTGAAACCTCAGGTAATCACGCTGAACGGGCAATTTTTCTTAGGGCCACAAGGCTCACTCATCTAATTTTTCGAAACAATTTTTATATGTTTCAATGCTCTTAAAAGCGTTGAAACTTTAACTTGAACCAATTTTTCGTTAAACTGGGCTGCCTCCAGGCCTAGTTACCACTTAAGCCACATTAACCAAAGCGATTAATGGGTTTCACCTGCCATCTTGGTTGGGCATGGCCAATTTTTACTGAGGTACATTAGTACTGTTGGTACACCAATTTTTTGGGGCCATCACTTACAGTGTAATCATAGCAATTTGTATGTTCTTCACCTGCACTCATGGTACAGAAAGGTGTGTGGGGTTGGCCTACACTTTAGCTACATAAATGTAACTTGGGCCTTGGCTATACTGCAGCTACTGAAATGGAACGAAGACTGCGCTCCCACTATACTGCTGCTTCGGAATTGTTACTGGGGCCTGTCTTGAGTGCTACTATTGCTGACATGGAACGAAGACTGTGCTCCCGCTATAATGCTGCTTCGGAATTGTTACTGGGGCCTGTCTTGAGTGCTACTATTGCTGACATGGAACGAAGACTGCGCTCCCGCTATAATGCTGCTTCGGAATTGTTACTGGGGCCTGTCTTGAGTGCTACTATTGCTGACATGGAACGAAGACTGCGCTCCCACTATAATGCTGCTAGTGATATGTTAGTGGGGCCTGTCTTGAGTGCTACTATTGCTGACATGGAACGAAGACTGCGCTCCCGCTATAATGCTGCTAGTGATATGTTAGTGGGGCCTGTCCTAATGCTACGGCTGAAATGTTACGAATTCTGGGCTCTGCTTATACCGCTGCTAATGGTATGTCTCTGGGGTGTGGAAACAGAGGCTTCCCAAAGACATGATGGCGGCGAGGCCATTTCCCACCAACGCGGTTACTGTAAAGGTGCATATAACCACGGACACGTGTAGAGGACACGTAGTGCCTCAAAAACATCCCCCTCCTCCTCCAACAGGGAAAACAAACATTCTTGGCAAATGCCTTTGCATTGGTTCGTCTGGTGGCAGTCCAAGAATTTCACCTTTACCGACACTACAAGAGAGACCCCCCACCATCCCCCCGCCACGGCCCACTTAATCCTGGCCACATTCCGAAAACCAACAAAATAAAACCGCGCTACTAGGTCCGCAGTCACCACCACATTACCACCAACGCGGTTACTGTAAAGGTGCATATAACCACGGACACGTGTAGAGGACACGTAGTGCCTCAAAAACATCCCCCTCCTCCTCCAACAGGGAAAACAAACATTCTTGGCAAATGCCTTTGCATTGGTTCGTCTGGTGGCAGTCCAAGAATTTCACCTTTACCGACACTACAAGAGAGACCCCCCACCATCCCCCCGCCACGGCCCACTTAATCCTGGCCACATTCCGAAAACCAACAAAGTAAAACCGCGCTACTAGGTCTGCAGTCACCACCACATTACCACCAACGCGGTTACTGTTAAGGTACATATTACCAGTCTGACTGGGGCATGCAGAGACACCTTGACAGAATGAATAGTGTGTGACACATAGGTTCCCCATTGCTATGCCCACGTGTGCAGCTCCTGATGGCGGTGGCACAGGATTCTATTTCTCATTGCTTCTGTACAGCATTGTGGGCCATCGCCCCGCCACTTTTAAGGAGGGTCGCTGCCTAGCCGTGCCAACCTCTGCAGTGTGTGCCTGCGGTTCCTCCTCATGGCAGACGCACTTCTAAATAGACATGAGGGTGGTGAGGCATTAGGGCAGCTGAAGGCTGTGCAGGGACACTTTGGTGTGCGCTGTGGGGGGGAGGGGGGGCGGTTGGGCAGCATGTAACCCAGGAGAAGTGGCAGTGGAGTTTCATGCAGGCAGTGATTGTGCTTTGTTGGAGGTAGTGTGGTGCTTAGCTAAAGTATGCCATGCTAATGAGGGCTTTTCAGAAGTAAAAGTTTTTGGGAGGGGGGGGGGGGGGGCCCACTCTTGCCGGTATTGTGGCTTAATAGTGGGACCTGTGAACTTGAGATGCAGCCCAACATGTAGCCCCTCGCCTGCCCTATCCGTTGCTGTGTCGTTCCCATCACTTTCTTGAATTGCCCAGATTTTCACACAAGGAAACCTTAGCGAGCATCGGCGAAATACAAAAATGCTCGGGTCGCCCATTGACTTCAATGGGGTTCGTTACTCGAAACGAACCTTCGAGCATCGCGAAAAGTTCATCCCGAATAACGAGCACCCGAGCATTTTGGTGCTCGCTCATCTCTAATAATTAGATATATGCAATACCTCTCAAGAGCCTATATATATATCAATTGTCTAGTAAAAGACATTTCTAATTATGTCTGGATTTAAAATGTTAGTTCGCTTTTACAAAATTTTACAGAATGTTTTGGTGCACTTTTCATAAGATTTTGTTGTTTCTACAGTCTTCCCATTGTCCTTCCCTGAATGCCTCCTCTCATTCCTACAGCACTGTGAGTACTTAATAAACTTATAAATGCCCATTATTTAAATTTGCAATTATGCCCTCACTTTAAACAATATTAAATGAAACAGTTAAAACTCCATTAAATATCTCAGTATAATATTCAGATATTTCTCATTGTTCAGCAAGTAAACAAGTTTTAAAATTGTAACCCAATGAACATTTTTTTTAATTTGATAACCTTTTTAAAATGCCTCCAGCCTACCTTTAAGGCTGGAGCTGCTGCCGGATTTTCTTGTTTGTTGTTTTGGGTTCTCTTACCACCCGCCTCAATCGAGACACCAGTGATTAGTACTGGATCTCGAGTACTTTAGTAGCACTAGAGGGCATTATGTTGTATACATAGGGTTGGGATAACAACAACAAAGGTTTTTTTCTTGGGTTAGAGTGTAGAAACCTATCTAGGTGCTGCAAATATATGTCTACACAGAATGGGACCTAATGGCACTATATACCCGTAAGGTGCTCTTCCATTTTTATCTTGGCAGCTTATATTATTTGGGCATCAGGCTTGCGGATGCATCTAATAGTTAACATCTGCATAGCTGGATAGCCACTGTTGATTCTGACAGATGGTCATTTTTTCATACAGCAGATAATTAATATCTCTTTGGGAGGTGTGGAATTACATCTAATTCTCCGCCACGTTGAGACATTTATTAGAGATGAGCGAGCACCAAAATGCTCGGGTGCTCGTTACTCGGGACGAAATTATCGTGATGCTCGAGGGTTCGTTTCGAGTAACGAACCCCATTGAAGTCAATGGGCGACCCGAGCATTTTTGTATATCGCCGATGCTTGCTAAGGTTTTCATTTGTGAAAATCTGGGCAATTCAAGAAAGTGATGGGAATGACACAGCAACGGATAGGGCAGGCGAGGGGCTACATGTTGGGCTGCATCTCAAGTTCCCAGGTCCCACTATTAAGCCACAATAGCGGCAAGAGTGGGCCCCCCCCTCCCAACAATTTTTACTTCTGAAAAACCCTCATTAGCAATGCATACCTTAGCCAAGCACCACACTACCTCCAACAAAGCACAATCACTGCCTGCATGACACTCCGCTGCCACTTCTCCTGGGTTACATGCTTATAGCCGGTTCCACTGAAAGCAATGGGCTGCCGGCGTGCGCGGGATGAATTGTCGGGAAGGGCTTAAATATAGAAGCCCTTCCCTGCAATTCATCCAGAAATGTGTAAAAATAAAAAAAATATATATATTTACCTTGTCCCGGCAGACGGAGTTCAGCGCAGCCTACAGTGGGTGTGAAGGGGGTGTGAGTCAGACCTGCCCCCTGATTGGCTCAGCCTGAGCCAATCAGAGGCAGGTCTGACTCACACCCCCTTCACACCCACTACCGGTGTGAATGATTTGTCTTCTATATGTTCTCAATGGGGTCGGCGCTGCTGCCGCCAGCCCCGTTGAGCGCATATAAAGAAGAGAACAGGAATCGCAGATCGCAGACAGGTGCGATCTGCGATTTCTGACTATGGCCTAAGAAGGACCGTTGGGGTTCTTGAAGCCTAAAATAACTCCTAACGCTCTCCCTATAGCAGCTCCGGCATCAGCAGCACTGTCCCTGATCTCTGTCAGAATGCATCTGTGGCGAGCCGCGGGCGGGCAGATTTTAATACTCGGGTGACACCTGATCTCGCCAGCCACTCACTGCAGGAGGGTGGTATAGGGCTGGAACATCACAGGAGGAAGTTGTAATGCCTTCCCTGTCTTTCTATTGGCCAGAAAAGCGCGCAAATTTCTCAGGGAAGAAAATGAAAGTAACTTGAACACCGCGTGGTACTCGTCTCGAGTAACGAGCATCTTGAACAAGCTAATACTCGAACGATTATCAAGCTCGGACGAGTACGCTCGCTCATCTCTAATATTTATCTAATCTAAACAATCTGCCTGTAAAAACCTTGGAAGTATGCTCTGGGAACATCAGCTATAGCAACCAGGCTTACCCCTTGGCGTTGGATCCTAATTAGAGATGAGCGAACACCAAAATGTTCGGGTGTTCGTTATTCGTAACGAACTTCCCGTGATGCTCGAGGGTTCGTTTCGAACAACGAACCCCATTGAAGTCAATGGGCGACCGGAACATTTTTGTATTTCGCCGATGCTCGCTAAGGTTTTCATGTGTGAAAATCTGGGCAATTCAGGAAAGTGATGGGAATGACACAGTGACGGATAGGGCAGGCGAGGGGCTACATGGTGGGCTGCATCTCAAGTTCACAGGTCCCACTATTAAGCCACA
Organism: Eleutherodactylus coqui; assembly: GCF_035609145.1. Taxonomy (NCBI): domain Eukaryota; kingdom Metazoa; phylum Chordata; class Amphibia; order Anura; family Eleutherodactylidae; genus Eleutherodactylus; species Eleutherodactylus coqui. The sequence goes on along the minus strand of NC_089840.1, from coordinate 84,855,125 downwards.
ATAGCGGCAAGAGTGCCCCCCCCCCCCCCCCCCCCACTGTCAGCATAAAGATCGTCCTCCTCTGGCACAGCTGTAACAGCTGTAGCAGAGAAGAACGATGTTTGCCCATTGAATTCAATGGAACCGGCAATACAGCCGACTCCACTGAATGCAATGGGCTGCCGGCGATCGCAGGATGAATGGTCGGAAAGGGGTTAAATATATAACCCCTTTCCTGCAATTCATCCAGAAATGTGTTACACTAAAAATATATACCGGCGTATAAGGCGACCGGGCGTATAAGACGACCCCCCAACTGTCACCTTATACGCCGGTAATACAGTGGAGCAAAGAATAAAAAGCATTACTTACGTTTTTAGATGATCTGCGGCGCTCCTGCAGGCTGTCACTCCCTCCTGGTCCACGGCAGACAAGCTTTCTCCACGAAAGACTTTAAATCCCTGCCTCCAGAAGCACATGTGCCTTCAGCCAATCACAGCCAATGACAATGATGTCATTGAATGGCTGTGATTGGCTGTGTTTCTGGAGGCGGGGATTTCAAGCCTTGAAATCCCCGCCTCCAGAAACACAGCCAATCACAGCCATTCAATGACATCATTGTCATTGGCTGTGATTGGCTGAAGGCACGTGTCTTTCTGGAGGCAGGGATTTAAAGTCTTTCGTGGAGAAAGGAATACTCTGCCGTGGATTAGGAGGGAGCGACAGCCTGCAGGAGCGCCGCAGATCATCTAAAAACGTAAGTAATGCTTTTTATTCTTTTCTCCACTGTATTACCGGCGTATAAGGTGACAGTTGGGGGGTCGTCTTATACGCCCGGTCGCCTTATACGCCGGTATATATTTTTAGTGTAACACATTTCTGGATGAATTGCAGGAAAGGGGTTATATATTTAACCCCTTTCCGACCATTCATCCTGCGATCGCCGGCAGCCCATTGCATTCAGTGGAGTCGGCTGTATTGCCGGTTCCATTGAATTCAATGGGCAAACATCGTTCTTCTCTGCTACAGCTGTTACAGCTGTGCCAGAGAAGAAGGATTTGTCTTCTATATGTTCTCAATGGGGTCAGCGCTGCTGCCGCTGGCCCCATTGAGCGCATATAGAATGCATCCATAGCGAGCAGCGGGAGGGGCAGACTTTCATATCAGGCGGACACCTTATCTCCCCAGCCACTCACAGCAGGGGGGTGGTATAGGGCTTAAACGTTGCAGGGGGAAGTTGTAATGCCTTCCCTGTCTTTATATTGGCCAAAAAAAAGCGCTAACGTCTCAGGGAAGAAAGTTTAATTTACCAGAACACCGCATGGTGTTCGTTACGAATAACGAACATCCCGAACACCCTAATATTCGCACGAATAGCAAGCTCGGACGAACGCGTTCGCTCATCTCTAATCCTAATTCATCCGGTTCTATTTACCCGGTTCTATTTTTATTTTTGCATGGCTCCTGATGAACCGTGAAGGCGGTAGAAACGCGTCGAGCCTGAGCATCTTATGAGCCTGAACATCTTATAAATAAACCCTAAGTGGTTTATAAATACACAAAATTGAGACAAGAATTACATCTCTTGAGCCTAAATGCTCCTTAATAGAACCTGAAGTGTTCTGTAATATAGAGAACCTGGACAGGAAGTATACCCTCTCAAGTATTGTTGGTATCTTATACTTCTTGGATCCTCGATACGAGTATGCACCACTGTTTTTCTTTCTCTACCAGATAAAACCGTGATTATCATACTTTCGAAAAAAAAGAGTGTGGATGTTATTCGAACTGTTTCCTTTGTAGTAGAGAATACGTAAATCGGTCTTCTGGGCAATTTGGCTGAGTAGTCCGAAAAAGGTGCAATAAAACATAAGGAATCATCTGTAAAGGAATCTTTTTTCTATCACTATATGTCCTCTTTATGAGGCCCTTGTTTTCAGTAAAGATTATTTGATTTTATTTAAACTTTATTAAAGGTTACGTTTTAGTCTATTAAAGGATTTCAGACTGTGAAAATACCGAATTTTTCTACTGATCCCCCTGCAGCTGTGATTTTTTTTAAAATGCTATTTAGAATGCTTTACAATATAATCATTCATGTACCTTAAAAGATTCAGGGCTAATCAAAATTTAGCTTACAAATTTAATAATTCACAGTTTTCCATGACACATTTTGAATTTCATTCTCACATCTAAAAATCTAAGGTATAATTTCTATATTTTGTTTGATCTTGTAGATCTTTTTTTTTTTGCTAATCTTAAAATTCTACTGTACAGCACTCAATTATAGATGAACATGTGTTTCCAACCGAAGCTGTAACCAAAAATCTGAGTCATTCATCATACTAATTGTAGTTTAATGAAGAAAGTGCCTCTAGCTGAACATAGCCATTATTCCAGACTCAATAGTTGAAAAAAAATATGTAAGCCTTTCAGGTTAATTTTGTACTGCATAGGTTAATTTTACATTCATCTATAAATTAGAATGGCAGTAACAGAAAATAAACAATTAATAAAGCCAGAAACTATTTTGGGGAAAAATATAAATTCTTGCAACAATGGACAATTGATAAAACAGTGGTATTACTTGGTTAGTTTATGTATATACCGTGTATACTCGAGTATTAGCCGAGTCAAACGATCTTATCACAAAAAATGGTTTAACTTATTGACTCGTGTATAAGCCTAGCTATACTCGAGTATATACTAGGTAGAAAAACCCCGCAATGCTCACCTCCCACCTGGCGTCTTTGTCCCTGGCGCGATGCTCTCCCCGGCGGTGGGGCAAGCTGCTTCAGACATCTTCCCGCTGTCCTCTCCATGGCTTGGTTTTGAATTCCCCCGCCATCAGCGCTGTGTAACTAATCGCTGTGATTTGATCGAGCGCCAGCCAATCATAGACGACGCTCGATCAACCAATCACAGCCATTCAGTGTTGTCATTTACTGAATGGCTGTGAATGATCCAGTGTCAGTTATGATCGGCTGGCGCTTGATCCAATCACAGCGCTTACTAACACAGCGCTGACAGTGGGGGAATTCAAAAGCGAGCCAGGGAGATGACAGCAGGGAGAAATCTGAAGCAGTTTGCCACACCACCGGGGAGAGCATTGCGCCGGGGACATAGACTCTGGCTGAGAGGTGATATTGCTGTTTTTTTTTAACCTCACTCGAGTATAAGCCGAGGGGGGCTTTTTGTGCTGAAAAACTCGGCTTATACTCGAGTATATATGGTAATTTAGAAGTATGAAACTCTCATTCAAAGTGAGGTAAATTATTTGTGAGTGGGGCTCATATGCACTAACACCACTCTAAGACATTATACTGCTGAGGTGACCCAGGTCTTTTGAGAGTCTAGGAACACCCTATTTTCCCGCTCTCGACTTTCACACCATTCCCTCTACCAATCTGCACGACAAGAAGCCAATCAGCAGCCAGCTGTTGCCAAGCAGTTAAGAAAGGGGGAAACAGGGGGTTTCCGACATACAGCACCTTCTATGTCTCCTAAGTAGGTGTTAGGAGGGACTTGTTATTTGTATAACACCAACTTATTCTGCAGCGCTTTCACGTAATTTATGTTTTATTTGTTACCTCAGTTTTTTAGGTTTTTTTTTTCACACTTTTTGCTGTGCAGGATAAAAAGCATGTTCAATTTATTGTACACGTTGTTACGGCTACGAAAATACCAAATATACTAGAAAAAACACAAAAAAGGTTCCTTTTATATTTTTTTAGTTTTCTTTTTTTAACATTATTTTTATCTTTTTTTATGCTTTTCAAGTCTCTGTAGGGGACTTGTACAATCACAACTATGATCGCTATAATAAGGCATTGCAGGACTTCTGTCCTGCAATGCCTTATCGCTTGTTATAGTGATCATAGGTACTGGCAATGCAGGATGCTTGTATCTGGCGTGGCATGGCAACCTGTCGGTCTCTCCGCAATCTCATCGCGAGAGTCCGATGCCGCTTTATCAGCATACTGCCGGATCATCAAAGCTGCGGTTAGGGTTCTCTGGATCTATCAGATCGCCCTGTTTCTGGAAAATAAGGGGCAGATGCTTTTCAGAAATATTTTATCTTGTAGAAAACTGTGTTGTATAGTCAGAAAAATATGGCATTTTACTTTTGGTAGCATTACATTGCTGTTTCAAGGGATCGACAGACATATTTTAAGATAAATTGATTTAATGTTTATTTAAACAAGAGTTCTGGCTCGAGAGGCACTAGTAATAAAGACTAAGAAACTGTAAACTAGAATAGACTACAAGTAAATAGAGTAAGACTGCATCCTGTTTAAACCTCCTGTTTTCTTTAAGCTTTTTAAAAAGATTGACTTTTTTAGCAGGAAATAACTGGAAGCTTTTTAAGAACAGCAGTCTGTTTTTTCACAGATCCATCTTATCAGTATTCATTGTCTGTATCCATTTTCAATTGATCCATTTTTTTGTTTATTTGTCACTTTTTTTAATGCTACTTATTTACAATTTAAAGTTAATTTTTAAAAATGGACTTCAAAAGTGATGGGGCAACAGAATGCCTTTCCTGTAGCACCCTAAATTGCAATGCATATATTTGCATTGTAATAAAAACACATTTGTTAGGATTTTTTAACAGAAAAACAAGACTACCCCCATTTGTTTATATTAAAAAAGGATCCTATCGGACATTTAACAAAAATGGAACAAACAGACGCTTTTAAATATGACAGGAGCCTACATTGAAAATCTATGGATCTTCTAAAAGATCAGTTTAAAAGAATAAATAAGGCCACCTTCAAAATATCTGCTAATCCTAACGGTTCACTTACTTTTGCTGTTCACAAACATGTGGTATATGATCATTTTCCTCAATAAATAAATGGCCAAGTCTTATATTTTGGACTCCTTTTTTACTTATTTCTCTTTATTTATTTTTAGGACCCGTATGAACATCTGATTTAGTTTTAGGTCAGATATAAGTAGAAATAAAGACAATTTTGAAGGGTTCACAATCTTTCAAGCATCACTGTAAATTAAAGCAATATATAGGGAGAGACTAACCTACTAACTTACTTACTGAACCACTTTTATTACATTATTATAACATTATCATTCACTATGCACATAATCTGCTATTTATTTTATACTCTCTGTGCTATTACATTTCTAGTGTCAAGGGATTACAATGAGATTTCCATCAATCTATTTGTCTACTCATGAAATGTGTAACTTTAATAAGTCCAAAAAGGAGAGCAACAAATTTAATACAATATTTTTCCCAAGCAATTTACTGTGTGCATAGTATGATTAAATATATTAGATGGAAACGTGGCTCATAAAAAGCAATGGAAAATAAAAGACAAGTCAAAAAGAGAGAATTTGCCTTGCATATGACCTACTTACTAAAATATAGTAACTGTGTAAGATAAACAAGGGAATTGGTGTGCATCTAGAAATGAGGCCCCTCTTTTACTTCTGAAAAGTAGTGGATAAAATTTAGATAATTAGTTAAATCCCCTAATGTACATTTACTACTGGAATTGTTACCTTTAATAGCAGCATTTATTCAATAATAAAGAAAGGCAATGGTAGGGTAACTTCCATCTCAAGGTCAAGATCATTGGTAGAATACAGACCGACATTTATAGCTCGGCAGACCATACTGAAGCACCATTTTTTTTAATACTTTCATTAATCAATTGAAGCTTGTATTTTTTCTTTTACAATTTGTAGTGAATTAAAATTTTTTCTTACCTGTGGCTATTTAACCCTTTCCAATCCACTGTCTGACGTCTGAAGACATTCTGATTGAAGCCTGTGCAGCTCCGATGTCAGAAGATGTCTGGCAGGATATTCTTACTGTATATTACTGGTTTCTCTGCTGTCGGGGGCCTCTCCAGCATGTCCCATACCCAGTACTGGCTCTAGCCAGCAGATGGCACCATTGTATAATGGCAGAAAGAGAAAGCCCCCTAGGAAACCCTGAATCCAAAATTTGATTGCAAAGGGTTAAAGAACCTCTTCAACATTTTTTGCCTACGTAATAGCGCGTAGGCTACTAATAGAATAATGTAAAGACCCTTGTGTAGACTTCTTTTAGTTGATATGCCATATATCTTTGCTCCTTCATCCTTTCTAATATAGTTCCCCTAAATGCCCTTTTACATGGGACAATTATTGTTGTAGTTGTTCAAAACCCTGTGCTCCTGTGGGGTTTTGAAGGATAGTTGTCCCGAGTAGATGCATGCAGAAACTGAACGACTGGACAAGAGTTGTCCAGTTTTAAGTGTGCTTACAAACCAAAAGCAACATAGTTCAGTGTAAACAGCAGCCGTTCAGTACTGAGCAACTGCTGCCTACAGTGAATCGAGAGGGTCGTGGGGAGAGCACTCTCCCCCCAGCGGCTTCGCCTCCCTGCTGGCCGCCCTGTGAGCAAACCAACGATACTCGCTCCTGTGTAACAGCATAGGAGTGAGTATACATGGGGATGAGTGTCAGGCATCATTTGCCCTGACACTCATCCCATGTAAAAGGGCCTTAATACAGTCTACATTTTCCATTATGTCTCACTCTGTCTTTGGTTCAGTCCTATCTAATGGCAGCAATTGGCAGATCCATAACATAAAACTGATGTCCTTTACTTCTAAAAGTAAAATGGGATTGTTCTCAGTAAGAGAAACAAAGTAATCTTGTAGATATGGTGCATTTTGATAATTTACAAAACGACATAATGTTACAGCAAGCTTTCAAATCACATTTTGCTCTACTTAATATGTTACCAAACTTTTTTCTTTCCATAAAAGTAAAAGACACACTGCAGAGTCCCCAGTATATTTTGTTGAAATATAGCTTCACCCTACTTTCCCTGCCTCCAGCTGATAATAGATTTCTGCCTGTTAGCACGTACAAGCAACAAGTTTGGAAGAGCAGTGTGAAGCTACATCTCATAGAAATATACTGGAGATTTTGAACACAGCACTCAAAAATATGCTGTAGTGGCTTAGTGTGAGTAAAGGGTGTTTTATAACTCTGCAGCTAATCATTACATGGATTCACCAATTATATCACTGCACTTAGGGCTCAATTACACGGACGCATCTGGGCGCCGATGTACCCGTGTTCCTGCAGGATAAGATGGCCGCACTGCAGGGGCAGACGACTCTCCGCACAGCCGGAAGAAAGAACACATGACCAGCTACATTGACGGTCATGTGTTCTTTCTTCCGGCGGCGCGGCCGTCTTCTTCGTGCAGTAACACGGGTGCATTGGCGCCCGGATGCATTGGCGCCCGGATGCACCCATGTGACTGTGCCCCTATGCTGTTTTAGGATAGAATTATATCCTCAACAGCACTCTATACAAGGGAATACATAGATTGAGATTACACTACTGCTCATAATGAAAAGGTTTAAAATGTCTGGATATAACTAAATTTGGTAGAAGCAAATTATACTGGTAGAATATCACTTATGTTTTAATAATAATAATAATAATAAACTTTATTTGTAGAGCGCCAACATATTCTGCAGCACTTACATAGACAGGGGGGAATACAGAAAGACAAAATACAAACATTACAGAACCACGGTTACATATAGTAATCAGTTGATGGAAACAATAGGGGTGAGGGTCCTGCTCCAACGAGCTTACATACTACAAGTAATGGGGTGATACAGAAGGTAAAGGGGCTGGAGATGTGCATGGTATGGCGAGGTGGAGAGTGAGCGATGCTCTACACATAGACAATGGTCAGACATTTAGCCATGTGACGGCAGAAACGGTATGACCGCAGGAGCGGTTTATGATGGCTAGCAGGGATTGCAGTCAGTAGGTCAGGGAGCATGTTATCAGGCGGAGTACAGAGAGGTTTGTTTAGGGAATGCGGTATGCCTCCCTGAAGAGGTGCGTTTTTAGAGCACGCCTGAAGTTCTGCGAGTCCTGGATTGCTCGGGTAGCCTTTGGTAGTGCGTTCCAGAGGACCGGTGCTGCTCTGGAGAAGTCTTGGAGGCGGGAATGAGAAGTTCGAATGAAAGGGGCACTCAGTCTGGTTTCATTAGCAGAGCGGAGAGCCCGGGCTGGTTGATGGATTGAGATGAGGGAGGCGATATAGGGTGGCGCTGCACTGTGGAGGGCTTTGTGGATGAAGGTAGCGAGTTTGAATTGAATTCTGTATTTAACGGGCAGCCAGTGCAGTGACCGGCACAGGACAGAGGCGTCCGAGTAGCGGCTGGACAGGAAGATGAGCCTGGCTGCCGCATTCAGGATGGACTGGAGACGGTAGAGTCTGGTGCAGGGGAGGCCGATCAGCAACGAGTTGCAGTAATCGAGCCGGGAGTGGATGAGGGCGACAATAAGCGTTTTTAACGTCTCCACAGTGAGAAAAGAGCGGATTCTCTAAAATAATTGCAATAAAACCGTACAGTACACAAAAAGTACTCCATTATAGCATCCCCCTAAGGACTTCAGTATGTTGATGATGTAGTGATAATGCTTTAGGGAAGAATTGTATAAAAAGTAAGAATTAAGATTTTAATAGTAAAATGTTTCTGTGCTAATTGCAACTATTAATGCATCATCAAATTGCATGCATATATACAAAATAAAACACTGTCCATGATTTAGAGTTAAAATGGTCTGCATGTATAAAAAAGGTTTTCTATGCCTCAGTTGAACATCTTGCACATTCGTTGATGCACCTACAGTATCATACACAATTCAGCTAGTGCACTGCCTTTGTATCCCTATATCTAGAAAATTAAGGTGATAGATGAATGAACATAATTCTGTTGTCTTGAAAAAAAAATAATACTCTAGTGGGTACAACTAACAGTTTTTGAAACAGAAATTGGAAAAGAAATTAGCCTTGACAGCTCTGTATGCATAGGAACATTACTCATCCTGTTTGGAGTTATCCACCTGCAACAGCATCCAGGCTTGACTTTCCAGTGTCTGACATTTTGCAATTACTCAAACACAAACACACTTGCCAAGCTTACTTCATGCTGACTGGAAATTGGCTAAGGTGTCTGTTTGTTGGATTTTGTACAGAGAATGCCAGTAAATATGTAATTAGAGAAGAACATGAAGAAACTGCTTAAAGGAGTTTTCCCATTAGTTAAAATTGCTCCGCAGCCATTCTGTACTTCTTGGTTGCTGTTGACCAGGACATGTGACTGCTGTAGCCAATCACTGGGCACAGCAGTGACTTTTATAGCTGGTGATTGGCTACAGCAGACACGCATCGTGATCAGCAGCAACCCAGAAGTGCAGAGTGGCTGTGAATCAATGTTAAGTAATGGGGAAACCCCTTTAAGTTATAGAGCTTATATAATTATACATAAATAATTATATCTTTATGTACACTAGCATTATTTCTAACCAGAGCAAGTACCGCTATATAGTGGGTTAGCCTGGCCATATACATTAGATAGCTATTCTTAGTCAGCTGACAGCCATTGCTCCTGCCCACCCTATACATGCAAGTGCAGCTCAGCCAAGTGTGCATGTGTTCTAAATGTAGATAGGGGAGTAAGTCACTAACATACACTGCTGATGGTGGCTTCTGTCCCCAAGAACAAATGGATTGAGCAAGTCCAAATGCACAATCCTAATCCAATCCTAAATCCTATCATTTTACTTTAGTGGAGTTTGATGGTCACCAGGCACATTAGAAATCAACAGGTGTGGCTAATATACAGAGTGATTCAAATGTCAGAGCCACCCACAATAACTTCTGAATAAAAAGAGATGTGAATTGAAAACTTTGCAGAACACTTAGATGGTGGGAGAAATGGTCATCTGGGCAGTGTTTCCGATCCCAAGGTGTTGACAGCTATGCTAGCTGTTTCTATAAAGAGTTCACAGAAAAACACCAAAAGACTGGCATCGGGACACAGTGTGAGTCAACAAACCATTGTAAAGATCCTCAAGACAAATACAAGTGACACTCATACAAATGACCAGTTCTCAGTTTGTCCTGGACACTACCAGTTTCCTTGAACTTCTGAATCAGTTCCTGACAGTTCATGCACTCACTGGCTGTCTTCCTTGGTGTTCTTGGTTACCAGCCATCAGGATTATCTCAATTCCAGGAATGTTAATAGCATCTTTTGGTACCCTAAAAGCATGTGATTAGTGTTTTCCATGCTACATAATTCAACATAACAACTTTATTAATACTCAACATGATATCATGCATAACTCAAAGAAAGTTGTAAATATCGAAAACAAATAGCACACCAATTTCTGATGAAGTTCCACTCTTAAATTATGTATCCTATGACCCATTTTTCAGTTACATTTATTGGGCTGAATCTAAGGCCTTATTCACACAAGCATTTTTACGCAGCTAATTCAGCTGTGATAAAAAATCGTGACCATCTGAAGCATTGGATTCCAATGCATTCATTCAGATAACCAATTTTTAGCTACGTAAAAACATTGCTCCGGGAATTATATGACATCGGTGACCAAATGTCTCATGCAATTCAAGATCTATATGTTTTAGTGTGAATCTTCTGGACTTTGGAGGAAAATTCCAAAACATTTTCAATGGTCATTTTATTTTTGTCTTCAGAAAGATGTTATGGCATCAGACTACAGGAAAATGACATTAAATTGGTATGAGGTCTCAGAAGAAAAATTCAAGTGAGACATATTAAAGGGTTTGAATTAAAACCTGGAGTTTTGCAATGAAGGCCTGCTTAATCTGAAAATAATAATCTCATTGTACTAGTCAAAAGGCCCCTTCTCATGCCATGATGTTTCAAACCACTGTCTAATGTTTGGTGGTTTGAAAACTAATTGGCAAAGAATTATCCATATTTCCATCAAGATGATCCTGACAGCATGTGTGGTAAAAACTCAATGTGGGAAAAAAAACATTGCTGCCTATCAATGGTTGTCATGAGAGCAATGTGCATCATGGCATTGCCTAATGTTATAGCGCAACTGGTTTTGACATTTAGTAGTCCTATGATTAATACCTTAGGAGTAGCATAATGAAGAAAAAGTTTGATTACTGGTCTTAATTTACACTGGTCAATGTTTGTAATGATCACTTGAAAAAGAGCACAATATTATTGTATAGACTCAATGTGCCCATACACCTTAGATATCTGTCGGAGGTTCCTGACTCTTCCATGCACATGCACTCTCTGCTAAATATGTGTTTTTAATGGGCAAAGATTACAGATGAGCGAGTATACTCGCTAAGGGCAATTGCTCGAGCGAGCATTGCCTTTAGCAAGTACCTCCCCCTCTCGAGACTGAAGGTTCGGGTGCCGGCAGAGGGCACGGAGCTGCGAGGGAGAGCGGGGCGGAACAGAGGGGAGATCTCTCTCTCCCCCCGGCTCCCTCCTGCTGACAGCTGCTACTCACCGCTCCCCCGTGCTGGCACCCGTACCTTCAGTCTCGAGCGGGGGAGATACTCGCTAAAGGCAATGCTCGCTCGAGCAATTGCCTTTAGCGATTATACTCGCTCATCTCTAGCAAAGATAAATGTGCGACTATCAGATTCTTTGGACAGTAGAATATCTCCTGGATACAATAAATTATTGTACGTGTTCAATTAGAGAGCTTAATCACCCCTACACACTGTAATCGGATAAGTCTCCCAAAGTCAACGGGCTCTGCCAACTTACATCTAATTTGTATGGCCACTTTCACACAAACTGTCAATCATGTCAAGTTGTATGCTTTCATTTTCCTGATAGGACAGTTGTAGTGGAGATGTATAGCTGGCCACATCTCCCATCTATCAAATCTAGCTACTTGTTGGGGTCCCAAGAATGAGACCTGTGGTAATCAGCTGAATGCAATGGTGGCCCTCATATGTAAGAGATTGTCTATGATGAAGCAACCTTCTTGAAAACAGTTATTGCTAATGTTATGTTATTGCAAAAGAGAGATTGGTGAAAAATTATAAAATTAGAGAAATAAATAAAAACAGAATGAAAATATAAAAAATGTTATTGTTTTATGGGAAAGTGAAAAAGAGTGCTAAGTTGGGTATAACTGAATTCCAGTTATTATATATGACTGTATTAGGGATGCTTTTATTTAATTTTTGCACTTTTTTGAAGTAGTTTTAACTGCACGTCTTTTTTTAAACTAAAGAGAAATGGATTAGACAATCCAATTTGGAAAGCTTCAGAAAAACTGTTTTAGAAAAAGTCTACCAAATATTGTGTCCAATATTAAAAGTGTTGTCCAGGAGTTAGAAAAAATCAGTCAACTTCGTATGTGACAAAATAACAAAAAATACAATACTTACCTTTTAAATCCTGTTCTTATCCAATGCCAATGCCTCATTTCCTTGTTGGTCTTTGTCGACATGCCAGTGGTAATGCAGGTAAGTATGACACATCATAGGTCCCGCCATGCAAACAATATTTCGCAGGGGATTTAATAAGTGACTTTTGACTTCTAGACAACCCCTTTAATACTTTATTCACTTAAAGAAATGTTGGTTGTAATCTTGGCATACAGATTGATGCACAACTAAGATATTACTTGTAGGGCTACTAAATCATCTTCCATCCACATTACTAAGAAAATCTATTTCAAAAATAAAATATTGATGGCTCTATAGTAACATCCCATAGAGGGAAATGGCTTTGCACAGCATTGTTTATTTCATTATAAATGACCATTGATGTGCTTTCAAGAGTGAATATCTCTATGTACATGATGTTCTTCATGTATTCAAGTAGATAATTTATGATATGTGAAATATGAAACATTTTGAAATCTAAAATGGAACTCCATGTTTAAGAGTAAACCCTAGAGAGCATACAATGCCGGAGAAAGCCTGACAACTATAGCAGGTCAGAACACAATAAAAAAGGTTATTGTTCTCTTTTGTAAGAGGCTTTGAACTATCTTTCTTGGCAAAGATAAATGTACTGTGTACAGTGGTTGAACACATAGCACAAAATGCCTGGAATTATAAGTGAAGTAGTTGCATCTGGGTTATGTGTAACGCCTAGATTTCAACATGGGCTTATTTTAACCAGATCAGTAAAATTGTCCTTTTGCTTGTTTAAAGGGGTTTTGTCATTAAAAGAAAAATTATCTAAACTTACCTATTCCTTCCCTGTCTGTCTCCTTATCACATCTTCTCCTGGTTGAGCTTCTCCAGTGCCCCAGGTCAGCTCACTGCAGGCTGGGCCCAGCTTGTTATGAAGGCTGCTTTATCACAAACTCCTTCCTGCTGGGTCAGTGAAGGTCACATCCCTGTGCTGTAGCTTCACTGCCTAGGAAGGAATTGTAATCTATTTCAGAGACAGCTCGCATGAGCAATCTCTGAAGATAGGCAGTCCTCTTGCTGGCCTGTGAGCTGTGACATAGCGTACATTGGCAGACTGCCAACCTAATGTACGTAACCACACAGGAAGGAGCAGAATCAGGCAGCTGGAGGTGAAGTGAGCCCCTGGACTGCGGGAGACAGGAGAAGATAAGGGAGGTAAAGATCTGGTAAGTAGACTGATGGGGGAGGAATAGATAAGTATAGCATTTTTCTTTTTTAGGTGCAGAACCCCTTTAAGGCCTCACTTCCACAGGCAGATTTTTGCTATGGAAAAATGATTCTTCATGCACACGAGCAGAAACCATTTGCGGTTTCAGCTTGCAGATGAAAAATTGCAGCATGCTCCATTTTACTGAGTTCCCACACGGACAGCATTGCAGACAGGCCGCAAAAAAAATCCCTCTGTACTGCGCATGTGCACTAGCGTGACGGCTAGCATGTCCACATACAGAAGAAAGAAGATACGGACAAGTACATAGGGTCGCTGGCTGCAAGTATGGGTGGATTCCATGCGGGAGTTCCCATGCGGTATCCGCATGTGCCGCAGGCATGAGGCCTAACGGCACTTTTGCACGAGCCAACTAATTCGCTGAAAAATGGCTCCAATTTCAAGCAATAGTTGTCCCTCATAAATGCGAGTCCCGACAGGATGCTGAGCGAAAAATCACTCATTAGTTGCTAGACACTTCATTTCATTGAAACAAAGTGACTAGTAAGTGACTTCTTTCTCAGTGTTTCATCTTTGAAGGACTGCCTGTTGAATGGAGGTGGGCGGCTGGAAGAGATCTCCATTACACTCTGCCATCATTCTGTCATGTTCTGCCTGAGCATAAGATGCACCATGCCCAGGATGAATATAAGGTTGTGTTCAGAGTGAGTGAACTGTGGAACAAAGTAAAATATATAATCAAAACAAAAGGAGGAAGGGACAGACTCACCCTGACTACTAAGACAAAAACCACCCTGCCTAAAAGCAAAGTTATCGCCTCGATAAAGGCCTCCCCATACCTCATGCCTTGGCATGAACAAACAAAAGGACCTCTTAGCTTTACAGCAGAACTCTTACCACCATGAACACATCCATTCTCCACAAAGACTGAGAAAATTATCAGCAACAACCAGACCAATAAGCAGATTTAAATAATGACCGAGGTAATGCAGTTGGATAGAGTTCCACAAACACCAGGTTAAAATCTACGTAGGAAATAACAGAACAAAATGAGGGACAGGAGAAACACTGAAGAGAAACAAACAAATGACCAAAGTAACACCTAAAGAAATAAAAGCATAAACATCAACCTGTTGGACAGACAGGAATAGTGCAGTCAGTCCGACTACACGTCAAGACCACCGTGCCATGACCCTGTCTAGGCGAACAGACAGTAATACATTCACTGCAGGGGGAAAAATCACTCATGTGAATAAGTCCATTCTAAAGAATGGAGTTAATATTCGTGCGAGCTTTGAGAGTCTCACAACTCACCAAAGTCACACGAGATTCTCACCAGTGTAAATATAGCCTTAGAGCATCTTCAATGCTTGAAACATGTAAGCAAGTAAGGCAGATTTTAAGGTGCGAGTGTCTGTGCTCTGTGCGATGCCAGTCATGCTAAAAAATGTCTGTCAGGACACGCTATGGGGCATGTAAATACGGCCTCACTGTGAGGACTTGATGCATCTAGTGCAATTTTAATTAATCTCAATAAAGATAATTGGATTTTATGCCACCAGTTTGTACTGGAGTCCTTTTCCACTACCATTGAATCTACTTGCTGCTGACAAGCTTTCCTCTTGCACCTGGTTGACTAATCCAACACCCTATCCTGGAAATTTCACATGCTATGAGACACTGTGGTAGTGAGCACTTCTCTCGCTTTTGTTTGCTGTTTTAATATCTTTCTCTAGGTTAGGGCTCCTTCAGACGAGCGGATGTTTGTGCCCAGAAACATCTTGCATGCAAAGTTTGGAGAATAGAACCCATTGATTTCAATACATTCATTTTTCATTTCTTTCTTTTTTTGCGCACCCAGTTCTCGACGGTGCAAAAAAATAGCTCCTGCTCTACATTTTACACATTTGCGCACCAAAGAGGCACATAAATGTCTCTGGGAGGTGCAAAAATGTGCATTTATGTAAATGCGGGTATGTGCTAAAGGTATGCGCTAAATGCTGCACATACCCTTCACCTCTTTTGGCTTAAAAGCCATTTAAATCAGGGTGGTGTGATTCCCCGCCCATTTGAACTAGAAGTGCCTGCGCAAACACGCACAGTTGTTGCGCAGGCACAAGCACAAAGTGCACTCATTCTCTATGCAGGAGCGAGCGTATTTTGCAATATGCCCGTGTGTGTCCTATTTTATTTTAAGACAGTTTTTTTTCTAAAGTCCTTTTGTAAGAAATGTGTCAAATATAGCATGCCATTTGTTAAATATGTCACATTTTATGCAGAGTGTACACACAAAGACTGATCTAATGCTGTATCTCAGTAGTGGTGTGCTATATTGAAATAACAACAGTGTACTTGAATAGAAAGGCATGGATGCGCTACATGATGGTATGGCGCACGGGCCTCTGGTGGCCCCAACACATGGACTTCAATTTTGTGCTGTGATAAACAGTAAAACCTAATTATAAAGTTAAAGAGTAGCATGCGAGAAGTAGACAATGGTGGATGACTTCCTGATTATCTGCCCCTATCATAGCAGAAGGAAGCCCCTTCAAGTATGCTTTTCTTACTTCAGTTATAGCAGTGGTTCCACGGACTTAGAGAGATGCGGAAAGCGGATTTCTGCTTCTCACATTACTATTCAATGTTGCAATTAGGTTTTACTCTCTATCTCTTACAGGGGCCGAAAAACACAAAATTGAAATCTATGTTCCAGGGCCCAGTGCTGAATCAGTCCTTTTGATTACACCCTGTAGGGCAAGGTATGGTGCATTTGACTTTATTTAGCATTTTACAATTTAAGCCAATCATATTTCATGAATATAGCTAAAATGTAATTCCATTTATAATCATGCTCTCTTTACTAACAGGAATCAAAGTGGCACACGTAGTGAAAACAGCTATTTTTTTGCACATACTTTATAATTCAGGTAAATATAGTGTGCGTGATAATTTCCTCTGAAAATGCTCCAAAAACTTGTACATGGGGCATCTGAGGTTTTATGACCTCTTTTTAGTGACCTTAGTATTTTATATAGAGTAAAATAATACATTCTAATAGACAAACCACAGCCAACCAAAAGCCTGTTGGTTATGACCCCCACCAAAGTAAAACATAACCTCTATTATATAATTGAAATAAAAAACCTATAAAAATATTAAAATTACAAGACTCTTGCAGCATATATAGACTAAAGTATGCATGGATTATAGATCATGCCATGATAGTATAAAACTTGGAGGTTACCAAGCTTACTGTTATCATACTAGAATATGGAAAGATTGAACGCAATCCCCCACATATATATACAGAGCAGCAGGAAAGTCCTGAGTTAAAATTTAACCTAAAACTAAAAACATACATACTGACTTGCCTCTGCCACGCTTCTCACCCCCCACAACCTGCCATCACTCTGGTCTTCAGTTTAGATCAGTGGCAGCAGTCACAGGGTTGTTCACCCACATGTCTGCTGCAACAAATAGAAGGCCAGACAGGAATGGCATTAGTAATATCCCATGAACCTGCCTCAGGGCTGCTACATTAGAAGCCTACATGACAGGTTTACAAGATGCCACCAGGCCTCATGACCGAGTCATGTTGCCTGTCAAATGCCGTAAAGCCTGACCTTCAGAATGGCAGTGTAACGTCACAGTGAGAATATTACTTCTAAGAGTATATCATTTTGGGCGCAGGGGTCACAAAACTATATAGAAGGAATAACTCAAAAAAGCTCTTCAAAGATGGTCTTTTGACTTTGCCTATTTCAACAACTTTACACCAATTGCCATAATGGTCTAATGACACAACAAGGATTACAACTAGAAGCTTTTGTTGGTCTACACACCTGGTATATCATCTGTTCATTTCTTCAAAGCCTGTTGTTAGCATTAGATAGTAGACCTCTTGCAAAAAATTTCTGCCTTTCATGATCACTCCGCACAAGAGTATAGACATAAAAAGGTCTGTAAGTCCTCTTTTTAATTGAAGAATCTGCTGTAATTGCTCTTGAACTTAATTATGTCTTTTTTGTGGAGTTGATAACCATATAATATCAGTCTTTGCCAGCAGTTTTGGTCCTTAACAGTCAAGAAAAAATATGCTAAAAGATGAATGCCATGTACTATTATTTGGACTGCCTCAAGTGCATCAGTAGATGCCTAATTTGCTCTAAATATCCATCCAAGTGGAATAATAGTAGCTAATGTTAGAATATCTGTTCCTAGAAGCATTAGTTACCTAGTATACTTCACTGCATTTTTATTTCTCAAATTCAAACGACTAATGGATTGTAAAACAGTAAAATGGGCAAGAAAGTGAGCATCAGTCTTTTCAAATCTTTCAGAAGGAATAAACAGGTTCAATTTGTGATTAATTTTCCATCCATGTGACTATAACAACTCCAGATGGTTCCACTTCAGCTGTGGCTTTTATTTTGCCAGGTATAGTAATAACAATTATAAAAGTAAATTAATGGTAGGCGAAAAAAGCTGCTTTAGGAATCATTAGGACATAAAGTATTGCAGGATAGATCAGGCATCAAAATAACAACTGGATGTTAGAAGAATTTTTAGAAACGGACATTTTTAAAAGGCTTCAATGAGGAGCTGAAATGTTGCTGTTAAACCTTGGGTGAGTAAATCTTGTGCATCACATAGAAGATATTGGAATGCAGTGTCTACTGTATTTTATTGGCCCCTGTTGTATACATGGAGTCTGGTCCTTGGAATCGCTGAACCCACAGTTGGAATATTCTCATTGAGCTGTTTTATTTATTTGGATATACTGTATAATGTTGAGTGAACCAAACCAGTATAACCCTGTTTTGTTAAAAATTCGGTTTGGCATGAACCTCAACTGAACATTAAGCAAAGTTTTACTTGAAACAGTATTCTACTTGTTTGGCTTTCTCATCTCTAGACCTGAAGACTAGTGTATGAGTGTTATACAGGGTTTTTTGGCTCTTTGACAGTGTTATACACCACTTGTAGGAGTTTTTGTGAACTTTGAGTTTGGTTCAAACTAATTCGAAATGAACTGAAGTTTTGGCAAAACTTCGGCAAACTGGCCAAACCAAACTTTTCAAAAGTTCTCTCATCACTAAAGGCCTAGTCACAGGGATGCATCGGCGCCTGTGTTACTGCACGAAGAAGACGGACGCACTTCAGGATGGACGACTCTCCGCAGCGCTGGAAGAAAGAACACATGACAGGCAATGGAGCCGGTCACATGTTCTTTCTTCCGGCGCTGTGGAGATTTGTCCGCATCTGCAGTGCAGCCTTCTTTTAGTGCCGATGCGCCCATGTGACTAATCCCTATTACTGCATGCAAGATATTGGCAACCATGTTACTAACGATTACAATGGTACTTTATGATTGTTATAAAATCAAAGTGATATTTCCCGTTAAATGATTACTAAAATTTCACCTACGTGGAGCTAAAATAAATTGTCAGTCACTTTATTAGACCAAGGAAGAGTATAAACAGGAAAGTAGGGGGGAAAAGGCACTCAGTTATGGTTAAAAAAATATATATTTTATCAATTAATTAAAATAAAAATGGTTGGGTAATCTTGTATGACACCAGGAATATGTCACCAGTTCATGAGTAACAATCATTAAGTGCACAGCAGGAAATAGAGTGTATGATTATAGATCCTAGACATCAGAATTAAATATAGAGACATGATTAAACACAATTCATAATAATATTTAATAATTTAGGCCCCAGAAAAGATGCAATTGCATGACACGATGAAATAGGTTCTAGGTGTCACGGCTTTAATCAAGTTGATAAATTAAGTCATATAAAGTGCACATGCAGTTAAGTCGACTAAAGATCCCAGGCAGTGATAACTCCATAAGACAAATATGGTTCAAATTGATGCAGACTCTTCCCCACAGGGCACTACAGCAGCCATACACAGTCAATTCATAATGCTGGTATCAGCAAGGTGATAGCATGAATTGCTCACGGTGATTAATGTGTGATTTACTGTACATAAAAAAGTCATGACATGTCTATGACTCCCTGTTGCAAATACACAAGTTATTCAATGTGTATACAAAGGTGCTTAACTGATAGTTATACGTGCTATCCCTCAGTGGAGTAAAACTCAAGGATGTCACAAGCAGGCCTCAGAGTCATTCTGCTTTCTTAAATAACAATGCAGAGTCAGCTGGTAAATATATGGCTTAAAAACTGCCAGAACTATGGTCCATATACTTTGCCACAGGATAGGTAGATGGAGAGAGCACAAGACAAACAGAACACAAAGCCCAGAATCAAAGAATTGAGGAGCTGAGAATTGAAGAGGTATATATCAAGCAGCAAAGGACCAAGATGGCGAATGGTGGGGTGACATTTCATCACAGTTATGTGACTTCCTCAAAGTGTAGCTGAATGTCTAAAGGAGACGTGTAACCTATTTAAAGGTACCAAAGCCAATCAAAGTTGCAGTCTCACACAGAATGAACTAATCCTTAAAGGTATGTCACACCGTTCCACAAAGATAAAAATAAAAATAGAAGTTTGCTAAATGGGAAGCACATATGAATTACAATAATAAGATGAAATAAACAGTAAATCAAGTTGGTAGACCAAAATAAGGGACCAAACCACAAAAAAACGTAAAAAATTTAAATTTAAAAATCATTACATTTTAACTCATTATTTAAATAAAATGGTATCAAATCCTTTAAGCTATATGTCCACATACAATCTTTCAGCAAAAAAGTATCAGTTCAGTCACAATCTCCAACCTATGGGTCCTTATGTAGTT
Source organism: Eleutherodactylus coqui (assembly GCF_035609145.1). Taxonomy (NCBI): domain Eukaryota; kingdom Metazoa; phylum Chordata; class Amphibia; order Anura; family Eleutherodactylidae; genus Eleutherodactylus; species Eleutherodactylus coqui. The sequence goes on along the minus strand of NC_089840.1, from coordinate 84,834,912 downwards.
GATAAATTTATTTTTTCAGAGACACCTGTTCTTTGGCAGTTGGAGCTTCTATGTATAGAAATTACATAAGACTTAAGGTCCTTTTACATACAACGATTATCACTCAACATTCGCTCAAAAGCCATCTTTTTGAGTGATAACTGTTGCATGTAAATGTGCCCATCTTTCACTTTTCTGCCAAATGATTTTATAAAATCAGCATAAAATCCATCATTCAACAGAAGAGCTAATAGCAGGGACTTATGCTGTGTTCTCCGCAGGGAGCACTGATAACATTGTCTCAGCCCCTGTCAGCCCCACAGCAGGATAAAGTAAATGTATTCAGAGAACAGACCACTCGCTGTTCTCTGAATATAGCTCACGGTGGCTCGCATGCATTAATAACCTACTAATTGACATTAGTACCAATTAGTAGTTTATGCAAAATGATCGCTCAAATACCATCTTTTGAGCGATCATCTTTGTGTGTAAAAGGGCCTTAAAAGTCCTTTGACATGGGATGATTCTCCCAATCTGTGCCCATTTAAGAAGCACAGATTGGGAGAATAACATGGTGATTGGCACTCCTTACTGTTATTTATGTGGAGCAGAAGATCAGTAGTATAGGGACAAATGATTGTTATTACGATTATTTGTCCACATAGAAATAGCATTTATTGGCAGTATATCCTCATTTACACATTTTCTGCGTAAAGGTGCAAGAGTGTTTCTTTCTGATCTCTTGGTATTTGATCCATGCCTGAAGCACCCAGCTTTCCTGACTACTCCAGTCCTGACCTTGGCTCGTTATTTGAATACACTTTCCCTTGTCTGATGCCTGCCCTGACCCTCAGCCTGATCTACATTGTGAAAGTATTCTACATGCTCTAACTCCAACTCTGCTCTACAAATATGTTTCTGTCTACATCATCCGGTACTGCATGAAAGAAAAGTGCACCAGCTGACTCTTAACCGAGACTATTTCTAGAGTAACAATCTGGGACTCCCTGCAGTGAAAACCAGGTTCTGATTGGTAGTGTTTAAGAATAAATACCAGGAACCCTTGGTGCTTCCTTTGGCTAGCTTCAAGGCAAGTCCATTTAAAGGCTCGGCAAATCCTCATCCACTGTTATGACACATATAGTTTTAGAAATAAAAAATTTAGAAAATATCTGTTTTATTCATTGCTGAATTTTGTTCATGGTTTTCTAAACCCATTGGCTGCAACTGATATCTATATTTTATCAGATAAAAAAAAAACTGGCACAGAATGTCAATGGAATAAATCATGGAAACATTCCTGACTGTGCATAAAGTTGGAGTGTATTGTAGATCCACTCTATAAAAAAAGTCTATAAATAAAGTAGAGGGAAGTTGCTAAAAAATAATTGTATTTTCTAAAACAGCTGCACATTTTTGTCTTTCATGTAATATTTTCCATAAAATAGTAAATATCAAATGTAAATCTGATCATGTGATCAGCATAGAACATTTAAAGCAATGATTTATGTGTTTTCTATATAGGTAAAGGTAAAGTCCCCTGGTGCAAGCACCAAGTCATGACTGACTGCTAGGGTGATGTCACATCATGACGTTTTCTTAGCAGACTGTTTTTGCGGTGTGGTTTGACATTGCCTTCCCCAGTCATCTTTTACCCCCCAACAAGCTGGGTAATCATTTTACCAACTCGGAAGAATGGAAGGCTGAGTCAACTTTGAGCTGGCTACCTGAGCCAAGCGGGTTGTCAGCGAGAGCTTGGGACTGAATTTCTGCGGCCTTAACACTCTGTTCCTATATATTAACAGTAATTTCCATGGCATATTATTTCAGTTAGATTACTCCATAATAAGAAATTGTTTGTCTGCTTGCAAATGTGACCATTATTTTACTATCACTTACCTGTACATTAGGAGAGACCATCTGTCTACCTTTTGGCAGCCTCAATTATAAAATCATCATAGAAGGTGTTTGAGCAAGAGTTTTAGCTGTCAAGTTGAGCATACACATTAGATGTATGTTGGCTGAATTGGGTGATTTAGATGTGATCAGCTGACCATCTAATGTGAATGGGGATCTCCTGACTCCCCCCCCCCCCCCCCCCGAAGGCAGATGTCAGGAGAGATAAAAATCAGGCAGTTGGCTTTGCCCTTTCGAAAACACATGCTCAGTGTACATGGGTATGGGGGAATTGGAAGATATAGCTGTTTGTCCAGGGAGCATTCATTGACAGGTATCTCCCAGTTTAAGCCTCTTTACTTATTATCTAGGACAGCCTCCAAAGCCAACAATACTTGCAATGGCCTGAGGATAATGTGCCCCCTCAGTGCTCAAATCTAGTAACACCAATAACAATTTTGAATAATTCCTAAGTAGACTGTTCTAATCAAATTGTGTATTGGCCTGCAGACACAGCTGAAGCATTAACAGGTAATTTCACTGGAAACAACTATTATAGCTACCTATATGATACTGGTTAAAGCTATGACAAATACCAATCACTGCAGATAAATACCCCATAAAAACAATCACCTTATTATTACAATTTATAAACAACAGACTATTCAAATGTACGTATAATGATGGCAATAAGACATTAGAAGGGAAGATTATACAAGAATCTTAATAGGGGGATTATATAAAGTTGTCCACAAGGAGTACTTACAGTTGGTAGAGAGACTTCAAACCTGGTAGATATTGTTTCATCCTGTATCAAGTCACTTTTACCTAAAGGGTGAAGCCTGAGTCAAAAATGATACCCCTACAATGACCCTAATGCTGTTCCTACTTAACTGCGGAGTCATCGCTCTGAAAAGGGTGGCCCTACTCACCTGGAGTCCTTGAGGTAAAAGGCCTGATAAAAGTATCTATCCAGCACAAAACACATAGCCAATAGCATTCCTGACTGACGTCTCCTGCCCATTGCGCCTTTTTCCTCCATTCTTCTTCCCACACTTATAATCCAGTATTGTGATGAATGTGTAAGGTAACTTTACAATGATATTCCCTTTATGTTCTAAAGTTCAACAGAATATGATTTCAGATTTTTCAAGCCCGAAATACTCAGATTTGACATCTAATAATGTTGTTTTCGTACAGCAGTTCTAAAATATATACAATATATGATGTCCAGCTTAAACTTTCACAGAGACTGTTCATATGTCATGCTTTCTAGAGCATTAGATTTTTTAAAGGACTTTGCATTTACATTAGTTAATGTCAGATTGATGCATTGCTGGAGCTGAACTTAGCACTAAAGAGCTGGCATAGAAATGTACTTAGTGTCTGATAATGATGTTTGAGTTTATAGAGATCTCTTCATAATGTTGCTAGCTCTTTTTCCTGGAACAAAGAAAAACTAGAACGTTTGGTACTAACTCATAATGGAAGACTTATTCTAATAACATATGTGCTAAGAAAGACTGGCCATAGAGCCATAACTCATCACATTACACGATGAATTACATACTCTACAACCAAATGCAAAGGAAATAGTGCTCGGTAGGATGTAGCAAAAAATATTAAATACTTTTATATCCTACTTTAATAGGAGAGTAAAATAATTGTCAGCAATTTGAGAGATCACAATAAAAGTGTATTGCAATTTTACGATACAAGTGTTTACTTTGATATAAAAGTAGAAAATGAAAAACAAAATTGGCTTTTAGGCTATGTTCAAATTTGGGTTTTACATTATCTATCAGGGGTTCCGTATTATTCATGTAGTAGTTTTCCGTGCTGTTCTAGCCATAAAAAATGCCAGAGCCTTAACAGAAGCCTGATGGACCGCATTACAAATCAATGTGATCTGTCAGGATTTGTTGGGATCCATTTGAAACTAGATCCATCATAATTTTCTTTGTTCCCCTATTAACAGAAACCATGATTTTAGTGCAAAAAGTAATTCAAGTAGCTGTAGTTAAGATTCCTAGTTTCTTTATTCACAAATCTGGCAAGATGTCACTATATACATTTGACATGGATACTTCTATTCATCAAATCATTCATCAATCAGCTTCATATATGCAAAAAGGAGTGCACAAAATACACAGCACAATTAAATAGCTAAACAGTAGAGATGAGCGAGCGTACTCGTCCGAGCTTGATACTCGTTCGAGTATTAGGGTGTTCGAGTTACTTTCACTTTCATCTCTGAGACATTTGCGCGCTTTTCTGGTCAATAGAAAGACAGGGAAGGCATTACAACTTCCTCCTGTGATGTTCCAGCCCTATACCACCCCCCTGCAGTGAGTGGCTGGGGAGATCAGGTGTCACCCGAGTATTTAAATCTGCCCCGCCCGCGGCTCGCCACAGATGCATTCTGACATAGATCAGGGAAAGTGCTGCTGATTCTGCTGCTGCTATAGGGAGAGTGTTAGGTGTTATATTAGGCTTCAAGAACCCCAAAGGTCCTTCTTAGGGCCACATCTGACCGTGTGCAGTACTGTTGAGGCTGCTTTTAGCAGTGTTGCACAATTTGTTTTTTTTTTTGTATATCGGGCGTGCAGAGCATTGCGTCCTCAGTCTGCAGTAATTTTACATAGTATAGGGCCAGTACTGGTGAGGCAAGGACAGTGGGAAAGGTGAAAGAGATATACAGGCTATATAGGCAGTGGGCTTTTTCAAACAAATTGGGGAAAAATACTATATTTGGGCTTCCTGTGACCGTCTTCAGTGTACTGCGTGTCTGCTGGGGGTAGTAGTCCTAATTAATACACAGCTAAGTGTTACAGCAGGCTTGCGCAAAATTGTTTCCTGGCTCTGCTGTCTCCGGTACATCACCGCCGTCATAGCGCCAGAGGGAAACAGTATACATGATATACGATGCCTACAGTATCTGTCTGCTGTATCAGCTCAGCATTTAAAAAAATAGAAGCAAAATATTTAAGGCCTACTAGTGGCCTTTGGACACTTGACTGCTTCTGCTCTGTGAATTCCACTAGCTCAGTCATACGCACCTACGTCTCACTACATGTGTGCACAAAATTGTTTGCTGGCTCTGCTGTCTCCGTTACATCACCGCCGTCATCCCGTCCAGAGGGAAACAGTATACATAATATACGCTGCCTACAGTATCTGTCTGCTGTATCAGCTCAGCATTTAAAAAAATAGAAGCAAAATACTTAAGGCCTACCACTGGCCTTTGGACACTTGACTGCTTCTGCGCTGTGAATTCCACTAGCTCAGTCATACGCACCTACGTCTCACTACAGGCGTGCGCAAAATTGTTTCCTGGCTCTGCGTTGCCCGTTACATCACCGCCATCATACCGTCCAGAGGGAAATAGTATACATAATATACGCTGCCTACAGTATCTGTCTGGTGTTTCAGCTCACCATTTAAAAAAAAAGAACCAAAATATTTAAGGCCTACAAGTGGCCTTTGGACACTTGACTGCTTCTGCGCTGTGAATTCCACTAGCTGAGTCATACGCACCTACGTCTCACTACAGGCGTGCGCAAAATTGTTTCCTGGCTCTGCGTTGCCCGTTACATCACCGCCGTCATACCGTTCAGAGGGAAATAGTATACATAATATACGCTGCCTACAGTATCTGTCTGCTGTATCAGCTCAGCATTTAAAAAAATAGAAGCAAAATACTTAAGGCCTACCACTGGCCTTTGGACACTTGACTGCTTCTGCGCTGTGAATTCCACTAGCTCAGTCATACGCACCTACGTCTCACTACAGGCGTGCGCAAAATTGTTTCCTGGCTCTGCTGTGCCCGTTACATCACCGCCGTGATAGCGGCAGAGGGAAACAGTATACGTAATATACGCTGCATACAGCATCTGTCTGGTGTTTCAGCTCACCATTTAAAAAAAGGGAAGCCAAATACTTAAGGCGTACCACTGCCCTTTGGCGACTTGACTGCTTCTGCGCTGTGAATTCCACTAGCTCAGTGATACGCACCTACGCCTCATTACAGGCGTGCGCAAAATTGTTTCCTGGCTCTGCTGTGCGTTCCGTAAGGGAAGTCAGCCTCCAACCACAGGCCAATAAGCAGCACATTTAATTACAGCGTTCTGTTTCTGCTCTACTCGTAACACACCATGCTGAGGGGTAGGGGTAGGCCTAGAGGACGTGGACGCGGGCGAGGACGCTGAGGCCCAAGTCAGGGTGTGGGCACAGGCCGAGCTCCTGATCCAGGTGTATCGCAGCCGACTGCTGCGGGATTAGGAGAGAGGCATGTTTCTGGTGTCCCCAGATGAATCTCACAATTAATGGGTCCACGAGGCAGACCTTTATTAGAAAAAAAGCAGTGTGAGCAGGTCCTGTCGTGGATGGCAGAAAGTGCATCCAGCAATATATCGACCAGCCACAGTTCTACGCCGTCCACTGCTACAACTCTGAATCCTCTGGCTGCTGCTCCTCCTTCCTCCCAGCCTCCTCACTCCATTACAATGACACATTCTGAGGAGCAGGCAGACTCCCAGGAACTGTTCTCGGGCCCCTGCCCAGAATGGGCAGCAATGGTTCCTCTCCCACCGGAGGAGTTTGTCGTGACCGATGTCCAACCTTTGGAAAGTTCCCGGGGTCCAGGAGATGAGACTGGGGACTTCCGGCAACTGTCTCAAGAGCTTTCAGTGGGTGAGGAGGACGATGACGATGAGACACAGTTGTCTATCACTCAGGTAGTAGTAATTGCAGTAAGTCCGAGGGGGAGCGCACAGAGGATTTGGAGGAAGAGCAGCTGGACGATGAGGTGACTGACCCCACCTGGTTTGCTAAGCCTACTGAGGACAGGTCTTCAGAGGGGGAGGCAAGTGCAGCAGCAGGGCAGGTTGGAAGAGGCAGTGCGGTGGCCAGGGGTAGAGGCAGGGCCAGACCGAATAATCCACCAACTGTTTCCCAAAGCGCCCCCTCGCGCCATGCCACCCTGCAGAGGCCGAGGTGCTCAAAGGTCTGGCAGTTTTTCACTGAGAGTGCAGACGACCAACGAACTGTGGTGTGCAAGGTTTGTCGCGCCAAGATCAGCCGTGGACCCACCACCACCAGCCTCACCACCACCAGCATGAGCAGACATATGATGGCCAAGCACCCCACAAGGTGGGACGAAGGCCGTTCAGCGCCTCCGGTTTGCACCACTGCCTCTCCCCCTGTGCCCCAACCTGCCACTGAGATCCAACCCCCCTCTCATGACACAGGCACTACCGTCTCCCGTTCTGCACCCACACCCTCACCTCCGCTGTCCTCGGCCCCATCCAGCAATGTCTCTCAGCGCACCGTCCAGCCGTCGCTAGCGCAACTTTTTGAGCGCAAGCGCAAGTACGCCGCCACTCACCCGCACGCTCAAGCGTTAAACGTGCACATAGCCAAATTGATCAGCCTGGAGATGCTGCCGTATAGGCTTGTGGAAATGGAGGCTTTCAAAAACATGATGGCGGCGGCCTCGCGCTACTCGGTTCCCAGTCGCCACTACTTTTCCCGATGTGCCGTCCCAGCCCTGCATGACCACGTCTCCCGCAACATTGTACGCGCCCTCACCAACGCGGTTACTGCCAAGGTCCACTTAACAGCGGACACGTGGACAAGCACAGGCGGGCAGGGCCACTATATCTCCCTGACAGCACATTGGGTGAATTTAGTGGAGGCTGAGACCGAGTCAGAGCCTGGGACTTCTCACGTCCTACCCACCCCCAGAATTGCGGGCCCCAGCTCGGTGCTGGTATCTGCGGCGGTGTATGCTTCCTCCACTAAACCACACTCCTCCTCCTCCTCCTCCTACGCAACCTCTGTCTCGCAATCAAGATGTGTCAGCAGCAGCATGTCGCCAGCAGTCTGTGTCGCGCGGTGTGGCAGCACAGTGGTGGGCAAGCGTCAGCAGGCCGTGCTGAAACTACTCAGCTTGGGGGAGAGAAGAGGCACACGGCCCACAAACTGCTGCAGGGTCTGACAGAGCAGACCGACCGTTGGCTTTCGCCGCTGAGCCTCCAACCGGGCATGGTCGTGTGTGACAACGGCCGTAACCTGGTGGCGGCTCTGCAGCTCGGCAGCCTCACGCACGTGCCGTGCCTGGCCCACGTCTTTAATTTGGTGGTTCAGCACTTTCTGAAAAGCTACCCACACTTGTCCAAGACGGACGCTGCCACCCTGCGGACCCTGCAACATCGCTTTAATCTGCCAGTGCACCGACTGCTGTGCGACGTGCCCACACGGTGGAACTCTACGCTCCACATGTTGGCCAGGCTCTATGAGCAGCGTAGAGCTATTGTGGAATACCAACTCCAACATGGGCGGCGTAGTGGGAGTCAGCCTCCTCAATTCTTTACAGAAGAGTGGGCCTGGTTGGCAGACATCTGCCAGGTCCTTGGAAACTTTGAGGAGTCTACCCAGATGGTGAGCGGCGATGCTGCAATCATTAGCGTCACCATTCCTCTGCTATGCCTCTTGAGAAGTTCCCTGCAAAGCATAAAGGCAGACGCTTTGCGCTCGGAAACGGAGGCGGGGAAAGACAGTATGTCGCTGGATAGTCAGAGCACCCTCATGTCTATATCTCAGCGCGTTGAGGAGGAGGAGGAGAAGCATGAGGAGGAGGGGGAAGAGACAGCTTGGCCCACTGCTGAGGGTACCCATGCTGCTTGCCTGTCATCATTTCAGCGTGTATGGCCTGAGGAGGAGGAGGAAGAGGAGGAGGATCCTGAAAGTGATCTTCCTAGTGAGGACAGCCATGTGTTGCGTACAGGTACCCTGGCACACATGGCTGACTTCATGTTAGGATGCCTTTCTTGTGAACCTCACGTTACACGCATTCCGGCCACTACGGATTACTAGGTGTACACACTGCTCGACCCATGGTATAAGGAGAACCTTTCCACTCTCATACCCGAAGAGGAAAGGGGTTCGAGAGTGATGCTATACCACAGGACCCTGGCGGACAAACTGATGGTAAAATTCCCATCCGACAGTGCTAGTGGCAGAAGGCGCAGTTCCGAGGGCCAGGTAGCAGGGGAGGCGCAGAGATCAGGCAGCATGTACAGCACAGGCAGGGGAACACTATCTGTGTCACCGCTCCCCAGTCAAGGCTGAGTAGGCGGGAGCACTGTAAAAGGATGGTGAGGGAGTACGTAGCCGATCGCACGACCGTCCTCCGTGACGCCTCTGCCCCCTACAACTACTGGGTGTCGAAGCTGGACACGTGGCCTGAACTCGCGCTGTTTGCCCTGGAGGTGCTTGCTTGTCCTGCGGCTAGCGTCTTGTCAGAGAGGGTGTTTAGTGCGGCTGGGGGAATCATCACAGATAAGCGTACCCGCCTGTCAACCGACAGTGCCGACAGGCTTACAATCATAAAGATGAACAAAGCCTGGATTTCCCCAGACTTCTCTTCTCCACCAGCGGACAGCAGCGATACCTAAACAATACGTAGGCTGCACCCGCGAATGAAACCATCGTTCTCTATCACCATAAAAAACGGGGACCTTTTAGCTTCATCAATCTGTGTATTATATTCATCCTCCTCCTCCTGCTCCTCCTCCTGAAACCTCACGTAATCACACCGAACGGGCAATTTTTCTTAGGCCCACAAGGCTCAGTCATATAACTTTTGTAAACAATGTTTATACGTTTCAATTCTCAATTCAATAAAGCGTTGAAACTTGCACCTGAACCAATTTTTATTTTAAGTGGGCTGCCTACAGGCCTAGTTACAAATTAAGCCACATTAACCAAAGCGATTAATGGGTTTCACCTGCCCTCTTGGTTGGGCAAGGGCAATTTTTCTGAGGTACATTAGTACTGTTGGTACACCAATTTTTTTGGGCCCTCGCCTACAGTGTAATCCTAATAATTTTTAGCCCACCTGCATTAAACCTGGTTCCAGGGAGCCACCCATGCTGTCGGTCCACACGTAGTTGTAACTGCATGTGTCCACTTCTAAAGAACCCCAGTCTGACTGGGGCATGCAGTGTGGGCCGAAGCCCACCTGCATGTAATCTGACATTAGCTTTGCTGTCCAGGGGACTGCAATGGGATATATTTATGTACCGCCGGTTGGTTCCAGGAACCCACCCATGCTGTCGGTCCACACAGAGTTGTAACTGCATGTGTCCACTTGTAAAGAACCCCAATCTGACTGGGGCATGCAGTGTGGGCCGAAGCCCACCTGCATGTAATCCGACGTTAGCTTTGCTGTCCAGGGCACTGCAATGGGGTATATTTATGTACCACCGGTGGCTTCCTGGGACCCACCCATGCTGTCGGTCGACACGGAGTTGTAACTGCATGTGTCCACTTCTAAAGAACCCCAGTCTGACTGGGGCATGCAGTGTGGGCAGAAGCCCACCTGCATTAAACCTGACATTACCTCAGCTGTGCTGGGCACTGCAATGGGATTTATTTATGTACCGCCGGTGGGTTCCAGGGAGCCACCCATGCTGTGGGTCCACAGGGACTTCACAATAGGGAATTGTACCTGCCTGTGTCTACTTATAAAAACCCCCAGTCTGACTGAGGCATGCAGTGTGGGCCGAAGCCCACCTGCATTTAATCTGACGTTAGCTCTGCTGTCCAGGGCACTGCAATGGGATATATTTATGTACCGCCGGTGCCTTCCTGGGACCCACCCATGCTGTCGGTTCAAACGTAGTTGTAACTGCATGTGTCTACTTCTAAAGAACCCCAGTTTGACTGGGGCATGCAGTGTGGGCCGAAGCCCACCTGCATTAAAGCTGACGTTACCTCAGCTGTGCTGCGCACTGCAATGGGATATATTTATGTACCGCCGGTGGGTTCCAGGGAGCCACCCATGCTGTCGGTCCACACGGAGTTGTAACTGCATGTGTCCACTTCTAAAGAACCCCAGTCTGACTGAGGCATGCAGTGTGGGCCGAAGCCCACCTGCATGTAATCTGACGTTAGCTTTGCTGTCCAGGGGACTGCAATGGGATATATTTATGTACCGCCGGTGGCTTCCTGGGACCCACCCATGCTGTCGGTCCACACAGCTGAGAGCTGCCCCTGATTGGTCCCTGCGCTGAGCCAATCAGAGGCAGCACTCACCCATTCATGAATTCATGAATGGGTGAGTGAGAGCTGCCTCTGATTGGTGAGGCTGTGACCAATCAGAGGCAGCTCATTCAGCAGGCGGGGATTTTAAATCCCCACCTGCTGAATACTACAGAAAGCAGTTCAGGAGAACTGCCAGCCAGACGAGGCTTAATTCTGGCTGCAGCGGAAAGGTGAGTATACATTTTTTTTTTTTACACATTTTAGGATGATTTTCAGGGAAGGGCTTATATTTTTAAGCCCTTCCCGAAAATTCATCCCGCGCTCGCCGGCAGCCCATTGCTTTCAATCGAGCCGGCTGTATTGCCGGCTCCATTGAATTCAATGGGCTAACATCGTTCTTCTCTGCCACAGCTGTTACAGCTGTGGCAGAGGAGAATGATCTTTATGCTGACAGTGCGGGGGGGGGGGGGGGGTCTCACTCTTGCCACTAATGTGGCTTAATAGTGAGACCTCGGAGCCCAAATTGCAGCCCTGCATGTTGCTCCTCGCCTGCCCTATCCATTTCTGTGTTTTTTACATGACTTTGGTGATTTGCTAAGATTTTCACAAATGAAAACCTTAGCGGAGCACCAGTCATATACAAAAATGCTCGAGTCACCCATTGACTTCAATGGGGTTCGTTACTCGGAACAAACTCTCGAGCATCACTGAAAGTTCGACTTGAGTAACGAGCACTCGAGCATTTTGGTGCTCGCTCATCTCTAATCAAAACCAATAAAAAATAGAAAGGAAACCACCATAATAAGTACTATTTAGCCATGCCCCTCCTACACCAGTATAGGTCCAAAAAGCTCAACACAAATAGATAAAAATGAAAGTGAAGGTGCAACCATACTCAATACAGAAAGCAGAGTAATGCCATGAATTACAAAGACATGGAATAAAAGACGTAGGGAATAATAAACGCTCTCCAATTCCATGTTAGGAGCAATGCAATATAATCAGACAATATAACATAGCAAGAGGAGGAATAAGGATCAAAGACTCCATGGGCATCCCTAGTATTAACCTTGCTTCATCAGTGGAATAAAGCAACACCCCTATTTTAAGCATATATGTGGTGGAAATATAAAAGAACCCACCAATAAGCGTAAGAAATACACAAATACTCACAAGATAAAGAAGCTTGCAAACATGACGTTGCCTATTCCAGTATATTGCACATATGCTAAGTACATGTATGCCCTAGTCAACTAGGATGCTTGCATCATAAAAGATGCATGCTTATCAAATTGCGGGCACGCGTATAGTCAATCTGTCAAATAAACAATCCCTGCTTCCAACCCATTAAGTCGGCGAGTTACACGCATGTGCAAGAGGTAGCAAAATAAGAAGGACGACACTCACTAATAGTCAAGTACGAGTACAAATGGGTAACTAATAGCATCATATTTAATGCAGCATAAGTGGTCCTGCAAACATACAAGTAACACATACTAATCTGTAAATTACAAGGGAAAAACATATCACAATAAACTCAAATAAGATAAAACAGCAAGTCAAGTGCTCAATACACAGCATACAGATACAATTACATTTTGCTCATAAATATAAGCCTCATCCAGGAGGATTAGATATAATTTGCAAGCTTTAAATCTACCTCTGTTAATTTAGTATATAGTTCAAGGGCTTAAATTGGGGTGCATGGTGATAAATTAACATCTTTTGATCAGTGTGATAAACATACAATAAAACAATAGCAATAAAAACTCTACATTATTATCATAATGTTGAGTATTTACACCACATAACAGCAAGTGTTAGCGATCTATAACTTTTTGCATTTATGGACAACCAAACATACACAGATAAGAGTTAAATATTTTGGAAAATGATGTGGTCTGCTCTTGACCTTTGAAGCTGTCTGTTCTCATTTTTTTTGGAGTATTCACTGAGTTGAAAAACAAATGTTTAAAGAAACCTCTACATTTCTGACTTCCTTTAATTGTGGATGAGGAAAGTAAGTTTAACAAACTAGAGCAGAGGTACCTAACCTTTTGTACCTTGTCAGCCACATTCAACTCTGAGTAATGGTTGGGAGTCTTATTCAACTCAAAATGAAAAGCGACATACTAAATATGGAAAAATAAGAACTCACAAACGTATAAACAAATTTTTGTGTAAATTTCAATAGTAATATACCATCAAAATTGGAACTGTTCAATGGTTACAATGGAAGCAACAGTGATAACCTCAGTTGCCAGTGCAAATGGCCATACAGCAAGGAGTTGTAAGATACAAGTGGGTCTCAAGCCTTTGGTTAGTGATCACCGAACTAGAGTAAGAAATTGCAGTCTATATAATATAACAGTTAATAAGCAAAGCTTTCTGCTTCTAAATACCTTGGATGTTATGTGATGTGAGGAGCTATAATTCTACAAGAATATTTCATTAGATGCTTTTGAAACAACAAAACCATTTTCATTGTGTCACTTTGCATATTTATAACTTCTTCAAACTACAGTGCTATCCCGTGAATAATTCAGGCTCATTCAAAGAGTATAACTAGCTCACAAATTTTCCATTTCTGTTCACTGAGTCAACAACACATTTTAGCAGCAGCATGCCCTTTTCAAATCTCTCAATGGAATAGTTCTCTTTTATATTACTAATTGCATAAAGAGTACAATACAGTAACAATTCAAGAAATTTATTAGAAATACATTCTCACTAGTTATACTTAACTAAATTTGAGAAAATATGTAACTCATGCTAACAAAGTTATTTGACTGCTGATATAACCTATCTAGGCTAAGGAATGACAAATTGTGCATTTGGACACATTAATTGGAGCATCTACATTGTATTCAGCTGCAAATTACTTGACTATGCACCACCTATTTGATATAATTCCAACAATTCTTGACATTCTTGTCTGACCCCTTTAGTTGCTAAGTTGTTTATGTATAGACAATCTTCTTTCATGGAATATTTTTCCTTGCTCATATCATTCTTGGCATAGCTAGCATCAGCACTAGAGATGAGCGAGTACCAAAATGCTCAGGTGCTTGTTACTCGAGTCAAACTTTTCGTAATGCTTGAGAGCTCGTTTCGAATAATGAACCCCATTGTCAATGGGGGACTCGAGCATTTTTCAAGCTGACCGATGCTCCGCATTGGGGAGGTTGTGTGAAACACCTGAAAACATGGGAAAGTCATGGAAACACAACAAAAATGAATAGGGAATGGCAGGGGCAGCATGCATGGGTGCATCTGAGGCACCATGGTCCCACTATTAAGCCAAATTGGGGGAAAGAGTCTGGCGGTCACCCCCTAACAATTTAATTGGGACAGACCATAAGCAGCAATGCACACAAGCTGGCACATCTTAGCTAAGCACCACACTAGATTCAACCAAGGCCAATCACCGCCTGCGGGTGACACCGCTGCTTTTTCTGCTGGATTACATGCTGGCACTGCTGTCCAACCCACCACATGACCCTGCGTCCACAGCGCACACAAAATTTTCCCTGTGCAGACTTCAGCTGCCCTCATGCCACACGCTCGCTTCATAGCCACACCACCCTCATGTCTATTTATAAGTGTGTCTGTGATGAGGAGGAACTGGAGACACACACTGCAGAGGGTTGGCAGGGCCAGGCAGCGACCCTCTTTGAAAATGTGGGCGATATCCCACAATGCTGATGAGAATTGATGATAAATTTACATCCCATTATAATTCCAATCCCATGCCACCTCCGTCACAAAATTATCAGGAGCCACAAGTGTTGGTATAAAGGGGACTCAGGTGCCAGCACTTCTACACATCTCCACAATGCAGCAGCGCATACTAACACCAAAGATTGGTTTGAAGCAGGAGGTGTCACAAAAGTAGCCACCACACGTATACAGTGACCCTGTGAAAATCTCATGAAATCCGTTTTGCTTCCTGTGAATGCTCTAATCCAGTATCTCGGATAACTGTGGTAATTTGTAGCATGAGAGATAATACATGCCGACCAATGCTGTTCCCCAGACCCCAAGAAGGAGGAGGTGGCATAATAAGGCAGAGAAACCATGACCGAGGTAGGACTCGCAATACTCTGTGTGGGAAGCACATGAGTGGGCCAAGAGTCAGGCTCTGTCCCAGCCTCCACCTTGTGTGACCCGATGTGCCGTGAATTACATAGCTATGGGAAAGCCTTCTGCGCCCTACCCAAGTCATTCAGTGTATTTGTGCCAGATTGCTAGAACACCACAATGGGAAATCTTTGTGAACCCACAGCATAGGTGAGCCACTGCAACCCAGGGACAGTATGAAATATGAAAAAAATCAGAGTGCCCACACATGGTTGAGTTTCACCCTGCCAAGGACCTCGGCCTCTGCCCACACCCTCAGCAATCGTGGGCCTAAAGCGGACTCAGATGCTAGTACTGCTGTGAACATCTCATTAATTCAGTAACGTTTCTTTTGATTGGTCCAAACCAGTTTCTCAGATAACTGTGGTAACATGAGAGCAAATACATGTCGACCAGCACTGACCCCCAGACCCCAAGCAGGAGGAGGAGGTGGCATAATAAGCCCGGGAAACCATGACCGAAGTAGGAACCGCAATGCTCTGTGTGGGAAGCACGTAAGCAGGCCCAGGTTCAGGCTCGGTCCCAGCCTGCACCTTGTGTGACACAAGGTGCCATAAGTTACATACCTATGGGAAATCCATGTGTCCCCACACAATTCATTCGGTGTATGTGTCAGATAGCTGAATAACACAATGGGAAAGCCTTCTGCGCCTTACCCACGTCATTCTGTGTATTTGTGCCAGATAGCTAAAACACCGCAATGGGAAATCTTTGTGCACCCACAGCATAGGCGAGTCCCTGCAACACAGGGACAGTATGAAATATGAAGAAATCAGAGTGCCCACACATGGCAGAGTTTCATCCTGCCAAGAACCTTGGCCTCTGCCCACTCCCTCAGCAATCGTGGGCCTTAAGCAGACTGGGAAGCTAGTACTGCTGTGAACGTCTCATTAATTCAGTAATGTTTCTTTTGATTGGTCCAAACCAGTTTCTCAGATAACTGTGGTAACACGAGAGCAAAGACATGTCGACCAGCGCTGATCCCCAGACCCCAAGCAGGAGGAGGTGGTGGCATAATAAGCCCGAGAAACCGTGACCGAGGTAGGAACCACAATATTCTGTGTGGGAAGCACGTGAGTGGGCCCAGGGTCAGGCTCGGTACCAGCCTGCACCTTGTGTGACACAAGGTGCCTTGAGTTACATAGTTATGGGAAATCCATGTGTCCCCACACAATTAATTCTGTGTATGTGTCAGATAGCTGAACACTGCAATAGGAAACCTTTGTGCACCCACAGCATAGGCGAGCACATGAAAACCAAAGAAATGGGAGTACCCAAACATGGCAGAGTTTCACCACGCCCAGGACCTCGGCCCACATTCAGTGTATTTGTGCCAGACAGCTGAAAACCGCTATGGGAAACCCAGTATAGGCAGACCCCTCAAACATTTCTGTAGCAAGAGTATAGGTGGACCCCTGAAACATTTCTGTAGCAAGAGTATAGGCGAACACCTCAAACCTTTCAGTAGCAAGTGTATAGGCGGACCCCTGAAACTTTTCTGTAGCAAGAGTATAGGTGAACCCCTCAAACCTTTCAGTAGTAAGTGTATAGGCGGACCCCTGTACTTTTCGGTAACAAGAGTATAAACAGTCCAAAGAATAAAGATGAAGGCAGCAGTAGCAGTGCAAATAAAGAGTTCCTTTTATTCCTCCCAACACAAGGGAGGAATAAAAGGAACTCTTTATTTGCACCGCTACTGCTGCCTTCATCTTTATTCTTTGGACTGTTTGTACTTTGGGCTGCTTTGGATCCAGACCACATTGGGCGCTGCAGGATTCCTGTCCAGCCCTGGTTGGGCATAAGAAGTGCTGCTGACAACTCAATTGTATATGTAACAAGAGTATAGGCGAACACCTGGAAAAATGTGTTTGCCAAGAGTTTAGGCGAAGGCCGGAAAAATTAGTTGGCTAAGAGTATAGGCGAAGGCCTGAAAAATTGGTGTACCAAGAGTACAAGTGTCCCCCTGAAAAATTGCTTAACCCCGAGGGCAAGTGAAACCCATAAACATTTTTTAAAGATACAGCTCATTGTTGCTTAATTTGTAACAGAGCCTGGAGGCAGCCCTCCCAAAACATTGGTTTTAACAGACCCTTTTATCCCGCAGAAAAATTGGCGGTTCAGGGTGATAATATGCTGCTTGAGGAGGAGGTGTAATATCTGAGAGGGATAGACCAAGCTACTTCTCCCCTTTTTTGGGGTGATAGAGGATGCATATTTCTCCTGTTGCAGCTAAAAGAATCTTTAGGATCCGCTGCTTTCCACTGGTGGAGAAGAGAAGTCTGGGAAAAATCCAGCCTTTGTTCGTCTTTAAGAGTGTAAGCATGTCGGCGCTGGGAGTTGACAGGCGGTTATGCTTATCCATGATGATCCTCCCAGCAGCACTAACCACCCTGTCTGACAAGAAGCTAGTGGCAGGACAGGCCAGCACCTCCAGGGCGTACAGCGCACGTTCGTGCCACGTGTCCAGTATTGACACCCAATAGTTATATGGAGCAGAGGGATCGCAGAGGACAGTGGTACAATCGGCTATGTACTCCCTCACTATCTTTTTACAGTGCTCCCTCCGACTCAGCCTTGACTCGAGAGTGGTGACACAGTCTTGCTGGGGAGCCAAAAAATTAGCAAAGGCCTTGGAGAGTGTTCCACTGCCTGTGCTGGACATACTGCCTGATCACCACGCCTTCCCTGCTAGTTGGCCCTCTGAACTGCATCTTCGACCACTAGCGCTGTCAGGTGAGAAATTTAGCATCCCTTTTTCCACCAGGGTCCTATGGTATTGCATCACTCTTGTACCCCTTTTCTCTTCAGGAATGACAGTGGAAAGGTTCTCCTTATACCATGGGTCGAGAAGGGTGTACACCCAGTAATCCGTGTTGGCCACAATGCGTTTAACGCAAGGGTCACGGGAAAGGCAGCCTAACATGAAGTCAGTAATGTGTGCCAGGGTCCCAGTACGCAACACATCGCTGTCCTCACAAGGAGGATGACTTTCAGGATACTCCTTTTCCTCCTCTTCAGCCCATACATGCTGAACAGATGAGAGGCAAGCAGCATAGGTACCCTCTGCAGTGTGGCCAGTAGTCTCTGCCCCCTCCTCCTCATCCTCCCCCTCCTCCTCCTCCAAAACGCGCTGAGATATAGACGTGAGGGTGGGCTGGCTATCAAGCGACATACTGTCATCCCCTGTTTCCTGTTCTAACCACAAAGCGTCGGCCTTTATGCTTAGCAGTGAACTTCTTAGCAGGCAAAGCAGCGGGATGGTAATGCTAATTATGGCCGCATCGCCGCTCACCATTTTGGTAGACTCCTGAAAGTTTCCGAGGACCTGGCAGATGTCTGTCATCCATGCCCCCTCCTCTGTAAAGAACTGCGAAGGCTGACTACCACTAGGCTGCCCATGTTGCAGCTGGCATTCCACTATTGCTCTACGCTGCTCGTACTGCCTGGCCAACATATGCAGCGTAGAATTCCAGCGCATAGGCATGTCGCACAGCAGTCGGTGCTCTGACAGCTGAAACCGACGTTGCAGGGTCCTGAGGGTGACAACATCCGACATTGCTGGATGGAGTGGAGGACGGTGGAGGTGAGGGTGTGGGTGCAGGCCGGGAGGCGCTCGTGACTGCGTCCTGCGAGGGAGATTGGATCTATGTGGCAGGTTGTGGCACAGGGGAAGAGGCAGTGGTGTGACCCAGAGGTGGTGAATGGCCTTCGTCCCACCTTGTGGGGTGCTGGGCCATCATATGCCTGTGCATGCTGGTGGGGGTGAGGCTGGTAGTGGTGGCTTCTCAGCTGATCTTGGTGCAACTCAGTTTGCACACCACTGTTCGTTGGTCGTCCGCGCTTTCACTAAAAAACATCCACACCTTTGAATACCTATCCTTCTGCAGGGCGGCTTGCCGCGAGGGGCTGCTGTGGGAAACAGTTGGGGGATTATTGCCACTGGCCCTGCCTTTCCCCCTGGCCACCCCACTGCCTCTTCCAACCTGTCCTGCTGCTGCACTTGCCTCCCCCTCTGAAGCCCTGTCTTCAGTAGGCTTAGCAAGCCAGGTGGGGTCAGTCACCTCATCGTCCAGCAGCTCTTCCTCCAAATCCTCTGTGCGCTCCTTCCTCGGACTTACTGCCCTTACTACTACCTCTCTGACAGACAACTGTGTCTCATCATCCTCATCCACAAAAAGCTCTTGAGACAGTTGCCGGAAGTCCCCAGCCTCATCACCCAGACTCCCGGAAACTTTCCAAATGTTGAGCATCGGTCACGACAAACTCCTCAGGTGAGAGAGGAACCGTTTTTTCCCACTCAGGGCAGGGACCCGAGAACAGTTCCTGGGAGTCTGCCTGCCCAGAATCTGTCATTTTCATGGAGTGACGAAGCTGGGAGGAAGGAGGAACAGCCAGAGGATTCAGAGGTGCAGTCTCTAGGCCGGGAGTAGTGGACTGCGTAGAAGACTGGGGGTTTGACACATTGCTGGACGTGTTATCTGCCATCCACGACACGACCTGCTCGCACTGCTCTGCTTGTAATAAAGATCTACCACACGGACGCGCAAATTGTGATATAAGGCTGGGAAGTGTTGAGACTTGGCTCTTTCCTAATCCCTCAGCAGCCAGCTGTCATTCACCCCACCCAGGACCTGGGCCTGTGCCCACACCCTCACTTGGACGCCCGGTTCTGCGTCCACGTCCTCGACCCTTACCCCTACTCCTAAACATGTCATATTAAGGATAGAGCAGGGTCCAAATAAATTACCCTACTGTACAGCGCTGAGAACTGGGGCTAATTCACCGCACACAGAGACTTGTAGATAGCGGAGGGTCTACGCTGTGACTTAAAAAAATTAAACCGCTGTCTTGTGCTGATACCTAGGGGTAATTTAGCGCTCACAGAGACTTGTAGATAAGAGAGGCTGTATTGAGTGGCAGAAAACTATTAACCCAGTGGATAGTGCTGATAACTGTGGCTACCTCAACCCCCCCAAGGAAAGGGTATTGTGAGACGCTCTGCACCGGGGCAGAAAACTATAAAGCCAGTGGATAGTGCTGATAACTGTGGCTACCGCAACCCCCCCCCCCCCCCAAGGAAAGGGTATTGTGAGATGCTCTGCACAGGGGCAGAGGACTATAAAGCCAGTGGATAGTGCTGATAACTGCGGCTACCTTAACCCCCAAGGAAAAGGTATTGTGAGACGCTCTGCAAAGGGGCAGAAAACTATAAAGCCAGTGAATAGTGCTGATAAGTGTGGCTACTCCACCCAACGCAGAGAATAGTATCTGTAAAATGCTCGGCAGGGGCCCAGGGAATATTAGCGTACTTTTTAGCGATGAGAACTCTGCCGAATGCACTGCACACAGGGAACGGTAGCTGTGAAATGCTCTGCAGGGGCCCAGGGAATATTAGCGTACTGTTTAGTGATGAGAACTTTTCCTAATGCACTGCACACAGAACAGTATAGCTGATATGCTCTGCAGTGGCACAGGCAATATTAGCGTACTGTTTAGTGATGAGAACTCTGCCTAATGCACTGCACACATAAAATGGTATAGCTGAAATGCTCTGCAGGGGCCCAGGAAATATTAACGTACTGTTTAGTAATGAGAACTCTGCCTAATGCACTGCACACATAGAACGGTATAGCTGAAATGCTCTGCAGTGGCCCAGGAAAAATTTGCGTAATGTTTAGCGATGAGAACTCTGCCTAATGCACTGCACACATAGAATGGTTAAGCTGAAATGCTCTGCAGTGGCCCAGGGAATATTAGTGTACTGTTTAGCAATGAGAAATCTGCCTAATGCACTGCACACAGAGAATGGTATAGCTGAAATGCTCTGTGCAGGCCTAGATGCTTTAAAAAAAATGGTGCAATACTGCTCCCAGCCAGCCACAACAGTAATGCACACAATGAGGAGTAGTCCTAAGAAGGTCTGTTGGGGTTCTTGAAGAGAGGATCCCTACTCTACGCTTTCCCTATATCAGCAGCAGCACTTTCCCTAACCTCTGCCAGCATGCATCTGAGGCGAGCCGCGGGCGGCACCAGCTTAAGTGTTCGGCATTCACCTGCTGTAGACATGCACAAGGCTGGCACGTCACAGCAGGAAGTAGTAATGTCTTACCCGCATGTAAATTGGCTAAAAAAATGGCGCTAAACATGCGGGGAAGGGAAATAAAATTGACTCGAGTACCACGTGGTGTTCGTATCGAGTAATGAGCATTTCGAGTACCCTAATACTCGAACGGGCATCAAGCTCGGACATGTGTGCTCGCTCATCTCTAATCAGCACCCTGCAAGGTTCATCAAAATGTCAGGGCCCACCTCATACAGATGGGCCCATAGCAGCTATGACTATCCGAGCCCCTAAATTGTGACCCTTCCTCCCTCCCCGCGCCACATAGGGACCACTGCATGCAGTTCAGTTAGAACTTAATTTCCATTCTGTACACTGTTCAGCCTCTGCATACAACAGCTTGTGAATTATCTACCTCTCTCTCCTCCTCTCTAATATGCAGCTATATGAAGAATAGGACAATTCAAAAAAATACAAGCTGCCCTGCCCCACTGCGGCTAAGCGGTGTACGGAATGAAAATGAGGTTCTAACTAAACTGTGTGCTGTCAGAAAATAAGAGCAGTGGGACACTGAGGAACTTGAGGAGATGCGGAGGTATCTGTGGGGACACAGGGACTTGAGGGAACAGAAGGACACAGAGAGGACACAGGGGTACTTGAGGGAGCAGAGAGGACACAGAGAGACCCATGGTGACACAGAGGAACTGGAGGCAAAATAAAGTGACCCTTGGGCATGTAGAGAGACTTGAGAGGGACCAGAAGGGATGCACAGACTTGGAAACACAGGGAGAATTGAGAAAGGACCCATGAGTACTCAGGTATTTGGGAGACTTGAGAAGGGACCTTTGAGGACTCAAGGATTTGGGGACACAAACAGAGTTGAGAGGGGACCTGTAGGGACACAGAAACACAGAGGGATTTGAGGGAGCACAAATATATGTTTGTAATTCTTTACCTATTGTATTTCTGTCAATTTATCCTTTCCCAATAGTATACCTTTCTAAGGGTGCAGCCAGATGAGCAATTTTTTTCACGCATGTATAGGCATGGGAAAAATTGCACATCGCATTACGAAAAAAAATCACATGAACCAGTGCATTGGCACTCATATGTCCTATCTTTTGCAGGTGCGATTTTTAGCACATGTAAAAATCGGACATGTGACCACTTTCATTGCAAAGCATGGGTTCTTAGAGCTGATTTAAATTAGAGCTGATTTAAAATCACGCCTATACATGTACTAAAAAATCGCTCATCTGACTGCATCCTAACATATATGAATATATTTCTATTTTAGAAAAACATTTTTTCTATTTTAGTGAAACAATAACTGCATAACTATACAATTTCCAAGAGAACGCTCATTATTTTGTTTCTACTTCTTATGTTCTGATCCATAGAGAAAATAGAGGTTTAATTATTCAGTTGTAGGTTGTTAAATTTAATTGCCCTTAAGGCAGCGTCTTTCATAGTGTGATCACACCTGCTTCTGGGAACAGAAGCCCTGAAAGATTCTTTCACAATGTATTTAGCAACTCAACTTTATCACATTAAAGCAAATATTTATGAACTGACATTTACTTTTTTTAAAAGTCCACACGTTTTATCTTTTGCTTGCTCACTGTATCTAGTTATGTATTTCATATTCAAGTCACACCAGTGATTTCCTCTGCATATTCTTGAAATATCAAACTACCTGGTCAGGGAGTGGATTGTACACTTGAGTTGGCAAACATGGATTATCATATATATTGAATATATTGTATACACATACATAAAGATTTTTCCCTTAAATTATGAAAATAAGAATATCATATGTAGATAAAAATATCCTGTAAATATTATTTCTAAAAAAAATCTAATCAGTCACTGTCTAAAGAAAATTTTCACCCAAAATCTAAAAATGAATGCACAGAAAAAACAAGAAATGATCTCACTTTGGGAGGACTATTTTAATGTAAAGAAGCCAAAAATCAAGAACCACCAATCCAAAAGTTTATTACTAGAGATGAGCGAACGTGTTCTTAACGAACACTTACGCACCCGGACACCGGCTTTGCCGAGGACTTCAGTGTCCGCGCGTAAAGCTTCGGGGGGCGCCGGGGGGCGGGGAGAGGCGCGGTGGCGTGGGCGGCAGCAGCGGGGAACAGGGGGGAGCCCTCTCTCTCTCCCTCTCCCCCCCACTCCCCGCCGCACCCCCCCGCGCTGCCACGGCGACCCCCGAACTTTTTTCGCCCGAGCACGGAATTGCTCGCAAAGTTCGGTGTTCGGGCGAAAAGGGGCGGAGCCGAACACGTTCGCTCATCTCTATTTATTACTCATAGATTAAAAAAGGGTTGCTAATGCAGACCAATGAAACAATAATATATACCCTAGAAACAAGGCGGTACCCACCCTGAAAAGAGCGATTACCAACTGAAGCCTATTCCTATATAGCACAATGCTATTTGTGCTATGATATATTTATAGGAAATGGCAAAATTTGGAACTATCCACCAAAGAAAAGAGGCAAAAACTCTTATGATAGTATTATTAATAAAGACTTTTTTTTATTGGGAGTTGCTCTTCTCAGAGCAGTTGTCCCCTTGTCTTTAGGGTCTATATTAGGGTTTAATAGGGACAGCATTAGTGTCCTCTTTTTTATCTGTGATTAATAAAAGTTATGTTTTAGATACTTTTGAATAGGTGGTCCTTTCTGTGACTTTTTCAAAACCTAAAAATGCTCATAATTAGACAAATCAGAAGTAAAAATTAATTCTGAGGGAGTTCTGAGAAATTGTAAGGCCAAAAAGAAATACTCAGAATAGGATGCACTGAGAGTTGAGAGATTTGTCAAATGTACTAGAGGTATATTAAACTTAATGTCCGCTATTCAGGAATTGTGGGCTCTGAAATGACAGATTAACAGACTGTACAAAAAGATTGCCTGTTTACCTAAAGATCATTCCTATTTCCTAATTGATAACTAATTGGTCACTTGATAGGTGCCATATGGTTGCAACCATTTTCATACTTGTTTAAGTACTTTTTAGTGTGATTATTATGTTTGTAAACCTTTACCTTATTGCATTTCCGTTAATTTTGTCCTGTCCATTTTTAATATTGAGGACATCAATTTTTCATGAAAATCGTATGTCTGGCACATGATAGAGATAAGCTCTAAGTTCTAGAACATATTTTATGTCAAAGTAACTTAGTTGCCTGATGTCAGAACAAAGTCGACAATATGTTTTTGTGTTTATTAAATGTTTGTGCCCATGCTTGTCAAAGCTGCTTTACAGAACATATTGGTATCACTTTGACCTCATCAAAAATTTATCATCCTTGTGTTGTTCATTCCAGCTACAGTTAATAATACATGAGTTCTTGAGTAGTATAACTTAGTATTATATTTACTACAGAACTAAAATTAAGTGAAGAAAAAGCATTAAATGTTTAAAATATTGTACAATTTGTCAGATCATTTGACCAAATTGGTATTTTCATTCATAATCTTAATAATTTGGACCTATTCCTGTTAAACAACTACATTTTAAATAAGCTGTGCTTTGAAAGTCATGAGTTCACATTTATTAAAGTATTTCACATTTTTGGCTCAATACCGTTTTCTACTTATTTTGGCTGTTTTAACAAATTGGATTAAAATTGTATTTTAAGGAAGCAGCAGCAAGTGTTCACTACTATCATCACATCTATATCAACAACTTAGAAGATATTAACTTTACCGAGGATATGAATTTGCAATAAGAATTTTTGAGTGTTGTTTCATTGAGCAATGCATTGTATCTTGTCATCTCAGAAGTACAGGTTTGTAATGCTGTGATATTACTCTTACTTGCTAATAACCAATGTTAATCATTATGCAAAGAGAAGCAAATTCATTTATTACTACCTACAAATGAATTAAATGTGCAGGTTCATGTATGCCATGGTTGAAAACACATATCAGTAACACAGCTTGTTCTACATTAACCCAAGCCAAAACCTGTTTGCGTCTTAGGCCTCATTTACATAAGCGTGTGTTCGCGCATACATAGGTGCACACAAAACCGCGCACCTGCGTACGCGCAAACACACCAGTGAATGCAGCTCCATGCACCATTGCTTTCAATGGACTGCCGGCAACCCCTGCAGTGATTTTCGGGGAAGGGCTTTAAATATTCAATGAATGGCTGAGCACTGCCTGTGATTGGCTGAGTGCTCAGCCAATCAGATACAGCCCTTTCAGCAGGCAGGGATTTTAAATCCACGCCTGCTTAAAGAACTTCACTACACTGCCAGGAGATCAAGCAGCTAGACACGCCTGAGCCCCGACAGTGGCGGAGAGGTGAGTATATATTTTTTACACAAGCCATGGATGATTTTTCAGGGAAGGGCTTATATTTAAAGCCCTTCTCCGAAAATCACTGTAGGGGTTGCCAGGAGTCCATTGCTCTCAATGGGAACGCCGGCAGCAGTGGCGGCCCCATTTAAAGCAATGGGAGAACATCAAAATCCGCAGGTGATTCTTTACTCCCCGTGGGGAGTCCCCTTGGCACTGAACACTGTGACAGTGCTGTCACAGTGTTTAGTGACAAGGGGACTCCCCGCAAGGAATATTGACGCACAGGATGGACCTATGCATGCACACATGTCCTATGTTTTGCAGGTACGCATGTTTGCACACCTGTAAAACACGGACATGTAAACACAGCATAGGGAACCAACAGTTCTAAATAGATGCATGGTTTTGTGCGTGCGTGTGAAATAGGCTTTAATGACTAACTAGCTTTTCCTTTTTTTTTCATTGTAGTAATGTTTTAATGTTTCTGTTCACAAAGCCATATGCGGCTTATTTTTTGTAGTACAAGTTGTATTTTTTAATGGCATCATTTTGGGGTACATGTATTGTATAACTTTTATGGGGGGGTCATAGTTTTTGGATTTTTATTTTTTCGGCATTAAGTATGCAGAATAAATAATGGGATAGCATTGTTCTCTAGGTCAGAATGATTCCGGCAGCACCAAGTTTATACAGTTTTTTTATGTTTTTCTATTTTTGTAAACTAAAATGCCTATTCTTTTAATAATCTGCTTTTGTATTTCTACATTCCTAGAGCCATAGCAGAAGGAGCTCTATAAGGGCTTGTTCTTCGTGGCATGAACTCTAGTCTTCATTTATCCAATTTTTGGAAAGATATGACATTTTGCTTACTTTTTATTTAATTTCTTTCTAGAAGCAAGTTTAATAAAAGTGTTTATGATAGTTTTTAATCTGTTTTGCCTTATTCCTAAATCAGCACAACTGTGAAGTATTCGGCCCTTGTGAACTGACAGGATAGATGAAATTTTTAATGACATAAATAAAACCTAATGGAAGGTCCCGCCTACCACTCCCCTATATAGGAGAAGTACCCCTCTAACCCTTCAGTGATATTCTAAAACCAAACATAGAGAGGACAGAAAGCTGGTGTTGCTGTCAGGATTAAGGAAAAAAATGTATAATCAACACTTCACCTGTGTCCCTCAGCAGCACAATGATGGGGATCCAGCAAGTATCAACACCTATGAGATTGTCCTTCTGCAAAACTGCATTTAAAACTGCGTGTCCAAAGCCTGCTCGTTTTGAAAAATGGTCTTTAATTCTATAATGATTAATAAAATTTTGCGAACTCCAGGTTGCTGTCGCACAAGTGTCCTATAATAAGACTAAGTTCCTCTCTGCTCATGAAGTCAACACTGCACATTTTGAGTGTGCTTTAAAAAAGTAGGTGGTGCTAGGTCCTGAGCCTGATACAACCCCCCAAATGGTTTCCTTAATCCATCTATCAAGCGTAGGTTTTGATTCTTTATGGCCTTTCTTTTTAGCGGAGAACAGAATCAAAAGATTCTAATCCAGTCTAAGACTCTGAGATCTCTCAAAATAAACTCTAAGATTTCTGTGTATGTCTAGAGTGTGAAGTCTAACCTCTATCCTCAGAAAAGGAATCGGGATTGAAGGCTAGGAGTATTACAACCTGATTTCTATTTGAAAATTGCGTACTTTAGGCGAAAATCTTAAAACTTTTTCCAGAAAAAAGGTACCGTATATACCGGCGTATAAGACGACTTTTGAACCCCGAAAAATCTGCTCTGCAGTCGGGGGTCGTCTTATGCGCCGGTAATACAAAAAAAAAAAAGTGTAAAAAAAAAAAATTTATTACTCACCTCCCACGGCGTTCTGTCGCGCTCCGGCAGGATGTCGCTCGCTCCGGCAGGCTGTCGCTCGCTCCTCGTCCCCGACGCAGCATAGCTTTCTGAATGCGGGGCTTGAAATCCCCGCTTCCAGAAAGCTAATACACACGCCGGCAGCCATGACAGCATTGAATGGCTGTGATTGGCTAAAGCACACGTGGCTTCAGCCAATCACACTATTCAATGACATCATTGAATGGCTGTGATTGGCTGAAGGCGCACGTGTTAGCAATCACACCCATTCAATGATGTCATTGAATAGTGTGATTGGCTGAAGCCACGTGTGCTTTAGCCAATCACAGCCATTCAATGATGTCATGGCTGCCGGCGTGTGTATTAGCTTTCTGGAAGCGGGGATTTCAAGCCCCGCATTCAGAAAGCTATGCTGCGCCGGGGCCGAGGAGCGAGCGACAACCTGCCGGAGCGAGCGACATCCTGCCGGACCGCGACAGAACGCCGTGGGAGGTGAGTAATGAATTTATTCCTTTTTCTCCACTGTATACCGGCGTATAAGGTGACAGTTGGGGGGTCGTCTTATACGCCCCGTCGCCTTATACGCCGGTATATACGGTAGTATAGTGTTTAGTAGCCCCAAAGGCTTGTAATTCGCCTATCCTCTTCCCTGAGGTTGCTACTAGTACAAAAGTTACTTTCATTGAAAATAATTTTAGGTTAACCTCCTATAACAGTTTGAAGGGATGATTATACAACCCCTTTAGGACCACCAATAGGTTCAATTGGGGAATAAGTCTGAGGACAAGTGGTTTAAGTCTCGCTGTCCCTCTAAGGAATATTTTTTTACCCATGGCTCCTGCAAGATTTGACTGCCTAAGAAGGCTGTAATTGCAGATACTCATACTTTAAAAGCTGATGCACTGTGATCTTTATCAAGGCCACCAGGCCATGAAAACTTTACGGATTCTCTCCTTGTAAAATCCACTTTTTTCCAGTATTTAATACTGCTTCAGAAATCCCTCTACCTCGTAGTAGGGACTGATCAACCTCCAGGCTATCGGGTTGAACCTCTCTAGCTGTGGGCAGAGCTGCATGCCCTGAGAAACCAGATTCTGCAAGGGGAAGAAGCTTCCAATAACACCCACAACTGTGCATGAGCTGGGAGAACCATGACCTCTTGGGCCAGAATGATATCTATTACTGTGGCCTGGTCTTGCTTGATCTTCATGAATTCTATTGGTATCATGGAAACTGGAGGGAATATATAGGTTAGCCTGAATCTCCAAGGGATGGACAGATCAACGCCTGTGTGAGGTTAATCGTCCTGGTATAGAGAGCAAAATCTCTTCATCTTGGTGTTGAACTTGGTCGCCATTAGGTATACCTTAATTGCGAGTGACTCAATGAAAAATGTCTACATTCAGAACCCCCTCTCCTAAGACAAAGACTTTGGCTCAATCTGTCTAATATTACATTGCATTTTCCTTGGATGTGCACAGCTGTAAGGTGGGTTAAATTCTTTTGCGCCCATCTCATGATCTTTCCCACCTCAAAACAAAAAAAAAAAAGTATTAGTATAGTATCACAGTAATCATACTGACTCACCGAATAAAGTTAACATGTCATTTATGCTGCACCATGTATGGCGTAAAAACAGTGTACACTGTGAAAACAAGATGCCCAAAAAAACTGTCAGGACTGGGGTCCGGGATTCTGGAAGTCCATGAGAAACCCACAACCCCTAACCCTACCTACGTACCCCCCTGGGCTAAGCCCCAGGGCGACAACTGGATGACAGTCACCGCACTCTCTAGGGAAGTGCAACACGGGGACAGACAAATAGACAGACACTGGAAACAAATAACACAAAGGCAAAATCAGACAATCCAGGTCGGCAGCAGGAGGGTACACAGTACAGGAGGGTCAGGCAAAGGCAAGTCGGGTCCAAAAAGCAGAAAGTCAAAACGGGAGTCAAATATATGAAGACGCGGGTGCAGCTGGAAGTCCAAACTAATACTGGCAAGGATATGCAGACACAGGCAGGTCTAAATACTGTCAGAACTCCCTCCCCAGCAGCTGATCGGGGCGGAGAGTCTGACAGGATCCAGGTATACTCAGCAGTGCTGGGGAACCTGCTCCCAGCCCCGTAGGAGGCAGAGAAGAAGAAGCATGCCGGGTTGCCATGGTGCCGAGGACACAGTGCGGGGTGGCACCTGCCGCGTCCCTAGCAACCCGGTGGTGAAGAGGAGCCCGGCGGCCAAGGGAGGTAACTAGGACTGGGGCTCCCCTGCGCAGCTGCTTGTGTGACAGAACCGGCAGTGAGGGCACAGAAGAGCCGAGAGCCGCTGGTCCTGACAGCAGGATGGAAGATGTTATACAGCAGTACTTAGCAACATAGACATGAATCCAGCAGCTGTGAGAAAAAAAAACACTATTGACTACAGCATCATGTCTTTCCTGGCTCCAGCTTCCTACTTCATCCTCCTGTCTCTATAGTTTTCCATGGGCAGCATGTAATCTGATTTGTCAGTGGGCCTTGAGTCCACTTTGCCTCAAAATGGATTTAGTAGTGAATTCAGAGTGTGTGAAAAGTTTAGGAGAGAGGGGGAAAGGAAAAGAGTGTAATAAATGGAGAAAGAAACATTTTTCACCAAGATATATTTCTAAGCTTCTTATATTCACCTGTTCTATTGATTATTGCAAGATTTGTTGAAAGTTCCTTGATAATTTACATTTGTGCATCGTCCTAAACAGGTTTAACAGATCTTTATTAGAGATGAGCGAACGTACTCATCCGAGCTTGATGCTCGTTCGAGTATTAGCGTGTTCGAGATGCTCGTTACTAGAGTCGAGCACCACACGATGTTTGAGTTACTTTCACTTTCGTCTCTGAGACGTTAGCGCGCTTTTCTGGGCAATAGAAAGACAGGGAAGGCATTACAACTTCCTCCTGTGATGTTCCAGCCCTATACCACCCCCCTGCAGTGAGTGGCTGGCGAGATCAGGTGTCACCCGAGTATATAAATCGGCCCCTCCCGCGGCTCTCCACAGATGCATTCTGACATAGCTCAGGGAAAGTGCTGCTGATGCTGGAGCTGCTATAGGGAGAGTGTTAGGAGTGATTTTAGGCTTCAAGAACCCCAACGGTCCTTCTTAGGGCCACATCTGACCGTGTGCAGTACTGTTGAGGCTGCTTTTTGCAGTGTTGCACTTTTTTTTTTTTTTTTATATCGGCCGTGCAGAGCATTGCGCCCTGCAGTAATACTCCAGGGCCAGAAGCGCTTAGGCAGGGACAGAAAACATATTGATTGAATATAGGCAGTGGGCCTTTGCAAATACATTTCGGGAAAAAAATCTATTTGGGCTGCCTGTGAGTGTCCTCAGTGTTCTGGGTCTCTGCTGGGTGTAGTAGTTCTCCAAATTCAGTACTGTTGAGGCTGCTTTTTGCAGTGTTGCACATTTTTTTTGTGTGTGTATATCGGCCGTGCAGAGCATTGCGTCCTCAGTCTGCAGAAATTTTACATAGTATAGGGCAAGTAGTGGTGAGGCAGGGACAGTGAAAAAGCTGAAAGAGATATACTGTCTATATAGGCCGTGGGCTTTTCCTAAAAAATTTGGGAAAAAACTTTCTATTTGGGCTGCCTGTGACCGTCCTCAGTGTACTGCGTCTGTGCTGGGGGTAGCAGTCCTAATTAATACGCAGCCATCTAAGTGTTACAGCAGGCTTGCACAAAATTCTTTCCTGGCTCTGCGTTGGCCGTTACATCACCGCTGTCATCCTGTCCAGAGGGAAACAGTCTGCAGTAATTTTACATAGTTTAGGGCAAGTAGTGGTGAGGCAGGGACAGTGAAAAAGCTAAAAGAGATATACTGTCTATATAGGCCATGGGCTTTTCCTAAAAAATTTGGGAAAAAACGTTCTATTTGGGCTGCCTGTGACCGTCCTCAGTGTACTGCGTCTGTGCTGGGGATAGTAGTCCTAATTAATACGCAGCCAGCTAAGTGTTGCAGCAGGCTTGCGCAAAATTCTTTCCTGGCTCTGCGTTGGCCGTTACATCACCACTGTCATCCTGTCCAGAGGGAAACAGTCTGCAGTAATTTTACATAGTTTAGGGCAAGTAGTGGTGAGGCAGGGACAGTGAAAAAGCTGAAAGAGATATACTGTCTAAATAGGCCGTGGGCTTTTCCTAAAAAATTTGGGAAAAAACTTTCTATTTGGGCTGCCTGTGACCGTCCTCAGTGTACTGCGTCTGTGCTGGGGGTAGTAGTCCTAATTAATACGCAGCCAGCTAAGTGTTACAGCAGGCTTGCGCAAAATTCTTTCCTGGCTCTGCTGTGCGTTCCGTAAGCGAAGTCAGCCTCCAACCACAGGCCAATAAGCGGCACATTTAATTACAGCGTTCTGTTTCTGCACTACCGGTAATACACCATGCTGAGGGGTAGGGGTAGGCCTAGAGGACGTGGACGTGGACGCGGGCGAGGACACGGAGGCCCAAGTCAGGGTGTGGGCACAGGCCAAGCTCCTGATCCAGGTGTATCGCAGCCGACTGCTGCGGGATTAGGAGAGAGGCACATTTCTGACGTCCCAAGATTAATCTCACAATTAATGGGTCCACACGGTAGACCTTTATTAGAAACTGAGCAGTGTGAGCAGGTCCTGTTGTGGATGGCAGAACGTGCATCCAGCAATCTATCGACCACCCAGAGATCTGCGCCGTCCACTGCTGCAACTCTGAATCCTCTGGCTGCTGCTCCTCCTTCCTCCCAGCCTCCTCACTCCATTACAATGACACATTCTGAGGAGCAGGCAGACTCCCAGGAACTGTTCTCGGGCTCCTGCCCAGAATGGGCAGCAATGGTTCCTCTCCCACTGGAGGAGTTTGTCGTGACCGATGCCCAACCTTTGGAAAGTTCTCGGGGTCCGGGGGATGAGGCTGGGGACTTCCGGCAACTGTCTCAAGAGCTTTCAGTGGGTGAGGAGGACGATGACGATGAGACACAGTTGTCTATCACACAGGTAGTAGTAATTGGAGTAAGTCAGAGGGAGGAGCGCACAGAGGATTCGGAGGAAGAGCAGCAGGACGATGAGGTGACTGACCCCACCTGGTTTGCTAAGCCTACTGAGGACAGGTCTTCAGAGGGGGAGGCAAGTGCAGCAGCAGGGCAGGTTGGAAGAGGCAGTGCGGTGGCCAGGGGTAGAGGCAGGGCCAGACCGAATAATCCACCAACTGTTTCCCAAAGCGCCCCCTCGCGCCATGCCACCCTGCAGAGGCCAAGGTGCTCAAAGGTCTGGCAGTTTTTCACTGAGAGTGCAGACGGCCGACGAACTGTGGTGTGCAACCTTTGTCGCGCCAAGATCAGCCGGGGAGCCACCACCACCAGCCTCACCCCCACCAGCATGCACAGACATATAATGGCCAAGCACCCCACAAGGTGGGACGAAGGCCGTTCACCGCCTCCGGTTTGCACCGCTGCCTCTCCCCCTGTGCCCCAACCTGCCACTGAGATCCAACCCCCCTCTCAGGACACAGGCACTACCGTCTCCCGGCCTGCACCCACACCCTCACCTCCGCTGTCCTCGGCCCCATCCACCAATGTCTCTCAGCGCACCGTCCAGCCGTCGCTAGTGCAAGTGTTGGAGCGAAAGCGCAGGTACGCCGCCACGCACCCGCACGCTCAAGCGTTAAACGTGCACATAGAAAAATTGATAAGCCTGGAGATGCTGCCGTATAGGTTTGTGGAAACGGAGGCTTTCAAAGGTATGATGGCGGCGGCGGCCCCGCGCTACTCAGTTCCCAGTCGCAACTACTTTTCCCGATGTGCCGTCCCAGCCCTGCACGACCACGTCTTCCGCAACATTGTACGCGCCCTCACCAACGCGGTTACTGCCAAGGTCCACTTAACTACGGACACGTGGACAAGCACAGGCGGGCAGGGCCACTATATCTCCCTGATGGCACATTGGGTGAATTTAGTGGAGGCTGGGACAGAGTCAGAGCCTGGGACCGCTCACGTCCTACCCACCCCCAGAATTGCGGGCCCCAGCTCGGTGCTGGTATCTGCGGCGGTGTATGCTTCCTCCACTAAACCACCCTCCTCCTCCTCCTACGCAACCTCTGTCTCGCAATCAAGATGTGTCAGCAGCAGCACGTCGCCAGCAGTCGGTGTCGCGCGGCGTGGCAGCACAGCGGTGGGAAAGCGTCAGCAGGCCATGCTGAAACTACTCAGCTTAGGAGAGAAGAGGCACATGGCCCACGAACTGCTGCAGGGTCTGACACAGCAGACCGACCGCTGGCTTGCGCCGCTGAGCCTCCAACCGGGCATGGTCGTGTGTGACATCGGCCGTAACCTGGTAGCGGCTCTGCAGCTCGGCAGCCTCACGCACGTGCCATGCCTGGCCCACGTCTTTAATTTGGTGGTTCAGCGCTTTCTGAAAAGCTACCCACGCTTGTCAGACCTGCTCGGAAAGGTGCGCCGGCTCTGCGCACATTTCCGCAAGTCCCACACGGACGCTGCCACCCTGCGCACCCTGCAACATCGGTTTAATCTGCCAGTGCACCGAATGCTGTGCGACGTGCCCACACGGTGGACCTCTACGCTCCACATGTTGGCCAGGCTCTATGAGCAGCGTAGAGCTATAGTGGAATACCAACTCCAACATGGGCGGCGCAGTGGGAGTCAGCCTCCTCAATTCTTTACAGAAGAGTGGGCCTGGTTGGCAGACATCTGCCAGGTCCTTGGAAACTTTGAGGAGTCTACCCAGATGGTGAGCGGGGATGCTGCAATCAATTGCGTCACCATTCCTCTTCTATGCCTCTTGAGAAGTTCCCTGCAAAGCATAAAGGCAGACGCTTTGCGCTCGGAAACGGAGGCGGGGGAAGACAGTATGTCGCTGGATAGTCAGAGCACCCTCCTGTCTATATCTCAGCGCGTTGAGGAGGAGGAGGAGGAGGAGGAGGTAGAGGAGCATGAGGAGGAGCGGGAAGAGACAGCTTGGCCCACTGCTGAGGGTACCCATGCTGCTTGCCTGTCATCCTTTCAGCGTGTATGGCCTGAGGAGGAGGAGGATCCTGAAAGTGATCTTCCTAGTGAGGACAGCCATGTGTTGCGTACAGGTACCCTGGCACACATGGCTGACTTCATGTTAGGATGCCTTTCTCGTGACCCTCGCGTTACATGCCTTCTAGCCACTACGGATTACTGGGTGTACACACTGCTCGGTATAAGGAGAACCTTTCCACTCTCATACCCGAAGAGGAAAGGGGTTCAAGAGTGATGCTATACCACAGGACCCTGGCGGACAAGCTGATGGTAAAATTCCCATCCGACAGCGCTAGTGGCAGAAGGCGCAGTTCCGAGGGCCAGGTAGCAGGGGAGGCGCGGAGATCAGGTAGCATGTACAGCACAGGCAGGGGAACACTCTCTAAGGTCTTTGACAGCTTTCTGGCTCCCCAGCAAGACTATGTCACCGCTCCCCAGTCAAGGCTGAGTCGGCGGGAGCACTGTAAAAGGATGGTGAGGGAGTACGTAGCCGATCGCACGACCGTCCTCCGTGACGCCTCTGCCCCCTACAACTACTGGGTGTCGAAGCTGGACACGTGGCCTGAACTCACGCTGTATGCCCTGGAGGTGCTTGCTTGTCCTGCGGCTAGCGTCTTGTCAGAGAGGGTGTTTAGTGCGGCTGGGGGAATCATCACAGATAAGCGTACCCGCCTGTCAACCGACAGTGCCGACAGGCTTACACTCATCAAGATGAACAAAGCCTGGATTTCCCCAGACTTCTCTTCTCCACCAGCGGACATCAGCGATACCTAAGCAATACGTAGGCTGCACCCGCGGATGGAAGCATCGTTCTCTATCACCATCAAAAACGGGGACCTTTTAGCTTCATCAATCTGTGTATTCTATTCATCCTCCTCCTCCTGCTCCTCCTCCTGAAACCTGACGTAATCACGCCGAACGGGCAATTTTTCTTAGGCCCACAAGGCTCAGTCATATAATTTTTGTAAACAATTTTTATACGTTTCAATGCTCATTAAAGCGTTGAAACTTGCACCTGAACCAATTTTTATTTTAACTGGGCTGCCTCCAGGCCTAGTTACAAATTAAGCCACATTAACCAAAGCGATTAATGTGTTTCACCTGCCCTCTTGGTCGGGCATGGGCAATTTTTCTGAGGTACATTAGTACTGTTGGTACACCAATTTTTTTGGGCCCTCGCCTACAGTGTAATCCAATTAATTTTTTGCCCACCTGCATTAAACCTGACGTTACATCAGCTGTGCTGGGCACTGCAATGGGATATATTTATGTACCGCCGGTGGGTTCCAGGGAGCCACCCATGCTGTCAGTCCACACGGAGTTGTAACTGCATGTGTCCACTTCTAAAGAACCCCAGTCTGACTGGGGCATGCAGTGTGGGCCGAAGCCCACCTGCATTAAACATGACATTACCTCAGCTGTGCTGGGCACTGCAATGGGATATATTTATGTACCGCCGGTGGCTTCCTGGCACCCACCCATGCTGTCGGTCCACAGGGACTTCACAATAGGGAGTTGTACCTGCCTGTGTCTATGAATTAAAAACCCCAGTCAGGTTGGGGCATGCAGTGTGGGCCGAAGCCCACCTGCATTTAATCTGACGTTAGCTCTGCTGTCCAGGGCACTGCAATGGGATACATTTATGTACAGCCGGTGGGTTCCAGGGAGCCACCCATGCTGTGGGTGCACACGGAATTCCCATTGCGGAGTTGTACCTGCCTGTGACTATTTATAAAAAAAACGCGGTCTGACTGGGGCATGCAGACACCTTGACAGAATGAATAGTGTGTGGCACATAGGTTGCCCGTTGCTATGCCTACGTGTGCAGCTCCAGATGGAGGTGGCACTGGATTGGATTTCTCATTGCTTCTGTACAGCATGGTGGGCTATTGCCCTGCCCCTTTTAAAGAGGGTCGCTGCCTAGCCGTGCCAACCCTCTGTAGTGTGTGCCTGCGGTTCCTCCTTATGGCATATGCACTTATAAATAGACATGAGGGTGGTGTGGCATGAGGGCAGCTGAAGGCTGCGCAGGGACACTTTGCTGTGCGCTGTGGACACTGGGTCGTGCGGGGGGGGGGGGGGGGGTTAGGCAGCATGTAACCCAGGAGAAGTGGCAGCGGAGTGTCATGCAGGCAGTAATTGTGCTTTGTTGGAGGTAGTGTGGTGCTTAGCTAAGGTATGCATTGCTAATGAGGGCTTTTCAGAAGTAAAAATTGTTGGGAGGGGGAGCCCACTCTTGCCGCTATTGTGGCTTAATAGTGGGACCTGGGAACTTGAGATGCAGCCCAACACGTAGCCCCTCGCCTGCCCTATCCGTTGCTGTGTCGTTCCCATCACTTTCTTGAATTGCCCAGATTTTCACAAATGGAAACCTTAGCGAGCATCGGCGATATACAAAAATGCTCGGGTCGCCCATTGACTTCAATGGGGTTCGTTATTCGAAACGAACCCTCGAGCATCGCGAAAATTTCGTCCCGAGTAACGAGCACCCGAGCATTTTGGTGCTCGCTCATCTCTAATCTTTATCCATAAATCACAGTAATGAATCTATATATCTATGATAATTGTGAAACCTTTCCTGTAGATGTAGAAGATTCCTCTTTGTCAAGGTTACAGCCTTAGATATGAAAAGATCATTAGAAAAATCTCTGTACTGTGCATTCATATATTTGTATAGTACACAGTAATTAGATCGCCTCAATGATTTTAGCAGTCTCATTATTTTGCATAATAGCCATTTCATTTAGTATATTTCCAAATTCCACTGTATTCCGTTAAAATGTTCTTTTTCTAGTCTTTTTTTCCTACAAAGTCAAATAGATGGAAGTAAACGTAAATGGATTGTTTGAGGTCAATTTGAAGAAACAATGTTCCATCTTGTTATTGCATTCATCTGCACTTGAAAAAATCTAAATGATTCTGTTTTTTCACTTTGCCTCTCTTAATAGCTTCATTTACTTAATTTGCAGCCTTATTTACTGTCCTTTGTTCCCATGAATACATTTACATTCAACGATGTTTTATGTACAGATTAAGCAGTTTACGTTAACCTTTTGATTACTACTATTTTAGCAAGTATATGCCTCTGAATAGCCATGTTACAAGCAACCGAATGAATGCAAATAAAGCACAGCAAAGCAAAAAACAGGCTAACTTCTGAAGACAAAGTAATTGAATGGCTCTAAAACACACTTGGGCTGATTAACAAAGCATCTAAAGGTAGTGAATGTAGGTTTCATTCCTACAAGTTGCCATCTCAGATATTATTACCATGTTATGTTGTTATGTTTATGATAAAGAATTGAGAGAATCAATGACCCCAGTACAATTACAGTGTCAGGGTGCGGGCAGACGAGCGCATAAACGGCGCGTTTTTGCGACCAAACGTATATACGTGACCATCTGAGGCAATGGTTTCGAATGTATTCGTTCACATGGGCGATTTTACGGCGCGTAAAAACGGCAATTCGAAAAAAAACGGAACATATGCGACCGAAATACGCCCCAACGCATATTCGATCGCCGAAAAGACCGTTTGCAAAGTAGGAACAAACGAAAATACGCTTTCTAGCTCTGGTCGTGATCGGTGAAAAACGATCGCTCGTGCGATTATACGTTGCACTCGTGCGAACGTAAATACGCCTACGCTCGTCTGCCCGCAACCTCAGGGAAATTCTGTGTACAGCACCAATCAGGCCCACCCCAATGTCCCGTTGCCGGCGGTAAAGAAGAAACACCACACACGGAGGTCTGGTATAGTTCCTCACACGGGAAATAACAGCGCACTTTATTACAGATTGCATGGGGCTTTATACCC
Organism: Eleutherodactylus coqui; assembly: GCF_035609145.1. Classification (NCBI taxonomy): domain Eukaryota; kingdom Metazoa; phylum Chordata; class Amphibia; order Anura; family Eleutherodactylidae; genus Eleutherodactylus; species Eleutherodactylus coqui. Next base: position 84,796,762 of record NC_089840.1, on the reverse strand, counting down.
CTTGTCACGTCACTAGAAAAGTGTAATGGTCTCATTGGCTCAAATCCATCGCATAACCATATATGTAATGTCCGCAGTTCCGCCTGAGGCAGTGTAAGACACATAAGCAGTCGTTATCTTAGATTTCTGGGAAAAACAGCCAAGCATGCGGCCTTTGCATCTTGTTCCTCCTTGTGGTTTTTAAGATACATTGTTCTTCGCCTTGCAAAGCCTTGGCATATCTGATATGATTTTAAAGGCTACATATTAAGTTTTTTTGCATTATAGCATTGCATAGAACTTGCATACAGGTATAAATGCATAAAAAACATATGGTACATGTACCCTCACAACAGTAGCACACTGATTATGCATTGTTTGCATTGTAGACCTGATATATAAATACTAGAGATGAGCGAGCACCAAAATGCTCCGGTGCTCGTTATTCGGGACGAACTTTTCGCGATGCTCGAGGGTTCGTTTCGAGTAACGAACCCCATTGAAGTCAATGGGCGACCCGAGCATTTTTGTATTTCGCCGATGCTCGCTAAGGTTTCCTTGTGTGAAAATCTGGGCAATTCAAGAAAGTGATGGGAACGACACAGCAACGGATAGGGCAGGCGAGGGGCTACATGTTGGGCTGCATCTCAAGTTCACAGGTCCCACTATTAAGCCACAATAGCGGCAAGAGTGGCCCCCCCCCCTCCCAAAAACTTTTACTTCTGAAAAGCCCTCATTAGCATGGCATACCTTAGCTAAGCACCACACTACCTCCAACAAAGCACAATCACTGCCTGCATGACACTCATCTGCCACTTCTCCTGTGTTACATGCTGCCCAACCGCCCCCCTCCCCCCCCACAGCGCACACCAAAGTGTCCCTGCGCAGCCTTCAGCTGCCCTCATGCCTCACCACCCTCATGTCTATTTATAAGAGCGTCTGCCATGAGGAGGAACCGCAGGCACACACTGCAGAGGTTGGCACGGCTAGGCAGCGACCCTCTTTAAAAGGGGCGGGGCGATAGCCCGCAATGCTGTACAGAAGCAATGAGAAATAGAATCCTGTGCCACCGCCATCAGGAGCTGCACACGTGGGCATAGCAATGGGGAACCTATGTGCCACACACTATTCTTTCTGTCAAGGTGTCTGCATGCCCCAGTCAGACCGCGTTTTTAATTCATAGACACAGGCAGGTACAACTCCCTATTGTGAAGTCCCTGTGGACCCACAGCATGGGTGGCTCCCTGGAACCCACCGGCGGTACATAAAAATATCCCATTGCATTGCCCAACACAGCTGAGGTAGTAATGTCGTGCTTAATGCAGGTGGGCTTCGGCCCACACTGCATGCCCCAGTCAGACTGGGGTTCTTTACAAGTGGAAACAGATGCATTTATAATTCCCTGTGGACCCACAGCATGGGTGGGTGCCAGGAAGCCACCGGCGGTACATAGAAATATCCCATTGCATTGCCCAACACAGCTGAGGTAGTAATGTCGTGCTTAATGCAGGTGGGCTTCGGCCCACACTGCATGCCCCAGTCAGACTGGGGTTCTTTACAAGTGGACAGATGTAGGTTAAACTCCGTGTGCACCTACAGCATGGGTGGCTCCCTGGAACCCACCGGCGATACACAAAAATATCCCATTGCATTGCCCAACACAGCGGATGTAACGTCAGCTGTAATGCAGGTGGGCTAAAAACTCATTTGATTACACTGTAGGCGAGGGCCCACAAAAATTGCTGTATCAACAGTACTAATGTACATCCAAAAAATTGGCCATGCCCAACCAAGATGGCAGGTGAAACCCATTAATCGCTTTGGTTAATGTGGCTTAAGTGGTAACTAGGCCTGGAGGCAGCCCAGTTTAACGAAAAATTGGTTCAAGTTAAAGTTTCAACGCTTTTAAGAGCATTGAAACATATAAAAATTGTTTAGAAAAATTATGAGTGAGCCTTGTGGCCCTAAGAAAAATTGCCCGTTCAGCGTGATTACGTGAGGTTTCAGGAGGAGGAGCAGGAGGAGGAGGAGGAATATTAGACACAGATTGATGAAGCAGAAATGTCCCCGTTTTGGATGGTGAGAGAGAACGTAGCTTCCATCCGCGGGTGCAGCCTACGTATTGCTTAGGTATCGCTGCTGTCCGCTGGTGGAGAAGAGAAGTCTGGGGAAATCCAGGCTTTGTTCATCTTGATGAGTGTAAGCCTGTCGGCACTGTCGTTTGACAGGTGGGTACGCTTATCCGTGATGATTCCCCCAGCCACACTAAACACACTCTCTGACAAGACGCTAGCCGCAGGACAAGCAAGCACCTCCAGGGCATACAGCGCGAGTTCAGGCCACGTGTCCAGCTTCGACACCCAGTAGTTGTAGGAGGCAGAGGCGTCACGGAGGACGGTCGTGCGATCGGCTACGTACTCCCTCACCATCCTTTTACAGTGCTCCCGCCGACTCAGCCTTGACTGGGGAGCGGTGACACAGTCTTGCTGGGGAGCCATAAAGCTGGCAAAGGCCTTGGAGAATGTTCCCCTGCCTGCGCTGTACATGCTGCCTGATCTCTGCGCCTCCCCTGCTACCTGGCCCTCGGAACTGCGCCTTCTGCCACTAGCGCTGTCGGATGGGAAGTTTACCATCAGTTTGTCCACCAGCGCCCTGTGGTATAGCAACACTCTCGAACCCCTTTCCTTTTCGGGAATGAGAGTGGGAAGGTTCTCCTTATAGCGTGGGTCGAGCAGTGTGTACACCCAGTAATCCGTAGTGGCCAGAATGCGTGTAACGCGAGGGTCACGAGAAAGGCATCCTAACATGAAGTCAGCCATGTGTGCCAGGGTACCTGTACGCAACACATGGCTGTCTTCACTAGGAAGATCACTTTCAGGATCCTCCTCCTCCTCTTCCTCCTCCTCAGGCCATACACGCTGAAAGGATGACAGCCCAGCAGCATGTGTACCCTCACCAGTGGGCCAAGCTGTCTCTTCCCCCTCCTCCTCATCCTCCTCATGCTCCTCCTCCTCCTCCTCAACGCGCTGAGATATAGACAGGCGGGTGCTCTGACTATCCAGCGACATACTGTCTTCCCCCGGATCTGTTTCCGAGCGCAAAGCGTCTGCCTTTATGCTTTGCAGGGAACTTCTCAAGATGCATAGCAGAGGAATGGTGACGCTAATGATTGCAGCATCGCCGCTCACCACCTGGGTAGACTCCTCAAATTTTCCAAGGACCTGGCAGATGGCTGCCAACCAGGCCCACTCTTCTGTAAAGAATTGAGGAGGCTGACTCCCACTGCGCCGCGCAAGTTGGAGTTGGTATTCCACTATAGCTCTACGCTGCTCATAGAGTCTGGCCAACATGTGGAGCGTAGAGTTCCACTGTGTGGGCACGTCGCACAGCAGTCGGTGCACTGGCAGATTAAACCTATGTTGCAGTGTCCGCAGGGTGGCAGCGTGCGTGTGGGATTTGCGGAAATGTGCGCAGAGCTGGCGCACCTTTCCGAGCAGGTATGACAAGTGGGGGTAGCTTTTCAGAAAGCGCTGAACCATCAAATTAAAGACATGGGCCAGGCATGGCACGTGCGTGAGGCTGCCGAGCTGCAGAGCTGCCACCAGCTTACGGCCGTTGTCACACACGACCATGCCCGGTTGGAGGCTCAGCGGCGCAAGCCAGTGGTCGGTCTGCTCTGTCAGACCCTGCAGCAGTTCGTGGGCCGTGTGCCTTCTACTCTCCTAAGCTGAGTAGGCCTGCTGACGCTTGCCCACCGCTGTGCTGCCATGCCGCGTGACACCGACTGCTGGCGACGTGCTGCTGACACATCTTGATTGCGAGACAGAGGTTGCGTTGGAGGAGGAGGAGGAAGGTGCTTTAGTGGAGGAAGCATACACCGCCGCAGATACCACCACCGAGCTGTGGCCCGCAATTCTGGGGGTGGGTAGGACGTGAGCGGTCCCAGGCTCTGACTCTGTCCCAGCCTCCACTAAATTCACCCAATGTGCCGTCAGGGAGATATAGTGGCCCTGCCCGCCTGTGCTTGTCCACGTGTCCGTTGTTAAGTGGACCTTGGCAGTAACCGCGTTGGTGAGGGCGCGTACAATGTTGCGGGAGACGTGGTCGTGCAGGGCTGGGACGGCACATCGGGAAAAGTAGTGGCGACTGGGAACCGAGTAGCGCGGGGCAGCCGCCGCCATCATGCTTTTGAAAGCCTCCGTTTCCACAAGCCTATACGGCAGCATCTCTAGGCTGATCAATTTTGCAATGTGCACGTTTAACGCTTGAGCGTGCGGGTGCGTGGCGTCGTAGTTGCGCTTGCACTCAAACTGTGGCACTAGCGACGTCTGGACGCTGCGCTGAGAGACATTGCTGGATGGGGCCGAGGACAGCGGAGGTGAGGGTGTGGGTGCAGGCCAGGAGACGGTAGTGCCTGTGTCCTCAGAGGGGGGTTGGATCTCAGTGGCAGGTTGGGGCACAGGGGGAGAGGCAGTGGTGCAAACCGGAGGCGGTGAACGGGCATCGTCCCACCTTGTGGGGTGCTTGGCCATCATATGCCTGCGCATGCTGTTGGTGGTGCCTCCCCAGCTGATCTTGGCGCGACAAAGGTTGCACACCACTGTTCGTCGGTCGTCAGGCGTCTCTGTGAAAAACTGCCACACCGTAGAGCACCTTGACCTGTGCAGGGTGGCATGGCGCGAGGGGGCGCTTTGGGAAACAGTTGGTGGATTATTCGGTCTGGCCCTGCCTCTACCCCTGGCCACCGCACTGGCTCGGCCTGTGCCCACACCCTCACTTGGCCCTCCGCGTCCTCGGCCGCGTCCACATCCTCTAGGCCTACCCCTACCCCTCAGCATGCTGTATTACCAGTGATTTGATTTCCCAGGCAGGAAAGAAATTGGTGCAAGGCTACACTCAACCGTAGCTGGTTGCGTCTGATTTTTGTACGTTGTCCACGCAGCACACACGTACACGGAGACCTTAGGACTGACACAGGCTGGCCAAATATAATTTCTTTTCCTTTTTTGCAAAGGGAAGCACCCACTGCATATATTCAATGAATAAGAAGTTTAATATCTGTGGTGTGGCCCTCAAAAAGTGTCACACAACTATAGTGTAGCAGAGTTATTAACTCTAGCAGAGCAGGTATTTGCCAGTCAGGAAAGACAATGGCGCAAGCCTGCAGTAAACCGTAGCTGGTTGCGTCTGATTTTTGTACGTTGTCCACGCAGCACACACGTACACGGAGACCTTAGGACTGACACAGGCTGGCCAAATATAATTTTTTGTCCTTTTTTGCAAAGGGAAGACCCCACTGCGTATATTCAATGAACAAGAAGTTTAATATCTGTGGTGTGGCCCTCAAAAAGTGTCACACAACTATAGTGTAGCAGAGTTATTAACTCTAGCAGAGCAGGTATTTGCCAGTCAGGAAAGACAATGGCGCAAGCCTGCAGTAAACCGTAGCTGGTTGCGTCTGATTTTTGTACGTTGTCCACGCAGCACACACGTACACGGAGACCTTAGGACTGACAGGCTGGCCAAATATAATTTTTTGTCCTTTTTAGCAAAGGGAAGGACCCACTGCGTATATTCAATGAACAATAACTTTTAGAACTGTAGTGTGGCCCTGAAAAAGTGACACACAACTTTAGTGTAGCAGAGTTATTAACTCTAGCAGAGCAGGTATTTGCAGGTCAGGAAAGACAATGGCGCAAGCCTGCAGTAAACCGTAGCTGGTTGCGTCTGATTTTTGTACATTGTCCACGCAGCACACACGTACACGGAGACCTTAGGACTGACACAGGCAGGCCAAATATAATTTCTTTTCCTTTTTTGCAAAGGGAAGCACCCACTGCGTATATTCAATGAACAAGAAGTTTAATATCTGTGGTGTGGCCCTCAAAAAGTGTCACACAACTATAGTGTAGCAGAGTTATTAAAGGAGATGTCCCGAGGCAGCAAGTGGGTCTATACACTTCTGCATGGCCATATTAATGCACTTTGTAATGTACATTGTGCATTAATTATGAGCCATACAGAAGTTATAAAAAGTTTTATACTTACCTGCTCCGTTGCTGGCGTCCTCGTCTCCATGGTGCCGACTAATTTTCGCCCTCCGATGGCCAAATTAGCCGCGCTTGCGCAGTCCGGGTCTTCTCCTCTTCTCTATGGGGCTCCGTGTAGCTCCGTGTAGCTCCGCCCCGTCACGTGCCGATTCCAGCCAATCAGGAGGCTGGAATCGGCAATGGACCGCACAGAAGCCCTGCGGTCCATGAAGACAGAGGATCCCGGCGGCCATCTTCAGCAGGTGAGTATGAAGACGCCGGACCGCCGGGATTCAGGTAAGCGCTGTGCGGGTGGTTTTTTTAACCCCTGCATCGGGGTTGTCTCGCGCCGAACGGGGGGGGGGGTTTAAAAAAAAAAAAACCTGTTTCGGCGCGGGACATCTCCTTTAACTCTAGCAGAGCAGGTATTTGCCAGTCAGGAAAGACAATGGCGCAAGCCTGCAGTAAACCGTAGCTGGTTGCGTCTGATTTTTGTACGTTGTCCACGCAGCACACACGTACACGGAGCCCTTAGGACTGACACAGGCAGGCCAAATATAATTTCTTTTCCTTTTTTGCAAAGGGAGGGCCCCACTGCGTATATTCAATGAACAATAACTGTGTTGTGGCCCTGCCCACACAATTCTGTCCCTGTAGTATCAATGGAGGGTGCAATGCTCTGCACAGACGATTTTTAGAAAAAAAAATAAATGTAACACTGCTAACAGCAGCCAGCACAGTACTGCACACGCTTAAATTTGGCCCTAGAAAGGACCGTTGAGGTTCTTGAAGGCTACACTCACTCCTAACACTCTCCCTGCCTATACACCACTTCTGTCCCTAATGCCGGGTGCAATGCTCTGCACTGCCGATTTTGAGGAAAAAAAAAAAAAAACACTGCTAGCAGCAGCCTGCACACAGGTAGATGTGGCCCTGAGAAGGACCGTTGGGGTTCTTGAAGCCTACACTGACTCCTAACGCTCTCCCTACAGCAGCACCAGCACGATAGTACTTTCCCTCAGCTAACTCACAAGGCATGTGTGGCGAGCCGCGGGAGGGGCCGACTTTTATACTCGGGTGACATCTGATCTTCCCAGCCACTCACAGCAGGGGGGTGGTATAGGGCTTGAACGTCACAGGGGGAAGTTGTAATGCCTTCCCTGTCTTTCAATTGGCCAGAAAAGCGCGCTAACGTCTCAGAGAGGAAACTGAAAGTAACCAGAACACCGCGTGGTGCTCGTTACGAGTAACGAGCATCCTGAACACCCTAATATTCGCACGAATATCAAGCTCGGACGAGTACGTTCGCTCATCTCTAATAAATACATATAGTTTCGTTGAACATATTGATTGCGTTTAAATTAACAAATAATATACACTCTAGTACAAACATGGAGAACACAAAGATATATAAGAAAGAAATACAAAATGGGGAAGATAGGGAAGTCTGACCCTAAATCTACATATATGAGAAGACCCTATCTACCAGAGAAGCATATCAGAGAAGATGGAAAATGCCTATTAAAAATCCAGATATTCACTTGCAAGAATGCTACCTTCTGCTGTAGAGGCATTGTTCCATCTTCTTATTTGCATAAATTTTCAAGAGAAGCATGCATGGCCTTATAAGCTTTCTCACGCTTACTAGGTGCTCTCCTTAAGTTTTACCACTCCTAACCTAATATTAACACTTTCACATAACATCAGTTGTTGAAAATATATTGAAACTTTTAAAAATAAAAATAACAATGATAGATAATATCTAGTTGTCAGCTGTGCAATTATGTACAAGATTGAATGGACATATTATTTCTTTAGGAACACACTGCTAATTTCTTCCTTGCTCTTGTCTCATTTAGATGTACATGGATGAAGGGGTCAATGAGAAACCAAGTTCTTCTGTACAATTTAAGTACATTCGCAATTTCCCACATATCTATATTATGTGCTTACATGTGATTTACATGCATGTCCATATAGATCAAAAATGTATTACTATAAGGGCTCTTTCACATGAGCGTATATCGGCCACCATTTGCATTGGATTCCAATGCATCAGATCACATGGCCGTATTCCTGCGGCGTGAAATATAGTGCTGGGCGTTTTAATGCCGAGCTGAAAAGATAGTTCCGGAATATGTCAGCCGCTGCATGGGTTCCTATGGGAGTCAATGACAGCAGCTGGAGAATAGAGGTGGCAGGGAGTTTAGCAGTGCGACTGCTAAACTCCCTTCCTCTTCTCTCCTCCTCTCTCCTCCGCTCCGGCTTTTTGCAATGGGAGGGGGCGGGACTAGGGTAGAGCTAAGCTCCACCCCACTCCACCCCTCCCATTGCTGGCTGCAGACAGGGAGCCGGGAGGAAGCGGGAGCTTAGCTCTGTCCCCATCCCACCCACTCCTATAGAAAACAGCCGGAGGGTAGGAGAGAGGAGGTGAGCCGGCAAGGGGGAGGGAAATGCAGGCAACAGCATTGCGGCCTCGGCATACATGCACCGGGGCCCATGTCGTCTGAACGGGTGCACAAACATTAGATTTGTGCGCCCGTTCACACGTTTTTATGGCTACGATGGAAGTACGTAAAAATGCCTACAGCCATTTGAAAGAGGACTAAGGCTCTCTGGAATCCTTAAATATAATCTAGAAATCATTATTTGTTCATTGTATTCTAATCATTTCCTAATCATCTAATCATTCAGAAATATAAGGTATTTGCATTTGTATATTTGCGTGAATATTTATGCTATGATTTGTATGACATTATTTTAATTTTTCTATTATTTGTTGATTAGAAGGAACACCCTCTCCTGTGACTCCCATAAATGATATACTAGATTACATAGACATGATATGGAAGCTGTATGAAGCAACAGTATGCATGTTTAAAGGGGTTGTCTAGTGGGTGTAAAAACATGTAAAAAAGCGGGCTAAATTAAAACAACAAACTTATATTCTCTTTATTGATGCCCCAGGTGCTCCGGTTCCCTCCAGCCTCTATCTGCTTCTATTTAGCGTGGTCATGTGATAAGCAATGACCACTGCAACCAATCATTGATCTTAGCATTGGCACCATTGAGGCCAGTGATTGGTCGAAGTAGTCTCACACTTAGATGCCACATTGCCACACTTTCCAAAGGCCGGTGATCTGCCATGTTATTTTTTTCGACAACCCAAAAGCAAGCAGTAAATTAATCCATATTTAAATTCCTTGAAGAAATCAGATGAATAAGGGTAGCGATAATTGTGACGATTTTTTGCAGCAGAAAATCTGCATCAAAATCCACTTCAAAACCTGTTGACTTTGATGTGGCTCATAGTAACATAGTAACAAAGTTTATAAGGCCGAAAAAGACATATGTCCATCAAGTTCAACCTGTTACCCCCCAATGTTGATCCAGAGGAAGACAAAAAAAAAACCAATTAGGTAGAAGACAATTTTCTCCATTTAAGGGGAAAAAATCCTTTCTAACTCCAGACTTCCAGACTTTACCCCTTCAGTTTAAAGGGTAAAATCCAATGTGGATCCACATCAAATGGTGCACATTTTGACTCTAGTTTTGGTGCGGTCCACACCAAAATCTGCAGCGCAAAATAGATTGTAGGTTTTGGTGCAAATCTGTACCAAACTCCAATACATGTAAACGTATTCTAAAACTAGATTGTCCCATCTACACGGGATGCGTGGGACAGTGAACTGCAACTAGACTCATGGGGAGACATAACATAAGGATTGTACTGATGATCATAACATGCACCATACATACCTGCACACATAACCAAATGGAATAACTATAAAAGTATGAGGTATTAGTTCATGAATTGGCCAAGTCCCTTAAGCCCACTAGCCCACTTCAAGGGTCCTCATTGTCTCGTAGGTCCCTACTCTGACAGGACAACTTCCACATGAATCCTGCCTGCATGAGGGGTGAACGGCCCCTCAATGGAACATAAGGACATATTCTGCCAAAAGATGGTAAACAATCCAGCCGGATAGGACGCAGTTCACACCAACACATCCTGGAATACATCCAAAATGGAACAGGACTGATCTCATGTCCAGCACCCTACGCAGACCCACAGCACACATCACTGTTCACACCTATGGCTCTACATGCATGAATGAAAAAACCAGGGGGAATGAGGAATCCAGCTCCCTCTATCCAGAAGGACTAGTTCTTATATGCAACAGACCTGTGATCATTGGCTGGCTAAAGAAACTCCACACCCAGCCCGTTCAATTATACCACAACTGTGAAGGTGTGCTCCTAGAAACCCATACAACAAGTCCTAGCAGCACAACCTAACAAAGATGAAATCAAACAGAACAAGTTGTATATTAGCCATATCTTAAAACTATAATACATCTTTCAAAACTTACATAAAAATAGTCCAAAAAATAAACATCACATTTCATCCTAAATGATTTATAATCTGTATTTCTTGTTGATTTTATGAAAATATTTGTATTGGCAGGAAGTAGAAGAACTAGTTATATCAATTGATTTTAGTCAGCATAAAACCTTTTCACAGCATGAATTTATTGGCATTTTAGTGGCTAATTCATCAACCAAAATATAGAGGTGTGTTCTGTCCATTAGAAAGTGATTTGGATCAATATATATAATCTTCCCCAAAGGCTTTCCACCTTTATATGGCGATATAGCGCACACAATACACTTTACTATTTCAGAATCTCATTAAACTGCTCTCTTAATTTTATCGCTTTTAACCATAAAGTTCCTATCTACACTTCAGGGCAAAGATAAAATTAATGTGTTTTTTCTCAGCTTGGTATCTATAACATGGTTTTACTTTCACATGAGTAAGGTTGTAATAAAAATACTAAAAACTGTGAAATAACACATTGCAATTATCATTCATTTATTATCATTATTGTTATTCAATCATCTATGCTTCTGTATAAATTGACATAAATTCTAAGTGAGAATAGAAAAATTCAATTGTTGATGCAAAATAAAATAGTCAAAACATAAAGTATGCGAAAGCTAAACATAAGAGCTAACAGTCTAAAAGAATTGGCATAATAGACACAAAGAATTGAGGGTTGTGCAAGCTGCAGTCAGGATCAGCAGCAAGTTGCAGTGATTGAAGCAGTTTTTATTTATTTATTTTAGATAGTGCTATTATTTTCATTGGAGCTACATAATTGGGTGTAAAACCCACCAATTATGTGTGAATGCAGCATCAGTAGCAGTATGTACCCAACATATTGAGCATCCAATTCTCATGTGGCATTAAATACTGATAAAGAATTGAGTATTTTGATTGTACATGATGACTAAAAGGATTAGACCTCTTAGGGCTTATTTACACAAACGCATTTATGCAGTGTATTGCGCCCGCAAAAGTCACCCACTCAACACACTGTGAATACAACTTTATTGATTTTAAGGGGTTCGTTCAGTTGAGCGTATTTTGCATGTGCATTTCTTTTGTGCAAGAAAGGAAGATGGAACAATAACTCTGCAGCGCCGCCTATTGGATGGCAGCATTCCTTCAAATCCATGTCAGACCCTTTATATAGGTCTTTATAACAATGATTATTCTCCTTTCCTATTATGTCTTCTCATTCACCTCTCAGGTGTCTTTTTACACCCCTTCTGGGTGCTCTCTTCATGGAGACACGACACCCCTCCTGACCCACGCCACAGGCCTCTCACCAGCTAAGCCAGAATCCTACTGCACACTGATGAGGGGCAAACACCCCGAAACAGCTGTCTGTGTAAGGTTTTCTGGCTTGGTTTCCTATTCCCAATCATTGTTATAAAGACTTGTATAAAGGGTCTGACATTAATTCTAAGGAATACTGCCATCCAATAGGCAATTAATATGAAAGTAACCGCAGCAAGATAGGTGCCGCTCAATCTTTCCCACATGTGGTATTCAGCTATTAGCTGCGTGAAAATATCTCAGCTGGTGCTGCAGAAAATCATCTGAGTGGAAGATCTTCTGCAGTGCTAGTTGTGAGGGTCAGGGTCATTCACATGGCCTGGACTGACTGAAAAGATGCGCAGTTGAAGAGAGAAAGATGGAGTCTCCGACAATAGAGGGAGTCCCCGGGGAAACCCTGTTCATCTCTCTCTCTCTCTCTCTCTCTCCAGTGAAGGGATTCCTCACTGCGGAGATGAAGGTGGCTCCCTCAGGTCTTCCCTCCATTACTCTCTTCATCTCAGCATGATGCCCAGCAGCATGATGCCGAGGTTCCCCTGCAGGAGAGAATAAGTGATTCCCCTGCTGCTGAGGATTTCCTTATTCTCCCCTCGCATCGCGCTGCTGGGGAATTAATCTCCCTTTCCCTCTACAAATCTGTAATGTTTATTTTTCATTGTAGTTTTTTTTCTGTTGGGAGTGAATGTGGTTTGCTAAAATCCAATTCACTTACATTGTAATGTAGATTGTTGTGGAATCTTGGCATGCATTGCGCAGTGTTCGAACCTACTCTTAGGCTGGCATGAACGGATTTTCATTGTGACGCGTGGGAAAAGCAGGGTTTAAAAAAAAAAGAAAACTGTACTGCGCATGTCTGACGGTGGCTCACTGCGTGGACGATCCGCGTACAGTAAAAGAAGACAGGAAGTAGCTATGTGCAGGAGCTGGCTGGGCATAGAGCCAGATCCCGCTGCGGGCTCCTATATGCAGAATCTGACCCGTTCGTGTGCAGGCGGCCTTACAAGCCCCATTGCACCATATGTGTTTGAAGATTTTCTTCAGTAGAAACAAATAGGTTGGGATGTTTTACAGCTAGATGGACGCACCACATATGGATATTCTTGTCATTTCACTTTTACAGAAAGTTTATTTCTTATTTTATTTTGTATGTGTAAAAGTTAAGTGTTTGTGGACCATCTTCTCACTCAGGTGCCATAAATCTAGAAACTAAATATGTCCCTCACAAGATTGTGCAAAGTGCAAATATATAAACCGAGAGGCTAGTCTTATGGGAAAAAATCCTTTTAATTACTAGACTGAAGAAAAATAAAGTGTTATCATCTATCACACAGCTCATTGCCGCCACATGATCAATCTTACTGTTGACAAACATCCAGTCAGCACTCTCTGCTATGTACTTGACTCAGTATTAATGACATTGACTCCACTTAAAAAGGGGAAATAATTCTAGGTGACTCACGTATACATAATTCATATCATGCTGCATTTGCTATAGTTTATTCTCTGTGACTTCAAAAATATATTTTAGTGTGTTTGCACATTTTGGCCCTCCGAAATGCAATTCTAAAGGCAGCACTATTATTGAATGTTCCGGTATATCACAAGGATACCATGACGTACTGATGGTCAGGTTTATGGTCAGACATTTGGAATTCCACTGATTCCTATTTTCTCCTGCGCAACCACCTGTTCAAGTGAATGGGGCTCTATGTTGTAGGTTCAAGCAAAGCGAATGGCTATGTGTTTTACTGTGCATGGAAACATTGGTTCAATTTTTAACATTTTTATTTAAATTCTTTTTTTTCTGATTTTTTTAAAGTCACTGTATGGAAGATTGGTAGGATACATTGTATAATGCAAAAGAGTTAGTACAAGTCTAGTTAACTAATAGGATATGCAGCATGTCATGTTTTCGATGTTTTAGCACATATTTCACAAATAAATCACCCATAGAAATGAATGGGGTGTGTTAAAAAACTCAGTAAATATGCAACTGCACACATAAGGCCTCTTTCACACGAGCATTGGTATTTTCATCTGCCCGTATCGCGACCAAAAAACGCATGAACGATAAAAAGTCACAACCAAGTCTCGTGTTTTTTCACCCATTCACACGGCCAGGGCCAATGTATATATGCTGCAGCCCGGAATTCCTTTGGCCGGGAGAAATCTTCTGAAAGACTTCTCATCGCTCAATAGAGCTAGTTGACATGGTTAAGCAGCGCTAGCCGCCACTAAACTCCCTCTCCCTCCCTTTGCCAGCAGCTCCCATAGAAGCCGATGGGAGCCGCCAGCTGATTGCTGGCCAGTGTATTTGGCCGCTGATGTACTATCCTCGATGGCCGGACATTTTTACGTGTCTAATATTTGGGCATGTGAATGAATGCATTGAAATCCAATACTTCACATGGTCGTGATTTTTTATCGTGGCTAAATTAGCCACATAAAAATGCTCATATGAGTAAGGCCTAATACTGCTTTTGACAGCTTTTTTAATGCATGTTGCATGCCCCCAGGAGAGGAAAACAGGTTGTGACATCATCAGCTTGCTTGTCTGCATTTTTACTGTGCAAAACTACTCAATAAAAATGCAGGTAAACATGCACAAAACACATAAAAACGCAGCTTCACGCACAGTAAAACTTTGCATAAAAAAGACAGCGCTTTACATACGGCCATGTGAGAGTGGCCTAAAGGCTCTTTTATACGCAACGATTATCGCTCAAAATTCACTTAAAAGCCATCTTTTGAGCAATAATCGTTATGTGTAAATGTGTGCCCATCGCGCATTTTCGTGCACTTTTCGTCCATCGCTAACTTCAGGTCCGCATGAAATCCTTGTCCCTCAGTAGGATAAGATAAAACGGACCACATGCTGTATTCTCCACGGGCAGTGCTGATAACAGCTAATATCATTCTTTAACAGCTGTTAATAGCCGTTGTCCCGCTGGAGAACAATAGCAATAGCTGATTAGCCCATTAGTTGCTAATGCAAAATGATTGCTCAAAACTGTAAGTTTCTGACGAACTTTGAGCGATCATCTGTGTGTGTAAATGCACCTTTACTGCCTGATGATCCCTTTGCCTGCTGGTCTGTGTTTAGTAGTCTTCCTGGTTCTGACCCTGCTCTGTACCCGACTCTGATGTGGATTATCTATCAATTAGTGGCTACTTTGGTGATGCACCTTGGGGAATCATAGCAGCTAAAGACCCCATCCTGCTTGGAGAGGTTAAAAAGTGAAGTCCCACGGTCCCTGGGTGTTGCTAGCCAGAGTTGCCAATACGAAGCCTGATTGTGGTTGCACATTTTGCTGGACCGATATTGCTGCCCTTAAAGTAAACGCTGTGTATATTCTCTGGATTAGATGGAGTGAGGCCTATAAATCTAGGCTTTTCATATTTTGATTAGTGTCATCTCATAGTAATTGTTTTGTCGCCATGTACAGAGAATGAGAGTTTACCAACATAAGCATCTTTGCCTAGCGGATGTTCAGATGGCTGGGTGCAGCGTATATACGCCTCATCTGGGCCTCTCTCCCCCTCCCTTTGCCACCTGATCGCAGCAATAGAAGTTCGCATAGAAGCCTATGGGAGCTGCTGGCAATGAAAGGGGGAGGGAGGTAGTTTAGCAGCACCAGCTACTGCTAAAGTCCCACCTCCTCCCTCTTTTACCCCTTGCCGGCAGCCCTCCTAGGCTGATCGTGGCCAAAAGATAGGGCAAGACCTATCTTTTCCATCCGCACGTAGAATCTGCAGTGTATGTGCTATCTTTTCTAGCTAACCGATTTTTTGCACCCCAAAATCGCCAATCTGAAGAAAAATGCATTGGAATCCAATGCTCCAGATAGTTACGATTTTCGGCAGCTGCACTCACTCATAGATTTGGGACACCAGGCAAGAAATTTGATGCAAATGCTACAGATGCCCAGTGCTTGCAACATCATTGATAGTGAATGTGTCTGCATGAATGTGTGTTAGGGCAAGATGTTAAGTAGCTGTGTTTTCTTTTAAAATGTTAGAGGGTATGAAAATGAAAGTGGGGAGGCACTCATGAAATCTTTGCACTGGTCCACCTGTGTCCTAAAATGACTCAGCCTTCGAGACCACACCTACTTTTCTACAAAAATGCACTGAAGATAGAACACAGTAAACAACAAAAAATCATGTGTGAAATCTTCTGTAATGAATGCCATTTATAGAATATGTTTGGCAGGTTAATTTTATATATATATATATATATATATATATATATATATATATATATATATATATATATATATATATATATATATATATATAAATCAGATCTACTGTATTGTAGAACAGCAGGAACACAAATATGTATAGTAATTTTCCTTGAAAATGTAATACATCCCTCATAAAAACTGAGGATGCAATACTTTTAAAGTGACCCTCGAGTTTTGAGATAAAATTCTGTCCCTGGACTCGTTGGGGAGGGAGGTATATTACCCGCAGTTCTCTGTCCCCCTCGAACTTCCAATTCCTGTTCTTGTTTTCGACCTTCCAAGATGGCCAGCACAATCTTCAGACTACTTAATCCCCACAGTAAATTGTAGTATTAGAATACTATTACACAATACCTGTTCTCTAGAGCTGCTCATGTGATAAGCTCTGGCCAGTCAGAGAGCAGTGCACAGTGTGCATTACATCGAAAATTGCTGCAGCCATCTTAAAAGACTAAAAACAGGGCCTAAAACAAACAGATTAGAGGGGTAGCATATGAAAACAATGTCAGGCAATATACTTGCTCGCCCTTCTTACCCAGGGACAGAGTTTTGTCCTAATATGTATATATGTAGTTTTTATAATTTCCTCATATATATTCTCAACTAATGTATATGAGAAATTTGTGTATATATATATATATATATATATATATATATATATATATATATATATATATATATATATATATAGTCTTTGATGATTATGCTGAGAATTATTATAGGCCATTGGTAAGAAAAAATTCTGCAGATATCTAATTAAGCAGAAAAATCCGGAGGTGTGCACATTTTTAATGAATTTAATAAATTTAGCATTCAATGAAGATAAAATGGCACTAAGAACTTAATTTAAATTAAAAAGCAATAAAAGTGATTTTTTTTTTCATACAACTGAATTCTTCATTTTACAAATTAATTTTTACACTCTAATTTATTAATATACTATTCAGTGTAATTTAAGTATTTCCTCCTCTACAGCAATACATGATAAAATTATATTTAATTAGGAAAAATGCAAAAATCTGATCTACAAAAACATAAGATGATGTTAGCCCCACCACACAAGTCCTTTACATATTCTTGGGCAGAATAAAAAAGAATAGCAGCTCCTCTTGTTATATATTTTATATTACTATATATTGTAGCCACTTAACTCATCCATGTTCAGTGTTTTGCTTTATAAAATGACCTTTCTCAAGCAGAAAAGGCTTGAGGTGGTCAAGCTGTGACTGAAGCATCACACATGAATGAATAAAGTACTTACATGATTCGACGGAGTGCTGCCATTTTTGCAGTTCTACTTGGAGAGCGCTAAGTTATTAGATTGTGTCATTTCATGGCTTTGCACCATTAGAAGGATATTCCCTTAAAGGAGTTGTCCGGCCACACAGGGTAAAAATTTTTATAATGCTGCTGCTTTCCTTTCAGTAAGGATAGTAACAGACAGCATACAGGGGCTCAAACCGGCCGGCAGATCAGCTGCAATGTCAGTTTCTTACCTTAGAATCTGATCTTCACTGCAGCTTTCAAAGATGGTGCCTCTGTGCTGCCTTCTCACATGCTCTGCGCTCTCCCTCCTGTGTGCGCGTTCCCGATGGTAGTAAGAGACATGAAAAGGCAGGATTTCCCTCAGCTCACGTCCTAGCCCCGCCCACGACACGCCCACCTCTATTGAACTGCTCTACAGTCTCTCCCCGCCCAGGCCCCGCCCCCTACTGCATACTATAATCAGAGGGGGTGTGGCCAGGGGAGACTGCGTTATACACTCATGTCAGGATAAAATCCTGGTATGAGTGTAAATAGCAGCACAGTGTAGATAGTGAATGGAGAGGGGCAGGGGAGAGCCCAGAGAGAACTCTCCTGCAGCCCCCCACTGCAAGGCTACCTACTGCCCCCCCACCCTGCTAAAGTGAAACAAAACATTTCCCCACACACACATGCCCCCATAGTGCCCCTCCCACAGCGACCCCCCCCCCTCACAATGACCCCCCCACACAGTGCACTCTCCCACAGTGCCCCCCTAATGATCCCCCACAGTGCCACAAACAGTGCCCTCTACAGTACCCCCTACACATGCCCCCCAGTGTCACCCCTACAGTGCCCTCCAAAGTAGCCCCCTCATTCCCCCCAACCACAGCATTCTCCACAGTCCCCCCTCAACAGTGCCCCCCCCCAGTATCCCCCCCCCCACAGTGCCCTCCGCAGTACCCCCCCTACACATGCCACCCCACAGAGTCCCCCCCACTGCACTCCAAAGTAGCCCCCCTCCACATGCCCCCCCATCCACAGCGTCCCTATACAGTGCCCCCCCTGTGACCTCCCCCACAGAGTCCCCCTTTACAGTGCCCACACACAAGTACACTAACAGCACCCACCCCCTCCCCCCTCCCCCCGGGATTTCTGACAGCCGGGTCTCCTGACATTGCACACACACACACACACACACATCACTGCCGTGCCCCCCCCCCCCGGGACTTCTGACAGCCACTTGCACACATCCATTCATCCATCCATCCATCCCCCCCCCCCCACGAGAGCCTGCCCCTCCTCTCATTCTTACCTTGGAGTTGAAGAGCCAGCAGCCACGCCTCCCCTGCAGAGCTGAGCTTCCCAGGCTGAAGTTCTTCTGCACATGCACAGAGCTGTGCTGGAGAGGCGCGTCCCCGGTCGTCCCGACAAGAAGAGGACTAGAGACTTGTCGGAGCCAGGAACCATGGCAACCGAGGAGCAACACAGGGGGGGGCATCAGAAAGGTAAGTGAATAACTTCTGTTTGCCTAATTTACAATGCACAATGTATATTACAAAGTGCATTGTATTGGGCAAACAGAAGTAATGAGACCTAATGTTTATGGCCGGACAACCCCTTTAAGTAATGACAGTGCTAATTTGGTTTGTGTTGCAGTTTCTTTAAATACTGTATATTGTTTGCACCTCTTTTGCAGTAGACATTTTTTTCGGCATATCTCAATGAGTTTTTCAATACATGGCAATACAAAGTTCTTTTCCAGATGCAGGCACTCTTCAACGAACTACAAAGACATCATGAATTAGAGAGGGACTTTTCATGCACAGCCAACCCTACACTCATATCAGGGTTTTCTCAAAATGTATGGGACATGCATGTAATTACCAGACGAGCAGGAATATCATTTGCTACTGGAGCTACCATGGGAGTCATGGTAGAGTGAGACCCTATGGTTATTTTCACTACCTTCTTTGGGGGTTCCAGCTGTTTCAT
The DNA here is from genome assembly GCF_035609145.1 of Eleutherodactylus coqui. NCBI lineage: Eukaryota > Metazoa > Chordata > Amphibia > Anura > Eleutherodactylidae > Eleutherodactylus > Eleutherodactylus coqui. Next base: position 84,777,584 of record NC_089840.1, on the reverse strand, counting down.
AGATCTGATATTAAATACCAGATTGATATGCCATACAAGTGCATTTTGTAAAAAGCCTTTGACATTTTAGCAATGTTTGCTGCTATAGTACAGTAGTGAGATCTCAAGTTATAGTTTTAATAACATATCTTTATTCAATTTATATAGATTTTGCGATGGGAAACAAGTTATGAGCCATCCATAAAAAAATACATTTTTTGCTTTTTCTAAATGAGTAGAATTTTGTGTATTTTTACACTGAAAGGTATTCCAGGCAATATGGAAAAGCTATTTTATAATTAGGAGAATGTAATAAAATAATACCCTATGCAACAGTTCACTTGTTTTCTTAACAAAAGATTCTTGGACTAAATCTAATACTTTGCTTAAAAACTTTCATGCATTAGTCATTGTAGTGATGATTTCTTGCCTAGAGTATCCAAGCAAAAACAGACTGCAGTAATTATTGCCTTCAAGTAGCACACCTTGTGAGTCATAGGATAATTAAGAGTCAATCAAGCTTCAAAAGATAATTAGTCCTGTCTAACATTTGTTCCTATGAGCATCTTGCCAGACAGCAGTATTGTGGTTAATAAAGAGCATTAACTGGTTATTTCTAAATTACATTTAATTGCATATATGGTCCATTTAATAAAAAGCAAGCAAGATATCACTATTTTGGATGTTTTCTGTTTTTCTGAAGATCATAAATCCTGAATGCTCTTTAACCCATTAAGGACCAAGCACAGTAAATTTACGATGCTTGGTCCTGGGTTTTAAACTCAGCCGATAGTAAAAATACGGTGAAGGTTTAAAGCCCCCACTTCTGTAATAAATCAGAAGCATGTTAGTCACAGGTGATAACCTAGACGAGAAGGCAGAAAGGTTTTTTAACCCTTTATGACTTCTCCTTTCTCGAGTACACAGCGCTCAATGAGCGTTATGTACTAAAAAGTGAAAGTATAACTTCGACTACACGAGTCGGTAGTCACGTGACCGCTGGAATTCCCTGATACAGCAGAGCTGCAGGGTCATAGCAGACCCTGATCAGCTCTGCCAGTGACTATTGATACTGCCAGGAATGTTTTCCCTGTAACTGGGGCTCCTATAGATGCCCCAGCTACAGTGGGAAAGTGTTAAATAAAAAAAATAAAAAACATGTAAAGGTCCCCCAGAAGTCTTGTATGACATCATGGGGGACATAGAGGGTAAAAAAAAAAATAATTACATACATGAGTAAAACAAAATTACAGAATAAAATAAAAATATATACATAAAAAAGAAAATAACCCAAAGCCGATGCCAACCAAAACCATCACCGTATATGCCCTGTAATCCAAAACCACACATATTATATATCAAAACATCCAAAGCAAAATGAGGAAGCTATTCCCATACTTTATTTTAGTGTCAATAGACTAATTAAAAAAAACTATAAATGTTATAAAAATAATCTTTTTAGCTTTTTACCTCCCAAAAAACTAAAAAGAAATGGAAAAAAAAGTCAGTGAAAATCATATTAAAAATATAGCCCTATATGTCACGGAAAAAATGCAGCAAAAATTATTTTGATAGCTGAAGGAAACAATATAGAGCAGTTAAACCACTACATAGGTAAAATCCCTAAAGTGTCTGGTTTTTAAGGTACAAAACAGCCTGGTCCTTAAGTGGTTAAAACAAAATTACATATACAACAGCTTTAGAGCAGCTTTACATGGGCGTATACGCTCGTGATAGCGCAACGTTTTGCATTGTAAAGGGTGCACTATCTTGCATGTTTTGGCACATTTTACAGAATGTTAGTTCTGTAGAAACTGCTTGGGTAACACTACAAGGAGAGAACAACAAAAAGGACACCACTGTAGGCATTTACTATAGGCCACCTGGAAAACAGAAGATATGGAACAGAACTCTTTCTACATCAGATGGCCAAGTTCTCAAAAAAGTTTGACATAATGATTATGGGAGATTTTAACTATCAAGATATTTGTAGGGAATCTCTCTCAGGTAAAAGTAATGGATCCAACAAATTCTTATCTGCTCTTGCAGACAACTTTATCTTCCAAAAGTTAGAGTATAAAACAATGGGATCTGCTATTTTGGGCCTAATTCTTACCAACAGGAGGAACGGGTTTAGGAAGTAAGGGTATCTGGTACCTTAGGAGGCAGTGATCATGCTATACTTGAATTTTGGATAACAAGGGGAGGAAAACCTGCGAAGACTAAGAACTCAAGGTTGGATTTCAGAAAGGCAGATTTTAATGGACTGAGACAGCGTAGGAAGGATCCAATGGTTGGACTTTCTTAAGGACAAAAATGTCCAAGAAGGTTGGAAAATATTGCCAAATGAGATTATCAAAGCACAATTGTTAACAATTCTTAAAAGAAGGAAGAATGGGAGGCATTTCAAGAGACCAGGATAGATGAACACAAAACTTACACACATGGTAAAAAGGAAGAAAAATATGTTTATCAAATGGAAAGAGGGAGGCATATTTAAAGAGAAATATAATGTAGTCTGCAGAAACTGTAGGGCAAGTGTAAAAAAGCAAAAGCTAATAATGAACTGAGAATTGCAACAAAGGCCAAAAGCAATATAAAAGCATTTTGGGGGTATGTCAAAATCAAAAGAAAAGCAAAGATGCTATAGGGTATTTACAGGATGGGAATGGTGAATTGGTTAAAAATGATGTTGAGAAGGCCAAACTTTTAAATTCCTATTTTTTATCTGTTTTCTCTAAGAAAGTAGATGTGACATCAGATGATCTTCCCTGTGCTGGTGAAGGAATAAAAGAATGCAGGCTATCTATAAGCAGAAAGTTAGGGAGGGAACACTTATCTAACTTAAATGAATTTAAGTCTCCAGGTCCACATGAATTACATCTTAAGATACTAAAGGAAGCAGGAGAGGTTTTTGGTAAACCACTCGCTGTAATCTTTGAAAATTCATGGAGAAAAAGAGAAGTCTTAAAAGATTAGAAAACAGCAAATGTTCCGATTTTTAAAAAAGGGAAGACGTTGGACCTAGGAAAACTACAGGTCTGTAAGTCTGACTTCTTTACCGGGAATGATCTTCATTAAACAGCATGTATGCAAGTACTTGGATAAGAATGGAGTACTTAACCAGAGCCAGCATGGGATTGTAACAAACAAGTCATGCCAGACTAATCTAGTTTCCTTCTATGACAGAATTAGGGATGGGTTGAACAGGAATATGCGGTAGATATAGCATATCTTGACTTTAGTAAAGAAATTGATATAGTATCACATACCATCCTCATCGGAAAAAATGACCAAATATGGGATTGACAAGGCAACTCTTAGGTGGATTCAAAATTGAGAGGGTGATCGTACTCAAAGAGTGGTCATAAATGGCTGCACATACGATTGAAATCATGTGTCAAGTGGGGTACCGGAAGACTCTGTCCTGGGCCCAGTGTTGCTTAAGCTTTTTATAAATGACTTGGAGGAGGGAATTGAGGTGGAGCTAATCAAATTTGCAGATGACACAAAGCTAGGAGGGATTGCTAACACTAGAAAAGAGAGTGAGAGTATTTAAAACGATCTAGACGAGCTTGAACAATGGGCAGCGACTAACAGAATGGTATTTAGCAAGGAGAAATGTAAGGTCCTATATCTGAGCAAGAAAATTGAAAAAAACACATACAGAATGGGAAAAATTGAGCTAAGCAGCAGCACTTGTGAAAAAGACTGGCGTATATTAATAGATCACAGACTAAACATGACTCAACAGTGTGATACAGCAGCCAAAAAGATAAACACAATTCTGGAATGTATTAAGAGAAGCATAGAGTCTAGATCATGTGAAGTATTTATTGCCCTCTACTCTTCCTTAGTCAGACCTCATCTGGAATACTGTGTCCAGTTCTGGGCACGCCACTTTAAAAAAGACATAGACAAACTGGAGCAAGTTCAGAGAAGAGTTACCAAGATGGTGAGCGGTCTGCACATCATGTCCTATGAGGAATGTTCAGAGGATCTGAGAATGATTAGCTAGCAAAAAAGATGGTTAAGAGGACAACTAATAGCTCTCTACAAATATCTGAAGGGCTATCACAGTGCACAGTGATCCACCCTATTCTGATTTGCACAAGGAAAGACTAGAAGCAATGGGATGAAACTGAAAGGGAAGAGACACAGATTAGATATTTAAAAAAAAACTTTCTGACAGTAAGAGTGATTAATGAGTGAAACAGGTTGCCACACTAAGTGGTGAGTTCCCCTTCAATGGAAGTCTTCAAACAGAGGCTGGACAGACACCTGTCTAGGATTATTTAGTGAATCCTGCATGGAGCTTGTTCTTGATTTTTCCCATGAAATTGCGCAGTTCATTTTGCAGTGATTGGGTGTGCATTTGCGCGCCACAATAGACTCCTATAGTGCCTTTGGTGCAAAAATGTGCTCAAAAAAAGAGAATGTCAAGTTTTTAAGATTTTTTTTTGTGTGCACAAAAGTACGAATGAAACCATTGAAAATAAGTTGAACGACTCCCTATTTACTTAGGCTGATTGTATTTTGATTTTTATGCCTGCACCTGCATCTAAATGTCAAATAAAAAGCAAACTAATTATCATACGTCATTGAAATTGGCTAAGCATTTACACTGAACAATTATTCTTCAGATTCCCGTGATGTGAACTATGATCATTCTGTTTAAAAAGACCCTAAATCAAAGACAACTACTGTTTACGGCGTCTTCTGGATCTCTCAGCTGCATTTGACTCCATACATTACCAACCCCTACTCAGTATACTCAACTATATTGGCTTTTAGGCTACTGCTTCTTCATGGTTTTCCTCTTATCTCTCTGACTGTTTTTTCAGTTTATCTTTTCTTGGCTCTACTATGCCTCTTCTTCCTCTTGCGGTTGGAGTTTTCCAAGGTTACATTCTAAATCTTCTCCTCTTTTTCTATATACACAGTCCTATTGGGCAAACTGTAAGATGATTTGGTTTTTAGTACCACCTCTACGCTAACCAAACCTAACTTTATACTTCTTCCCGTGACCTCACATCCTCTCTACTGCAAAACACCAGTGATATCTGTCCACTCTCTCTAATAATGATGAGAGATTAGTAGAGTAATCGGTTCATGTCAGTATTGGACCAATTACATGAAAATCATTGTGAATCGGCACAGTCAATTCTGACTGACATTAAAGTCAAAGGGAGTAAAAATCATGTTCACTAATTTGCCCTACAGAGTCTGAATCTTTGTCTTCTGGCCCAGGGGGGTCTCTCCCAGGCAGTGGTTGGTGGGGGTTCATGTGACTGTCCATATACGTTGTGTTAAGATTGTTTACATTCTTGCTGGTTTATAATGCTTGTCGCAGATCTTACAGATAACCACTCTTCTGACACTATGTGTGGTTTCAAAGAATGCCCAGGCTGCACAAGTCCATGTGCAGACCTAGCTGTGGGCCTGATGTTGCTCCTGCTGCAACTACAAGTAGCTGATGATTATGGAACTGCTCTTAAATGTGTCTGCGACACCCTACTCCCTGCCTCGCAACGTTCTCCTGGAGGTCGTATTTGGGGAGATTTATAAATAAGATTATGGCTCATCTGTGCAACATAGATTGAAGATAAGTATATATCCAGAAGCAGTAGACATTAGCAAGTTAAGATCATCCATTTTCATCTTTGCGCCACCTCAGGAACAGGCAGAAGCCAACATCAACTAAACCAATAATCTCTCCCATGTCATTTGTGGTGTCTGTAAATAGATAAAATTGTGTTATGAAATATCGCGGTCATAGCTTCTCTCTAGGGGAGATGTGAACAAAATATTGAACTGTATATTCTTCCTAAAGGTTCTTCCTAAAGGTAATCAGCCTGTGTAACTCTCTGATGTCCTGAGTAAGAGGTAAAAGGTGTAGCTGCGGGAGCCCTTAAGACCACGGGGATATAGACCCATCCTTGTCAGACTCGAAGAGATGGTACCAGATACAGGACTGTTCCCCCCACCCCAGCCCCAGCTTATATCCTAGCTCCCAGATGTCTTAAAGGGGTTGTCCCGCGGCAGCAAGTGGGTCTATACACTTCTATATGGCCATATTAATGCACTTTGTAATGTACATTGTGCATTAATTATGAGCCATACAGAAGTTATCAAAAGTTTTATACTTACCTGCTCCGTTGCTGGCGTCCTCGTCTCCATGGTGCCGACTAATTTTCGGCCTCCGATGGCCAAATTAGCCGCGCTTGCGCAGTCCGGGTCTTCTGCTGTCTTCAATGGGGCCGCTCGTGCAGAATGCCGACTCCGTGTAGCTCCGCCCCATCACGTGCCGATTCCAGCCAATCAGGGGGCTGGAATCGGCAATGGACCGCACAGAAGAGCTGCGGTCCACGGAGGGAGCAGACCCCGGCGGCCATCTTCAGCAGGTGAGTATGAAGACGCCGGACCGCCGGGATTCAGGTAAGCACTCTCCGGTTTGTTTTTTTAACCCCTGCATCGGGGTTGTCTCGCGCCGAACGGGGGGGGGGGGGGGGTTAAAAAAAAAAAAAACCCGTTTCGGCGCGGGACAACCCCTTTAATGATCTAAATAGTAAGATGTTATCCTATTCCTTTAGCCCTTTAATTTTTGTAAATGTCTTTTATATGCTGTATGTTCCTATTAGAGATGAGTGAGAGGTACTCGAAAAAGGCGATGCTCTCTCGAGTATATCGCCTTACCGAGTATGCTCGCTCATCTCTAGTTCCTATCCTTTTCATATTATCCTTTTTATAAGCATTGATATTTTTTTGTAAAAAAGTTGTAATCTTTATTAAACTCAGTCCTCATCACTCTTTAAGTGACTATAGACTCTGAAAAGTGTGGTAATTTTGACTGCTGGAGAGCTAGGGGTACCTGTGCTTAGTACATGACCACAATTTAGGTGGCTAACTTACTTTGCGGTAAAATGGTCAGTCAAGGCAGTAAATATTTTGTGGGGCACATAGGACCGTATCAGGGTTCGGCTTATGCTCCGTATTGCAACAAGTTCAGGATTGGAAGAGTGGAAATAAGTCAACCTCTGTAGTTGTGTTTGCGTCACATGCCATGAGTCCTGGTGTTGTGACACTAAAGACCTTCCTCTAAGTTCCTCTTTAATGCGAACCTCCAACTCCTGTGTTGAATTCAATGGAAACTATGCCTGCAATACTAAACCGGGACGCTACACAATAGTCATAGCTGTCTACTTCTGGCTCTGTTCAAAAGGCAGCTGACTCAATATCAGCTGGGATCCCGATCGGTGGACCCTTACCGATCAGCTATTGAAGACCTAGTCTAAGTTCCCAGAAAACTCATCTCTTTAGTAAGGCCTACCGCATTCACTAATGCTTTATCATTTTACCATCTTCTACATTTCACCTCAGAACCCCACTGCCATCATGCCATTGCATCCCACACACCCCATAGACCCTAATGCACTTCATCTCTTTAAAAGATAGCTTAACCATTGCACAGAACAAGCACTTGTTCCTCGTGTCACTCCTATTTCCTCATAGGTTGTAAGCTTTTCTGAGCAAGACGCTCACCTCTATTCTTCAAATTATTTATAGGTTTAATACTGCATGCAGTGTCTTGTTTTGTCTATTCATGTTCCCTCTTATTTATAAAGTAAATATGTTGGTGCTATATAAACGTTCATGCAAAATGCATGTATAACTTGTATAGTACATACATTACCTGGTTAATAACAATGTTCACTAGCATGAGAACAGATATAAAGTTGGCCAGCTCACCTTTGCTAGATGCATGAGTCTTGGGTGTTCTGTAACAGCAGCAATCCAAAAGAAAGGGGCAGACAGGCACTGTATAGCTTCTAAAACATTTCTTCTTTATTGAGTCTGAATTGAAGCATCAAAGCAGCATTTCAATGGCAAAACAGAGTTGTTCGCTGACACACTTCAGACCTGTAAGGTCCTTATTCATAGAATAGCACAGTGCTATGAGTAAGGACCACGCAGGTCTAAAATGCATCAGCCAAGTGATTCTGCTTTGCTGCTGAAGAGCTGTTTGATGCTTTTATTTAGTAAATAAGAAACATTTATTTATATTTCTATATTTATATTTGAGTGAAGCACTTCTATGATATTCAGTAGAGCAACACACTAAGGCTGGGTTCACACAGGGCAGATTTGCCTCTATGGGAGCGCTGGCTGCAACGGAAAAGCAAGCGGCCGGGCCGCTTCAAATCCGCCGCGGCTTAAACCGCGGCGGTTCCCCCGGTGGAAATCTCGCGGTTTTTGCTGCGGCCAAACCGCGAGATTTCCGACGGGAATCCGCCCTGTGTGAACCCAGCCTTACAGTCACTACATTTACAAAATAAATTGAAACTTCATGACACTCATAATTTTTAGTGCTCCTACCTTATATTAGTAGCCTTTAGCATTATATTTCATGGATTTTTCTCCTTCGGACTCTGTTGATAGATGGTACTGGTGTACCTTGTAGCCACCGGAAGCTAGGGGTTTAACAGGGCTTGCATGTAGCAATGCCCCTGTCATACCCATAGCTTCCGATAGGCTGAAGAATGGCAGGTCGTAGCAGTGTGTGTATTGCTTGTGTGCCTGCCGTGGAGGTTTAGAGTGAGGGTTCGTTTTCCTATTAGGCTTACATATGTAAGCCTAATAGGAGAACGAACCCTCACCTTAAACCTCCACAGCAGGTACACAAGCAATGGAGATGCTGCAGCTGTGCCTGCGCTCCCTCAGTAGTCCGTGCAGGCAGTTTGTTGCAGCTGCTGTTGCGGCTGTGTGTTCGGTTCAGGGCGCCAATTGCCCGGCTCACTTACTCTTCAGCAGTGCTTTCCCTCTGACTCAGCCGCCTCTGGTGCCACCACGCACCCTGTTAGCGCTGTCCTCCTGGCGTGGGGTATTGAAAACAACGCCGCTTCCAGCCTTGCCGTACTGCTCCACCTGCACCGGCACTCCCAGCCTTGGCACTGTCCTCATGCACCTGTGCCTCTGCGGGCGCCGCCGCTCCCAGCCCCAGATCACAACTGCCTGCTGTCCTCCAGCGCCGCAGATCCCAGCATTAACGCTGTCCCCTGCTGAACAACACTTGGGGGTTTAAACATGCCCCAAGCCAATCAGAAGCTGGTGGCGTTAACAACTTTTTTGACAGCTGTATTATGTCGCCACCCCTTACTTCCGGTGGCAACATAATACACCAGTACCTTAATAGATATGAGGTTATTGTGGTTGTAAGTGGAGAGTTTGACCCACACATGTCACTTGAACCTTTTGCACTCAGCATATGGAAAACAACATACTCTGTTAGCATATGTTTCAGTTAGCTGGAAACATTCAGATTAGGCTGTCTGCATGCGACAGAGCCGGATTCCGCATTTGGGAGCCTGCAGTGGAATCTGACCATGACAGCAGCAGCATCTGTGTGTATCTGTCATTTCCTGTCTTTTTGTGTACTGTGGATGGACCCAGTGGTTTGTCATCGGACATGCACAGCACAGATTTTTTAAAACATTTTTTTTCCCCACACTGTCACTAGGTGATGATGCAGAATCTGTGACTTCTCTGCAATATTAATTGCAGATGGGCCGTGGGTTGTCTGGCTTCTATTAACTTCAATGGAAGCCGTCCGCGCGGAATCCGCACAAAAATGGAACATGCTGTGATTTTTCCTATGCTTGTGGAAACTGCAATTGATTTCCGCTTGTGTGCAGGAAAAAACGTTTTTCCAGAGCATGCTATGGGCGGTATTTGCTGCGGATCCACTGTGCGGATGACCGTTGCAGCTGATTCCTCAGCAAAAATCTGTTTGTGTGCAGGTGGCCTTACTCTATAAGGGCTCAGTAAGATGAGCTTGTGTTTTGCGCATGCATAATACATGCTTCTAAACGAGCCAGTGGGTTCCCATAGAAGCGATCATACAGCGTGCACCTAAAAAAGATAGGTGTTCGTTTTACATAGGTGTTCATTTTACAGGAGTTTCCATTGACTCCTATGAGAGCAGGAGTTAATGGAAACTCCTGTGCTGCTAATAGCTTCCCTGTTGCTTACAGCAGGACATTTAAAAGGTGCTTCTGGCCAGAAGCACCTTTTAAATGTCTCACTGTTAACCCCATAGTCCCTGCGGAGACTAAGGGACTCCCGGAGGGTGCTGTTAATCCCTACAGGGAATCCCCTCATCACTGAGTTCAGTGATGAGGGGACTGCAGCATGGACAAAATAATCCCCTGCCACAGCTGTCACAACTATGGAAGAGGACCCCAGATCTTATAGCATAGTTTCAAAAGCAATGGGATGAAGGCAACTCCTCCTGTGATGATTTTCAGGAGGTTGGGCTTGAAATATAAGCCCTGCCCGAAAATTATCCCTCGCTGTAGAAAAAAAAATGACAGCTGAACGTTGCCTCTGATTGGTCACAGTGCTCAGCCAATCAGAGGGAGGCAGCACCTTCTGGAGGTGTGGATTTTTAAATCCCTAGCCACCAGAATACAGAAGAAGACTGATGGGGACAGAGAGAAGCGATTCTAAGTAAGTTTACTTTTGGGGGGTAGGGATGACTTGTGGGGTAGAGTTTATATTTCAAGCCCCTCTCCCCCCCAAAAAAATCATTGCTGCAGGGGTTGCTTTCATCCCATTGCTGTCCATGTTCTGGCAGCAGCGCCGACCCCATTGAAAGCAATGGGATACCATCACAGTCCTCTGCCACAGCTGTGACAGGGGATTCTTTTGTTCCGCTACAGTCCCATCATCACTGAACACTGTGACAGTATTGTCACTGTGTTCAGTGATGAGGGGACCTTCGTGGAGCAGCTGCTCCAGTGAACGGGCAAAGTTTCATGCACTGCGCATATGAACCTTTGCCTGTTCACACGTTTTCTGCTCATGTGAGCAGCTGTTTTTTTTTTCGCACATAGGCGTGCAAAAACACACACTCGTCTGACCAAGCCCTAAGAGTTACCAAAACAAATTATCCAGGAATAAATAACATATTTCAACAGGCTTGCTAATGTTATGAACCTCCAGCAAACATTTGCTATGTGATATGAATTTAGAAATAAATCAGTAGGCAACAATACAATTGCAGGAAAAGGTTAGTGAGTGAACTCTTCAAAATACCTGGATCTCTTCATTGATTACTAATAAAATGTATTCTGATTGTTATCTAAGCCACAATTATAGACAAATGCAATCTAATTAATCACTTACAGTTGTAGCTTTCAGGTTTTTTACACAATGAGTAAATATCCACAGTACAGTGAGGAAAAGTAAGTGAACCCTTGAATTTAATAACCTGTAGATTTCCCTTTAGAATCAATTATCTGCACCAAATGTTTCCTGTAGCTGCAAATAAGATTTGCACAATGTTGAGGAAACATTTTGGATTATTCTTCCTGGCAAATATATTTCAGTTCATCAATATTTCTAAATGAGCAAATCAGAAGGCAGCATTCCTACAAGTCAATGTTAGACTTTTTAAACAAGTCTTGTAACAATGACTGGGAATTGTAAGCCAAAACCAGAAACCATACACAGACAGTTGTTTCGGGGTGATTTCCCGAATGTTCTCCCATGTAAAAGGGCCATAAATCTTAAGCTGTTCCCCTTGAGTTCTTTGTCACCGCTTTCAGGATTGATTGTTGCAATCTTAATAAAAGGGTAGCAACAGACTTGAATATTCTCTTTGGTCTTAAAGTGACAGTTGGGCTCACATATTTTGATTAAAATGTGCATTAAAAACCTTGTATTTTTATTCAGGTAGTAAATGTAGTAGAGTGTTGTAGCCATGTGTTTTTGCATGTACTATATTGTTGCAGCCATGGCGTACATGCAGCCATCTTTTTAATTTATGTGTAGAAAGTGCTGACTGAATTTGTTTATTACTGGTAGCTATCAAATGACATTTTATTATAAACAATTCCTAAAGATGATTCCACAGAGTTCACTTACTTTTTCTTGCAACTAATTTACATCTGTATTTGGATAAAAACTTTAAGGGGTTGTCTTGTTACATATTTTGCAGGGGAAGCAGCACATCATGCACAACCTGTAGTATCAGATGAATGGCTGGTCATCTATATAAAACACTACCATTTTCATACACTTCAATGGGCTTTTGTGTTCACATAAAAGTAGCACATCCTACACGTTTCAAATACCTGAATATTTTATATACCCATGTGACAAATCACATAGATTAAGATTGGCTCCCCGAAAATAACTTTGTAAATAAGGACAGTGCCGACAGTGGGCGGGGAGCGGCGGGGAAGAGCGGGGAGGAACGGAGGGGAGATCTCTCTTTCCCTCTCTCCTCCCGCTCCCCACTGCTCACCGCCGCAACTCACCTGTCACCTGCATCGGCAGCCGAATCTTTAGAGACGAGCAGACAGGTACTCGAATAAGGCACTACTTGCTCGAGTAGTTTGCCTTATCGAGTATGCTCGCTCATCTCTAATGATAATATGATATGGTATACAGTACATATCTACAATATCTATTTTCAGAGTTCTTGATGTTTTATGTTCCACCCATTATTAATAAGTGACTACCCACAGTTTGGAACAAAATTACTGGTAACATAAACCATTATCATTCTCATAAAAATGAATTATCTAAAACAACGTGTTCAATGAACCAAAGAAGTTTAAAGTAAACAAAATACATAAAATAAGTCTAATGAATCATCTGCTTTATAACCATATGGCAAAGAAACCTCTCCTATAGCAAACAGCTAATGTTTCTGAAAGGTCATACAAATGCTTTCCTGCTGAATTTCCATGACTTCTGGGGATACTTAAACATCTGCTCATTTTTACCCTTTGGTATTCTGTAACACAGAGGTTTCACGGCTAATACATTGCTGTTTTTTCATACAAGTCAAAAGTTGTTTTGCAGTCAGCCAGAGCTGAGGTCATGGGTATCTTGGTAGCCCAAGGCGTCACTGTATGATAACAAGAGCTCATGTAAGGTCAAAAAACAGCATTTTCTTCATGTTTCCTTGCTCTGAAGAAAATATAAATTCTAATTATGTACGTGATTGGTGATTTTACATAAATGAGATAAGGTTATCATGTGGAAACATTTGTAGGGCAAAACTGCTCAGGGCAAGTATCAAATCTATTTTATTACAGTTTAACCTAATTATACCTCTTTTATTTTTCTTCAAAGTTCAAGCTAAAAACTATATTTGCCTAGTAAGAAATAAATGGGGCAAGAATCCTTTTTGCTTTCAACAATTGTATTAAACTGCGATAAATGCAATAACTTTTATCTCCTTTCATTTCACAGATGTTTATAATAGTAAATAAACAAATATACAAAAAGTGATATACATGTTAAGGTGCCGTTGTCTGAGTATTACAGAGCTGGCTTGATGATGAGACTTTCTTATAATGAATTCAAAGTAGGGTTCATAGTAGTAGTCATAAGTGTAAAAAACATCCTGGTCTTTCTGCTTGAAATAAATAAGACACATTTTTCACCTAGTACATTGGCAGTCTCATGTGGGCACACATAATATTCTTCCTTAAAGGGGTTTTCCCCACTACCTAAAATTGATTCATAGCAAATCTGTACTTCCTGGTTGCTGCCAATCACTGGCTATAAAAGGTCATTGCTGTGGCTGGTGATTGGCTGCAGCAGTCACATGTCCTATTCAGCAGCAGCCAGGAAGTACAGAGTATCTCTGAAGCAATTTTAGGTGAATTTCCAAGTTTTCCAAGGCTTATTTTATGCAGTACGTAAATGCCAGTTATCTGATTGTTTTCTTTTACTCGTTTGTAGTTTAATAGATTGTTTTTTTCTAATTATTACATTTGAACTTTGATGGAAATTAGCACTCCACGCATTAAAGAGGTTTTTCTATTTATATTTTTCTATTTGTTAACCCCCCTACAGTTTAGGATGAGCTCTGTTCATTCAGCAGGAAACATTTTTTATACTAGTTAATCTGTCCAAATAACCACACAATGATAGAGTATTTTTGCCCCGTCAACTGACAGGACACATGGAATTTTTCATGACAAACCTTAATAGAAAGGCCCTGATTCTCACTCCATAAAAAGGGGCAGTACCCTTCAAACTCTCTAATGATATTATAAAGTAAAAGATAAAAAGAGAGGGTGGGAAGCTTGTGCGGCTGTTAGAATTAAGTAACAAGTAATCAACACTTCCCTTTTGTCCCTCAGCAACACAATGATGGGGTCTAGCAAGTAACAACCCTCAAGGGAAGGTCTTCCTGAAGAACTGCAGTTAGAACTGAGCAGCGGAAGGCCACTCCTGAAAAACAATCTTTTAATCTGAAATGATTAATAATAAACATATTATGCGAACTCCAGGTTGCTGCTGCACAAATGTTCTCTAATGGGACTAAGTTTCCCTCTGCAAATGATTTTGACACTGCATGTGTTGAGTGTGCTCTAGCAAAATTAGGTAGTTCTAGGCCCTGAGCCTGATACATTACATGGATGGTTTCCCTAACCCTTTTCAATCCAATTTGTATCCTGGTTTTCCTAGGGGGCTTACTCTTTTTCTTCCATTATACAATGGCGCTATATGCTGGCTAAAGCCAGTACTGCATGAGGTGACACATTGGATAGGCTCCGACAGCAGAGAGGCTGGCAATATACAGTAAGAGAACCGCAACGGACGTCTTCCAACATCGGAGCTGTACAGCCTTAAATCATAATGTCTTCAGAGGTCAGACAGTGGATTGGAAAGGGTTAATCCATCCACTGACTGTAGATTTTGATGCCTTTTGCAGCCCTTATTTTTAGTGGAGAATAGAATCAAAAGATTCTCATCCAACCTAAAACTCTGCTATTTCTTTAAGTAAGCCATAAGGTTTCTGTGTAGATTCAGAATATGGAGTCTTTCCTCTTTCTCAGAAGAGGAAATTGGGCTAAAGACTGGGACTATTACAACCCTGTTTGTATTTAAAAAAGAAGGTACTATAGGTGTGAAAGAAACGCAAAAATTCCAGAAGGTCATTTTCTGGTAAAAAGGTAGAATAGGGTTCAGAAGCCCCAAATGCTTATAATTCCTTTTCCCTCTTAGGGTAAGGAACTCACTTTCCTTGAAAGGAACTTTAAGTAACTCCTCCAGTAGTTTGAAGGGGGGATTACATAACCCTTTAATGACCACTGATTGGTTCCACTGCAGAATAGGTCCAAAGACTGCTGATTTGAGTCTTTCTGCTTCTCTGAGGAATGTATTTACCATTGGCTCTTGTGAGATTTGTCTGCCTTAGGAGGCCATCATTGCAGATACTTGTACTTTTAAAGCTGATACGCTGACACCCCTATCAAGTCTAATTTGCAAAAAATATTACTGACAGATAGATCCTCAGCTAACACACCAGTCTTTATGCAACAGACCATGCACACTTTATGGATTCTTCCATATGATTATACAAGTCAAAAGTTGTTTTGCAGTTCCACTCTGGAATGCTGCAGTGTATTTAAAACTGCTTCAGAAATCCCTCTACTTCGTAGTAGGGACTGATCAAAATCCAGGCTGTCAGGGTTAACCTGTCACGTCCATGCGGCACACGAGCACCACACTCCGCACGGATGCAGAGTGATGTTCACAACTACTGCAGTTGATAATACTATGCACTGTAGAACAGTGCGCACCACAGCAGGAGTATGTAAACCAGAGTGTAAAGCTCGTGCGATGCAAGAGTACTACACTCAGCACGGCATCAGGTAATGTACACTGCTGGAAATAGAAGCACATCACTCTGTGCTGAAGAGTAGCACCGCTCCAGGAAGAAGGAAGCCTGGCCCTAACGTAGAAGGGGGGTGAAGGGTCCCTGCCTAGAAGCTGAGTCATTGCCTCGATAAAGGCAGCCCCACGGTCTTCTTCCTGGGCCCTGATTGTCCCTATAGGAGCCTCTGGAGAGATAAACCGACACAGCAAGCAATACACATGAAAACAGAAATACAGCTGAAAAGGAAACCGCAGCACTTATCTGGAAATAGTAGCAAAACACCCAGCACAGAGGAACACCACACTCCAACAACTCCTCTATGAACTGAATAAGCAACAGTGAGCAATAGAAAGAGGTGAGACTATAAAGCTCTCCACACCTGGGCTCTAGCAGAGCAATTAGACAACCACAGCCCCAACCTTCTCACAGGAATGACTAATCATCAGCATGCATCCATGCAGCAAAGAGAGACAAAGAGTGCCCTGAGTCACCAGGTTCTACATGCAGGAAGCCTCTGATATCATGCTTGATTCATGTGCATTACCTGGAAGAACTTCCTGGGCCAGAACAGTTTGATGTCTATTATTGTGCTTGGTCCTGGTATCATTGAAACTGGAGGGAAACTCCAAGGGATGGACAGAGCATCAACTGCCAGGGGTTTGTCCTCCTGGTATAGGATTCAAATTTTCTCTGCCTTGGTGTTGAGTTTGGTTGCCATCAGTTTGACCTTTGGTACATCCTACCTGAGAGTGATTTGATGAAAAGTCTCTCAGTTCAATCTGTCTGCTATTACACTGCATGTTCCTTGGTTATGCACCACTGTAAGGTGGGTTAAATTCTTCTTCGTTCTATGTTATGATCTTTCCTGCGTCGATTTGGATGGGCTCAGTCTGAGTGCCACACTGCTTGTTAATATAGCGGACCACAGTCATGTTGTCTGAAATGATCTTTACCGCTTTGCCCTTGATCCGAAGGGCAAAGTGAATTATGGCAAGCCAGATTGCTTGACATATTCTTATACTGAAAAATAAATCTCTTTCCTGGGAAGTCGAAACCCTTATACCGTGTCCTCCTCCAGATGAGCACCCGAACCTAGTTGGGATGCATACGCGTTTAATAGAGTCCAAAGAGATTGGACTGTAGACCTTCTATCTATCAGATTGCTTTACTAATAAAAGGAGAGATGGGTCTTGCAAGACAGGGTGTACTTCTCATTAACTTCTTGGGAGACTGTTTCCAATGGCTAAAGACCTCTTCCTGTAGAGTCTGCAAATGCCACCAAGTCCATGACACTGCTTCTATAGTTGTAGCCATGACACATCAGGATTCTGATTGTTGTTCTGGGTATGGTCAAAAATTTGGCAGCAGCTATCATTCTCTTCTTACTCGAATGGGTTAATGATATGGTCATGCGAGTACAGTTTATGATAAATCTTTTCTCTGTTTCTGGCAGGGTGTCTGACTTGTCCCAGTTTATCACCCAGCCTGAGTGTTGGAGGAACTCTGCTGCTATATGAATCTGGTGTGCTAGGACTTCCTTGGAGGCTGCCAGCTAGAGCCAGTTGTCCAGGTAAGGGACAATAGACAATTCCTGAACCCTGAGGGCTGCTTCTACCACTGAAATCATCTCAGTGAAGGTATATGAAGTGGATGAGGTGCCAAAAGGTAGAGCTATAAACTGGTAGTGTTTGATAACCCCTGCCACACATCCGGCAATACTTAGGTACTTTCTGTACTGACTAACAACTGGAATATGAAGGTAAGCACCCTTCAAATCTAAGGTGGCCATGAAATCCCCCAGCTGTAGAATATTTATAACATAATTTATTGTCTCCATTCTGAATCTCCTCTTCTGTATGTAGCAATTTAGATAGAATCTAGAGATGAGCGAACGTACTCGGTAAGGGCGATTTCGCAATCGAGCGCCGCGATTTTCGAGTACTTCACTACTCGGGTGAAAAGTACTCGGGTGCGCTGTGGGGCGGGGGGTTGCAGAGGGGAGTGGGGGGTAGCAGCGGGGAACAGGGGGGAGCCCTCTCTCTCTCCCTCTCCCCCCACTCCCCGCTGCAACCCCCCGCTCACCCACAGCGCACCCAAGTACTTTTCACCCGAGTAGTGAAGTACTCGAAAATCGCGGTGCTCGATTGCGAAATCGCCCTTACCGAATACGTTCGCTCATCTCTAGTAGAATCAGAATAAACACCTGTTACTTTTTCTGCAAAGTGTACTTCTTCTAGTGCTGCATTTCTTTAGTATTTGGAGATGGACACCTCTAGGGCCACCTGTTTTTCTTGAGGCAAATGGGAAGTGCAAACAAATCTATCTCTTTAGGATGATATTATTTCTATATCTTAGCCCAACTGATTATGTTTAGGACCAATAGGTCCTAAATTGATGTTATCCTGCTTTGAAGGAAGAGGTGGAGATGCCTTCCTGCAGGAGCATCTAGTATAGCTGAGTGGGAGGGGGCATCCGCATGGCATCAGAAATTGGTCTTTTATTCTTTTGTCTGGTCTCTGGAATGTCTGGAACCCCTTCTCTGATCAGAGCTGTGTTGGTATTGCACTCTAGTTTGTTGGCTGAATGGGGGAACCGACTCCCCCTTGATGTACGGCCATGGCCTTCATAGGACTGTAGTAAAGATTTCCCTTTCTTGTCCACTAGTCCCTCCATGATTTCATCAGGCTTGGAGCAAAGTAACTTGCTTGGTTCATATGGTAGGCCACAAAGATGATATTTTGAGGCATTATCTGCCATCCAATGCCAGAGTCACAGAGCCCACCTAGCCGCTATGGCAAGGCCCATACACTTGGCAGCAAGTTGTATTTGTTGCGCTGATGCATCACAGAGAAACTCAGCCTTAAGACTAGGTGTTTTAAAAGACAAAATAATATCCACTCTGGTTTACCCACTCATTTATATCCGACTGAACCTGAACCAGGTCCTTCCTTAATGAATGAGCCACCTCATTGGAGGCAAAAGCAACATCACACTGAGCATGATTATGCCATCACTGAGCAGATTATGCTGAATAACACCTTCTCAGAGTGCAATCTGCTCAATGGTCCATTGGATCTTGCAGCCTTGATCTGTCCTCTGTTGGGATCACAATTCAATGCGATAGCTTCACAACCACCATGCTGACCTGGTGAGCCCCAGTTGTTGATTTGTTCCTCTTTAATAGGGAACAAAGTTTAAAGTATCTTCCACCTTGAAGATCCTAGGTCCCTTAGAGGTTAACTCTGAGGCTTCCCCCAAATCAACATCTTCGTCCCTCGAATAGATAGATTTCAGAAGCACATGGACCTTCTTCACTGTAAAGTCCTCATCTTCAAACGAGGAAGAAGAATATGTCCCATCCAGTGTCTGGAACTCTTTATTTGATGAGGTTCTAGGCAAAGGTCTTTTGTTGCATCTGGGACATCTAGGATGCTGAACAAAGGAGTCAATGAGCTCCTGCATTGACTAGTGGATGAAATCTTTCACCCAGATAACCACATCCTGAATTGTGGGTTCTCCAGTCAGTTCCCATGGGTGACACCTTTTGCATAAGAAATATTCATACCTGTCTGAGAGAGGTATGTTGCAATGTCTGCAGCTAACGTGTCTTTTCTTTGAGACTGCCTTTCTACCCACAGATTCAGTCACCAAAGCCTCTGGCAAACATATCTATGAATATTTAAAAATTAAATGTTAGTATTATAATACAAAATATATTGAACCTCCTGTTTAAGCAGTCTCCTTGTCTTGAAAATAATATTTATTTCTGTATATATTCACATAGAAAACGTGCAACTGTCTGAGCTACAATTTAAGGGCTCAGTCACATGGGCACCAATCCGCCCGTGTTTCAGGATGGCAAGACAGCAGTGCGGATGAATCTCTGCACCTGCGGGAAAAAGAACATATGGCTTGCAATGGAGCCGGTCATGTGGAGATTCGTCCGACATGTGGTGCGGCCGTCTTCCCGTCCTGAAACACAGGCAGATCGGTGCCCTTGTGACTGAGCCCTAAATAACACTTTTTTTTTCATTAATGGAACTGTGTGAGGACTTGTTCTTTTGCAGTAAGAACTGTAATTTTTATTGCTACCATGTTGGGATATTCCAACTTTTTGATAACCTTTTAAGGATTTTGTTTTTTGGGGTAAACTGACCAAAAATCAAACAACAATTTGGGCACTGTGTACTTTTTTAATGGTGTTCATCATGAGAGATGTGATACTTTAATAATTTAGAAATAGTTCAACAATGTAATACTTTAACAGTGTGGACTTTTATGGATTCCGCAATTCCAATCCATGCTTAGTTTTTAATGTTTAAATCCTTTAATGTAAGAAATTCAAAATGGATTTTTAGAACTTTTTTTTATTGTAGATTCTTTTTTAGTTTCTTTAAAAAATTATTTTGAACTACTTTATTCGCACATGCAGATGTTAACATACAATCCCTTGACTGATAATGCAATACACTGCAATATCTCTGTATTGCAATGTATTATGTCTTTCAGTGCTAGCCTATTAAATTCTGCCTCTGCTGGGTCGAAAAAGGTTTCCATACATGGCAGGCTTAGAGGCTATTGGTAGGCCCCCGGACTGCTATGACAACTACCTAACATCCCAAGATCACATCTATCTAACCAATAACATGCCATAGTCCCCATTAAGGTATATAAAATGTTTATGAAAAAAGTTGCACAGAACTCAGGGCATGCTGAGAAATTTCTATTCCACATCAGGTTTATTTTTTGTGTGTATTTTCACCATGGCTTTCACCCTTTGCAATGATAGAGTAATGCATGCAGATTTTGCTGTGGATTTGTCATGGATTCTCAGTATTATCCACAGTGGAAAAGATGTGGCCTTACTTAACACCAGGAAAAGCTTTTTCTCTCAGGATTGTTATAGAGAGAAAATAAACATTTGCCTGCACTACATCTATTATTTATTTACAGCTGCTTTAGCGTGAATTGGGATATTTTCTTGTAACGATAAGAACGCTTTAAGCTTGGTGCACACTTTTCAGCATCTGAATGTATTTATGACAGTGATAGAAGAGATGTAAAATCAGCATTATCGCTGTAGCTTGGAAGATGATGGATTTACAGTTAATACCAATGTTGCCTCTCAGTTTTAACAAGAGCATAAATTCTGCAGCCTTTCTGTGGATTGACACCTTTATGTATTTTTATTTAAATCATTGGATCAAAGTGAATACTGTGCATAAAATATTATGCATTTCTTGTATGAATTGTTAGTTTAACTAATCGCTAAAAATCAACTATTTTAATACTTGAAATGAAGGTTAGATATCAGGGTCATCCGTGTGCTAGGGGACTATTTTGAGGGACCAGGCTCTAAATTAATAAGAGAGGGCAAATCTGCAACTGAAGATAGCCTTACTTGAAGCTGACTTTTCAGCCAATCACTTTCCCCCAGGATCTCTATCTTACAAGTATCTGTCACTGGGATGATCCCTAAAATATAACCTTTACTTGATTATTTAAAACTTTGGCTTCCAAAAGAAGAAACATATAAAGAAAAATATGTGAATATCCCCACCACCTTGTGTCTAATATCAGTAACTTGTATAACTACCAAAACAAATATATGCACCTAAGCCCATATTGGTTCTATATTCTCTTTTCCCTAATTAGGTAAATCTTATATTTGGGGATATTATTTTTTGTAGTATATACCAGGTAGTTATCCACTACCACATTCCCTATTTAGCGATTAGCGGGTCTGCGTGTAGATATGTGCATTATCACTGTTGAGCTCTGTGATGATAACCCTTGGCTGATTACAACTTTATTAGGGATCTGTACCAACTGTATGGTCAATGTGCAGGTGGTGTGAGCACTGGTACATCGAATTCCCCTTAGGAGTGAACATGGGACCTGGATTCTGGTCCAAGACTAGAATGGCAGTATGTATTATTAATGCCAGATTTCCAGTCTAGGTACCATATGTCAGCTATCAAGATTACAGCTGGATCCAGATCTAGCATTATGCACTCAATCTTCAGTTTCTAATATCTAATAGCCCAATGTCAAATATGCTGAAATAACAGGCAAATCTGTCCTGGAATTGACCAACGTGTCTGAAAATAAATACCCAGCAATTTAAATGATGTTGTGCTTGGCATTATTCATCTATTATGATGTACGTATGTGCATAGGTTGGTCGTTTAATGCTTATAGATGCACAGATTGGTTTTGGTTCGACGCATTTTTGTCAGTTCAAAAGACTCCCTGGGAACCCAAAATAAACTAAACCTTCTTTGCAAGTGCCTATACAGGGCAAACACTAATGACCCTAAGTGAAAATTTCTGGAAGATACGCTGAAAAATCTTCACTTAGAATATAAGATTTACCTACTTAGGAAATAACAGAATATAGAACCAATATGGGCTTAGGTGCATATATCTGTTTTGATAGTTATTAGAGATGAGCGAGCACCAAAATGCTCGGGTGCTCGTTACTCGAGAAAAACTTTTCGCGATCCTCGAGGGTTCGTTTCGAATAACGAACCCCATTGAAGTCAATGGGCGACCCGAGCATTTTTGTATATCGCCGATGCTCGCTAAGGTTTTCGTTTGTGAAAATCGGGGCAATTCAAGAAAGTGACGGGAACGACACAGCAACAGATAGGGCAGGCGAGGGGCTACATGTTGGGCTGCATCTCAAGTTCCCAGGTCCCACTATTAAGCCACAATAGCGGTAAGAGTGCCCCCCCCTCCCAACAACTTTTACTTCTGAAAAGCAATGCATACCTTAGCTAAGCACCACACTACGTCCAACAAAGCACAATCACTGCCTGCATGACACTCCGCTGCCACTTCTCCTGGGTTACATGCTGACCAAACCCCCACCCCACGACCCAGTGTCCACAGCGCACACCAAACTGTCCCTGCCCAGCCTTCAGCTGCCCTCATGCCACGCCACCCTCATGTCTATTTATAAGTGTGTCTGCCAGAGGAAAAGCAGGCACACACTGCAGAGGGTTGGCACGGCTAGGCAGCGACCCTCTTTAAAAGGGGCGGGGCGATAGTCCACAATGCTGTACAGAAGCAATGAGAAATGCAATCCTGTGCCACCTCCATCTGGAGCTGCACACGTGGGCATAGCAATGGGGAACCTATGTGCCACACACTATTCATTCTGTCAAGGTGTCTGCATGCCCCAATCAGACCGCGTTTTTTTATAAATAGTCACAGGCAGGTACAACTCCGCAATGGGAATTCCGTGTGCACCCACAGCATGGGTGGGTGCCAGGAAGCCACCGGCGGTACATAAATATATCCCATTGCATTGCCCATCACAGCTAAGGTAATAAATTCATGTTTAATGCAGGTGGGCTTCGGCCCACACTGCATGCCCCAGTCAGACTGGGGTTCTTTAGAAGTGGACACATGTAGTTACAACTCCCTGTGGACCCACAGCATGGGTGGCTCCCTGGAACCCACCGGCGGTACATAAATATATCCCATTGCATTGCCCATCACAGCTGAGGTAATAAATTTATGTTTAATGCAGGTGGGCTTCGGCCCACACTGCATGCCCCAGTCAGACTGGGGTTCTTTAGAAGTGGACACATGTAGTTACAACTCCCTGTGGACCCACAGCATGGGTGGCCCCCTGGAACCCACCGGCGGTACATAAATATATCCCATTGCAGTGCCCAACACAGCTGATGTTACGTGAGCTGTAATGCAGGTGGGCCAAAAATTAATTTGATTACACTGTAGGCGAGGGCCCCCAAAAATTGGTGTACCAACAGTACTAATGTACCTCAGAAAAATTGCCCATGCCCAACCAAGAGGGCAGGTGAAACCCATTAATCGCTTTGGTTAATGTGGCTTAATTGGAAACTAGGCCTGGAGGCAGCCCAGTAAAAATAAAAATTGGTTGAGGTGAAAGTTTCAACGCTTTAATGAGCATTGAAACGTATAAAAATTGTTTAGAAAAATTATATGACTGAGCCTTGCGGGCCTAAGAAAAATTGCCCGTTCGGCGTGATTATGTGAGGTTTCAGGAGGAGGAGCAGGCGGAGGAGGAGGAATATTATACACAGATAGATGAAGCAAAAAGGTCCCCGTTTTGGATGGTGATAGAGAACGATGCTTCCATCCGCGGGTGCAGCCTACGTATTGTTTAGGTATCGCTGCTGTCCGCTGGTGGAGAAGAAAAGTCTGGGGAAATCCAGGCTTTGTTCATCTTGATGAGTGTAAGCCTGTCGGAACTGTCGGTTGACAGGTGGGTACGCTTATCCGTGATGATTCCCCCAGCCACACTAAACACACTCTCTGACAAGACCCTAGCCGCAGGACAAGCAAGCACCTCCAGGGCATACAGCGCGAGTTCAGGCCACGTGTCCAGCTTCGACACCCAGTAGTTGTAGGGGGCAGAGGCGTCACTGAGGATGGTCGTGCGATCGGCTACGTACTCCCTCACCATCCTTTTACAGTGCTCCCGCCAACTCGGCCTTGACTGGGGACCGGTGACACAGTCTTGCTGGGGAGCCATAAAGCTGTCAAAGGCCTTAGAGAGTGTTCCCCTGCCTGCGCTGTACATGCTGCCTGATCTCTGCGCCTCCCCTGCTACCTGGGCCGCAGAAATGCGCCTTCGGCCACTAGCGCTGTCGGATGGGAAGTTTACCATCAGTTTGTCCACCAGCGCCCTGTGGTATAGCATCATTCTCGAACCCCTTTCCTCTTCGGGAATGAGAGTGGAAAGGCTCTCCTTATACCGTGGGTCGAGCAGTGTGTACACCCAGTAATCCGTAGTGGCCAGAATGCGTGTAACGCGAGGGTCACGAGAAAGGCATCCTAACATGAAGTCAGCCATGTGTGCCAGGGTACCTGTACGCAACACATGGCTGTCCTCACTCGGAAGATCACTTTCAGGATCCTCCTCCTCCTCCTCTGGCCATACACGCTGAAAGGATGACAGGCAAGCTGCATCTGTACCCTCAGCAGTGGGCCAAGCTGTCTCTTCCCCCTCCTCCTCATGCTCCTCCCCCTCCTCCTCAACGCGCTGAGATATAGACATGAGGGGGCTCTGACTATCCAGCGACATACTGTCTTCCCCCGCCTCCGTTTCCGATTCCAAAGCGTCTGCCTTTATGCTTTGCAGGGAACTTCTCAAGAGGCATAGCAGAGGAATGGTGACGCTAATGATTGCAGCATCGCCCCTCACCATCTGGGTAGACTCCTCAAAGTTTCCAAGGACCTGGCAGATGTCTGCCAACCAGGCCCACTCTTCTGTAAATAATTGAGGAGGCTGACTCCCACTACGCTGCCCATGATGGAGTTGGTATTCCACAATAGCTCTACGCTGCTCATAGAGCCTGGCCAACATGTGGAGCGTAGAGTTCCACTGTGTGGGCACGTCGCACAGCAATCGGTGCAGTGGCAGATGAAACCGATGTTGCAGTGTCCGCAGGGTGGCAGCGTGCGTGTGGGACTTGCGGAAATGTGCGCAGAGCGGGCGCACCTTTCCGAGCAGGTATGACAAGTGTGGGTAGCTTTTCAGAAAGCGCTGAACCACCAAATTAAAGACATGGCCCAAGCAAGGCACGTGCGTGAGTCTGCCGAGCTGCAGAGCCGCCACCAGGTTACGGCCGTTGTCACACACGACCATGCCCGGTTGGAGGCTCAGCGGCGCAAGCCAGCGGTCGGTCTGCTCTGTCAGACCCTGCAGCAGTTCGTGGGCCATCTGACTCTTCTCTCCTAAGCTGAGTAGTTTCAGCACGGCCTGCTGACGCTTGCCCACCGCTGTGCTGCCACGCCGCGTGACACCGACTACTGGCGATGTGCTGCTGCTGACACATCTTGATTGCGAGACAGAGGTTGCGTAGGAGGAGGAGGAGGAGGAGGAGGGTGGTTTAGTGGAGGAAGCATACACCGCCGCAGATACCACCACCGACCTGGGGCACGCAATTCGGGGGGTGGGTAGGACGTGAGCGGTCCCAGGCTCTGACTCTGTCCCAGCCTCCACTAAATTCACCCAATGTTCCGTCAGGGAGATATAGTGGCCCTGCCCGCCTGTGCTTGTCCACGTGTCCGTTGTTAAGTGGACCTTGGCAGTAACCGCGTTGGTGAGGGCGCGTACAATGTTGCGGGAGACGTGGTCGTGCAGGCCTGGGACGGCACATCGGGAAAAGTAGTGGCGACTGGGAACCGAGTAGCGGTTTTGAAAGCCTCCATTTCCACAAGCCTATACGGCAGCATCTCCAGGCTGATCAATTTGGCAATGTGCACGTTTAACGCTTGAGCGTGCGGGTGCGTGGCGGCGTACTTGCGCTCGCTTTCAAACAGTGGCGCTAGCGACGTCTGGACGCTGTGCTGAAAGACATTGCTGGATGGGTCCTCGGCCGCGTCCACGTCATCTAGGCCTACCGCTCAGCATGCTGTATTACCAGTAATGCAGAAACAGAACGCTGTAATTAAATGTGCCGCTTATTGGCCTGTGGTTGGAGGCTGAGTTCGCTTACGGAACGCACAGCAGAGCCAGGAAATAATTTTGCGCAAGCCTGCTGTAACACTTAGCTGGCTGCGTATGAATTAGGAGGACAACTACACCCAGCACACACAGACCCAGAACACTGAGCACAGTGACAGGCAGGCCAAATAGATTTTTTGCCCAATATTTTTTAGAAAAGGCCCACTGTCTATATTCAATCAATAATATGTCTTCTGTCCCTGCCTCCACACTTCTGTCCCTGGACTATGTCACAGAACTGCAGAGTGTTGCACTGTTAACTGCAACACAGCGGTGATTTCAGAGCCCAGACAGAGCCAGGAAATAATTTGGCGCAAGCCTGCTGTAACACTTAGCTGGCTGCGTATGATTTTGTAGAACTACTACACCCAGCACACACAGACCCAGAACACTGAGCACAGTGACAGGCAGGCCAAATAAATTTTTTGCCCAATATTTTTTAGAAAAGGCCCACTGCCTATATTCAATCAATAATATGTCTTCTGTCCCTGCCTCCACACTTCTGTCCCTGGACTATGTCACAGAACTGCAGAGTGTTGCACTGTTAACTGCAACACAGCGGTGATTTCAGAGCCCAGACAGAGCCAGGAAATAATTTGGCGCAAGCCTGCTGTAACACTTAGCTGGCTGCGTATGATTTTGTAGAACTACTACACCCAGCACACACAGACCCAGAACACTGAGCACAGTGACAGGCAGGCCAAATAGATTTTTTGCCCAATATTTTTTAGAAAAGGCCCACTGCCTATATTCAATCAATAATATGTCTTCTGTCCCTGCCTCCACACTTCTGTCCCTGGAGTATTACTGCAAGGCGCAATGCTCTGCACGGCCGATATACAAAAAAAAAAAAAAGTGCAACACTGCAAAAAGCAGCCTCCACAGTACTGCACACGGTTAGATGTGGCCCTAAGAAGGACCGTTGGGGTTCTTGAAGCCTAAAATACTCCTAACACTCTCCCTATAGCAACTCCACCAAGACAGCACTTTCCCTGAACTATGTCAGAATGCATCTGTGGCGAGCCGCGGGAGGGGCCGATTTTTATACTCGGGTGACACCTGATCTCGCCAGCCACTCACTGCAGGGGGGTGGTATAGGGCTTGAACGTCACAGGGGGAAGTTGTAATGCCTTCCCTGTCTTTCAATTGGCCAGAAAAGCGCGCTAACGTCTCAGAGATGAAAGTGAAAGTAACTCGAACATCGTGTGGTACTCGTCACGAGAAACGAGCATCTCGAACACGCTAATACTCGAACGAGTATCAAGCTCGCACGAGTACGTTCGCTCATCTCTAATAGTTATACAAGCTACTGATATTAGACACAAGGTGGTGGGGATATTCATATATTTTTCTTTACATGTTTGTTTGTTTGAAAACCAAAGTTTTAGATAATCAAGTAAAAGTTATACTTTAGGGATCATACTAGTGACAAATTTAAGAATATACTTGATTCCTCTGCCCCTGTGACTTTCTATCTTATCAGTAGATTTATTAAAAAACCTTATTAGTTCTTATGTAATGCAAATGCAATGATAACAAAGTTTATGATGCAGTTCAAAATGGATAGGATGGGTCTTCAGGATCATTTGTTCTGGTGGGGCCAAGGAAGGGCTGCCATCGGTGTAGGACAGGTTGTACTGTCAGAGGCCTAGGCAAAAAGAGGCTCTAGGCTGCCACTAATCTACGCAACATTTGATGCATTGGAGATTGTTAGAAGCTTTACTTATTAAATGAAAATGCGCTATTAAAAAGGCAATGATGGGAAAATCTGGCATCCTTCATTACACATATGTTTAAAAATCTAGGTCACAACAAGTATTTTGTTCCCCCTCTCTATGGACCAGGTTGGGCATCTGGCTATATAAATATTATCTTATTTTCCTTCAGTTGAAATACAATGAATTGCAGTTATTGAAAAGATTTCTCAGATTGCTGGTATGCATGGAGCAAATATTCCTGATCGTAAGTCTAGCCCAAAAAACCCTAATTCCAAACTGATTCCTATATTCAAATGAAAATATGAGAAATAATAGTATTAACTAACAGAAGATAGGCAGGGAAAAGATGTAAGACTCTTGCTCATAATAACAGCCAATAAGATCTTAAATAGAGATGAACGAGCACCAAAATGCTCGAGTGCTCGTTACTCGAGTCGAACTTTCAGTGATGCTCGAGAGTTCATTTCGAGTAACGAACCCCATTGAAGTCAATGGGCGACTCGAGCATTTTTGTATATGACTGGTGCTCCGCTAAGGTTTTCATTTGTGAAAATCTTAGCAAATCACCAAAGTCATGTAAAAAACACAGAAATGGATAGGGCAGACGAGGAGCAACATGCAGGGCTGCATTTCGGGCTCCGAGGTCTCACTATTAAGCCACAATAGTGGCAAGAGTGAGACCCCTCCCCCCCCCCCCCCCACTGTCAGCCCAACGATCGTTCTCCTCTGCCACAGCTGTAACAGCTGTGGCAGAGAAGAACGATGTTAGCCCATTGAATTCAATGGAGCCGGCTATACAGCCGGCTCCATTGAAAGCAATGGGCTGCCGGCGAGCGCGGGATGAATTTTCGGGAAGGGCTTAAAAATATAAGCCCTTACCTGAAAATCATCCTAAAATGTGTAAAAATAAAAATTATGTCAGCATTAAGATCGTTCTCCTCTGCCACAGCTGTAACAGCTGTGGCAGAGAAGAACGATGCTAGCCCATTGAATTCAATGGAGCCGGCAACACAGCCAGCTCCATAGAAAGCAATGGGCTGCCGGCGAGCGCGGGATGAATTTTCGGGAAGGGCTTAAAAATATAAGCCCTTACCTGAAAAAGAAAGATTTTAGTGTAAAAAAGAATAAAAATGCAGGCATTCTCTTCAATGGAGCCGCTGCTGCTGCCAGCGAATCCATTGAAGACAATGGTCCGCTGGCACACCCGAATTATTTTTCAGGGAAGGGCTTTACATATAAGCCATTCCCTGGAAATGAATTAAAAGTGATTTAAAAAACAAAAAAAAATAGATACTCACCTCCCTTCAGCTGCCGGGGCACAGCCGCGTCATCTCCTGCTGTCCCCTGCACTGTGGTGCTGAACTGCTGTCATTCAGCTGAGAGCTGCGCTGAGCCAATCAGAGGCAGCAGTCACTCACTCATGTGAGATCTGCTGTGGTCAGGCTGTGACCAATCAGAGGCAGCTCATTCAGCAGGCGGGGATTTTAAATCCCGGCTGCTGAATACTACTCACAGCTGTTCAGGGCAGTTCAGGAGGACTGCCGCTGGCTGCAGCTGAACTCCGTGTGCCGGGACCAGGTGAGTATATATATATTTTTTATTTTTACACATTTTTGGATGAATTGCAGGGAAGGGCTTATATATTTAAGCCCTTCCCGAAAATTCATTGTGCGATCGCCGGCAGCCCATTGCTTTCAATGTAGCCGGCTGTATTGCCGACTCCATTGAATTCAATGGGCTAACATCGTTCTGCCGGGACAAGGTGAGTATATATTTTTTTTTTTACTTTTTACACATTTTAGGATGATTTTCTGGTAAGGGCATATATTTTTAAGCCCTTCCCGAAAATTCATCCCGCGCTAGCCGGCAGCCCATTGCTTTCAATGGAGCCGGCTGTATTGCCAGCTCCATTGAATTCAATGGTCAGTACTCGTTTAATCGAGACGAGCACCGCGTGGTGCTCGTCTCGAGTAACGAGCATCTCGAGCACCCTAATACTCGAACGAGCATCAAGCTCGGACGAGTATGCTCGCTCATCTCTAATCTTGAAGTATTGAAGAATGTAATTTTATTGGCCTCAAATACAACACGTTTCTAGGCACAGAGCCCCTTCATCAAGTACCATGGGACAGTGTTATTAAGAAAATCAATTTGCTAAAAGGTGTATTCCAATTTTGTCTTTTCATAGCTGGGAAACCTCTGATATAGTTATCTGCCACCCAGCCGCTAACTACAAAAACAGCCCAGCGCTGGAGCTCAGTGCTGCTTCCATAGCTCGCATTGAAGTGAATGGGAGCTTCAGAAACAGCATAGCACAGAGCACTATGCTGTTAACGTAAATTGGAGAGAGGCAGAAACAGCATATCACACTGTGCTGCACCGTTTCCATGGTTTTCATCCATTTCAGTAAGTATACAATCAGTGCTGGGCTGAAGCACTTGGTTGTTTCTCGCAGGAGGTCAGAATCACAGGACCGGGTTTTCCCATCTAAGCCATGAAAAGCTGAGATGGTAATACCCCTTTAATGACTCATAAAGCTGGAGAATCATGTACCATTTGATGAATTAGTGAAATATGAGGTAGGAAAATATATGACAAAGACCAGAATTATCCCAGTGGCGCTTCTGAATGATAAATCTGTTGAATTTTAAGACCATCTAGTCTAACGTTATACCATCATTTAATTTGATTAGTTTACATGGAAAATTGCACCATTTTTGGTACAAATTTTGGAGCATGGTGTCACCTCATTTACTATGAACAAACACCCCTGCTTTGCACACAGTGAAAAAAGTGTCTGAAAGAGTCTATAATACATATTAAATGTGGCACAAAGTATGTTTACAATTTTCTGGTGCAATTTGGGCTAGAAAAAAATGGTAAATAAGGCTCAATATTTACAATACATTACTACATTAGTTAGGAGGTCAAGACTAGACAACATGGTCTGTATTAAAATTGGCATTAGTTTCAGTTTTTAAGCTAGTGAGCCATGTTTTTAGTGCAGAACTTTGATTCTAGATAATGTCAGAAAATTGTATCTAGTGTTAAATCGTTTAATCTTGATTTGCTTTTCTGTGACAAACAATACCTATGTTGAATGAGTAAATCCTTACAGTGTGGCAGCGGTCCACATAGGAACATCTTGGGTTGGCAGAACTGCTATAACAAGTCTGGCATATTACATTTGCTAATAGGCAAGATGCCATGAAAACAGATGGTCATGAAACTAAACAGACTGCATCTAAGAGTTTATGTGAAATAGTAGCTTTCTAGAAACACTGGCTTTGATTTGTATCTAAATAATGGTATTATTCAGTTGGGTTATGTACTAGAATTTACTTTTAAATTTATCTTATGTTACAATGTAACTATTATTTAGAGTTTTCGCTTTTCTCTAATTAGGTACATAGGTATACTTTTGACTGAACATTCATCTTGTAACATCATTGTTACATCCAAGCTGCCTGCCAAAGCACCTTGTCCGAATCGGATGCTATAGGTGTCCAAAAGGATGGATATTCACACTACTTGAAAACTCTGAGAACAAAACTATTAATAACATAACTAAACAATGGGTAAAGGGAAATAGCACCCTTTTATACTAATTTGGGAAAGCCCTGCCTAAAAGTGAGACAATCGTTCTGATGAAGGTGGCCCCACATTCAGAACCTGGAGGCAACCTAGACTATTCCTAGGTGGTCAAGGGGTGACAATTGACAGATGTAAATAACAAGAGTCACAATACTACTAGGAAACAGATGTTACAACACCAATTAATAAGTATAAAAAACAGGGACTTATCTGACAGTGAGATTACACCAGGACTGGACCGGATCTCCACTATGCAGAGGAATGGCCAATGCCCTCTGAAAGGAGGGACCGGAATAAATGCACTACAATAATGGTTAATTGGCTGGCTGGGAAAATCACCTGTTACGATCATGTGGGCAAACTAAGCACGGGGCCCACACGATCGTGACCAAATAGTATGTACGCACACGGGAACACAAGAGATTCACATGGATTTCCGGCAACTGACTCTGTGCTACAAGGGGAATGACAGTGGCCATATCGAAGCGGGGACATCGCCCCTTTAAAGGGCAGCCCAGAGGTCTTCAGCACTGGGCCATAGCTGAACCTAGGAGCCAGCCATAGAACAGGAGACATACACATGCCACATTACAGAGACAGAATAACAGGACACACAGAGCAAGAATACACAGCCTACCGCAGCCAAAATGCAATCACTAGTAACAGATGATAGGCTGAATATAAATACCAGGTATTAGTTGACATTTTGTACAAAATGTGGAAGCTAGCGGGCCAACTTCACGGCTTCTGGTTATACCGCTAGTCCCTACACTAACCAGAAGTCCAGCAGAACTGGACACAGTTCGCACAGAATGCTGCAACAGGACAAAACACAGATCGCAGGTCACACAGCAAGCTAACACAAAAATGACAGAATATAAACTAACAAAAGGACATGCACCAGCAAGACACAGATCACACAGCAAGCTTGCAACAGGACACAACAGAGCACAGAGCACACAGCAAGGTGCATCAGGAACAGGACAAAGCACAAAGCACACAGCAAGGTGCATCAGGAACAGGACAAAGCACACAGCAAGGTGCATCAGGAACAGGACAAAGCACAGAGCACACAGGAAGGTGCATCAGGAACAGGACAGGGCACTGATCACACAACAAGCTGTACAGGACAGACAACAGGATACCTGCTTACAGGCATAGGCTTACAGCAGACTACAACATATATTGCAAACCAGACAGACTCCACCCAGAGCTTACATGCACACAGATGAAACTCACAGCAAGTCTATGATTCCTCATACCAGAGGGAATAGACAGTCAGCCACACAAGCTGACATAGGGAACTGTGTCAAGTCCCAGCAACTGACACACAGAGCAAGACATAAGACGTTTGGAGGCCACACCTGTAAAGGGGAAGGGAAGGAAGTGCTGCATGCGCTGCAGACTAGGACTACAGGTGTCCAAACTGTCTTGGGGAAGCAAAGAGACACAATGTGTCCTCATACAGGGGGGATAGACAGTCAGCCACACAAGCTGACATAGGGAACCGTGTCAGGTTCCACCAACTGACACACAAAGCAAGACATAAGACGTTTGGAGGCTGCACCTGTAAAGGGGAAGGGAGCACTGCATGCGCTGTAGACTAGGATTACAGGTGTCCAAACCATCTTTAGGGAAGCAGAGAGACACAGACCTACTTACAAACACAGATCTGAGTGGGAGCAAGGCCAGATACATCTAAACAGTTCAAGACGAGCTTCAAACAAGGATTCATGACTGCTCACTCTGGAACCCAGACAGAGACTGACAGGAGTAGGGTTTATATGTGAGCACAGACCCAGGAGATTGGCTAGCAGGAATTATCACACCCAGTCAGCTCAATCAATTAACCCTGTAAGGGCTGTGCTGCTAGGAAGCTTAGAACTACAAATCCCAGCAGTACACATAACATCACCACTCCATTGACCTGTTACAGTTCACATTAGTAGATAATTGTGCACATATCAGCACCGGCGCCAAATGACAGGACACATATGCCAATGCCATAATCACATGGATCAGGTCTGAAGTCATGATGTTGCTCCGGACCCATCTCCGGATCGCAGATGGCACGCCTTAACAATCATGCTGCTTTTAGGTCCAGAATTCTTTGCTTACTAGCTTCAAAATATATTTTTTGCTATTGGTTCATTGTTCTGCTACAGAACTCCAAATCCCTGGCATAGATATAGAGTTAAATGCTAAAAGTTTGCCTGACTCAGCCACCACCAGAAATGAAAAGCAATGGGCTGCTGGCAAGCCCTGCAGGGATTTTCGTGGAAGGGCTTTAAATTTAGGCCCTTCCCTGAAAATCATCAATAGAATGTGTTAAAGATTAAAAAAAGTTATACTCACCTCTCCTCAGCTGCTGGGACTCAGGCGCGTCTAGCATGTCTTCTCCCTGCACTGCTCTTAAGCTCTTTCAGCAGGTGGGGGTTTAAAATCCCCGCCTGCCAATAACAGCCTATGACAGCTGTGGCAGGGGATTCTTTACTCCCTACAGGGAGTCCTCTCAGCACTGATCATTGTGACAGTGCTGTCACAGTGTTCAGTGAGAAGGGGACCCCCGTGGGGAATATTAACATGGCAGCGGTGAATATATATATATATAAATATATAAAATGTATTTATTTTTTTACACAAACAGGGATGATTTTCAGGGAAGGGCTTATATTTGAAGCCCTTCCGCGAAAATCACTGCAGGGGTTGCTGGCAACTAGAGATGAGCGAACGTGTCCATTACGGACACATCCGCACCCGGACACCGGCTTTAGCGAACACTGCAGTGTTCGCGCGTAAGTGTCCGGGTGCCGCCGGGGGGCGGGGAGATGCGCGGCGGCGCGGGCGGCAGTAGCGGGGAACAGGGGGGAGCCCTCTCTCTCTCCCTCTCCCCCCCACTCCCCGCCGCACCCCCCCGCGCTGCCACGGCGGCCCCCGAACTTTTTCGCCCGAACACTGAGGTGTTCGCAAAGTTCGGTGTTCGGGCGAAAAAGGGGCGGAGCCGAACGTGTTCGCTCATCTCTACTGGCAACCCATTGAAAGCATTGGGCACAGACCTGCATTCACATATGTTTGTACACGTACGTGGGTGCGCACTTTTGTGCGCACCTATGTACGCCACAAACACATGCTTGTGTGAAGCCACCCTTAGGCAGTGAAATGAGTTTTGCACTCACTGCAATGAGTGCTTCTATAAAACAATTACAGGATTACAACTTCCTGTAACTGTTTCTTTAAAAAAGAAATATATATCTGCTTATTATGGCAAAATCACAGACATAAATTTTTATTAAATGAAAAATAAATTTAAAAATGATTTAAGATGCTGTTTTTAAGCAACACAAAGATGATAGGCCTGGAGTGTGTGGCGAACACATTTGTGATAAAATCTTATAAATATTTTAGCTTGTGATAAAAAGCCACTGTTTTTATAGTGACTAGGTATTATCATTCATTTTTATTTTAATGTATTACTTATCTTAAAATTCTCACATTTCAAGTATAACAATTTAAATATAGCACAAACTAAAAACGTAAAAAATATTGTACTATGGAGTTATAGGTTTACTCTAATAGAAGCATAGCACTTATTTTTCAAACAGCCAGACTGGCACACTATAGCATCATGGGGTTCAACTTCATCCATGAAAATCATTGCATTCTTTCTTTTGGTTAGTTTCCAATGATAAAAGCGAAGGCTGTCTTGGGAATACTGGAAGGCTTAAATGTGAGTGCTATTACTCAGCTGGATTCCCAATGTCCCACAGAAAACTGAGTGTCTTAAATATTGGTTTATATACCTAAAAAATGATATTTCTAAAATGTTTAAAACAAAAAATGTAACAATAAAACAAAAAAAGAAAAGAGGTTTCATAAAAAATAATCAGTTTTTTTTAGAAATAATAACCATCATTGGCAAAGTCAGGTTATGTAAAGGGTAACTCAAGGGTTTTCAAACATAGAAATTGTTTTAGCACCCTGAATTCCCTGTGGTTAAATGTGTGTGCAATCAGAGAAGTGCTTTTCACCCTTCCAATTTTGCCTTCAGGGATATTGTTGATGCTTTAAAGAAAGTGACCTTGAGGGGTTTATTTTTCACCTAAGTGTGTTTTGTAGGCTGCACTTAAGGGACATGCAATTTAAAAAAAAAAAAAAAATGTCAGCAAAAAAGATTGATGGCAACTTGATAATAACTTTTTTTAAACAGGTTAGGTATAACCAATGTCAACATATTAGCCGATGTCACAAAAAATATGAAGAACAATATTAAAATGGTGCTAACATGTCAACCAAACATGACTTCAATGGGAACAATGCTCCATTTGAGATGTCCAAAAGGGTGGAAAGCCGAGTGTTTGTTGGAACTAAGCTGTTTCTGTAGCCCTCATAGACGTCAATAGGACTTATACAAACAGAATAGCACAGTAAGCTACTCTGTTTCTGTATCTTGGGATTTCCAAAAACAGCGTATCTTGCTGTGCTAGGCTACTCGCATAACTTCTGTTAACTTCTATGGGAGTTACGGAAACAAGTGTAGTGAAGCCAGTTTATCTATTTCTGTAATCTCAACCACCCCGAGCAACCTTGAGTTGGAAATGGAAACAGTAGGAGCCCCAGAGGTGGGACCTGCCCCAATTTGACTTTTATGGTATATCCCATTATTATGCCATAAAAGTCTGAGATGGGAATATTCCTGTGATATGAAAGATTATTACGATCATCATTTGACACATAGTATTGTTCAATGTTTTATTGTCTGATAATGTACAACAGACAGAGGTGATGTACAATAGACCGAGGTGCAGGGCATGTTACAGGAGACACTACACTACTGTCAGCTGGAAAGGATCAGGATAGGTTTTTAGCTTCGGAATGTGGAAGTAGGATCACAGAGGTGGGTTGATCTGAGTTCCTATGCTGCTATCATTGACTGGAAGCAGTAAAGGGCATCCTGCTTCACACTAGCTCACATCCCACCTTCTTCCAATTTCTAACAACAGCAGTTAAGGCATATGTGACACATATATGTGGTATGTGTAGTTTACAGGTATTAAATGAGTGCTTTCCGGGCAGTCCTAATTGTGCCTTTGTGTGCTACAATCATGTCTTAGTACAGTATGTATTCCAGCGGTCCTCTTTTTTCAGATGAATGCTGTGTTGGAGATATAAACACTGATTCCGAGGATTTGTGCATTTATCGACCCTTAGCCAATCAGGAGGCCAAAAGGTGAACAACTTAGGCCTCTGCAAAAACTTTGATCACTGCACATAATCTCTCTCTCTCTGAGCAATCACACACCTTTATATGATGGTCAGGAGACATTCAGATGTATATCCAGAGCCTTGTAACCTTCCCATTGATTTTTTTTGGAATCTCACCAGTTCTTTTCTCTATTAGATTGACTTAGTGGGACCTTTATTGACCCTGTTCATATTAACTTGTTACTCCAAGTGTCCATGTCAGCAATAAAACTATTTCATTGTAAGTCAAATAAATATGTACAGTACTGTTATTGTTGGTATTTTTATGGCGTTTTGAGTATGATAATTTTTATAGAGGTTTTATTTTTAGATTTTTCTATAGGACTAAAAAGAAACCAGACCAAATGGATATTTTAAATAGTTGATAAGAAATTATACAGAATGCTTATAAGAGCACTTGGAGTTCACTGCATTTTCTACAAGCATTTAAAGATATGGAAAAATAATAGAAGTGAAATAAACCTTCTTTGATTTTATTACACTTTTGTTTTCCTTTTACTTTTCCCTCAACTTGACATATCCTGAGATGTGCGGAACAAATGCAAAAATAAAAAATATATATATGTATGTCCGATGAATGCCTCCAGCATTGGCCATCCATCACCTTACACTCCTATGTTAAAAATGCATACATTTAACATATAGATTTTTTAGAGTCAGATTCCTCTGACAGATGCCATTTGTTAGCCATCCATCGTCCAGAGGTTACCATTTAAAAAAGTGTATAGATTGATGTTTATGTTTTTTACAGGCTGACACAAGATTAGAATTAATTAAATAATGTAACTTTATTTTGCATTCTGAGAAATTGGGGTTCTTAATGTAATTCAAGAAAAGAAAAAGGAAGACAAATCTGTACCTTCACCACCGTGGACAGTGATTGGCAGCAGCTGTCATGTGTAGATAGTAGTCATTAAATCATTACTGCAGGTCAGTAACACAGATCAATGGGACCCCTGGAGCAATGTCACTGGAGCCATAGGTGGTTAGTCAGTTAATTCTTAATTGTGTTACTTAATGGCATCCTCTATTGTTGAACTTTTCTAAAAATGTTCTGAAATACCCCTTTAACTAAACTTTTGTTCCCTATAGTAAAAAACTAATGCAGACAACAACAGGGTTTCATCTTATTAGCAAATAGACCACAAAGCACAGGTTCAACCAGGTCCAATCAGTAGATTTTCAATTATTTTCTCATCTCTATCTGTAATAATATAGTTACTTACTCAACTTATTGACCCTTTCTAGAAAATTATAGTCATCAGTTTTAGAATTTAATGGACTTATTGGAAAAAAGCTGTTGAGTGAAGTCATATTTACAAATGTTAGTCCGTACATCGTGCAGGCAGAGTGAAATTATTTTCCATCACTGCAATAAAAAAATGTCATGATGTTCCATTTTAGAAATGTACTTTTTTTCAAATGCCTACACAGTTATAGAAATGAAATGCAGTAATGATTTGTGCCTACTGCAATAAGGTAAAATTCGTCAAATTCTTTTGTGTGGGAAGCTACATCTGAAAAATGAGCAGATAAAAAATCTAGGACACTGCAATATATTTAGTAAGAAATCAGCACCATGGACTAGAAAGTCTTCATACTATCCAACGTACAGTAAGAGGCTTGTGTATGGAGCAAATATAATCCCTGCCAATCTATTAAACTTGTAAAGTACGAATAACATTAGTATTAGTACTCCCTTATTAGCTTTAAAAGAGACATTTACATTTAGGTTTATCATCAAAGTTACCAATACTTACATTACCATTCGAACAATCATGATAAGTACTACTCCACCATTAGCACTATAGTGATCAGAATCATATATGTCTTTAGTATCAACACCCTTCAATTACCACTTAACAAGCATGGATTTTATTATTTACCATTAGAGATGAGCGAGCACACGCGTCCGAGCTTGATGCTCGTTCGAGTATTAGGGTACTCGAGATGCTCGTTACTCGAGTTGAACGCCACGCGGTATTCAAGTCAATTGCATTGCCTTCTCCGCATGTTTAGCGCCATTTTCTAGCCAATAGACATGCAGGGAAGGCATTACCACTTCCTGCTGTGACGTGCCAGCCCTCTCCCCCCCCCCACAGTAGTGATTGGCTGGGCCGATCAGGTGACCGCCGAGTACTTAAAGTGGTCCCACCCGCGGCTCACCTCAGAGGCATGCTGGCAGAGGTTAGGGATAGTGCTGCTGCTGATATTGGGATAGTGTTAGAGTAGGATTCTGTTGTCAAGAACCCCAACGGCCCTTCTTAGGGCTACTCTTCATAGTGTGCATTACTGTTGTGGCTGGCTGGGGGCAGTAGTGCACCAATTTTTTTTTTTTAAGCATCTCGGGCTGTGCAGGCCATTTCAACTATAGCGTTCTCAGTCTGCAGTGCATAACGCAGAGTTTAGGGACAGGGCTGCTTCTATAGGAAAAGTTATACAGTCCTGATCCTCCGTACAAGAACCCCAATGGTCCTTCTTAGCCCTACATCTGACCA
Source organism: Eleutherodactylus coqui (assembly GCF_035609145.1). NCBI lineage: Eukaryota > Metazoa > Chordata > Amphibia > Anura > Eleutherodactylidae > Eleutherodactylus > Eleutherodactylus coqui. Next base: position 84,738,344 of record NC_089840.1, on the reverse strand, counting down.
TGTGCTTTACAGCTGTGGCTGGCTGGGAGCAGTAGTGCATCAATTTTTGTATTACGCATCTAGGCCTGTTCCCAGCCTTTCAGTAATAGCGTTCTCAGCCTGCAGTGCCATACAACCAGCTCTCACAGTGAAACTGCTCTCTAATATTTTCTAGCCTACTGCAAACTACTTCAGTTATACCGTTCTGTGTCTGTAGTGCATAACGCAGAGTTTAGGGACACATCCACTTTTACAGGGAAAGTTATACAGTCCTGATCCTCCGTGCAAGAACCCCAATGGTCCTTTTTAGGGCTACATCTGACCGTATGCTTTACAGTTGTGGCTGGCTGGGAGCAGTAGTGCATCAATTTTTGTATTACGCATCTAGGGCTGTTCCCAGCTTTTCAGTAATAGCGCTCTCAGCCCTCAGTGCTGTACAATCAGCTCTCACCGTGAAACTGCACTCTAACATTTCCCAGCCTACTGCCAACTACTTCAGTTATACCGTTCTGTGTCTGCAGTGCATTAGACAGAGGTCTCACAGCTAAACAGTACTGTAATATTTCCTGGGCCACTGCAAAGTATTTCAGCTCTGCTGTTGTGCAGAGCATCTCACAATACCCTTTCCTTGGTGGGGTTAAGATAGCCGCAGTTACCAGCACTATTCACTGGCTTTAGAGTCTTCTCCCACTCTATACAGCCTCTCTTGTCTACACGTCTCTGCAAGCAGTAAATTACCCCTGGGTATCAGCGCAAGACAGCAGCTTAATTTTTTCAAGTCACAGCATAGAGCCTCCGCTATCTACAAGTCTCTATGTGCAATGAATTAGCCACAGTTGTCAGCGCAGTACAGAGGGGTAATTAATTTGGGCCCTGTTCTATTCTTAATCCGCCATGATGAGGAGTAGGGGTAAGGATCGAGGACGTGGGCGTCCAAGTGAGGGTGAGGGCACAGGCCGAGTTCCTGGGCGTGGTGAATCACAGCCGGTTGCTGCGGGATTAGGAGAGAGGCAAGTTTCTGGGCTCCCCAGCTTCATGCCACAATTTACGGGTCTGCGTGGTAGACCTTTATTACAAACTGAGCAGTGCGAGCAGGTCTTGCGGTGGATAGCAGAAAACGCATCCAGCAATGTATCGACCACCTAGTCTTCTACGTAGTTTACTACTCCCGGCCTTGGGACTGCAACTCTGAATCCTCTGGTTGCTGCTCCTCCTTCCTCTCAGCCTCCTCACTCCATGAAAATGACATATTCTGAGCAGGCAGACTCCCAGGAACTGTTCTTGGGTGCCTGCCACGACTGGGAAAAAAGCAGTTCCTATCTCACCTGAGGAGTTTGTGGTGACCGATGCCCAACCTTTGGAAAGTTCCCAGAGTCCGGGTGATGAGGCTAGGGAGTTCCGGCAACTGTTCAAGAGCTTTTTGTGGATGAGGATGATGAGACACAGTTGTCTGTCAGTGAGGTAGTAGTAAGGGCAGTAAGTCCGAGGGAGGAGCACACAGAGGATTCAGAGGACGAGCAGCTGGACGATGAGGTGACTGACCCCACCTGGTTTGCTAAGCCTACTGAGGACAGGGCTTCGGAGAGGGAGGCAAGTGCAGCAGCAGGACAGGTTGGAAAAGGCAGTGGAGTGGCCAGGGGTAGAGGCAGGGCCAGAGCGAAGAATCCCCCAACTGTTTCTCAAAGCACCCCCTCGCGGCAAGCCTCCGTGCAGAGGGCTAGGTGTTCAAAGGTGTGGATGTTTTTTAGTGAGAGTGCGGATGACCGACGAACAGTGGTGTGCAACCTGTGTCGCACCAAGATTAGCTGGGGAGCCTCCACTACCAGTCTTACCACCACCAGCATGCGCAGGCATAAGATGGCCAAGCACCCCACAAGGTGGGACGAAGGCCATTCACTGCCTCTGGGTCACACCACTGCCTTTTTCCCTGTGCCCCAACCTGCCACACAGATCCAATCCCCCTCCCAGGACACAGGCATGAGCGCCTCCCGGCCTGCACCCACACCCTCACCTCCACCATCCTCCACTCCATCCAGCAATGTCTCTCAACGCAGCGTTCAGCTGTCGTTAACAAAAGCGTGGGAGCGAAAGCTCAAATACGCCGCCACCCACCCGCATGTACAAGCTTTAAACGTGCACATTGCGAAATGAATCAGCCTGGAGATGCTGCCGTACAGGCTTGTGGAAATGGAGGCTTTCAAAAACATGATGGCGGTGGTGTTCCCGCGCTACTCGGTCCCCAGTCGCCACTATTTTTCCCGGTGTGCCATCCCAGCCCTACACCAGCACGTCTCCCGCAGCATAAATCGTGCCCTCACCAACGCGGGTAATGGGAAGGTCCACTTAACCATGGACACGTGGACAAGTACTGGCGGGCAGGGCGACTATATCTCCCTGAGGGCACAATGGGTGAATTTGGTGGAGGCTGGGACTGAGTCACAGCCTGGGACCGCTCACGTCCTACCCACACCCAGAATAGTGGGTCCTACCTCAGTGCTGGTATCTGCGGCGTTTTATGCCACCTCCTCCAAACCCTCCCCCTCCTCCGCCACCTCTACCTCTCAATTAAGAAGTGTAAGCACGTCGCCAGCAGTTGGTAGCGCGCGGCGCGGCAGCACGGCGGTGGGTAAGCGTCAGCAAGCTGTGCTGAAACTAATCATCTTAGGTGACAAGAGGCACACGGCCCCCGAGCTGCTGCAGGGTCTGACAGAGCAGACCGACCTCTGGCTTTTGCCTCTGAGCCTCCAACCGGGCATGGTCATATGTGACAACAGCTGTAAACTGGTGGCGGCTCTGCAGCTCAGCAGCCTCACACACGTGCCATGCCTGGCCCACGTCTTCAATCTGGTGGTTAAGCGGTTTCTGAAAAACTACCCTCACTGGTCTGACTTGCTCAGCAAGGTGTGCCGCGTCTGCGCACATTTCTGCAAGTCCACCACCGACGCTGCCACCCTGAGTACCCTGCAACGTCGGTTTCAGCTGCCAGAGCACCGACTGCTGTGCAATGTGCCCATATGCTGGAATTCTACGCTGCACATGTTGGCCTGGCTGTACGAGCAGCGTAGAGCAATTGTGGAATACCAGCTGCAACATGGGCGGCGGAGTAGTAGTCAGCCTCCGCAATTCTTTACTGAGGAGTGGGCATGGATGGCAGATATCTGCCAGGTCCTGGGAAACTTTGAGGCGTCTACCTAGATGGTGAGCGACAATGGGGAATCATTAGCGTTACCATCCCGCTGCTTTGCCTGCTGAGAAATTCGCTGCTAAGCATAAAGGCCGATGCTTTGCAGTTGGAATAGAAAATGGGGGATGACAGTATGTCGCTTGATAGCCAGACCACCTTCACACCTGTTTCTCAATATATATTTGAGGAGGAGGAAGGGGGGTGAGCAGGAGGGGGAGGGGGAAGAGACTGCTTCTCACACTGCAGAGGGTACCCATGCTACTTCCCTCACATCTCTTCAGCTTGTATGGGCTGAAGAGGAGGAGTATCATGAAAGTCATGAAAGGAGTACGAGACTAATGCAATACCACAAGGCCCTGGTGGAAAAGCTGATGCTAAAGTTCCCATCTGACAACGCTAGCAGTAGAGGACATAGTTCAGGGGGCCAAATGGCAGGGGAGGGGTGGGGATCAGGCAGCGTGTCCAGCGCAGGCAGGGGAACAATGTACCAACGTCCTCCATGATCCCTCTACTCCATACAACTATTGGGTATCAAAGCTGGACACATGGCACGAACTGCCTTGGAGGTGCTGGCCTGCCCAGCCGCTAGCGTCTTATCAGAGTGGGTGTTTAGTGCTGCTGGGGGGATCATCACAGATAAGCATACACACCTGTCAACTGACAGAGCCGACAGGCTTATGCTCATTAATATGAGCACATGCTGGATTTCCCTAGACGTCTTTTTTCCACCAGTAGAAAGCAGAGAAACATAAAGATTCTTTCAGCTGGAATAGGAGAACCATGGATCCTCTATCACCCCAAAAAAGGGGAGAAGTTGCTTGGTCTATCCCTCTCTGATCTTCCTCCTCCTCCTCCTCCTCCTCCTCCTCCTAAACCAGCATGTCATCACGCTGAACAGCCAATTTTTCAGAGGGCAAAAAGGCTGTTAAAACTATTTCTTTCCAAGGGCTGTCTCCAGGCTCTGTTTGCAAATTAAGCAACTACCAGCTCCATCTTTAAAAAATGTTTCTGGATTTCACCTGCACCGTGGGTAAACCAATTTTTCAGGGGTACACACATTTTTGCGCGCTTCGCCTATACTCAGAGCAAACCAATTTTTACGGGCTTCGTCCGAACTCATAGCAAATTAATTGTTCTGTGCTTCACCTATACTCACAGCAAACCAACTTTTCCAGGCTTCGTCCGAACTCATAGCAAACTAATTGTTCTGTGCTTCACCTATACTCGCAGCAAACCAATTTTTCCGGGCTTTCTCAAAACTCATAACAAACTAATTGTTCTGGGCTTCGCCTATACTCACAGCAAACCAATTTTTCAGGCCTTCGCCTATACTCATAGCAAACCAATTTTTACGGGCTTCGTCCGAACTTATAGCAAACTAATTGTTCTGTGCTTCAGCTATACTCACAGTAACCAATTTTTCCAGGCTTCGTCCGAACTCATAGCAAACTAATTATTCTGTGCTTCACCTATACTCACAGCAAACCAACTTTTCCAGGCTTCGTCCGAACTCATAGCAAACTAATTGTTCTGTGCTTCACCTATACTCGCAGCAAACCAATTTTTCCGGGCTTTCTCAAAACTCATAACAAACTAATTGTTCTGGGCTTCGCCTATACTCACAGCAAACCAATTTTTCAGGCCTTCGCCTATACTCATAGCAAACCAATTTTTACGGGCTTCGTCCGAACTTATAGCAAACTAATTGTTCTGTGCTTCAGCTATACTCACAGTAACCAATTTTTCCAGGCTTCGTCCGAACTCATAGCAAACTAATTATTCTGTGCTTCACCTATACTCGCAGCAAACCAATTTTTCCGGGCTTCGTCAAAACTCATAACAAACTAATCGTTCTGGGCTTCGCCTATACTCACAGCAAACCAATTTTTCAGGCCTTCGCCTATACTCATAGCAAACCAATTTTTCTGGGCTTCGTCAAAACTCATAACAAACTAATCGTTCTGGGCTTCGCCTATACTCACAGCAAACCAATTTTTCAGGCCTTCGCCTATACTCATAGCAAACCAATTTTTCTGGGCTTCGCATATACTCTTTGTAAATAAATTTTTGAGGTGTGTTGCCTATACTCTTCATAGAGCAATTTTTCAGGGGTTCACCTACACTCTTGGTACACCAATTTTTCCGGGAGTCGGCTACACTCTTGCTACAGAAAGGTTTCAGGGGTTCGCCTATACTCTTGCTACAGAAATGTTTCAGGGGTTTGCCTATACTCTTGCTACAGAAAGGTTTCAGGGGTTTGTCTATACTCTTGCTACAGAAATGTTTCAGGGCTTCACCTACACTCATGCTACAGAAAGGTTTCAGGGGTTCACCTATACTCTTGCTACAGAAAGGTTTCAGGGGTTTGCCTATACTCTTGCTACAGAAATGTTTCAGGGCTTCACCTATACTCTTGCTACAGAAAGGTTTTAGGGGTTCACCTACACTCTTGCTACAGAAAGGTTTCGGGGGTTCGCCTATACTATTGCTACAGAAAGGTTTCAGGGGTTTGCCTATACTCTGGCTACAGAAAGGTTTCAGAGGTCCGTCTATACTCTGGCTGCAAAAAGCTTTCAGGGGTTCACCTATACTCTTGCTACAGAAATGTTTCAGGGGTTTGCCTATACTTTTTCTGCAGAAAGGTTTCAGAGGTTCGCCAATACTTTTGCTACAGAAAGGTTTTAGGGGTTCGCCTATACTATTGCTGCAGAAAGGTTTCAGGGGTTCGCCTATACTCTGGCTACAGAAAGGTTTCAGAGGTTCGCCTATACTCTGGCTACAAAAAGCTTTCAGGGGTTCACCTATACTCTTGCTACAGAAATGATTCAAGGGTTTGCCTATACTCTTGCTACAGAAAGGTTTCAGGGGTTCGCCTATACTCTTGCTACAGAAAGGTTTTAGAGGTTCGTCTATACTCTTGCTGCAGAAAGGTTTCAGAGGTTCGCCTATACTCTTGCTGCAGAAAGGTTTCAGGGGTTCGCCTATACTGTGGGTACACAGAGGTTTTCCAGCGCGGTGTTCAGCTATCTGACACATACACAGAATGAATTGTGTTGGTACACAAGGGTTTCCCATAGTGATGTTCAGCTATCTGACACATACACAGAATGAATTGTGTGGGTACACAAGGGTTTCCCATAGGGATGTAACTGACGGCACATTAGGTCACACAAGGTGGAGGCTGGGACCGATTTAATGAGACGTTCACAGCAGTACTAGCATCCGAGTCCACTTTATGCCCACGATTGTTGAGGGTGTGGGCAGAAGCTTGATAGCCAGACCACCGTCATGTCTATATTTCAGCGCGTTTTGGAGGAGGAGGGGGAAGAGACAGCTGGCCACACTGCAGAGGGTGCCCATGCTGCTTGCCTCTCATCTGTTCAGCATGTATGGGCTGAAGGAGGAGCGGGAGGAGTTTCCTGAAAGACATCTTCCTAGTGAGGACAGCGATGTGTTGCGTACTGGGACCCTGGCACACATGGCTGACTTAATGTCATGCTGCCTTTCCCGTGAGCCTTGTGTTGGACGCATTCTGACCAACATGGATTACTGGGTGTACACCCTTCTCGACCCATGGTATAAGGAGAACCTTTCCACTCTCATTCCCAAAGAGGAAAGGGGTACGAGAGTGATGCAATACAACAGGGACCGGGTAGAAAAAGTGATGCTAAAGTTTCCATCTGACAGCGCTAGTGGCAGAAGACGCAGTTCAGAGGGCTAAGCAGCAGGGAAGGAGCTGGGATCAGGCAGCATGTCCAGCACAGGCAGGAGAACACTCTCCAAGGCCTTTGCCAGCTTTATGGCTCCCCAGCAAGACTGTGTCACCACTCCCCAGTCAAGGCTGAGTCGGAAGGAGCACTGTAAAAAGATGGTGGGGAAATACATAGCCGATTGTATGACCATCCTCCGTGATGCCTCTGCTCCATACAACTATAAGATGTCAAAGCTGGACACGTGGCACGAACTTGCGCTGTACGCCCTGGAGGTACTGGCCTGCCCTGCTGCTAATATCTTGTCAGAGAGGGTGTTTAGTGCAGCTGGGGGAATCATCTCGGATAAGCGTACCCACCTGTCAACTGCCAATGCCGACATTGCTTACACTCATAAAGATGAACGAAGTATTGATACTTTAACAGAAACCAATTTTTTTCACCGGGCTGGTTCAGGCTTTGTTACAATTTAAGCTGTATCTTTAAAAAAAATGTTTATGGGTTTCACCTGCCCTCGCGGTTGAGCAATTTTTCAGTGGTGCACTTGTACTCTTGGTACACCAATTTTTCTGGCCCTCGCCTATACTGTTATCTAAGTATTTTTTCCGGTCTTCGCCTACACTCTGGGTAACCAAATTTTCTCAGGTATTTACCTATATTCTTTGTACACCAATGTTTCAGGGGTTTGCCTACGCTCTTGCTACAGAAATGTTACAGGGGTCCGCTTATACACTTGCTACAGAAATGTTACAGGGCTACGCCTATACTTATGCTACAGAAATGTTACTGGGGTCCGCCTATACTCTTGCTACAGAAATGTTACTCGGGTCTGCCTATACTCTTGCTGCAGAAATGTTACAGGGGTCTGCCTATACTTTTGCTACAGAAATGTTACTGGGGTCCGCCTCTGCAGTTTCTACTGAATGGTTTGAGGAGTCCACCTATACTTTTGCTACAGAAATGTTACAGGGGTCCGCCTATACTCTTGCTACAGAAATGTTACTGGGGTCTGCCTATAGTCTTGCTATAGAAATGTTACTGGGGTCCGCCCATATTCTTGCTACAGAAATGTTACTGGGGTCCGCCTATACTCTTGCCACAGAAATGTTACAGGGGTCTGCCTATACTTTTGCTACAGAAATGTTACTGGGGTCCGCCTATACTCTTACTACAGAAATGTTACAGGGGTCCGCGTATACTCTTGCTATAGAAATGTTACTGAGGTCCGCCTATACTCTTGCTACAGAAATGTTACAGGGGTCAGATTATACTTTTGCTACAGAAATGTTACTGGGGTCCGCCTATGCAGTTTCTACTGAATGGTTTGAGAGGTTTACCTATACTTTTGCTGCAGAAATGTTACCGGGGTCTGCCTATACTTTTGCTATAGAAATGTTACTGGGGTCCACCTATACTCTTGCTACAGAAATTTTACTGGGGTCTGCCTATGCTGTGGGTGCACAAAAAGAAAAAGATTTACAGCAGCACTGCAAAGGTTCAGTCACACCACTGGTGCAAGGTACTATGCAATAGCCCAGTTAGGGTCCCGACTCCCCGGGTCCACTGTTGGTCATCAATGCAGAAAAGGAGAAGAACCAGGCAGCATTCATTAAAAATCCTCTTCTTTATTGGAATATCATGAGGAAGCAAGCAGCTACATATCGACCCTGTGCTCGGGTCTTTATCAAGCTAATGCTCCATTACATCAAACTCACATTAAATAGTATCCTCCTACCAATCACCGAACATATAGTAAATGACAAGACAAGTAACACCTGTGTGCTCAAAACACTTACCCGCCCAGTCCACTAGTCAGCGTCCGGGATAGTATGACGGCATCAGGAGTAGTAATCAGTATTAATAGCTGTTCCCACACACACAGCATAGTCACGTGGGCAGACTCAGATGCATAATTATGACGTCATCCCTTTTATCGCGTATCCTGGGCACAAATACACTGACTGACTTGGGCAGAAATGTGGGCCAAGGCCGAGGTCCTTGGTGGGGTGAAACTCTGCCATGTTTGGGCACTTTGATTTCTTCCTGTGTAATACCATCTTTGTGCATCCACAGCATAGGCGAGCCCAAGGAACTCAAAGACTTCCTGTTGCAGTGTTGAGCTATCTGAGACCTACACAGAATAAAGTGTGTGGGGACCTATGGATTTCCCATAACTATTTAACTCACGGCACCTTGGGTCACACAAGGTGGAAGCTGGGACCGAGCCTGACCTAGGGCCTGCTCAGGTACTTCCCTCACAGAGTATTGCGCGTCCTACCTCGGTCATGGTTTCTCGGCCTTATTATGCCACCTCATCCTCCTGCTTGGGGTCTGGGGATCAGCGCCAGGCAACATGTATTTTCTCTCCTGTTACCACAGTTATCTGATTTCGGCCAAACAAAAGGAGCGTTACTGCATTAATGGAACGTTCACAGCTGCACTAGCATCCGAGTCGACTTTATGCCCACGATTAATGAGGGTGTGAGCTGAGTCCGAGTTCCTTGGCAGAGTGAAACTGCCATGTTTGGGCGCTCTGATTTCTTTATGCGTAATACTTTCCTTGGGTTCCAGGGGCTCACCTATGCTGTGGGTGCACAAAGACGTCCCATTGCGGTGTTTTACCTGTCTGGCACAAATACACTGACTGACTAGGGTAGAAATGTGGGCCCGAGGTCCTTGGTGGGGTGCAACTCTGCCATGTTTGGGCGCTCTGATTTCTTCCTGTGTAATACTTTCCTTGGGTTCCAGGGGCTCACCTATGCTGTGGGTGCACAAAGACTTCCCATTGCTGTGTTTTACGTGTCTGGCACAAATACACTGACTGACTAGGGTAGAAATGTGGCCCGAGGTCCTTGGCGGGGTGAAACTCTGCCATGTTTGTGCACTTTGATTTCTTCCTGTGTAATACCATCTTTGTGCACCCACAGCATAGGCGTGCCCAAGGAACTTAAAGACTTCCCATTGCGGTGTTGAGCTATCTGACACCTACACAGAATGAATTGTGTGGGGACACATGGATTTCCCATTGCTATGTAACTCACAGCACCTTGGGTCACACAAGGTGCAGGCTGGTACTGAGCCTGACCATGGGCCCGCTCACGTGCTTGCCACACAGAGTATTGCTGCATTGTGGAGATGTGTAGAATTGCTGGCACCTGAATCCCCATTATGCCCACGTTTGCGGCTCCTGACAATTTTGTGATGGAGGTGGCACGGGATTGGAATGATGATTGTATGTCAATTTATCATCAATTATCAACAGCATTGTGGGCTATCGCCCACACTTTCAAAGAGGGTCGCTGCCTGGCCCTGCCAACCCTCTGCAGTGTGTGCCTCCGGTTCCTCCTCAACCTGTACACACTTATAAATAGACATGAGGGTGGTGTGGCGATGAAGCAAGCGTGTGGCATGAGGGCAGCTGAACACTTAGCAGGGAAACTTTTGGGTGCGCTGTGGACACAGGATCATGTGGGGGGTTTGGACAGCCATGCTAGCATGTAACCAAGGAGAAGAGCCAGCGGTGTCACCCGCAGGCAGTGATTGTCCTTGGTTGCAGGTAGTGTGGTGCTTGGCTAAGATGTGCCAGCACGTGCGCCTTGCTAATGAGGGTTTATCCCAAGTAAATTGTTAGGGGGGTGACCGCCAGACTCTTGCCCCCATTTTGGCTTAATAGTGGGACCTGGGAGCCTCAGATGCAGCCATGCATGCTGCTCCTCCCCTTCCCTATCCATTTCTGTGGTGTTTCCATGACTTTCTGATGTTTTCATGTGTTTCACAAGTCATCACCTATGCGAAGCATCGGTCCCAAACAAAAATGCTCGAGTCCCCCATTGACTTCAATGGGGTTCGTTACTCGAAACGAGCTCTTGAGCATTACGAAAAGTTCGACTCGAGCAACGAGCACCCGAGCATTTTGGTGCTCACTCATCTCTACTTACCATCTTACCACAAAAATGTGCACCCATGTACATGCACAAACAAGCATGAATGCAGGTCCGTGCAGCATTGCTCTCAATGGGGCTGCGGCTGCTGCCGGTGGCCCCATTGAAAGCAATAGGGTGCCGGCAACCCCTGCAGTGATTTTCAGGTAAGAGCTTGAAATATAAGCCCTTCCCTGAAAATCATCCCTGGTTTGCTTAAAATAAATAAATAAAATAAATACTCACCTCTCCGTCATTGCCGAGGCTCAGGTGGGTCTAGCAGCTTGGGTCCCGTCACTGCTCTGAATCTCTTTTTAGCAAGCAGGGATTTAAAATCCCTGCCTGCTGAAAGGGCTGTATCTGATTGGCTGAGCGCTTAGCCAATTACAGGCAGCGCTCAGCCATATATATATAGTGTTGAAAGTGAAGTCCATTTTTTTATAACAGTATATTTTATATGCATATGTTAACCTCTTAATGCCACAGAACGTAAGTTTACATCCCGGTAGGCTGGTAGTTAAGGTGAAGGTAGTTGAGGTGAAGGCGGTTCAAAGCTGTGGCTGAAGAGACTCTGGTACTGGAGTGATGAGCCTGAGGAATAGGTTGTGCCTAGGTGATGAAGAAGGCTCAGTTAATGGCAGTACCTAAGTCCCAAAAAATTTCCATGGATAGAACAATTCAGTCTGTTGGTCAACATAGTGTGAGAGGAGATCCAGGCAATCAGGTGTACCAGGACTGTCATATGTTTTAATGCCATGCCTGTGTGTGCATTCCTGGAAGAAAATTTAGAAGGTAATGCTTGTTCATATATTACAAGTCAGTAAAGAGGGATGATCTGCATTGAAATTCCATAATCTCCAGACTGTAAAGAGGTATGAGTAAACAAAGCTGCAGAGTCTAAAAGTTTGGTTGGCTGCTGGAATCCGGCGTCTTGATGGAACTATGGGACCCAATCAAAGGCATAAGGGAAGGAACTAGCTTCTGCTTCAGGTCTGTAGGGTTACGTTCCACTTGCTCAGCTGCCACTGCAAATTTATTGTTAAGCTTTCACTGTGTTCCAAGTGTTGGCCAGATGGTTGTCTACTGTTTATATTTTGTGTTCTAAATTAAAGGAAGAGTGCATATGCTATCTGTAATGATGTATTAATGCAGTTGCTAAGTACAGCAATTGAAATGCAGTGTGTCAAATTATGGAAGTGAGCTCCATTTATTCTACAACAGGACACCTTATTTGTACTGCATATGCTAGAATGTATTCACAGGTGCAAAAAGGGAAAAAACTAAATGCTAAGACTGCAATATTTGTAGGCCAGATAGAATACAGTCACTGAAGGAATACCATAATTGCAGGGAAAATATAAGAGCATTAGAGACGCCATGTCATGCTGTCGACATGTTCCATGGGTTACATGTGCAAGGTCTGTCATTGTGTGGCAAGGAGGGTTAGGATGCAGTTGAGTGGCAATAAGACACACAGCAGACTGCGGAGTGAGCTGAAGTGAGATCTTTAGAAAAAGAAGCCCAACTATACAGTTGCCTAAAGTAGCACAACCATTTGTATTCTCCAGAACCCAAAATTAGTGAAACTGTTTGTTGAGTTTTAGTGTGGTTGCCTGAAAGTAAAAGAACATTCCAGCATGGAGTCTAAGTGGTCATCATCCTGAATGTGACTACAGTATCTGTTCAGCAGTCAAGAATTTGCCTGATGTGATTACATATGTAGATTTTTACCTAGTAATATAGTTTATTCCTTCATGTTCACACAGTGAGTGTACTTTCTATAGGTAGGCTTCCAGATAAGCCACCATGTGATGGCTGTGATTGGTTAATCTATCAGTGCACTGATTGCTTCTCGAGTTTCGTGGTTTAGCCAATCAGAGCCAGCTCTTCCTAGAGGTGGGGTTTTTGAAACCCCGACCAGAAAGCACTGGCTGAAGACTAGAAACAAGTGTGCCGGAGCTGTGGAGGATAAGTGCCATGTAGTGGACAGCGCCTGTTAGGTAATTAATTTTTTATTTTTTTTATAGTGCTTTTAGGGTTTATTTTAGGGCTATTTTAGGGCTAAAACAGTAGGACTTCCTACTGTAAAAGTTGCATTGCACCACATGAAAAACGTGTTTTTGCATGATTTAATGCAACAGAAAGGAAGGCTCCATACGTAAAAATGGGCTACAAAGCATCACAAATCGCGGCTCTAAAGAGCATGCCGCAATTTTTTTTTCTCGCAATGTAGCAGCCTACAAAACATAACTAATGTGAAGGAACCCATTGGAAAGCATGGGCTTCACATACATGCTATTTGTAGCACTGTCGCATCATGAGAAAATTGCGTGATTTTGTCGCCTGTGTGAAAGCGGCCTTAAAAGTCAACAGATTTGTCATCCAGCAGAGCTTCTGTAATAAATCTGATGTATTTTAAGATGGTCTAAGTTTGTACTGTTTAACTTTTATACAGTATTACTGAATTACTGAATAATTTTAATGTTTAACAATAATATAAACAAGTTATATTTCTAAATATTGTAGAAATAGAAAAATAAGGAATGTATATATATATATATATATATATATATATATATATATATGTGTGTGTGTGTGATGCAGCACCTCCTTCCGTGTACAGGTTCAAGGAAGGATAAGACACATCATAAAACTGTCCTAAGCTCAGTGGACTGATTTACGATATATGTCTTAGCTCAGTTTGTCTGTTGTTTTAAGTTTTGAGTGCAAAAAAGTTTCAAATTTCTGTGTGTGAACATTTATTTAGATCAACAGGAATGTGTTCTCCTCCCCTCTGCATCTGTATGTTATAATTATGTGCCATCCTAACTAGTTTCATTTACTAGCCTGATGAAGGGGGCAAGATATCCCCGAAAGCTTGCTTGCTGTAACATCATGCAATTTTGTTAGTCATTAAAACGTATCATATCTACAAGATTACTTGGTTTCTCTCACTGAGAACAATCACACATTGCTCTACTGGTTAACGGCCTCAGTCACACGGGCACATCGGCGCCCGTGTACCTGCAGGAAGGAGACGGACGTACCTGAAGACGGCCATCTCTCTGCAGCACCGAAGGAAAGAACATGTGACCGGCTTCATTGCCGGTCATGTGTTCTTTCCTCCGGTGCTGCAGAGAGACGGCTGTCTTCAGGTATGGCCGTCTCCTTCCTGCAGTCACACGGGCGCATCGGCGCCGGTGTACGGATGCCGATGCGCCCGTGTGACTGAGGCCTAACACGGTACCAAAGCCTTTTTTTCGTTATAACTATACATACACACACATGTATATATTATATTCTTTTTTTTCTTACCTGATATGCTGACTGTAGAGAGTATGAGAGGCGATATTTATATTCTACTTATAATTGATGTATCTGATAAAAATATAACGAAAATAAGTTCAATTCCTGGTCTGTATATCTGTGCTTTCTTCAAACATCCGAGGTTATTACCACTTTACTACTAAAATTATAATTTTTTTCTTCTAGGTGGGTATATTTATAAGAACATTTTTAGTACAATATCCCAAAAAGGTAAATAATGGATCATAACAATTACATTTTCTTTTGAAGAGAAATGTATTAAAGGATAAACCTTCGTCTTGCTCAGTAGAATGGTGTTTTGGAGGAAAAGCCTCCTTTATAAACCTTGATAGAAGCAATGTGTCACAGGATAATACATCCTTTCTTAAGCCTAGGAAAGCAATATTCAAGAGAATAAAAGTCTTATTCATCAAGTTTCCTAAAAAAATGTTTCAGAGGATTATCCCTTCTTCCCAAAGATTGGTAAATCAAACTTTAGAAACTAAACATTCTTTTATAAAGGTTTTTAAAAGATACCATTTATTAAGCTTGGTAAAGGAATGCTTAATGAATAAAATGTGTGTTGTAGAGCCTGTAAAGAAACATTCAATTTCTTGCTATTTTTCCCAATTAAATAAGAACAGCTAATAACATAAGACTGCCAGAATAAACCAGAGGGATAAGATAAGTGCCTTTGGGCTTCCTCCAACACAGTCACAGATTACAGTAAAACAATAAAGCAGAATATTCTGATGAAGTATTAGTTTACTCTTGTTGTGTCAACCATCATATCGCCATTTGGTCATTCAGACACCATGTGGCATTAAGATTTGAACGAGTTATCGTGCAGAAGAGGGGAGCCCAATAAAAGATTTTACTCAGAGGCCTCCACTTATCTTGCTGTGGCCCACCTTTTTTTTTTAAATAACGTAGTAACATAGTGTGCAAGGCTGAAAGTTGACATATGCCTATCCAGTTTTGCCTATTATCCTGCAATGAATGTTGATCCAGAGGAAGTTAAAAAAAAGTATTACTGCCTTCAAATCTGGCAGTCAGAATAATTCCTGGATCAGTGATCCTTCTGAAATAATTTAGTGACTATTGTATATAATATTATTACACTCAAGAAAGGCGTCCAGGCTACTCTTGTACTCTTTTAGCAAGATCACCAACACCATGTCCTCAGGCAGAGAGTTCCATAGTCTCACTGTTTTTACAGTGAAGAACCCCTTTCTATGTTGGTGATGAAACCTTCTTTCCTCTAGATGTAGAAGATGCCCCCTTGTTACAGTCACAGTTCTGGGGATAAATAGATGATAGGAGAGATTTCTGTATTGCCCCCAACATCTGTTATTCTTCCCCTTCTATATTTAAAGAGGTACTGTAAGTTGGCGAGAGATATTTATGGTATGTAGGAGTCCAATTTATTGTTAAGTTGTAAAAGTTACAATGGTGGTCATTGCAAAAAGAGAAGGGGAAGTCTGGAGGCACATATGCAGAAATGTCTCCATTGTGGTCATTGAGAGTTTCAAAATCACAAAACGTGCATAGTCTTCTTTGGTAACCTTACACTTTCTTTCTGTCTTTGCTGCAGCTGCAAATCAAAGGTTCCGCCCTACTAAATTAGACCATGGGTCAACACTAGAGATGAGCGAGCACATTCGTCCGAGCTTGATGCTCATTTGAGTATTAGGGTGCTCTACATGCTCATTACTCGAGACGAATACCACGCGGGACTCGAGTCAATTGCATTTCCCTTCCCCGCATGTTTAGCGCCATTTTCTAGCCAATAAACATGTGGGTAAGGCATTACCACTTCTTGCTGTGACGTGCCAGCCCTCTCCCCCCCTGCAATAGTGAGTGGCTGGCGAGATCAGGTGACCGCTGAGAACTTAAAGTGGTCCCGCCCGCGGCTCGCCTCAGACGCATGCTGGCAGTAGCTAGGGAAAGTGCTGATGCTTATACAGGGATAGTGTTAGCGTAGGATCCTGTCTTTAAGAACCCCAACGGTCCTTCCTAGGGCTACTCCTCATCCTGTGCATTACTGTTGTGGCTGGCTGGGAGCAATAGTGCACCAATTTTTTCTTTAAGCATCTAGGCCTTTGCAGGCAATTACACCTATACTGTACTGTGTGTGCAGTGCCGTAGGCAGAGTTGAGGGAAAGTGCTGCTTATATAAGGAATGTTTTAGAGTAGGATCCTGTCTTCAAGAACCCCAACGGTCCTTCTTAGGGCTACTCCTCATCGTAGCATTTCACAGATACCATTCTATGTGTTGGGTGAAGTTGACGCAGTTATCAGCACAATCCACTGGCTGTATAGCTTTCTGCCCCTGTGCAGACCGTCGCACAATAGCCTTTCCTTGGGTGTGGTGAAGTTGCCGCAGTTATCAGCACTGTCCACTGGCTGTATAGTTTTCTGCTCCTGTACAGACCGTCACACAATACCCATTCCTTGGGTGCAGTAAAGTTGTTTTTGTTTTGTTTTTTAAAAATATATATATCTCTGCAGAGCATTACAGCTCTCAGTCTGCAGTGCATTAGGCAAAGTTTAGGAAAAGAGCTGCTTATATAGGGAAAGTGTTTGAGTATGATCCTGTCTTCAAGAACCCCAGGAGTTCTTCTTAGGGCTACTCCTCATCGTCTGCATTACAGTTGTGGCTGGCTGGGAGCAGTAGGGAACCATTTAAAAAAAAAAATGTTTAAACATCTATCCCTCTGCAGAGCATTACAACTATAGCAGCTCCCTCTCATCACTAAATAGTATGCAAATATTTCCTGGCCCACTGCAGAACAGCATTTCGCAGATACCATTCTATGTGTTGGGTGAAGTTACCGCAGTTATTAGCACAATCCACTGGCTGTATAGCTTTCTGCCCCTGTGCAGACTGTCGCAAAATAGCCTTTCCTTGGGTGCCCTGCTGCTAGCGTCTTGTCAGAGAGGGTGTTTAGTGCGGCTGGGGGAATCATCACAGATAAGCGTACCCGCCTGTCAACCGACAGTGCCGACAGGCTTACACTCATCAAGATGAACAAAGCCTGGATTTCCTCAGACTTCTCTTCTCCAGCGGAACCTAATTATTCTTTTTTGCTGCAACAGGAGAAAAATGCATCCTCTATCACCACAAAAAAAGGGGTAATTACTAATTAGCTTCGTCAATCACTCTCAGATATTATAAGTCCTCCTCCTCAAGCTGAACTGCCAATTTGTCTGCGGCCCAAAAGCCTCTGTTTACAACTTTTTTACAATTTTTAAAAGTTTAAAAAGTTTTTATACTTTAACTGAAACCAATTTTTTCGGAGGGCTGCCGCCAGGCTCTGTTACAAATTAAGAGAGAGCGAGCTATACCGTTTATGGGTTTCACCTGCTCTCGCAGTTGAGCAAATTTTCAGGGGTACACTTGTACTCTTGGTACACCAATTTTTCTGGCCTTGGCATATACTGTTATTTAACAAATTTTTCCGGCCTCCGCCTATACTCTTGGTAAAAACATTTTTTCAGGGGTTCGCATATACTCTTGATACAGAAATGTTACAGGGGTTCACCTATAGTTTTGGTACAGAAATATTACTGGGGTCCGCCTATACTCTTGCTACAGAAATGTCACTGGGGTACGCCTATACTCTTGCTACATAAATGTTACTGGGGTCTGCCTATACACTTGCTACTGAAATGTTACTGGGATTCGCCTATATACTTGCTACTGAATGGTTTGAGGGGTTCACCTATACTCTTGCTACAGAAATGTTACTGGGGTCTGCCTGTACTCTTGCTACAGAAATGTTACTGGGGTTCGCTTATACTCTTGCTACAGAAATGTTACTCCAGTCCACCTATACTTTTGCTACAGAAATGTTACAGGGGTCCGCCTATACTCTTGCTACAGAAATGTTACAGGGGTTCGCCTATACTTTTGCTACAGAAATGTTACTGGGGTCCGCCTATACTTTTGCTACAGAAATGTTACTGGGGTCCGCCTATACTCTTGCTACAGAAAAGTTACAGGAGTTCGTCTATACTTTTGCTACAGAAATGTTACTGGGGTCCGTCTATACTTTTGCTACAGAAATGTTACTGGTGTCCGCCTATACTTTTGCTACGGAAATGTTACAGGGGTTCGCCTATACTCTTACTACATAAATGTTACAGGGGTCCGCCTATACTCTTGCTACATAAATGTTACTGGGGTCCGCTTATACTCTTGCTACAGAAATGTTACAGGGGTCCGCCTATACACTTGCTACTGACAGGTTTGATGAGTCCACCTATACTTTTGCTACATAAATGTTACTGGGGTCCGCCTATACACTTGCTACTGACAGGTTTGATGAGTCCACCTATACTCTTGCTACAGAAATGTTACAGGAGTTCGCCTATACTTTTGCTACAGCAATGTTACAGTGGTCCACCTATACTCTTGCTACAGAAATATTACAGGGGTTCGCCTATACTCTTGCTGCATAAATGTTACAGTGGTCCGCCTATACTCTTGCTACAGAAATGTTACAGGGGTCCGCCTATACTCGTGCTACACAAATGTTACAGTGTTCCGCCTGTACTCTTGCGACATAAATGTTACAGGGGTCCGCCTATACACTTGCTACTGAAATGTTTGAGGGGGTCTGCCTATACTCTTGCTACAGAAATGTTACTGGGGTCTGCCCATACTCTTGCTAAAGAATTGTTACTGGGGTTCACCTATACTTATGCTACAGAAATGTTACCGAGGTCCGAATATACTCTTGCTACAGAAATGTTACAGAAGTTCGCCTATACTTTTGCAACAGAAATGTTACTGGGTCCGTCTATACTCTTGCTATATAAATGTTACAGGGGTCCGCCCATACTCTTGTTACAGAAATGTTACTGGGGTATCTACAGTTTGTGTAACTCTCTCATCAAATACCGCTAGATTAGCTTTCAGTGTAGATGTCAGCGAATCAAAGTTAGCTTGTAGAGAAATCTTTAAAGCTACTACCTTTTCTTTCATGAAGGTTTCTGTAACCGGTTTTTCAGAGGTAGGCATGTCAGATGTCATGTCTTCCATATTAGAGATTGGTAGATCTTCTGGTATGTCTGTCATGAGTTTTTGCTTTTGTTTAAGTGGACTTGCCGAGGGAGAAATATGTGTTTGTTTCTGAGGTTTGGAGTTCGGTTTGGGTGCCTGTTGCGCGCCTCTGTGTGCTCCTTTCCCTCTAGATGACATTATATTCTCCTTCAAGTCACGATAGGATATATTAGCGTGGAGATTTCCTATATTGTGTTGGGAGTCAGATTCTGGATTAGGTTTTAAAAATGAGGGGTTAAAGGGAGACTGCGTAGTTTCCCTGAGATGTGCAGAAATCAGGCTTACGGGTCTGGTTATCTGTAAAGTGAGGTTGGGTAGTGTGCAAATCTCCCTCTCAGACTGTTCTGCAGCAGCAATACAGTTCAGGACCTCTTGACTAGCAGTTGCGGGTGGCTAGGGGTTAATATTTGTTATGCAATCACCTCCAGCCTCCAGCAGGTGAGAAAGAGCAGACTGATCCTTTAAAATGGCGGGCGTCAGAAGCGGGAAATTTTCTGGTAATGCAGGACCTCTTCCCCACTTCAGCAGAGCAGAGACATCTACTAGAGAATCAGGAGACAGGATCGCGGGACCCGCAGGAGAGGCACTCACCTCATCAATCTGTGGTCCAGCAGAGAGCCCGTTCAGGACCTCTGGAGCGGCAGCGGCTAGCAGCGCGGGGCCAACAGAGGAGGCAGATTCGGCACCAAGGTCTGACAGGTCAGAGAGAACCCACAGAGTCTCCAGAGCGGCCGCGGTCAGCGGCGCGCAGCCAGCAGAGGAGGCAAACTCAGGACCAAGCTCCGACAATGCAGGGAGACTTTCCACAGTCTCCGGAGTAGCAGCGGTCGGCGACGCGGGAACCCCTGAAGAGACTGGCTCCTCACCAACCGGCGGCAACACAGAGAAGCCGTATGGGAGGTCAGATATGGCAGCAGGTGGCAGTGAGAGATCAGACCGCGAGGTAACCTCACCCTCCTCTCTCCGATAGGTATCCGTGGCAAGTCTCCAGAGATGTCTGCAGGCCTGAGGGTGCTATTCTCCTCCTCCAGTGGAGCAGGCAGCGAGGTCCGGACCTCAGAGGTGAAGGAGCGCTTGGTGATCTGTGGGGAGAAGAAGTCCTCCAAACGGCCAGACAGATATCAAGCTGACCTGCGATGGCTCATCTGCTGGTAAAGAGGGGTTTAGGGAGCTTAATGGGGTGGATGGTGTGTCTTTGGTATTGCTTTTGTAGCTTTTATGAGTGAGAGTTCTCAGAGCTCCGGGTTCAGAAGTCCATCTTGGTGCTCAGTTAGGCCACACCTATACTCTTGCTACAGAAATGTTACAGAGGTCTGCTAAACTCATGCTACAGAAATGTTACAAGGGTCCACCTATACTCTTGCTACAGAAATGTACAGTGGTCCGCCTATACTTTTGCTACAGAAATGTAACAGGGGTTAGCCTATACACTTGCTTCTGCAAGGTCTGAGGAGTCCATCTATACTCTTGCTACATATATGTTACCAGGGTCCGCCTGTACACTTGCTACTTAAAGTTTTGAGGGGTCCACCCATACTCCTGCTACAGAAATGTTAGTGGGGTCCACCTATACTCTTGTTACAGAAATGTTACTGGTGTCCGCCTATACACTTGCTACTGAAATGTTTGAGGGGTTCGCCTATACTCTTGCTACATGAATGTTACAGGGGTCTGCCTATACTCTTGCCACAGAAATGTTACTGGGGTCTGCCTATACTCTTGCTACAGAAATGTTGCAGGGGTCCGCCTATACTCTTGCTACAGAAATGTTACAGTGGTCTGCCTATACTCTTGCTGCATAAATGTTACTGGGTTCCGCCTATACTCTTGCTACACAAATGTTACAGTGGTCCACCTGTACTTTTGCTACAGAAATGTTACAGGGGTTTGCCTATACTTTTGCTACAGAAATGTTACTGGGGTCCGCCTGTACTCTTGCTACAGAAATGTTACTGGCGTTTACCTATACTTATGCTACAGAAATGTTACTGGTGTCCACCTATATACTTGCTACTGAAATGTTTGAGGGGTTCGCCTATACGCTTGCCACAGAAATGTTACTGGGGTCCGCCTATACTCTTGCTACAGAAATGTTACAGTGGTCCGCCTATACTCTCGCTACAGAAATGTTACAGGGGTCCGCCTGTACTCTTGCTACAGAAATGTTACAGTGGTCTGCCTATACTTTTGCTGCATAAATGTTACAGGGGTTCGCCTATACCCTTGCTACAGAAATGTTACAGTGGTCTGCCTGTACTCTTGCTACAGAAATGTTACAGGGGTTCGCCTAAACTTTTGCTTCAGAAATATTACTGGGGTCTGCCTATACTCTTGCTACAGAAATGTTACAGGGGTTTGCCTATACTTTTGCTACGGAAATGTTACTGGGGTCCACCTATACTTTTGCTACAGAAATGTTACTGAGGTCCACCTATACTCTTGCTACTGAAATGTTACAGTGGTTTGCCTATACTCTTACTACATAAATGTTACAGGGGTCCGCCTATACTCTTGCCACAGAAATGTTACTGGGGTCCGCCTATACTCTTGCTACAGAAATGTTACAGTGGTCCGCCTATACTCTTGCCACAGAAATGTTACAGGGGTCCACCTGTACTCTTGCTACAGAAATGTTACATTGGTCCGCCTATACTCTTGCTACATATATGTTACTGGGTTCCGCCTATACTCTTGCTACAGAAATGTTACAGGGGTCCGCCTATACTCTTGCTATAGATATGTTACAGGGGTCCGCCTATACTCTTGCTACATAAATGTTACAGGGGTCCGCCTATATTCTTGCTACATAAATGTTACAGGGGTCCGCCTATACTCTTGCCACAGAAATGTTACAGAGGTTCGCCTGTACTCTTGCTGCAGAAATGTTACAGGGGTTTGCCTATACTTTTGCTACAGAAATGTTACTGGGGTCCGCCTATACTCTTGCTACAGAAATGTTACTAGGGTCTGCCTATACTCTTGCTACAGAAATGTTACAGGGGTTTGCCTATACTTTTGCTACAGAAATGTTACTAGGGTCTGCCTATACTCTTGCTACAGAAATGTTACCGGCGTTCACCTATACTTATGCTACAGAAATGTTACCAGGGTCTGCCTATACTCTTGCTACATAAATGTTACTGGGATCCGCCTATACTTATGCTACAGAAATTTTACTGGGGTGTGCCTATACTCTTGCTACAGAAATGTTACAGGGGTCCGCCTATGCTGTGGGTGCACAAAGACTTCCTATCATGGTGTTTCACCTGTTTGGCACAAATACACTGACTGACTAGGGCAGAAATGTGGGCCGAGGCCCTTGGCGGGGTGAAACTCTGCCATGTTTGGGCACTCTGATTTCTTCCTGTGTAATACCATTTTTGTGCACCCACAGCATAGGCGAACTCAAGGCATGCAAAGGCTTCCCATTGTGGTGTTGAGCTATCTGACACCTACACAGAATGACTTGTGTGGGCACACATGGATTTCCTATTGCTATGTAACTCCCGGCACCTTGGGTCACACAAGGTGGAGGCTTGGACCGAGCCTGACCCTGGGCCCGCTCACGTGCTTTCCACACAGAGTATTGTTGCATTGTGGAAATGAGTTGAAGTGCTAGCACCTGAGTCCCCTTTATGCCCTCCTGAGAGTTTTGTGACGGAGGTGGCACGGGATTGGAATGGTGGTCGTAATGTCAATTTATCATCAATTCTTAACAGCATTGTGGACTATCGGCCACACTTTCAAAGAGGGTCGCTGCCTGGCCATGCCAACCCTCTGCAATGTGTGCCTCCGGTTCCTCCTCATCCAGTACGCACTTATAAATACACATGAGGCTGGTGTGGCTATGAAGCGAGCGTGTGGCATCAGGCCAGCTGAATGCTGCAGAGGGAAAATTTTGTGTGCGCTGTGGAGGCAGGATCGTGCGGGGGGTTGGACAGCAATGCCAGCAGGTAACCTAGGAGAAGAGGCAGGCAGTGATTGTCCTTGCTTGCAGGTAGTGTGGTGCTTAGCTAAGATGTGTCAGCACGTGTGTCTTGCTAATGAGGGTTTGTCCCAAGTAAATTGTTAGGGGGGTGACCGCCAGACTCTTGCCCCCATTTTGGCTTAATAGTGGGACCTTGGAGCCTCAAATGCAGCCATGCATGCTGCCACTGCCATTCCCTATCTGTTTCTGTGGTGTTTCCATGACTTTCTGATGTTTTCCCATGATTCACAAGTCATCACCTATGCGGAGCGTCGGTCCCATACAAAAATGCTTGAGTTACCCAATGACTTTAATGGGGTTCGTAAGCTCTTGAGCATTACGAAAAGTTTGACTCGAGCAACGAGCACCCGAGCATTTTGGTGCTCGCTCATCTCTAGTCAACACTAATTGCAGTATGAAAGTAGACAATGAGTCAACACTAATTTCAGTATACAATAAAATGTCTCTGCCTTATTTGTCCAGGAATTACCCCCTTTTGGCTCCACATTTAGAACATGTTACATTCTGTAAGCTGTATAAAAGAGAAATGGGATTAATGTGCTGTAAGAATAAAAATACAAATGATACAAAAATTAGCTACACATTCTGTACCATGTTTGCCGCAACATGTTGCCTGCCTTTATAAATGATTCTCAAATGTTTAACAAAATATAATTAAATGTGTTCTCCAGGCAAATACTATTGATGACCTATCCTCTGCTGCTTGGGGCCCTGGCCTATCAGCTGATCAAGCGCTGTCAGCACCATAATAGACAGGGGTACATAGTGGAAGCAGATGCTCTGACCCTTGTGTAGTGACACTAATAACTGCAGGTCTAGCTCTTGTCGATTTTAATACGAGCGTTGCCTGCAATTACAAGCACCGGCCACTACAAAGGGGTTGAAGCTATCTGCTTTCTTTCTATACATTTGTGTGTTTTTGTGCTGATAGCGAGCACTCAATCAGCTGATCAGCCAGTGTCTCAAGCAGTAGACCCCAGCCGATTAATAATATTTGCCTGAAAAACACCTTTAAATCATGTTTTCAGTGATTATCCAAAAATATTGGTGTATATTACTGAGTATATAATAACAATGCTATGCATGTTTAAAGTAAAACCTGTGTTTTACAGTTCTTTTCTTGAGCTCAATTGACTTCTTTAGACATTGTAATGGGAAATATCTAGTTGCAGCTTTGCCAGAATCTTCCACATATTTGACAAGCGTTTAAACTACTAAAATAAGAAGGCAG
This sequence comes from Eleutherodactylus coqui, assembly GCF_035609145.1. NCBI lineage: Eukaryota > Metazoa > Chordata > Amphibia > Anura > Eleutherodactylidae > Eleutherodactylus > Eleutherodactylus coqui. Next base: position 84,713,958 of record NC_089840.1, on the reverse strand, counting down.
CAAAGAAGCACTGAAAACCTATAAGGAAAAAATAAACTATGTAAAAAGCAGATAAAAGCATCCAAGGTTGAAACAGAGAGACTTATTGCCAAGTAGAGAAAAACTAACCCTAAACTATTCTTCAACTATATCTATATATATAAAGACGAAAGCCTTCACTGACTCACTGACTCACTGACTGACTGACTGACTGACTCGCCAAAAGTTCTCCAACTTCCCAATGTCGTAGAAACATGAAATTTGGCAAACACATAGATAATCTCCAAAATAGGAAAAGTAATTGGGTCCCAACTCGATTATTCAATTCTAGCGCAAAATAATTGGCGTCGAAATTTTACGTACGTAATTTAAATCTGTCACTTTCCAATGTCATAGAAACTTAAAATTTGGCCCGAGCATTGATTATGTCATAAATGGGAAAAGTTAATGGGTCCCAACACGATTATTCAATTCTATGCGCAAAAGAATTAGCGTCCAAATTTTACGTACGGAATCTAATTTTCTCACTTCCCGATGTCATAGAAACTCGAAATTTGGCAGGAGCATTGATTATGTAATAAATAGGAAAAGTTAATGGGTCCCAACTCGATTATTCAATTCTATGCGCAAAAGAATTAGTGTCCAAATTTTACGTACGGAATCTAATTATCTCACTTTCCAGTGTCATAGAAACGTGAAATTTGGCACGAGCATTGATTATGTCATAAATAGGAAATGCTAATGGGTCCCAACTCCATTATTCAATTCTATGCGCAAAAGAATTAGCGTCCAAATTTTACGTACGGAATCTAATTTTCTCACTTCCCGATGTCATAGAAACTCGAAATTTCGCACGAGCATTGATTATGTCATAAATAGGAAAAGCTAATGGGTCCCACCTCGATTATTTAATTCTAGCGCAAAAGAATTGGCGTCGAAATTTTACGTGTGTAATGTAATTTTTTCACTTTCCGGTGTCATAGAAATGGGAAATTTGACAGGAGCATTGATTATGTCATAAATAGGAAACGCTAATGGGTCCCAACTCCATTATTCAATTCTAAGCGCAAAAGAATTGGCATCGAAATTTTACTTACGAAATTAGTGTCCAAATTTTATGTACGTAATCTAATTCTCTCACTTCCTGATGTCATTTTATATAAAGTAAACGTCACATGGTTACCTCCACGTGGTGTTTCCTGGGTAACGCAGAGAATTATGCAAAATGGTGAACATATGTTTTTCCGGTATCTCTAAAGTAAGCACGATTTCATAAGATTTTCCATGTGAACACCAGATAAACACCAGTACCAAATTAACTCGGGCGAAGCCGGGTATATCAGCTAGTAAATATTATAAAGATAAATATTGAAAGTTTTAAACCTTTAATAAATAATGTAGGATAAATTGTAGAGGCTGATGAGAAGAAAGCAAATCTATTATATTTTTTTTTTACTCTAGTGTATTCGCAGAGGAAAATGAAATGTGAGAGGTGAGATGACATGCAGAGTGATAATGTAAACTCTTCACTAAATATTACCAGGAGAAAGTGCAAAGCCACCTTTAAAAGATTAAAATAGACAAATCACCAAGTCTCGATTGCATAAACCCCCAGATTTTAAGAGAATTAAAGGAGTTCTGACATTAAAAAAAAAAAAATTGTACTCACCTTGCCTGGCTAGGACCGATCACCAGGCATGTCCCCTCCAGCCGGCATCTTTTTCTGTGGCTTGTAGAAGCAGAGCAGGAGCGGTCAAAATGACTGCTTCCGGCTCTGCTCCGTCCGTCAGCCACTTCCGAGGTGAACGGATGGGCCGCCCACAGCAAGCACGTCACAAGCAGTGCTTGCTGTGGGCGGCCCGTCCGTCCTGGCTGAACTCCAAGATTCTGCACGTGCGCAGTGGAGACGCGGCCCATCCTGACTCCTGTCAGAGGGCACCTCTCCACTGCGCATGCGCGCGATCCCGGAGCGGCACGGCTCGTGGAGGAAGAAGAGGAAGAGCAGCGCCTGCTGGGAGATGACCCCCTGATGACAACAACAACAGGAGACAAGGTAAGTATTATGTTTTTATGCTTTAACAGCCATTAAACCGTGGGTTCCCTGTGTCCATTAGGCTGACCAGGGAACAATGGCTGCTAAAGCATAAAAACATTATTCATGTCAGAACCCTTTTAAGTAAGATGAAAAACAAACGATTATTTATTTTATTTAAGGACTCTATAGGGACAGAGTTTGTTCCACTGGATTCTCTCCTAGCCAATGTGGTGCCAATATTCAAAAAGGGGTCAAAAAGTGAACATGAAAACTACAGGCTGGTAAGTCTTACTGCTATTGTGGGCAAAATGTTTGAAGGTTTTCTAAGAGATGCTATACTGGAGTACCTCAATGAACATAGCTGTATAACTCAATAAGGCTTGGATAGCCAGCATAGATTTATGAAGGATCACTTCTGTCAAACCAATCTGATCAGCTTCTTTGAGGAGGTAAGTTCTAAACTCAAACAGGCAGAGTCATTAGATCTTGTGTATCTGGACTTTTCCAAAGTATTTGATACTGTGTCACTTAAAAGGTTGATATATATAATGAGAATGCTTAGTCTTGGTGAGAATGCGTGTAAGTGGGTAAGTAACTGGCTCAGTGATAGAAAGCAGAGGGTGGTTATAAATGGTACATACTCTGATTGGGTCACTGTTACTAGTGGGGTACCACAGGGGTCTTTTTAATATATTAATTAATAACCTGGTAAAAAGATTGCATGGTAAATAGCAATACTTGCAGTTGATACAAAATTACGTAAAGAAATTGTCACGTCCATGCGACACACAAACACCATGCTCAGCACGGATGCAGGGTACGTTCACAACCACTGCAGTTGCATACTACAATGCACTGTTGAACAGTGCACAACACACTATGCTGAACAATTGCACCACTCTAGAGAGAAGGAAGTCTGGCCCTAACCTAGCAGGGGTGTGAAGGGTCCCTGCCTAGAAGCGGAGTAATTGCCTCAATAGTGGTGGCCCCACTGTCTTCTTCCTGTGCCCTGATTATCCCTATATAGGCCCCTGGAGCAATGAACCAAACAGCAACACAATACAGAAAAAAAAAACAGAAAATGCAACTGAAAAATTAAACCGCAGCAACTTATCTTGAACAAGTAGTACACCCAGCACAAAAGAGCTCCACTCTACACTCTTCCCCTATGGAGCTAAATAAGCAGAACAAAGGGAGGGGTGAAAATATAAGGCTATTCCACACTTGAGGATTAGCAGAGCAATTAGAGAACCACACCTCCAACCTTCTCCCAGGCATGACTAATCCAGCATGCATCCATGCAGAAAAGAGAGACAGCACCAGCAGTCTCTGCACATGGTGCATTAACCCTTCTCCTGCATAACAAGACAACAGGTCTTGGCCTCCATCAAGGCCACCATGCCACGACGCTGTCGTGACCGACAAGCCGCAACATAAATTACCACAAGAGAGGACAGAATGTGGTTGCAAATTTATCTGGATAAGTTGTGGGCTTGGGCTGAAAAGTGGCAAAAGAGGTTTAACACTGATAAACGTAAGGTTATGTACATGGACAGAGGAAATACATGTAACCATTACACACTAAATGGGAAACCACTGTGCAAAACTGACATGGAAAAGGACTTGGAGATTTTTGTTAACTGCAAGCTTAATTGGAGCAACCAGTGTCAGGCAGCTGCTGATAAAGCAAATAGGATCAATAGGGATGCATTAGAAGTGGTATAAGAGTACATGATGAGAACATTATTCTTCCTTTTTACAAGTTACATGGAATATTGTGTACAAGATTTTATCCCAGAAACTCTCCTTTTCCAGACAGTAACACTATTCACTGAGCAATCCAAGATGCTTGACAGTTCCCTTTACTGTGTTAATATTCTGTTTAACCAGAACTTTTAATTTCACTCTTTGACTTCCTATATAAGTCTCGCCATTGCACCTCCTAAATGTCGCATTAGTGAGTTCTGCCTCCATCTAGATGTGTGCTGCTTTACTCTCAACTGTTGATGCTACCCTGCATGCTAAATCTGGATTCCCTCTAATCAAGAAAATACTTCCTAAACTGTATATTTGTATACTATACTAAATGCAGTCTGTTGGTTTATAATTAGAGTTGAGCAAACATGCTCGTTCGAGTATTAGCATACTCGATGGTGCTCGTTACTCTTGCAAGTACCACGCCGGGTTTGATCCCTCCCCGTTTTGACCCCTCACCGCATTACCACTTCCTGCTGTGACGTTCCAGCATCTGCACGTCCACAGCAGTATGTGGCTTGTGGGAGAGAGAGAATTAAAAAAAAAAAAGCTTGGCACCGGGCGGGTCAAATGCAAAAATGCTCGGGTCTCTCATTGACTTCAATGGGGTTCGTTACTCGAATAGAGTTCTTGAATATTACGAAAAGCTCGACTCGAATAACAAGCATCTGAGCATTTTGGTACTCGCTCATCTCTATTGATAATATATTATTATAAGAATCTGATAACTGGTAAATGATTAAATGTTAAAGTAATGTAACTAATAAATGATTGACTATACAAACCATCATTCATATTTGTTGGACATGCTCTTCCCTATATAGCAAACAGTTTTATGCCAACATTTCTGAAACTCAAGCACTTTACAATTAGTTTATGTTTGGCAGAATGAAGTTATTTCATCTATCATGTTCTCGCTCCCTTTCAAGAAAGTCGGCATTGATGCAGGTTAATGGATGACAGTATATATATTACAAGAACAATGAAGTTCCTTTTAATATAACCTGCCAGACAGTTTTAACTATAATTCAGTAAGCCATAGTTAGCTTGAGTTGTGCCAGTGAAGTGATTGATGGCATTTTGAACAGACATTTGATCGTTACCTATTTTCTCTTCTTTAGCTGCTAATAATATCATGCTTTAAAAGGTGATAAAAAGTAATAGTGACAGGGTTTATCTTCTCTGGTCAATCCTTTTTTGTTAGAAAGGTTCATTTGGTAAGCTGATAATGGGTTGCCCCAATGCAGAGACCCCCCAGAAATCAACTACAATCCAGTTGCAGGTATTAGTGCCTAGGCAATGTCACCACAGGAGAAATTATAGAAATCTGTACACTAAATTCAATGCACTGCACTGTGGCTGGCCCTCCATAAATTGTTTGAAAAAGAGTTGCTAATCCTGAAAACTCAAGTAAAAGAACTTTTTTGAGTACCAAATATAGATAACATAACCTTATGATAACCCATCAATGTTTGAATAGTGCTGTTAAACACAGCCCTTTTTGGCTTTTCACTTTTCCTCCCAACTAGCAAAATAGAAAAAAAATGCAATTCCGCCTTATTTATGGTGGTGGTGGTGTGTGTGTGTGGGGGGGGGGGGGGGGAGGTGTGGTTCCCAGTGAAGTTAAAATGATATTATATTTATTCTATGGGTCACTAAGATTATGGTGATATCAAATGTATCTAGTTTTATTTTTATGTTGTACTACTTAACCCCTTAGTGACTACCCCATAGTCTTTTTACATCCTGATTTAGTTGGCTTTAATCCCTGGGGCCGTAAGAACACGCTCGCTCTGGGGATTAAAGCCACGTGGGCTGAGGACGTGAGAGCTCCATGCTGACGGAGGTAGCCGACAACCTGGAGTTGTCATGGGGGCCACGGGAAGTCCAAAGCCCCTGGTCACGCGATTTCCAGACCTGATGTTGGCTTCTGCGCATGCATGAAATTTAAAATCTCCTTGCTCTTGGCTACTAAAGGTACCTGAGAGCCTGGAGCAGTGACCGAGGGCTGCAGTGAGCGGTTCCTGGTCACATGATCGTTGTTATCCAATGGATAATGACAATCACATAAAAGTTAAAAAACAGTTGAAGTCTATTGCTTATTTTGGTTTGGGCCCCATTGTGCATACATACATAGCATGAGGGCCACAATGGGTATGTTTCTGAACACAGGACAGATAGGGGTTTTTATTTTGGGATGAAAATCTTCATTCATATGTGTGCTGTACAAAAAAAACTGTTTTTAAAATGACATAATTGCCAAAAAAAATGAAAATCGTAATTTTTTCTTTCTGTCTTGCTTCGATTTATTCAAAAACGGTGTGGTCAAAATAGATGAATTCGTTATGGGGTCTAGTTTTCAAAATGGGGTCATTTGTGGTAGTTTTCTGTCGTTTTGGGCGCTGAAGGGCTCTACAAGTGGGCAATGGGGCCTAAGACACCTTCTAGAAAAATGTCTGTTCTGAAAGCCACCAGCTGCTTCTTTCGGTTTGAGCCCTGTTGTGCATATAGATATAAGATTAGAGCCACAATGGGTATGCTTCTGAACACAGGACAAACAGGGGTATCTATTTTGTGGCGCAAATCCTAATTTTCATGTGCACAATGGAAAAAAATCCTGTCTTTAAAATGACATATTTGTAAAAATATGCCATTTTTTCTCCTTTAAATTGCATTAATTGCTGAAAAGAAACTGTGGGGTCAAAATACTCCTGAGAGCCCTCAGTGAATACATTAAAATATATATTTTTTAAAATGAGGTAATTTGTGGGGGTATCTATCATTCTGATTAAAGATGAGCGAGTATACTTGCTAAAGGCAATTGCTCGAGCGAGCATTGCCTTTAGCGAGTATCTCCCTGCTCGAGACTGCAGGTTCGGGTGCCGGCGTGGGGGAGCGGTTAGCAGCGGCTGTCAGCAGGAGGGAGCAGGGGGGAGAGAGGGAGAGAGAGATCTCCCCTCCGTTCCGCCCCGCTCTCCCCCGCAGCTCCGTGCCGGCTGCCGGTACCCGAACCTGCAGTCTCGAGCGGGGGAGATACTCGCTAAAGGCAATGCTCGCTCGAGCAATTGCCTTTAGCGAGTATACTCGCTCATCTATAATACTAATACATATGAACCTTAGCAATCTTGGCTTGGTGTAGGAAAACAAAATGTTCCACAAAATGTTAATAATCAATGTTAAATTTGTATGTTTCCTAAATGGTTAAAAAAACTGAAGTTTTCCCAATGTGCATCCAGAATAAAGTAAACAGGTGGAAATATATATCTCAGAGATATTGCAGTTGAAAAAGTGAAAAAAATGACAATTTTTTAAAACTTTTCCCAATTTTGGTGCTTTGGTGCTAATAAATATACACAAATTCTATCGGTCTATTTTTACCACCTAAATGAAGTACAATATGCGGTGAGAAAAAAATGTCTGAATCACTTGGATATGCTAAACCTTTACGGAGTTATTCCATGTTAAAGTGACACATGTCAGATTTCTAAAATTTTGCCTGTTCATTAAAGGAGATGTCCCGCGCCGAAACGGGTTTTTTTTTTTAAACCCCCCCCCCCCGTTCGGCGCGAGACAACCCCGATGCAGGGGTTAAAAAAACCACCCGCACAGCGCTTACCTGAATCCCGGCGGTCCGGCGTCTTCATACTCACCTGCTGAAGATGGCCGCCGGGATCCTCTGTCTTCAATGACCGCAGGGCTTCTGTGCGGTCCATTGCCGATTCCAGCCTCCTGATTGGCTGGAATCGGCACGTGACGGGGCGGAGCTACACGGAGCCCCATAGAGAAGAGGAGAAGACCCGGACTGCGCAAGCGCGGCTAATTTGGCCATCGGAGGGCGAAAATTAGTCGGCACCATGGAGACGAGGACGCCAGCAACGGAGCAGGTAAGTATAAAACTTTTTATAACTTCTGTATGGCTCATAATTAATGCACAATGTACATTACAAAGTGCATTATTATGGCCATACAGAAGTGTATAGACCCACTTGCTGCCTCGGGACAACCCCTTTAAGGACTCATTCAGACGAGCATGTTTACGTGCATACATACATCCGCACAAAACTACATGTCTGTTAGAACCTTTGGTTCCCTATGGTGTGTTCACATGTCCATGTTTTATAGGCATGCAAATGCACGTACCTGCAAAACACAGGACATGCATGCACCATAGGTCCTGCACATCAATATGCCCCGCGGGGAGTTCCATTGTCACTGAACAGTGTGACAGCACTGTCACTGTGTTCACTGACAAGGGGACTCCCCATGGGGGATAAAGAATCCCCTGCCACTGCTGTGACAGCTGTAGCAGAGGATCGCAATGTTCTGTCATTGCTTTCAATGGGGCTGCCGCTGCTGCCGGGGGCCCCATTGAAAGCAATAGTCTACCGGAAATCCCTGCAGTGATTTTCAGGGAAGGGCTTTAAATATAAACCCTTCCCTGTAAATCATCCTTAGCAGGTGTAAAAAAAAAAATACTCACCTCTCCACCACTGCCAGGGCTCAGGCGCGTCTAGCAGCTTGGGTCCCAACACTGTAATGAAGTTCTTTCAGCAGGCAGAGATTTTTAAAATCCCTTCCTGCTGAAAGAGCTGTATCTGATTGGCTGAGCGCTCAGCCAAACACAGGCAGCGCTCAGCCTTTCATTGAATGACAGCTAAGCGCTGCCTGTGATTGGTCATAGTGCTCAGCCAATCACAGGCAGCGCTCAGACATTCATTGAATGACAGCTAAGCGCTGCCTGTGATTGGTCATAGTGCTCCGCCAATCACAGGCAGTGCTCAGCCATTCATTGAATGACAATTGTTTTTATTTTGATAACTTTTTCTATTCTTGTATTAAAGTTGCAATATGACATCTAGTTCTTTGCAGGATCAGCTGAAAGTTTTGTTTGTATCATTTAGGGGTACAGACAATGTTTTGATTGCTTCTTATCACATTTGTTAACAGGTGAGATGTACAGAAAACTGCAGCCCTAGTGCCTTTTTTTTTACTGTTTTTCTAACCCTGCTCAGTGTGTAGTAAAAATAGAATTTCATGAAATGTATATATATAATACTAATATTATAAATGCAAAAGTAACTCTGTCTGTTTAATACCTTTTCACAACTAAATAGCTGAAGCGATTTTGATGAAATTTGTCATGGAGATAGCTTGCATCTTGAGGAAGGATATAGGCTATGTTTTATTTCCCAAAATGTATACAGTTCTCTAGGGAGGGCGACAAGGCAGATTTCTTTGATGTACAGGCGCACCTTTGCTCCACTGCAGGCGCCATGCAGCGAGGTCGAGGGGAAGGGGATGCACATCATAAGCTATGCCTACACAAACAGACAGACACGTGAGGCCAGACGTTGTTGCCACATGTATGCAATTATTAAGTGCGGCGGAGGGGAAGGTGTGCATATCATAAGCTATGCCTACACAAACAGACAGACACGTGAGGACAGATGTCATTGCTGCACATATGTGATTATTAAAGGGGTTGTCCCGCGGCAGCAAGTGGGTCTATACACTTCTGTATGGCCATAATAATGCACTTTGTAATATACATTGTGCATTAATTATGAGCCATACAGAAGTTATAAAAAGTTTTTTACTTACCTGCTCCGTTGCTGGCGTCCTCGTCTCCATGGTGCCGACTAATTTTCGCCCTCCGATGGCCAAATTAGCCGCGCTTGCGCAGTCCGGGTCTTCTGCAATCTTCTATGGAGCCGCTCGTGCAGAATGCAGGCTCCGTGTAGCTCCGCCCCGTCACGTGCCGATTCCAGCCAATCAGGAGGCTGGAATCGGCAATGGACCGCACAGAAGAGCTGCGGTCCACGAAGACAGAGGATCCCGGCGGCCATCTTCAGCGGTAAGTATTGAAGTCACCGGAGCGCGGGGATTAAGGTAAGCGCTCCGGTAAGCTTCCTTTACCTCCCTGCATCGGGGTTGTCTCGCGCCGACCGGGGGGGGGGTTGAAAAAAAAAAAAACCCGTTTCGGCGCGGGACAACCCCTTTAAGTTAGCAAGGATGCCCAGCGTTGCCCAGGATTAAAACTTAAACGGAAGACATGTTACGTTAACATGGATTGAAATTGGAAGAAAATCTGTGTTGCCCATAGCAACCAATTACTAGAGATGAGCGAACGTGCTCGGCCACGCCCCTTTTTCGCCCGAATACCGCGATTTTCGAGTACTTCCGTACTCGGGCGAAAAAATTCAGGGGGCGCCATGGGTGAGTGGGGGGTTGCAGCGGGGAGTGGGGGGGAGAGGGAGAGAGCGAGGACTCCCCCCTGTTCCCCGCTGCTACCCCCCACTCACCCACGGCGCCCCCCGGCGACCCCGAGTACTTTTCACTCGAGTACTGAATTACTCGAAAATGGCAGTACTCGATCGAGTAATTACTCGAAACGAGTACGTTCGCTCATCTCTACCAATTACACCACAGTTTTAATTTTACCTCAGCAGTATAAAATATACCAACCAATCACAGAGCAGCTTTTATTTTACTCCAGCTGTGTATAAAATGGTTTCCTTTTGATAATTATATTTCCTATCAATTTTTTAGTCTTATTTTAATATGCTGCGCAAGTCAGATCTAGCGCGTAGCTCTAGCAGAACTCGAGCTACGAAAATTACTAGAATCCAAGAATCTGATTACCATGTTGAGGCAAGAAGGCATCAACAAGCTGAAAGACAAGCTGCTCTTAGAGCAGTAGAGACCCCGGAGCAGTCTCTGGCCTGTCAGACTTTAGATTATGAGCGTCATGCAGAGACATTGGAGCAATCTCAGGTCCGCCGAATCCTAGATGCTGACCGTCACGCGTCTCTCAGAGCTATACAGCAAAACACAAATTAGATTAAAAAAATACAAATTCCATGCAGGCGAAACCGCGGGTAACAAACGAGTCTTCATATATATATATATATATATATATATATATATATACATACACATTACTCGCCTACTTCTGAAGTGCTGCTCCCCCAGCGCCACTCTAGTCCTCCATTCGGTCTGTTTACATTGTTTACAGCGATCCGTTAGTTGGTTTCCCGTGTGACCACTGCAACCAATCAGAGGCCCAGACAAGGACGTTATCAGTAGAGATGAGCGAACGTGCTCGTTTAGGACAATTACTCGATCGATCATCGCTTTTTTCGAGTTGAGACCCATTAGCTTTTCCTATTTATGACATAATCAATGCTCGTGCCAATTTTCAAGTTTCTATGACATTGGGAAGTGAGAGAATTAGATTCCGTATGCAAAATTTGGACGCAAATTCTTTTGTGCTTAGAATTAAATAATCGAGTTGGGACCCATTAACTTTTCCTATTTATGACATAATCAATGCTCGTGCCAAATTTCAAGTTTCTATGACATTGGGAAGTGTGAGAATTACATTCCGTACGTAAAATCTGGACGCTAATTCTTTTGCGCTTAGAATTGAATAATCGAGTTGGGACCCATGAGCTTTTCCCATTTATGACATAATCAATGCCTGTGCCAAATTACATCAGGAAGTGAGAGAATTAAATTTCGTACATAAAATATGGACGCTAATTCTTTTGTGCTTAGAATTGAACAATCGAGTTGGGACCTATTAACTTTTACTATTTATGGCATAATCAATGCTCGTGCCAAATTTCAAGTTTCTATGACATTGGGAAGTGAGAGAATTAGATTCCGTACGTAAAATTTGGACGCAAATTCTTTTGTACTTAGAATTAAATAATCGAGTTGGGACCCATTAACTTTTCCTATTTATGACATAATCAATGCTCGTGCCAAATTGCAAGTATCTATGACATTGGGAAGTGAGAGAATTAGATTCCGTATGTAAAATTTGGACGCTAATTCTTTTGCGCTTAGAATTGAATAATCGAGTTGGGACCTATTAACTTTTCCTATTTATGACATAATCAATGCTTGTGCCAAATTTCAAGTTTCTATGACATTGGGAAGGGAGAGAATTAGATTCCGTACGTAAAATTTTGACGCTAATTCTTTTGCGCTTAGAATTAAATAATCGAGTTGGGACCCATTAGCTTTTCCTATTTATGACAAGATCAATGCTCGTGCCAAATTACATCAGGAAGTGAGAGAATTAGATTCCGTACGTAAAATTTGGACGATAATTCTTTAGCGCTTAGAATTGAATAATCGAGTTGGGACCCATTAACTTTTCCTATTTATGACATAGTCAATGCTCGTGCCAAATTTCATGTTTCTACGACATCGGGAAGTGAGAGAATTAGTGGCAATGATGGAAATCAAACGATCTACGTGGGGGGCGTAACTGTCGACAATGCTCGCAAGCGCGCCATTTATCATAGGATATATGTACTATGCCAGTAATCTTCCCAGGAGTGTACTCAACAACTTCTCAAAGTTTCATGGCGATCGGATGAATGGTGTAGTAGCGCATAAAGGACAAACAGACACACAGACACGCACGCATACATTCAATTTTATATATATAGATTATCTTTTGGGGTGGAGGGGAGATTGAGAATGGAAAAAAAGTCAGGTAAACCCTTTAAGCCTATTTTAGAATAGTTGATGCAGTGGTGCATTTTGTTCCTTTCCAGCATGGCTTGTGTGCACTAAGGTTTAGAGATGAGCGAGTATACTCGTCCGAGCTTGATACTCGTTCGAGTATTAGGGTGTTCGAGATGCTCGTTACTCGTAACGAGTACCACGCGGTGTTCGGGTTACTTTCATTTTCTTCCCTAAAAAATTTGCGTGCTTTTCTGGCCAATAGAAAGACCTGCAACGTTCAAGCCCTATACCACCCCCCTGCAGTGAGTGGCTGGCGAGATTAGGTGTCACCGGAGTATTAAAATCTGCCCCTCCCGCGGCTCGCCACAGATGCATTCTGACATAGTTTAGGGAAAGTGTTGTTGATGCCGGAGCTGCTATAGGGAGAGTGTTAGGAGTGATTTTAGGCTTCAAGAACCCCAACGGTCCTTCTTAGGCCATAGAAATCGCAGATCGCACCTATGTGCGATCTGCGATTTCTGCTCTCTTCTCTATATGCGCTCAATGGGGCCGGCGGCAGCAGTGCCGACCCCATTGAGAACATATAGAAGACAAATCATTCTTCTCTGCCACAGCTGTTACAGCTGTGGCAGAGAAGAACGATGTTTGCCCATTGAATTCAATGGAGCCAGCAATACAGCAGGTTCCACTGAAAGCAATGGGCTGCCGGCGATCGCGGGATGAATTGTCGGGAAGGGCTTAAATATATAAGCCCTTCCCTGCAATTCATCCAGAAATGTGTTACAATAAAAATATATACCGGCGTATAAGGCGACGGGGCGTATAAGACGACCCCCCAACTGTCACCCTATACGCCGGGAATACAGTGGAGCAAAGAATAAAAATCATTACTCACTTCTCCTGGTGTTCTGCGCCGCTGCTGCAGGCTGTTGCTCCCTCCTGGTTCCCGGCAGAGCATTGCTTTCTCTACGAAGGGCTTTAAATCCCCGCCTCCAGAAACACACGTGCCTTCAGCCAATCACAGCCAATGACAATGATGTTATTGAATGGCTGTGATTGGCTGAAGGCACATGTGTTTCTGGAGGCGGGGATTTCAACCACTGCGTCCAGAAAGCAATGCTCTGCCGGGGACCAGGAGGGAGCGACAGCCTGCAGGAGCACCGCAGAAGCACCGGTGAAGTGAGTAATGATTTTTATTCTTTGCTCCACTGTATTCCTGGCATATAAGGTGACAGTTGGGGGGTCGTCTTATACGCCCCGTCGCCTTATACGCCGGTATATATTTTTATTGTAACACATTTCTGGATGAATTGCAGGGAAGGGCTTATATATTTAAGCCCTTCCCGACAATTCATCCCGCGATCGCCGGCAGCCCATTGCTTTCAGTGGAACCTGCTGTATTGCTGGCTCCATTGAATTCAATGGGCAAACATCGTTCTTCTCTGCCACAGCTGTTACAGCTATGGCAGAGGAGAACGATCTTTATGCTGACAGTGGGGGGGGGGGCACTCTTGCCGCTATTGTGGCTTAATAGTGGGACCTGGGAACTTGAGATGCAGCCCAACATGTAGCCCCTCGCCTGCCCTATCCGTTGCTGTGTCGTTCCCATCACTTTCTTGAATTGCCCCGATTTTCACAAATGAAAACCTTAGCGAGCATCGGCGATATACAAAAATGCTCGGGTCGCCCATTGACTTCAATGGGGTTCGTTACTCGAAACGAACCCTCGAGCATCGCGAAAATTTCGTTCCGAGTAACGAGCACCCGAGCATTTTGGTGCTCGCTCATCTCTACTAAGGTTACATCCTAAATGAAGTATAAACAGCACATATTAGCACATTTCTTAGAACACTGCAAATATTTTTCCTTTTCTCCAGATTAGATGATGAATCTAAGCTAAAAGCAATTTCAATAGTCACCTCTTGCAAGCTCATTAATTGCTTTTTACTATTGATTAGTTGTAAACATAATTTACATTTATAGCTGTCCATATTTTAATTTGTTTCAAATTCAATAATTTTCAGAGACTACAATGATTTCTTGAAGGTTAATCACTCTGTTGTCACCTAAATAGATGGAAGAGCAATAGACTCCAAATCAATGAAATAGATTTCAATCACAAATAACAAGAATACATATTTCTTTAATATTTAATATAAAGTTGTTTTTTTTCTAGCATTTACAGACTATGAAACCAGAAAGAGAAGCAGCAATGTTTTTCTGCATTGATCTCCAAGAGTCAAAGAGGCAGCAGTTACATTTGTAGTTATCAACACTTTAGGTTTCTGATGTTAACAGCAAAACAGATCAATTTAGTTAGCAAATTGTCACAAGTGAGTTATCCCCTGTATTGGGTAACTAGACCGATTTGCATTTGGATGAGATATGTGATACTGACCTTTAACTGTAATGCTAATTAAATGTATGCTGCAATGCTTACTCCTCTGAAATGCGTGGACATAAATTCCAGGATGGATGAATGTAGCTCTCACCTTACATAACAATCCATGTGTTCCTTGAGCACCTGAGCTACAGTGAAATTAGGTCAGATTTCTTTTGAGTTCAGTTCACATGACTTAATTAAATAGATGAGCCTTAACCAAGGGCTCTTATAGGTTTTTGGCCTGGATCATTTTAAACTGAGGAATGAATTGAATACTTCTTTTTAGTAATTCATATCTGTTACGATCGTGTGGGCAAACTAAACACAGGGCCCACATGATCGCGACCAAAGGAAGGACTAGGGTACACACACAGGTTTCAAGCAAACTGACCCTGTTCTACATGGTAGGATGGCAAGGCCTAAGCGGGGACATTGCCCCAATAAGGGCAGCCCAGCGGTCTTTGGATCTGGGCCCTAGCTGATCCTAGGAGCCACACACCAGAACAGGATGCGTTCACATGCCACATGACAGGGACTGAACAGGACACACAGAGCCAGAATACACAGCATACAGCAGCCGCAATGCAAACACTAATAGCAGATGATAAGCTGAATATAAATGCGAGGTGTTAGTTTGTACATTGGCCAATGAACTTAAACTGCAAGCCCTGGCAAGGCCCCTCATATTTTGCAGTCCCTACACTAGCAAGACACATCTACTAGAGGGCCCTAGGGGCCAACCTAGTGCAGACATAGCAAACAAACTCAGCAGACCAAACTGACACAAAATAAACGTACAAACGGACATGAACCGCAAGGCACAGATCAGACAGCAAGCTGCAACAGAAGAGAGAACAGGTAACAGGACACATGTCACAAATACATCCAAACAGTACAAAACCAGCTTCAGACTGACCAGGAGCTGGGTTTTTATGTGAGCACAGACCCAGGTGATTGGCTAGCAGGAAGTACCACATCCAGCCAGCTCAATCAATTAACCCTGTGAGGGCTGTGCTACTAGGAAGCTTAGAACTACAGATCCCACCAGCACACGTAACAATATCAATAGGTTAACACAATGAATTTACTGTATTCTTGTAGGAATGAATTGGAAATCATCTGTAAAACAGGACACTAGTGGTGCAATATAGCTGTAGAATGTTAAGTTTATCATAATGCATTTTCATGGTATTTCAGGTATACCTTTTGCATTACCTTAAAGGGGTTGATTGGTTTTTTTTGTTTTGGTTTTTTTTTAAACTTTTTTTCCTGAATATCTTACTTCTCCCTTCCTCGTGGGACTAAGGCTGGATTCACACGAACGTATATCGGCTCGGCTTTCACGCCGAGCCGATATACGTCGTCTCTCTCTGCAGGGGGGGGGGAGGCTGGAAGAGCCTGGAGCAGTGCTCTGAGCTCCCGCCCCCTCTCTGCCTCCTCTCCGCCCCTCTGCACTAGTTGCAATGGGGAGAGGCGAGGTGGGGCGGGGGGGGCTAATTCTCAGCACTTAGCCCCGCCCCATCCCACCTCCTTTCATTGCAAATAGTGCAGAGGGGCGGAGAGGGGGTGGACAGGAGGCAGAGAGGGGGCGGGAGCTCATTTCCTGCTCCTGGCTCTTCCATCCTCCCCCCCTGCAGATGAGGATGACGTATATCGGCTCGGCATGAAAACCGAGCCGATATACGTTCGTGTGAATCCAGCCTCATGAACATGAAAAAAGTTTTGGAAGGTAAAAAAAAAAAATTAAATGAAAAAAAAAACAATGCTTTACAGAGAATGTGTCATCAAAAAATGACCTATTGTATAGCTTAAATTTTAGATTTTTTAAATAATTTTTGGTCATTTTTTTTAACATTTTCGATGTCATGATCTATATATTTTTTTATTCAATTTTAAAATCCTACAGATTTCACGATGACCACTAAGCCTAAAAATAGTCTGAAACTTCCTGTTCTGTAGAGAAAAAATTTCAACAGTCATCTCATTATCATCACAGGTAGGTTTGCAATGAAAGATAAAACCTCTACACAGATGACCCAGGATCACACCATTCACATTCAATGATGGTCACAGCTCACATCCTGCCCCTCTCTGCACAATGACCTGCGCACATGCTACAGAGCGTAACGAGAACACTTGCCCTTTGAAGGTGATGTTATCTCCTCTCTCTTATTATAATAATCTTTATTTATATAGCACTAACATATTCCTTATGTTTATGGTCCATGAGTTCTGCTCTAAAGCAAATTTCTAACTGATCCTAACTACAAGATTGGTGCCCTACTGAAATGTACATACAATAAAAAAAATAATAATCTACAATTAAAAGATAAAAATGGATTAGAAAAATAGAAAAGGTTTCAATATCTGGTTAAAATTAGTAAAAAATGTATACTTAGGTGATACATTCTCTTTAAGCAATTACTTAGGCAAGGAGAAAAGTCGATCGCAGACATGAGCAAACACAAAGCACACATGCTGAAAGATTCCTTCTTGCCTGGTGAACTGGCTTTTACTTCAAATAACTGGACTCTAATTTATTGTGGTGATCCACTCTTTGTAAAAAAAAAAACGATTTGTCGTTTAGCTGCAAAACTCGGCATGCAGTTTCATTTCAGGCAGATATGCAAATGATTTGAGTTGGGGAGTGATTACATGAACAGTGTTGCCACTCGAGTCCCTAAAAGTGATTCCATCCTTGAACTACAAAAAGGCTCTCAGAGGCTCCTTGTGTTTAGTGGATCTCTTTTTCCGCTTGTGTAGAGCTTGTTGACCACTAGACGCCTCTACGACGCAATCAAAGAAATTTCACCCAGTTACCAGAGTTTGAAAGAGGGTGAATTATTGGAATGCGAGAAGCTGGATGGTCATATTGACGAATTGCCTGCAACCTGGGCTGTTCTGACAATACTGTTAGGGGGTATTGATACCAGTGGCCCTCAACAGACCAGCAGTAGAGAGGATTGTCTGATCATCCCACAAGCATGAGCAGCCCCAACTGTTTGATTGTCCACCATCCAGAGACAGGTGGCACCATTGTTACATGCCCTTGTGATTGTCGGAACCATTTCCACATGCATAACTGACAGGCATTTGGTCTCACGATGCCCATTACTGCATTTGACAACCACCATTGCCTCCATTTGCAGTGGTCTCATGAATGACAAAACTGGACTACTACAGAGTGGAACCAGGTTGTCTCCAGTGACCAATTAAGGTTTAGTTTGGGCACTAACAATAGCTGTGTTCCTGTCCGGAGACCTCAGGGTGAGCACCTCAATCCTGCCTTTGCTGTATGTGTGTGTGTATATATATATATATATATATATATATATATATATATATATATATATATACAGTAGAACCTCAACTAATGTCATTAATCCGTCCGGAAGCAATGGACTTTAGTAGAAATCGATGTTAGTTGAGGACATTATTTCCATAGGAATTAATGTAAATCCAATAATTAGTTCTATACATTCCAAAAAACACACCAAACCCTATTTAATAGAGAATAACTCTGGTCTTTATTACCAAAAACAATAACAATACTGAATGAATATAAAACACAACTGTAAAGGATAAATTAACATTGCAGGGACATCATTATAGCAGTACGTATCACTGTGTTATCTGTGGTTTGACATAGGACTGCAGGGACATCATTAGCAGTATGTATCACTCTGTTATCTGTACTTTGACATAGGACTGCAGTATTCATTTGCAAACGTTTCTTTACTGTACTGTACTCATCTGTACAGTAGTTACATTTTGCAGTATAGTGAGGATTCAGGAGGCAGGCAGCGTTCAGCCGGCACTTTGGGGATTCAGCTGCTGTACTGTGTCAGGAGGCAGGCAGACACAGCAATGTTCAGCCGGAACTGTGCACTGTGGAGAGGGGAGGGGGATGAAGTAGGTGCGCGCTGATGCAGGAGAAGCAGGAAGTGACTGGCATCAGCTGCGCCACCTCACTGAGCGGCGCCCGGGGTCATGAAGCGCCCTTATCTGAGGAATGCAACTTTATTTGAGGGACCGCTGCTGCACTGACACAACGACTTTAGTTAAAAACAGCTTTACTTAAGAGCAATGTTACTCAAGGGTTTACTGTATATATATATCGCCCAATAATCACAAGACAATAACATAAGTGTTTTAGTCTCTTCTGTTATATGCAAGTATAATGAATAGAATAACGAATAAACAGGTAATTGAGTGTAATTGAATTAACAATAATTAGAACCACGAAGCCTCATTTTACCAACTTCCTATAAATAGTTTAATCTGTGGAATAGAAAGCCCTCGTGGGTCCTATAGCATGGATGAAGCTATTATTAGTGAAGCCTAATCTTCATTTGTTAATAAACCCAATATTGCAAGTTTAAAAAACTGCAGGTCTTAATGTAATTGTTTCTTCACAGTAAATTCAATCAGTTTCAGCATTATTAAAAGTAAAGTGTATAGATAAACAATTAAGCTTCTCATTGTGGTGTGCTAACCCTGCATTACTACAACTATTTTCTATGCATAAGTTGCAAAGAAGGTGTACAAATAAAGCTGCACTTGGTTGAGCAATGAACATGAAAGCTGTTCACAAGACCCCTGGCAAGTAGTTGATTTTGCTGGGGGAGGGCATTTTTGGCCAATTCCGTTCAGTATTATTAGATGTTTAAAGCCCTTCCCTGAAAAACAATTACGGGGTGCCAGCAACTGTATCCCCTACCGCAGCTGTCATCTGTGACAGCTGCAGTAAGGAATTCCCTATGGCGCACGCATGTCCTATCTTTACAGGCGCACGCCTGTAAAACACGGACATGTGAACTCACCAAAGGGAATGCATTGATTGTAATAGTCGTGTGTTTTTGTGCGCGTGTATGCACACACATAAACACGCTCGTGTGAAGCCACCCTAATATCCTTCATTTTCCTCAATTTTTTTCTGTGCAGGTTGTATATCTGTTTCTCCATCCTTTTAGGACTGCTGGGAGGGGCTGCTACTGTGCTGTTTCTATAGAATATATACAGATAACTACAAAGATCTTGCTTTCTAAATGCTTATTACACACACAGACATAACCTTATCAGGCAGGAGTGTAGAGAAAGATTTAGCAATGTACATGTGTATAAACAGCAGAAGATCTCACCATGAGATTGAATTGCAGTTCTCCATGTGTGAGTGTCTTTACCTCCCCCTCCTCTCTTCATACAGTTCAATGAGCAGGATGACTCATCCCTCTGCTCTTCTGTCCTAGACTCACCTTTTCAATCAAGAATTAATAGACAGTGGACAGCAAGCTAATGCAGAGAGGCAGCACTTTAAAGGGGTTTCTCAGCACAAAAAAACAAAACATATTTTAAATAAACAAAGTGCATATCAGTTTTGCTAATTATCACACTGACTACCATGTACAATAAACACACATTATTGCAAAATATAATGACACAGTAAAGGAAGTCTATTGACCAAAAAAACCTGTATAAAATAAAGGCTTCTATTAGAATCTCTAATTAAGCCAGGTGCTATAGTAGTCATTGAACACCCTCCAAATCTCTCATTTGCGGACCATAGAATATTTGTATATAAATCAGTACATATTTTCAGTTTATTTGCAGAGAGGGACCATATGGCTGTGCCTGAAACATTTTCAAGAAACAAATGAAAATATCCATGGGTATCTTCTTGGCCAATGAGCACAGAAGGGTGCATTGATTAGCAGATGTTGTCCTATAGCTTTCCACAATCTGTACTTCGGTTGGCCATTGAATGGACTCAGTAGCACCAGTACTTTACTTTTATTGGCATATTGACCTATGGAATTAGTTATCTACCTAAACTAAAGAAGTATTTTTTGAAAACAAAAAAGTAGAGTTTTTAAAATGTAGTGATTGGCAATTCTTATTAGGTACTCTCTCACCAAATTGTCTACTCTGATCTGGTCTGACATTATGCCACATGATCCAACCACTACCACCACCACAATAGCTATCTGAATTCTATAGTGACTGCTCTGTGGACCAAAAGTCAATCTCATTATGTATTCCTTTGAGAGTAACATTAAAGCCCTCAAATACTTGCATGCAGAGACTGACAGCATGCACAACAGACAGTATTTTAGAATAAAGCAAGGAGAAAATAAAGAATGATACCAGATTTGGGATATTTGGCCCAAGGTTCTGTTTGTGCGGAGTCACTGAAGCAAATGGGAAAGCCTTATGCTGCAGCGTATCTCCAAAGTCTGGATTCCCCAGAACACACCTCCACCCGCTCCCCCTCTGAGGTCATTCATGAAGGGGTGGATTAGATGCGTACGACCTCTAAAAAACCATAATTCCCCATTTTGGCCATATGTACACAGGAGACCCTTCGATTGGGTCATGAGTTTATCTATTCAGCAATATCAAGCATGACGCGTGATTATAACCAGGTATGCAGATATGCCAATTGGGGGTGTTCTGGGGGCCATACCTGAATGTGCATAGATACGTTTTAATCAGCTGGCCAACCCGATTCTGAAAATATAATTGATATTGGGCTAGGACCTTCACACAACTGTTAATACTTATTAAAATATTTTCTTCTGATTTCAATCTTGGAGCCAGGATGTCTGTGAAAACATACTAAAGGTGTCAAACCTCCCTGTCAGGGGGTAATTAATATTCCTCTGTCCCTGGGTAATTTTATTGGCATCATGATCAAAGACTTCGTGAAGCCCAATGCATATCAGAGATCTCTCAGATGTGAGGGGGAGATTAAAAATATTGAGTTTGTTAGCGCAAAATTTGCTATTATAGATATACCGTGTGTTCCAAATTAAATAATATGTGTACAGGCCTGGAGAGCCTTTCAAAGATCACAAGCCTACATCATGTGTTCCCAAAAGAGTCTCTCTTTATTATGCGCACGTGAAACTTAAATAAGTTTCAACACAGGAAGTCAGGCAATTTAGCAGTTACAGTGAGCTTATAGGCTATTTCTCAGAGGGAGGTATTTGTGAGGTAGCTTGTGATGTCATCCATCTGGGAGGAACTTCAGTGAGCACGCTCAGTTCATTCTTGAATTTGGCTTCATGAGAGAAACATCCTGTTTCTCCTCTCTGCTGTCCAAGACAAAGCACTCCTAAAAAGGTTTGGCCAGTTAGAACTGGTTTTACCAGTTCTTGAGCTCCTCCAATTCTTGTGGAGGTGGGGGGGAGGTGATGTTCCCTTCCTCCAGAAGTTCAGACCATTATAGACAAAATACAGTATATTCACAGTTGATAACAGAAAATACATACAAAATGGTGAACATATAGGATATCTCCCACAATTCCCTCCTTTGTTGTGCGTATTTTCATTCTCCTGGATAGTTTTTCCTTCCTATTTGTGTTCTCGGGCCTTTCCCTACCACCTACAGGGAACCCTAGCTGTCACCTCCACCATGTGGCTGCTACCGCAAGGGTGACACCACACGCCTGCTGCCCTTTCCCTGTCTCCTACATTATCCCTTCCTACTGCTGGGTGATATCCAGGATAAGGAAAATACCACACAACACGTTACAGTTTCCCAACGGTATTCTAGGTAGATGGCTCCTGAAAGATTGATCTTTATTCCACGTCTTCTGCATAAGCCACCTTGTTCATAGTTTAAATGACATACAACATGTTGAATGTGACTGGCTTTCCAAGTGTGATCTCAGGTTATATTGTTTGTTACATGTTAACATTGGTCTGATTACACAATATGGCTGAATCATTGGTAGATTTACTGCTACCTTATTGTATCTGTTGACATTTTTCCGATCTTTGACACATTACCAGGGGCGTAACTATAGAGTATACAGAGGATGTGGTTGCACCCGGGCCCAGGAGCCTTTTGGGGGCCCATAAGGCCTCTCTTCTTCATATAGGGAACCCAGTACTATGAGTAAAGCATTATAGTTCAGGGTCCGGTTCCAAGTTTTTCATCGGGGCCTGGGAGCTTCAAGTTACGCCTCTACACATTACATATGAAACAGTAATAACCCTCTTCACAGGATGTACGTCTTCTGTTACCCTTATGAGGAAGAAGAGAAATGACAGCCTAATGACCACAAGGGTCCTACATATAACAAAGGATTATGGGCCACATTTGTCTCCTCCCTTGATTATCTTTATTCAATGTCTGACATGAACCCAAATTAGCTTTTCTTGAGGTTTCACTGTGATCGTAGTGGTTAACAGTACTTGAAAGGATTCTGCGCATTTTGATCTGGAAACATGGAGAATACACATTTATGAGTGACAGATGATATAACTCCTGATGTTAGGCACTCACATGGGAGGTGAGACCCTCCTTTTTGGCCTGGAATAAGCATAGGCCTATTACAGCAGCATTACCAAACAAAACCTTCATAGGGACTCAACTTAGTCTTACAATCAGGCGTGGTTCTAACCAAGTAGATGACTATTAAAATGTTTACCTTTATTATTTATTATTACTTCTGGTGTACCTAAATATTCAAAATTACTTTCATAAAACATATTCTTAGGTCATATTTTTGGCGTGTTAAAAATTATTTTTATTTATTTATTTTTCCTCAAGCCACGCCTCCAAATAACATGAAAAGAGGTCTATGCAAACCAACAACTCCAAACACCTACCTGTGGTAGCTGTATGCTATCATCCTGCAGTCACTGATACAGATAGTCTGGCTCGCACCGAGAAGGTACCTTGACCAATTGGCCTGGATTGTAACGGGCGCATATTTTGCATCCCTGTACAAACCCTATTGCAGCAGTGTTGAACCCTGGGGTAAGCCAAGCAGAAGACACCATACCACACATTACCTCCTTGGATGAATGGGTTAGCTCAGGGATCAGATGTGACTTTATGGAGTATAGCGTGCAGGGGAGGCACAGGCATTTACCTTTCTGCCAGACCCCAGTAGCATTCCGCTCGCTATTCCACTCCTCCTTTTTCTTCTTTTGAGGCCTGTTCCTGTAATTCAAGCAACAGAGAAATATCTACACCTGTTTCAGGTGCAAGCAGGTTATCAGCCGTTACCTCATTCAAGGGAAGTCAGGCTGCTGCGGTGCCTGCTCTCTGGTTCCTTCCAGCCTCAGTAGTTGTCTCTGTGGCATAAGCCTGGACTCTGATGATAAGTCACCTGTGCGGAAAGAGCTAAAAACTTGTAGAACAAAAACACTGCTTCTGCGTTCTGGATTGGCTTACTCGAGGACCCCATGAAACTTCCACTGTGCCACATAGATGTGAAATCGTATACGATTCCAAATGTGTACCTTAAGTCGGTGCAGACACAAACAGTCTTACCTGAAGCCAGCTTACATATTTCAGTGAGCGCCATCACCTCTATTTCCTGAGTAACTGAGTGTCTCAGGAGGGAAAGAGTGGTTTTTGTACAATTACCTCTTTCTGTCGGTTACCACTGCATAGCCTGTTTTGCTTGTCCATTTCCACAATATTTGGAACCATCTATGGGTAAAACTCAAGATTTACATTAATCATGGCAGTTACAACATTATTGTTAGGACCCCTAGTTTCTCTTTCTTCTGCATTAATCTTCCAACAATCATACAATCATGTGCTTGCTATTTAATGTCATGGTCTGCGCCTGTTGCCCCTCCTCTCAACCTTCTAAATTCAGTAAAAGACATGAAACGACATTTGGAACTATACCCCTCTTGATTGCGATATGTGAGGGTGCTAGCAGGGCAGTCTCATACATAGATAGTCTGGAAGCTGAAAGATGTTTAGTTTGTACTCTATGCAGTATTTTATGACCCCTTGAGGAAGCATGATATTAAGGTGCCCCACAAAATCTCTGGTACCTGTACGAAAACGTACTGCAAACAAGAGAGGAAATATTGTTATTACAATCTGCAACCATAACAACTGCACCAATGATGGTTAATTACTGGTTTACTAAGGGACTAGTATCCCTGATACCATTTGGGATATACTCAAATTCTGTCATTCAAAATTTTCTTATTTTTCAAATGTAACAATCTTTACGTAAAATACTGTTAATTGAAAATGAGATAGACTCTAGAATAGAACTTTTGTTATTAATTTGACTAAAGTACTTATCAGGTGTTTCAAGTACACAATTTTCTCATTTTAGTATCTTAATTCAATAATATTCAAATTAACACGACTCAATATTTTTAAATTCTCCACATACTCAAAGAACATATATATATATATATATATACTGTGGTAATCCTGGACTATTATCTCACACAACTACCCTCAGGAATAAAATTAGATGCCCCTCCTTTGGTCACCTACATTTGTTCAAGTGAGAGACTTAACATGGAGTCTAAGAGTGACCTTCCCTCTATACATTACCACAATATACATATATATACCAACATCCACTTAAATGGAGACACACTTCTCTCCTAGGCTGATCTGTGTTGAGGGTGGAGCAAAAACCTCTTCCTATTGTTCTTCCTTCCCATCTCCTTACATCACCTAGCTCCACCCCCTGTGGCCTGGCTCAGCGTTTGGTCTTTCTTGCCTCATTTCATTTCTGGTTACGGACAGTACACATACCATATAACACAGTCTAACTCTCATACGGGCCCTTCATTAATACACAAATTCACACTCACTGGGGTTTCCACTCACTTATACACAGACTGATAAGTATCTCATGTGAAGTAGAAACTGGGATTGTATTTACTGTACATAGGACTTCCCATATTGAACAAAGTATATATTTATAAGAAAACTCTTATGTACCGCGGTTTTTACATATTTTGTTCAGAATAGGCTATCCAATGACAAACACAATACAACTTATGCCCATTTCCACCCACATACTTATATTCACCACTCCAGATAGCAACTATTATCACCGTTCATTGTTAAACATTCTACCTTTCCTTAACTCATTGACTTGCTTTTTCCTTCACCCATTTTTGTGTGTCCAGTTATGTTTACAAACATCATCTCACTGAATTTGCTTGCGAGTCATACTTCGATTTTTCCCACAACTCACGACACAGGTCTGGCTTATCTTATTAATAAGCACTTACAATTTCACCCCTGCCCATCTTGTCGTAATTGGAAAAATCCTTAATTAATTGAGATTCTCTACTCCTGCACCTCATGGCACAGATCTGTATTTTTGGCAACACATTGTGGAACCTCAACAGTCCGTTTGGCCTGCCATAATCGGAGCAGAATCTCTGGCTAGCCCACATCTCTACTCCAAGCCCAAATTCCCTTGAGTTGATATATGCAGACATGGCAAATGCAAGCATTCCATGTGCACCCTTCCCCCCACATAACAAAGGGAGACCTCTTCAGCCACATGTTGAACAATGGAAACTCACCGCATGGACACTCTCAGCAACTTTACTCACTACTATAACCTTCAGCTAAAATTGCTTATATCAACTTTCCTTTTTGCTTTCTTTTAACAAGTTATCCTTATTAACCTGCACAGTCTGTTCACACCATTCACTACTACAGAGACAATATAACCCCCCATAGCTCACACCATCTTTACACTCAGGACATTACTTCACAGACTTTCATAAAAACCACACAGTATATCTACTTGATTGTTCTTTTGATACAGACTTATAATATTTCAACTCACCCGGCCTGGGGCGGATCATAGCAGAGAGGGAGAGATGATAAAGGTACAAGAATAACTTATTACCTTGTTTGAGCTCATTATCTGTCCGTCTCTGCTTCGAAGTCCCCTTGTGTCCGGATAACGATGAAATATCTTCATATCTCTGTATCTTCATTATCCCAGCGGTGCCTCCAAATTTGTTAGCGCAAAATTCGCTATTATAGATATACCGTGTGTTCCAAATTAAATAATATGTGTACAGGCCTGGAGAGCCTTTCAAAGATCACAAGCCTACATCATGTGTTCCCAAAAGAGTCTCTCTTTATTATGCGCACGTGAAACTTAAATAAGTTTCAACACAGGAAGTCAGGCAATTTAGCAGTTACAGTGAGCTGATAGGCCATTTCTCAGAGGGAGGTATTTGTGAGGTAGCTTGTGATGTCATCCATCTGGGAGGAACTTCAGTGAGCACGCTCAGTTCATTCTTGAATTTGGCTTCATGAGAGAAACATCCTGTTTCTCCTCTCTGCTGTCCAAGACAAAGCACTCCTAAAGAGGTTTGGCCAGTTAGAACTGGTTTTACCAGTTCTTGAGCTCCTCCAATTCTTGTGGAGGTGGGGGGGAGGTGATGTTCCCTTCCTCCAGAAGTTCAGACCATTATAGACAAAATACAGTATATTCACAGTTGATAACAGAAAATACATACAAAATGGTGAACATATAGGATATCTCCCACAAGTTCCACTTTCTTAGTATCCTGAGCGGCAGCTGATGGACAGTTGGGTAACACTTTATCAATATCATTATACTACAAGTAGGTTTACTTAGATCAAATAAACTGATATAATAAGTTATTTCACTTGACTTAATCTATTAGGGGCTGCCAACACAACTTTTTACGGTAGTTACTAATATATTTATAACTAGATATATTTATGTATTTTGTTCACTATCGCTTGTTTGAATGATTTTTTGAACGATATTGTTCCATCTAAAAGACCCTTAGTCATGTTTGACTTCTTTAATCACATTAGGTGCTCAAACGTGTCACCATTAGGCCTCGTTCACACGAGCGCTGTTTTAGCGCAGTACAGACACGTGAAAAGATCACGCTATACTGCACTAAAGATTGTGTGAATGGGTGATTTCTAGCTATTTTAATTAGCTGTGAAATTGCCTGTTCACACGATTGCAGGTACGTGGTGCATGTTAGCCACTCTCTTTAAAGTCTATCTTTTCACTATGGACCTTAGATACAAGCATTACAGTCTGCATGTCCTATCTTTGTTAGGAGCGAGTATTTAGTGCGTCTAAAATTCTTTTATCTGAACAGTTCTATAGTTAACCATGGGTTCTAATAGAAGCACTTTCTTTGTGTGCCTCTAATGCGCTAAAACAGCACTCATCTGAATGAGGCCTTAACATCAAGCATAATACTACATATTGCTGCCATATATTCAAGTTAGATTTTAAAAAAGGGCATAGATAACCACTGTTGAAGTTTGTACATATTTTTGGGACACCCTTTAGAAAAACATAGTGAAGAAAAAAAGCAAAGCTCAAGCACAATGTTCACTGATGTTGTTTGATTACTGCCCATTAAACGTGATGTTCTAGATCATGTCTGGTCTCTCTCACTGATCTATTAACCCTTTCCAATCCACTGTCTGATCCACATTCTGATTGAAGGCTATACAGTTCCAATGTCGAAAGACGTCCGGCAGGGTATTCTTACTGCAGATTACTGGCTGCTCTGTTGTTGGGGGCCTCTCCAGCATGTCACATACCGCAGTGCTGGCTCTAGCCAGCAGATGGCGCCATTGTATAATGAAAGAAAGAGAAAGCCCCCTAGGAAACCCTGTATCCAAAATTGAAGTGCAAAGGGTTAATCCTCAAAAAACTATTATAAATGATATATTTAGCTTTACCTTATCCGCATCTTCTTTTGACAATATCCGTATAAGGCATGTACGTGGAGTGGTTTGTCATTAATCACTTGGTACTTTCTACATTGGCCGTCGTTACTTCATGCTTAAAAGATGAGAGAATGGGAACATTAGTTATTACTGTCAGTGATGTCATTTGTTTTACTAAATAAATTCATTTGAATGTGTCACCCAATGCCTTTATTTATTTTTGTTATCACTTTTGCTTTTTATATATACCATTGACTGCAAAGCACGATGGATAAGGTTTGTGCTACACTGTGCATTTGTGGAAACAGTATAATATTTTTAATCGCCTAACATGAGTATAATAATGTATGATGTGGCTTACCATTAGCGCTCCTTCCCAAGAGCATGTTTGCGCACTGTTTTTGTGCACGTAAAATCTGCACGCACAATACACAGAAAATAGAACCCATTGATTTCAATGGGTTTGTTCTCATAAGTGCGTTTTGCATGTGCATTTCACGCATGTGCAAAAAATAAGTCCTGCTCTATTTCCTTTGTCTATGGCAAGTGTTTAAAAACACAAGCGGAAAGGTGTGACACTGCGCAAAATGCAGGAAAAAGAAGACAGCTGGACCTTATTAGGCTTAAATAGCCTTTTAATATAATGGAAAGTGTGTGTCACATGCGCAGACGTGTTCAACATAATATGCGCAGACGTGTTCAACATTCTGATTATGTTGCTCTTGAAACCTCGTTCCTGCTCAAATTTACACAGGAACAGCTGAATATTTTAAATCAAGATTGTTTGCAAAGTGGCTCATTTTTTTTTTACTTTTAGTGTCTTGTTTGAAAAAGCCCATATATCATTTAATTGTTTAAAACTAGAGATGAGCGAGCACCAAAATGCTCGGGTGCTCGTTACTCGAGTCGAACTTTTTGTAACGCTCGAGAGCTTGATTCGAGAATGAACCCCATTGAAGTCAATGGGAGAATCAAGCATTTTTCGCATAGGGGTGGTTGTGTGAATCACTTGAAAACATCAGAAAGTCATGGGAACACCACAGAAACAGATAGGCATGGGTGCATCTGAGGCTCCCAGGTCTCACTATTAAGCCAAATTGGGGGCAAGAGCCTGGCAGTTACCCCCCTAACAATTTACTTGGGACAGACCATAAGCAGCAAGGCGCATGCGCTGGCACATCTTAGCTAAGCACCACACTAGGTGTAACCAAGAACAATCACCGCCTCCGGGTGACACCACTGCCTCTTCCCCTGGGTTACATGCTGGCATGCTGTCAAATCCCCTGCACGAGCCTGTGTCCACAGCGCACACAAAATTTTCCCTGCGCAGCGTTCAGCTGCCCTCATGCCACACGCTCGCTTGATAGCCACACCACCCTTATGTCTATTTATAAGTGTGTCTTGGATGAGAAAGGACCAGAGACACACACTGCAGAGGGTTGGCAGGGCCTGGCAGCGACCCTCTTTAAAATTCTGGGTGATAGCCCACAATGCTGATGAGAATTGCTGATAAATTAACGTACCATCATAATTCCAATCCCGTGCCTCCATCACAAAATTGCCAGGAGCCGCAAATGTGGGCATAAAGGGGACTCAGATACCAGTACTTCTACACATCTCCACAATGCAGCAGCGCATATTAACACCAAAGATTGGTTTGAAGCAGAAGGTGTCGCAAAAGTAGCCACCACAGGAATACAGTGTCCCTGTGAAAGTCTCATTAAATTGGTTACGCTTCCTGTCAAAGCTCCAATCCAGTATCTCGGATAACTGTGGTAACACGAAACACGAGAAATAATACATGCCGACCAGCGCTGACCCACAGGGATGCATGCATTTATCACACCTAAACCAATATGGCTGTTCACCACTCAGGGCATTATACGTCAGCGGACACCCAAAAACAGGCAGTGTACAATGAGTTGACCTGTTATACTGCTAGCATGCTTGCAAAAGCTTTAGCATCAGGTTTTCCACCAGGGCCTTGTGGCTTTGCATCAGTCTCGTACTCCTTTCCCCTTCAAGAATGAGAGTGTAAAGGTTCTCCTTAGACCGTGGGTCGAGAAGGGTGTACACCCAGTAATCCGTGTTGGCCAGAATGCGTCTAACGCGAGGGTCACAGGAAAGGCAGCTTAACATGAAGTCAGCCATGTGTGCCAGAGTCCCATTATACAACACATCGCTTTCCTCACTAGGAGGATGACTTTCATGATCCTCCTCCTCCTCTTCAGCCCATACACGCTGAAGATATGTGAGGGAAGTAGCATGGGTACCTTTTGCAGTGTGGGCAGCAGTCTCTTCCTCCTCCTGCTCCTTATCCCCCTCCTCCTACTCCTCATCCCCCTCCTCCTCCTCGTCCTCCAATACGTGCTGAGAAACAGGCATGAGGGTAGTCTGGCTATCAAGCGACATACTGTCATCTCCCATCTTCTGTTCTAACAGCAAAGCGTCGGCCTTTATGCTTAGCAGTGAAATTCTCAGCAGGCAAACCAGCAGGATGGTTACGCTGATAATGACCGTGTCACCGCTCACCATTTATGTAGGCTTCTCAAAGTTTCCTAGAACCTGACAGATGTCTGCCATCCATGCCACTCCTCTGTGAAGAACTGTGGAGGCTGACAACTCTCCACCGGCCATGTTGCAGCTGGTATTCTACAATGGCTCTACGCTGCTCGTACAACCTGGCCAACATGTGCAACGCAGAATTCCAGCACGTGGGCATGTCACACAGCAGTCGGTGCACTGGCAGCTGGAAGTGCTGTTGCAGTGTCCTGAGTGTGGCAGCATCTGTGGTGGACTTCCTGAAATGGGCGCACATGCGACGCACCTTGGTGAGCAGGTCAGACAAAAGGGTGTAGTTTTTCAGAAAGCTCTGAACCACTAGATTGAACACGTGGGCCAGGCATGGCACATGTGTTAGTCTGCCAAGCTGCAGGTTACAGCCATTATCACACACCACCATGCCTGGTTGGAGGTTCAGCGGCGAAAGCCACTGGTCGGTCTGCTCTGTCAAACCCTGCAACAGCTCTTGGGCAATGTGCCTCTTCTCTCCCAAGCTGAGTAGTTTCAGCATGGCCTGCTGGCACTTCCCCACTGCAGTGCCTCGAGCTACCGACTGGCGGCAACGTACTCATACGTGGTAATTGAGAGGTGGAGGGAGTGGAGGAGATGGGGGGGGGGGGGGGGTGTTTGGAGGAGGTGGCATAATAAGCCAGAGAAACCTTCACCGAGGTAGGACCCGCAATCCTTGATGTGGGTAGCACGAGAGCAGACCCAGGGTTAGACTCGGTCCCAGCCTCCACCAAGTTCACCCAATGTGCTGTCTGGGAGATGTAGTGTCCCTGCCTGCCAGCACTTCTCCACGTGTCCGTGGTTAAGTGGACCTTACCAGTAACTGCGTTGGTGA
This sequence comes from Eleutherodactylus coqui, assembly GCF_035609145.1. NCBI lineage: Eukaryota > Metazoa > Chordata > Amphibia > Anura > Eleutherodactylidae > Eleutherodactylus > Eleutherodactylus coqui. Next base: position 84,682,439 of record NC_089840.1, on the reverse strand, counting down.
GGGCATGGTTTATGTTGCGTGAGACATGCTGGTGTAGGGCAGGGACAGCACACTGGGAAAAATAGTGGCGACTTGGGACCGAGTACCGAGGGACTGCCGCCACCATCATGTTGTGGAAAGCCTCTGTTTCTACTAGCCTGTATGGCAACATCTCCAGGCTGAGTAGTTTTGCGATATGCACGTTTAAAGATTGTGCATGCGGGTGGGTGGCCACGTATTTCTGCTTTCGTTCCAATGATTGGGGTAGAGACAGCTGGAAGTTGCGCTGGGACACATTGGTGGAAGCCATGGAGGACCATGGAGATGAGGGTGCGGGTGCAGGCCGGGAGGCGCTCGTGCCTGCATCCTGCGAGAGGGATTGCATCTCTATGCCAGGTTGTGACACAGGGAAAAAGGCAGTGGTGTGACCCGGAGGCAGTGAATGACCTTCGTCCCACCTTGGGGGGTGCTTGGCCATCATATGTCTGCGCATGGTGGTGGTGGTCAGGATGGTAGTGGTGGCTCCCTGGCTGATCTTGGTGCGGCACAGGTTGCACACCACTGTTCGTTGGTCGTCCACACTCTCACTAAAAAACCTCCAGACCTTCGAACACCTAGCCCTCTGCACTGAGGCTTGCCGCGAGGGGTTGCTGTGGGGAACAGTTGGTGGATTATTTGCTCTGGTCTGCTTCTCCCCCTGGCCACCCCACTGCCTCTTCCAACCTGTTCTGCTGCAGCACTTGCCTCCCCCTCTGAAGCACTGTCTTCAGTAGGTTTTGCAAACCATGTGGGGTCAGTCACCTCATCATCCACCAGCTCTTCCTCTGACTCCTCAGTCTACTCCTCCCTTAGACTTGCTGCCCTAACAGCCATCTTGCTGACAGACAACTGTGTCTCATCCTCATCATCCACAAATAGCTCTTGAGACAGTAATTAGAAGTCCCCACCCTCATCACCCTGAGTCTGTGAAAGTTCCACATTTTCGGCATCGGTCACGACAAACTCCTCACGTGGCTGTGGAACCATTTTTTCAGACTCAGGGCAGGGACCTGAGAAGAGTTCTTAGGTGTATGCCTGTTCATCATAATCTCTCCTTTTCCTGGAGTGACCAGGCTGGAGGAAGGAGAAGCAGCCTGTGGATTCAGAGGTGCATTCCTTTGGGTGGCGTCAGTGGACTGCGTGGAAGACTGGTGTTGGATAAAGTAGTGGAGGCATTATCCGCTATCCACGTCAGCACCTGATCGCACTGCTGTGCTTTTAATAATGGTCTACCACGCGGACCTGCAAAATGTGACATGAAGCTGGAGAGTGGAGATATGCGGCACTCTACCGCTGATCCCTGGGGCTACTTCACCGCCCACAGAGACTGGTAGATTTGAGAGACTTTGACCAAGGCCAGAATAAATGTAACCAATGTATAACAGTGAGATCTAGGCCTAAATCACCGCCCACAGAGACTGGTAGATTTGAGAGACTCTGCACAGGCCCAGAAAAAATTAACACAGTGGAGAGCGATGAGAACTAAGGCTAATTCACCGCACACAGAGAATGGTAGATGTGAGATACTCTGCACAGGCCCACAAAGAATTAACCCAGTGGATAGCGATGAGAACTATGGCTAATTCACCGCACACAGAGAATGGTAGCTTTTATAGACTCTGAGGAAGGCCAAAAAAAAAGTAAATTAAAAATGGTAAATTCCTATGTACTGTGTTTACACCCCTGGCAGTACTGCATAAAACCTCTACCAGTGGGCAGAATACAGCTGGGATGTTTAAAAAAAAAAATTGGTGCACTACTGGTCCCAGCCAGCCAAAATGCACACAATGAGGAGTAGCCCTAAGAAGGACTGTTGGGTTCTTGAAGTCAAGATCCCTGCCTAACCGCACCCGACACTAACACTTTCCCTATCTCAGCAGCTCTTTCCCTAACCTCTGCCAGCATGCGTCTGAGACGAGCCGCGGGCGGCACCAGTTTAAGTATTCGGCGGTCACCTGATCACGCAAGCCACTCACTGCTGTAGACGTGCACAGGGTTGACACGTCACAGCAGGTAGTGGTTATGCCTTCCCTGCATGTTTAGTGGCTAAAAAATGGTGCTAAACATGCAGGGAGGGGAAATAAAATTTACTCGATCACTAAGTGGTGCTCGACTAGAGTAGCGAGCATCTCAAGTAGCCTAATACGCGATCAAGAATCAAGCTCGGACAAGTGTGCTCGCTCATCTCTATTTATAACACTTTTAGATCTGCAGTATTCAAACTGCTTAAAAGCGGTAAAGCATTTGTGGAATATGCCACTTTTTGTAGTCACATATCATGGCCCTATTCTTCATAGTCACTAATGGATAAATGACCAAAGATGTAGTGTAGTGTACCAGAGTAGGGACCTTCCAGCACTTTAATATCTACCTCTTTTGGTGTATATGTGTGTTTGTACTGTTAAATGTAGTAGACTGTGTGATGTTATGTGTATTGGCTCTGTCTGGGTCAATTATAGTTCAATATCTGGTGTCTTTGTAGTCTTACCTAGATTGACTACACAGAACTCCCCCTAACTCTGTGTGGCATGTCTATCATCTTAAGTAGCCCTGGGATTGGATAGGCAAATGATCCCATAGCTGTAGGTGAAACTCAAAAAAGGCAGAATATGGGTGTGGCTAGAGAAGAGAGAAAAGAAGAGTCGTCGGAGAGTGGGAAGAGAGGCAGTAGTCTGGAAGTGGAGTCTAATACCACAATTGCAGGACACATGTTGATCGTGGAAGTGCGAACAGCCTGCATGGCCCAAACATGCTATCATGACCTTTAGCATCTCCAGGTCTGGATAGCTGACAGCTACTCTTTAAAAGGCTTGTGCTAGGATTGCCAGAGATAGCTGAATGCTTGTACTCCACTATCTCTTGAAGTCACATTGAAATTAACGATATAAGTGCATATACTTGACCTCTGCTCCATTCACTTGTGGCCTCTGGGACCCCATTCTCTGGTCTCAGTGGTCAGACCCCATCGATCAGCTAATTATGTCCTATCCTATGAAGATAAATCATTGAGACTATTGTAAAACCTAATCCACTACAATATTAGATCATATATTACCTAGCAAGTAAGAAAGCAATTTCAATAATAAGAATATATGAAATGTGTCCCTCAGCATTTTTACAGTTGCAACCTCATTAATTACCTGATAATCAAATGTGAAATTTACATATTGTATTCATATCCTTTGTTCTTATTTTCCTTTAATCTTGACATTCCCCCGTGGGATAACCTACTTGGTAGATTTTTCTTATGTGCATATACCATACTTCATAGACAATCCTATTTATACCGAGCACAATACAAATTCCCTATGAGCAATAGACAGCATTTTAAGCTACACTAGAAATATATGTGAAATCTTACAAGAATATTTTTAAAGGCTTCACTGTAATATCACCCACAAGTCATAATTGAATGTTTCTCAGGGTAGACTGAGGCAACTCAAGCATTACTAAAATTCTGACCATGTTAGTTCTTGTTTTCCCATAGAATAACATTACATTTACAGCAATTTTGCAATGGGGCTGTGCAGCCTTGTTGTAGCCAAATTACATATCTAATGTTCAGTTGTAGTAATTGGTCAGCTCTATACCTTTAGTTTATTTAGTCTCAGAGGGTTAGTGTTAGTGTAGTTGTCTCGTGATGGGCTCAGATTGGTTCTGGTCTCTCTGCCATAGTGGGGTCACTATTTTCAGGGTGAGCGTGCCGCTTGAGGGGCAATTCTGGTCCTTATAGTTTTCCACATCTTGTTTTGCTTGTCTCAATTATTATTAGTTTGACCATAAAGATTTGCATTACCTGCTTCAGACTGTTCTCTATTCTTGTGTCCAAAACTAGTCACCTCCAATTGTGTAAAATTAAAATACTACCACCTGTCTGTGAGTGATGAGTGATTGAGTGACTGATCACATGGCGGTGACATCATAACATGGAACTCACAGAGTCAGAGGAGCTCTGTGCTCCGCCCTGATCACATGACGGTGACGTTATCAGAGGTCCTTCATCCCTGTGCACTGAATGAGGGATTACAGGTGGACAACATCCCCCACAACCCCCCCCCCCCCCCCCGCGGCCTCAGTTGCTATGGATACAGCAGTACTCAGTCTGGCAGTTTTTAGCTAGACACCTGTGTGGAGACTCCAATAAATGACACCTCACTAATGTCCATATACATAGCTTGCGAGCATATTGACCAACAACATTAAAGCATAATCCTTTCCCACTATCTTCACATCTCCTGAATGTGATATCCTGTCATCTCAAATGCTAATGCCGCCAACACCCATAGAGCCTTCATCTAATTGTGCACCATTGAAACAAACTATCGCTGTCGTGCAAATATGTCACCACAGAGGGTTCAACGCTACCATGAAGCTAAAGCAGCTTACATGATGCAGCAACAAGCCATGATTTCACCTAAGAGAGCAGTTGAAGTTCAAAAATCACATGCAACTCATATGCGAAAGCAATGAGCCAACATGTCTCCTCGGTGAGCTGCTGAAGTACGTAAATCACATGCAGCGCACGGAAATATTTTGACCAACTCCAATCCCTTTCACTATATTATATTAGTAAGTGGCACATTGCACCACCAGAAACACTGGTACTAGTAGTTGTACTAAACATGACAATATGTATATTCCATGCAGAGAACTAGTTTATATTTGGATGGACAAGGTATGTAGGCATGTACTTAATAGCATTAAAGAGGACTGTGACAGATTAGACAAAAGAATCTGCTTTTATATTTCAGAAACAGTGCCACTCTTGTCTGCAGGTTGAATCTATAATTGCAGCTATTTCTGGATGAACAAAGCTCAGAACCTATATTTATTTATCTTACTTTTTTTCAAGTAGCACTATGTGCAGCCTGAGTATATTTAGGTATTTGCCTAGTATTTCTACCGTAGTTGTTACATATTCGTGATACATCAAGGTCTCCATGCTTTTGTGCAGGTCTGAATGTGTCACCCACATCTGCTGAAAGCTCTGGGATCGTGTATAGATTCTCCTCTCACCTCCATTGATTAAACCTCACTTAAAATAGCTGCTGCAACCCAGGAGGGAGATGAAGAAATCTTAGTACATTTTTCTCAATTATTTTCTCACTTCCAGTTCAGGAGGTGATAAGAGAAAATTCCTAATGAAAGTCTTCCTAATGGGCCAATCACAGATTATGATCTATCTATAATTCTATGATATGGGTTCTTGTTGCATGAGTCATGGTGCTCATAACTTGCTAAGAACTATATACAAACTGTACCTCATAGCATCAACATTTATAAAGAAACACACACAATTTGTAAGGAAACTAATTTTGACATTCTTCTAGAGGAAAATACGGTGCCCCATAAAGGCTCAATACAGGGGTACTCAACATGCACTACCCCAAGCTTTTCCAGGGCATTTTGCAATAGTTTAAGGATACAGGACACAAAGGACCACCATTAAAACTTAACCTTTATTGATAGTTTGCTAAAATGTATAAATAAAATATATATCAAAAAACTAAAAAATGTACAAAGCAGCAGGCCAATATATCCAATACATTCACCCTATCATAGCCATAAGATAACATCACTGCCTGTCAAAGAATGGAATGGCTCCTAGTTTGATCCTATTGCACTCTATCACAACAAGTGCCAAATATCAAAAATTCAAAAATCTAGGTAGATTATCTGCAAAGCATATAAATATTAAGGACTATCAAATTACAATCCCTCTAATCATATAATAACTTCACATGAGAAAAGTGATCACAATATTTGCAGTACTACTTTGGATAAGAGGTGTTACGCAGTAGGCAATAAGAAAAATGTTTGGTACCATGTTAGCCAGTAGAGCAAAATTTGATTATTCTCAGTAAGAGAAACCAAGTAATCTTGTAGATATGATACCTTTTAATAGCTAACAAATATATATATATTACACACACACACATATGAAAAGGCACAGACATGATGTGATTAATTTGCACTTAAAAAAAAAAACAGGATGAAAAGAAGAGTGAATACGTAATTTGTTCACTGATAGGGGATGTGAAAGTTTTATGTTCTGTAAATGGGTGTTAGAGGGTCAGCAGGCCTGTGTGTTGTCTGTGCTATAGATTTCTCATATTCTCGAATGCTGTAGCAGGCAATGAAACACCCCCCATCCCATATCCAATGATCCACTTCAAGAACCAATTATCAAATTTTAATGTGAAAAACAAATCCCCAATCTCAAAATACCTCCAACGCTTTTCCCCAGCTCACTGGCAGACCACAGTTCATCTGAGAGAATAAAATATTACAAAAACAAGATAGTACCTCAATCTCATGCAAATAAACACCAAAAACAGATTAGATATAATTACATGTCCTGCATTTGATGAAGTTGATTAAACGCCAGATATCATGTGTAATGATAATTGACTTGGTTGATCTCAGTTGGAGAATCATCAACTGGTTTTCTAAAGTTCCAAATTGACATTTCCTTCAGAAAATTAAATCCCAGCAGATAATAAGTAATTTTAAAATCATTCATAATAAATGCAGATTTTTTTTTTTAAATCTCATATATAACTTTAGTTGCTTTTCCTTGTGGGAGTTACATAATATTAAAATGTTGCATGGACCATTTAAAATTGAACAATTGATAAATACTGCTCTGAACAATCCATTTTGTAACGTTCTCATATGAACTATTACATTTGTAACAAAGCAATTAATAATGTGTAGCCTTGCTCTTAGCAGCTGCCTGGAGCAGATTGGATCATTTGTAAAAACTGCTGTAGTAAGCAGTAATAAATGTAATTAACATAGATATTTAAACTTTTTGCTTACAAAGTAATTGGTTTGGGATTGAGAAAAAAAATGAGCCTATGATGAACTTAGTCGACCATTCCACAACTCTTTCGTTTGTATTTTATAATATTTTAATTCTCTACCTTAAAAGCTGAGATATTTAAAATAATGAAAGCTAAATTCAAATGCATGTATAAATGTATGATATTTCTAAACACCATTAAAATAAGTGATTCTTTCAGTTTAGGAAGCAAAATCATATTCCATTTGACTATAAACACTATCAATTACTAGTTCTGTCAGGAGATCTTGCCCACGGTTCCCATTCTGATTTACTTTAGAGGGTTTTAGGCATGTAAAGATTCATTAATAATGATGCTGCATGAATAGAGTAGACAGAATACTATGACTATATTTTAATCACAGGGATAATTGGGATAAAAGGACTGTGCAATGTGGAAAATGTATTTTCATGCAGCCAATTTGGAAATTCTGTGATAATAGAGGGGATTTTTCTGTTTATTGTCCTCATCTGTTGGCCACAATGGAGAGCTACTACAAAATTATCTCCTGTTCTGGAGGGCGTCTTCTTTTCTACATTACACAATAGCTGTCACGTCCACCCAGGACGTGCTGGATTCGTAAACTGCAGCTCTCACACAAATGCACACCATACATTGTCAAAAAATGCAGACAACCGCAATATGGAAAACACTTCCTTAAATAACCTAGCCCAGGGAAGGGACCTGAGAAGGGCAAACCTGGCCACGTACCTTCGGCCACTAGCTGAGCCTTTGTGGGATAGGAGAAAACAAACAAACAAGATAAAAAGATATAACACTATACTTCGTTTTAGAAGACACAGAATAACAGGACCTCCAGCTCCCAGTTCTGAATACACCCAAAGCCAAGGACAGACTGAGATTATTCAGCTCAGAGTTAAGCACAAGGCCAGCCTAAAAAGACCTGATAAATACCCACAGGTGAGCCAAGCATGTCTCACCTAACATCACTCCCACCAGGCCAGAAGACAGAGAAAGACACACAAGACCTGCACCAGACTATCTAAAAGGGAAGCAATCCCAGAACTACGACAACAATAGCTTAAGAATTTTAATTGGGGCTATATAATGCTTAAAGGGGTTTTCTAGGTAAAACTGTTAGTCAGTGGAAATGACCAGCTCTTGCGCATTTCACCAGGCTAAATATGTCCCTAGTAGTTGGGATGTCATAGCAGCATGTTGCCTAAGCACACCTATTTTCTTCTTATCTCCCCAAGTCAAGTGCATGCACTGCACATTCAAGACGCTTCTTATACAATGCATATTCTGGTGATTTTCAGCCTCTTTCGCTGAGGACCGTGTCTAATATTATTTGACATCAGTCACTCTACAATAAAAAAGGAGGGGTTCAGACTGCATGGGTGGAAAGTAGGAGAGGAACTAGTTTGCTTATATTGATGGAGAGGACTAGTTTATAAGAAAAAAAATCTCCCTGTGACATACATGAAATAATCAACCTTACCCACTTCAGTGATACTGAGGTATAGAGTCTCTTAATCAATTGACTGCCACGGAAAACAGAATAGCACATCTGACCAATGGAGTTTCAATCTATAAGTAAGTTGTAAAAACGAGTTTTTACCTGGCAAATCTATTTAACTTCCTCTGGGATGGCGTTAAATGAGCACTTAATGCCTGGTTTTCCCACAGATTAGTTAGTTGTCTCACCGGATTATTGTCAAGGTACTCCACTAACAAGTAGGGATTGACCAAAACTGAGAAACCTTTTAAACAAAAACGACAGTCAGAAGTCTTTTACATTGATGAAACCCTATAAGGCCACTAAGGCACAGAAGCAATGTTAAGAATTATTGGGAGATGCTATAACTCCCTTACATTCTCCTAGAACTCTACTAGGGTTTGACCTTCAACTTTTGCATTTCTTCTCACTCCAAGGATTGGCCTATTGGGGAAAAATTGGGGTTAAATTTTTCTTTCACTTACTCTCAGGTACCTCTGTGCTTTTGTCAATTGAAGACATTAAAGACAGATTTGTTGTCTCACAAACGTCTTTTTGTAACTAACTACTGTATACTTCCAACGTGCCAGTTTGGGTCTATAACTCTGTATGTTGTCTTTTCTGAGCTTGAGAAGCTTGTTGGCACTCCCAATGTTTCTAAACCCCTCACTCAAATTTATGCTCTCATACAAACGTCGGGCAAAACCCTTTAGTAAGGCCTATGCCAAGTGGCGGTCAGACATTTACTATTTAACTCCTGGGGACTGGGCTGAGGAGGAGGACTCTTATTACCTGTCAGTTATCAGTGCTTGGGATTAGCTTGGTCTGAGGTTGATACCTTTTTATACTCGGAATGGTCCTGTTCTAGTATCCTTCCATTTTGGAGAGAGATCTTCTTATTTATGCAGGACAGCTTTGGCTCTATTTTGGAGCTTATTTACGATATAATAAGAGTTCTATGGCAAGATCTTTTTTCAGTTCTTATTGTTTTGTGATAGGAAAATAAATATGATGGCACCCCAGAAGTAGGACATTGGATTTGACTGATTTATAATTGGGTCCTGATGTACAAAATCATGTTCATTTACAGGAAATGCCCATATAAGTTTGGAAATGTCTGGTCATGATGCTTGGAATTTGGAAAATACCACAAGAATATACAAAATATAGACTTTCTTACTGGTAATTTCATATAATAAAGTGAAGGTATCATCTATGTTTTTTACTAATGAAACCAGATAGTATTATATATTCCATTTTTCTAATCTATTTTTATTTTCTGATTGTAGGTTTTTTTGTATTCCCTTGTCTGTGCATGACTGTGTAAGCTTTGCTGCAAGATATGCTTTACAGCAGCTTTTGGATATATGCTTTACAACATTGGTCATTCACATAATGGACAAGAGGTGACCTATTGACTTCTACAAAGACTGTTGTAGGTATGCTCTGTTACCTGTGCAGAGGTCACTGTACAGGGAAAAGGGATAGATATGCTGTGAGCCTGTGACCATTACCTATTGTGAATGCTGAATTCTTCTTTCTATATATAGATGTTACCTGTCTTTGCAATCCTGCCTGTGATGATAATGCGATGTCTGCTGAAAAGTTTTTTCTACAGAATAGGAAGAATTAGATTATAATTAGGCTTAGTGGTAAATGTGAAAGTGACATCTAAAGTTAAAATAAAAATCACTAAAAATTCCTAAAATATATGTTTAACATAAAAACCTGATTTATACAATAAGTCATTTTCTGATGACACATTGTCTTTAAAAGAAAAAAACTTTTCAAATACATATATTACCAATGTGGATAAGCAATTGTCCCCTACACATACTACTGTACTTGATCATGTCACCTTTAGCAGTAATAAGCATAAACAAAGCTTCAAATAAATGGAGATCAGTCATTCACATCTGTTTGTGCTTTCTTTTAAGCTGTGACTTTCAAGAGATGCCTCAGGTCTCCTAAAATCTCTATTTTAGTAAATACTTTTTTCCCCTATGAAATAACAATTGTAGATCATCTTTAATAGAGTTCTATGTTGTACTTTTCCTCTATTATCAGTCCTAGAAATTTTTGAATAAATTGACAACTGGTCATCATTACCATTCCACTTGTGACTGTGGTATGTCTTTATAAACTCCGAGGCCACCTTCTCACATGGCGGAATACCTGCAGCAATTCTGAAAAAATTCTGCTGCTCCGGATCCCTGTACATGAGCTGGTTGTATTGCCCGCTATACTTTGTAGTTGGCTGCACATTGTCATCAATGGTTAGAGGGAGCAAGGGAGGCACCAACTTTTAGCAGGATTTCAGAAACAATTAATGGGTTTATCTAGAATAATAAAAGGCCGAGAGTAGAAGCCTCAATCCTATTTTTGCATAATAAACAAGGAGGACTGGGAGTTCCTAACCTGCACTCATATTATCTAGCAACTATTTTGAATCAATTCACCTCGCGGCTGGTCGACCCGCCAAAATTGGAGGTCTTAAATTATCATGGAGAAACATCTTAATAGGAATAGACCACTAAACTCTCTTCTTAAAGCCTTGGTGCTTAATTTTTGTTATCCAAAGTTATCCCCATTCTTAAATATACAAAACTTGTTTCCCCCTATGCTCTCAACACTCCAAGCTTGGGACTTATGTGGTGTCAAATTTAAACAACTCCCTGGGAAAAAAACAGTTTGAATTGCCTATTGAGAACTTACCTACTTTATCCCAAACCTAAATATTAGTAAGTGGAACCAACAGGGTATTAAATTGGTTATGGATCTCATGGATAGAGGTAATGCAATCCCGTTTAGGTGGTTAAGAGTGGAATTCAGCTTGGATGCTAACTAATTCTATTCCTATTGTCAGATACAATCCTTTCTACATAGTTTCCATCTAGAGGAATGCACTGTTCCTAGGGAAATGATATCTCTTCTCTCCAAATGTCTCAGCTCACAAAAATCCCTTACTAGGACATTTTATAATGTTCTCTCTGTAGACAATGGAGAATCAAAAAGAATCCACTTAATAAATTGGGAAAAGGATTTGGGGGAGAAGTTCACTCTCCCACAATGGATGAAGGTCTTTCGAGTGGGCTTACAGGGTAACTCTGTCTGTTAGTCTTCTACAAACCCACTATAAAGTCTTAACTAGGTGGTGTTTCACGCCTTCAAAATTACCAAGAAACTTCCCAGCAGTGATTGGAGAATGTTGGAGAAACTGTGGACAAGAGGGCACACTGTACCATATTTTTTTGGGAGTGCCCACAATTACAAGCATTTTGGAGGAATGTGTTCTGGTATATTCAAAACATAACGGGTGTTGTCTTGGTTTGTAGTCCTCACTTAGCTCTGCTTCTTCTGGGGTGTGACTCCATTCGCTGACAATACCGAAAATTGATTGGCCTCCTCCTGTTAGCTGCGAAACTCGGCGTAACAAGGAGGTGGAAGTCACATTCCCCCCTGGCATCGAGGATCTTTTAGACATGATAGCTGAATACTATAAGTATGAAATGATTTTTGCCCAATCTAACAACAAGCTCGATAATTTCAACTATGTTTTGAATCCCTGGAGGCTCTATATGTTAACTTGATAGTATATTTGTAGTTAATGATAAAATCAGGGGGGTTTTTGCCTTATTTTTATGATTAATGATACTCAAGAATGCATAATAATTGAATTAGCTAATTTTATTTTAAAGTGATTGGAGATTTAGTATGAGTTCATCCGAATGTGATACCTCTCAAAGCGAATGTCTCAATGTCTCCATTCTCTTTTTCTTTCATATTTGTATATCTAAATTTATGCATACAAATGTGATGTTATAAATCTAATCATTTGAAAACTCCAATAAAAATTATTTTTGAAAAAAAAAGTTTTTATTTGGTACCTAAGCATTTAGAATCATGGAAGAGAAGGACAACACTTTAGAGTACTTAAAAGAAAACTCGGAGTAATTATGTCATGACCACATATAGATATTTTACTACTTGAGCTGGCACATACCAATTAACAGTATTACAGGGGGACCAGTTATAATCATTTGCTCGGCCTCAGGGGAAAATTTCACTGTATTCTGTAGCAATAACTGTGAGAAAGTGACACACAGCCAACAAATGGGGACACAGTTTCTTTAATAGTTTACTTCCATGACTGCTTTTAATGTGCTTGTAACAATAAGTTGGCTTTGATATGTTTCCCCGGTGAATATTTTTATAGAGCAGATGGGGTCTTTATATGAAGCTGAGCCATGGGCATGCCACTCTGACTGCTCAGCCTTAGAAGTGAAATGATTGCTTTCCAAATTTAATGTGAGTTATATCTGATATCAAAAAACCTTTCTGTATTTGAAAACATCGCACTCATATTAACATAGTTTTAATTATATTGCCACAGGGTTGTTTTTTAGTTAAAAAAAACTGTTTATTATTCCGTCGAGCCGGAGAGAATGAATATGTAATGACTAATGCACAGTACAAGGATTATTCATTTTTATGTGACACAATGTATACAAAGGCAAGTCTGCAGTAGGGAAAAGGAAACGAATGCGACCAAGCTGCTCAACCACGACTAATTTGACAGTTAAGCATAGCAATATCCTTTTGGCAAAAAAGTAAGACTGATTTTACATGACAGAAGACAGATTTCATGAACATTTGAAACTCGTTAAATTGACTTCTTATTAATCTTGATATTGCACGTGTTCGGATATATACTGAGTACAAATGAATTTTTTCTAGCATTAAAATGCAAGGAAAAGTTTCAACTCAAGCTTTTTCACCAAATTTTTGGAACTTCTACAAAATGTTTTATGGATCATTGCTACCATTGCTTGTCTTTATTGACCAAGTGATAAAATCAACCCCATATTCAACACCACAGGAATGGTGGCCTTGGGCAAAAAAGGGGGATGTCTTCTCCAATACATTTCTCAGATCATTACTAGGTAGCCATCTTCTTTCGGGGTGGAAAAAAAGGTTGTGTGCATTGAGTTTGAGGGGCTTCCAAAACAGTGACTGTGCCACCCGTTAGCATTGGCCAATGATACAATGTGTGGGTCAGGAAAAAAAATCCATGATATGTTGGCACAACCTTTTAGACATGTATGCACTTGTTTGCATTTTTAAAGGAATAAAACTTTATTTTATTTAAAAAAAAACTGCATTTTTTCCTGACCCACACACTGTTCACCTGGTAGAATTTGTCACTTGAAAAAATTATGACATTGTTTTTAAAACAAGCAGCACATCTGCTGCTTTCTTTGGCATAATTTTTGATTTAAGAGAACCTGTGTGTGTCTTCTTTTATTTTCAGCGACTTAACACTTTATGGAAGGCTGTAGTACCCTGTTGGGCCACCTCTACCCTGGATGAATGATGTGATACAGGTGGACATAGAGGCATACAGTTTCCTTATGGTAACCTGTGATATTTCAGTTCACATTTCCTGTAACTGAGCCTCTAGAATGTGCATACTCATAGGCTGCCAAAGCTGGCAAGCCAGATGGTCCAATACATGTTCTATTGACAAGAAATGATGTGTTGGAGCCGCAAAGCAGGGTATGCAAATACGTCAATGCATAAAGTTAAACAAATTCCATCTTTATTGCAGCCACACAAGGGCTTGATGCCACGTTTTGGCTGCTGCCACAGCCTTTGTCAAGTCCTTTGTTCCATTGGCACTATATGTAGCGATTGGTCAGGCCACAGAAGTGCGACAATGTTGTGGAGACATTCCTGTGACATGCTTGTTGTGTGCGCTTGAGCATTATCCTGATGGATAATGCTTCTTGGAAGCCCTGCCATGATAGGCAACACATGTGACTGCAGGATGTCCTGAACATATCGCTGAGTTGTCATTGCCCCTCGTACTACTACAAGGGATAACCAATTGGCCTATGTAATGCACCACAGACCATCACACCAGCAGTGACAGTGTGCTGCTCCACATCAAAGGCAGGATTGAGGCACTCAACCCTAGGTCTCCAGACACAAATATGGCCATTGTTAGTAGCCAACCTAAACTTGGATGCATGGCTGAAGACCACCCGGTTCCACTCTGTAACAGTACAGTTTCGTTGTTCATGACACACTGCAAATGGAGACAATGGTGGGTGTCAAAGGCAGTACACGTAATGGGTGCCTTGAGACCAAATGTCCTTCACACAAGCACCTTGAAAACGTTATGATACACCCAGGGGCTGTAATAATTGCATTACCTGTTTCTGTATGGCAGAAAACAAAACAGTTGGAGCTGCTTGTGCTTGTAGGATGATCCTTACTACTGGTGGTACCTGGTCACCTTGTGTGCATGCCCTCACACGTCCACTGGTCCCAACACCTCTTAACAGTCCGGTCAGAATGGCCCAGGTGGCAGGCAACTCATTGATATGACCATCCAACTTCTCACATTCGAATAATGCGCTCACTCTCAAACTCTGTTCACTGGGTGAAATCTTTTCAATTGCATCATAGAGGCATACCTAGAAGTCAACAAGCTCTACACAAGCAGAAAAATAGGTCCACTACAGACAAGTATTCTTTGAAAGCCTTTTAATAGGCCATGGGTAGAACCATTTTCATTGCATCAGGTGGCAAGACCGTTCAACTTATCACACCACAACTCTAAGCACTTGTAGATGTAGCTACATGACAAGGTTGGCAGCAAAACAACAACTCCTTCTAGAGGCTTCGTTTTTTTTGTTCTGCAAAGAATCACTGCGGGCACAGTGATGTTCTGGTCTTGAGTGACTTGTGAACCATTAATACATGATTACAGAGAACAGCTTGGCTCTTTTAAGACCATAGCTCATGTCTCAATATTGGATTATTCTCAGTTGTATTTTCCTTTGTGCAGCTTTTGTCACTTAATTTTGTGACAAATTTATCAAATGCTGCATACCATGTGCTTCATGTGCTGAATTTTATTTTGAAGAAAGCAAGGAGACTATTTTGCATTGTCACATACATTTTTCTCCAGGATGCTGGTAATGTGCAGATGCATCTGTTTTCACAATAATGAGGCTCATAACCACATCTACTGGAATAACATGAATGATAACGTGTGATACATGGTGGATATTGGAGCAATTGTTTTGGCATAGATCTAGAGATGAGCGAACATGCTCGTCTGAGCTTGATGCTCGTTCGAGTATTAGCATACTCGATGGTGCTCGTTACTCGAGCGAGTACCACACCGTGTTTGACCCCTCCTCGTTTTGACCCCTCCCCGCATTACCACTTCCTGCTGTGACGTGCCAGCATGCGCAGAGAGAGAGAGAGAGAGAGCTCGGTACCCGGCGGGTCCATTGCAAAAATGCTTGGGTCTTACATTGACTTCAATGGGGTTCATTACTCGAATAGAGCTCTCGAATATTACGAAAAGCTCGACTCGAATAACGAGCACCTGAGCATGTTGGTGCTCGCTCATCTCTACATAGATCCTATTAATGCAAGCGTATATCGTTATTTCAGTTGAAAATGTGCTATTGCTAGAGCTTGATATATGTGGGACTTCAATTGTACAATTCCACATGTATACTGGCTAGGCAACTCAAATTGGGGGTTCTAACTCCACATACAAAACTGAATCCCTCACAGCAGTTACTGTATACAAAGTTTTAGTCTTCATTCACATCAACTGGAGTTGAAAAATAGTGTATAACTCTAGTACAAGTAAATTGGGAACAAGTATCAAAATGCAACCTCAATGCGTCTTAGAGTGCTTTCTTATGGATGTGACTTATGTATGATTGAAATCACTGTGAAGCCCACACTGATACAGGT
Organism: Eleutherodactylus coqui; assembly: GCF_035609145.1. Taxonomy (NCBI): domain Eukaryota; kingdom Metazoa; phylum Chordata; class Amphibia; order Anura; family Eleutherodactylidae; genus Eleutherodactylus; species Eleutherodactylus coqui. The sequence goes on along the minus strand of NC_089840.1, from coordinate 84,666,335 downwards.
ATGGTTTTTAAATTGTTAAAAAAACCTTGAGAGTAGAGATGAGCAAACCGAACCTGTAGAACCTGAATTCCGGTTAAATTTTGATAAGAGTTCAGTCAGAACCTAAATTTCAGGTGGTTCATTTCTGCCAAGCTGGAGGTTCATGAAGGCGGGGGTGGGAGGCTCAGTGGTTAGCCCTGTTGCCTTGCAGCACTGGGATCCTAAGTTCAAATCTGACCAAGGAAAATATCTGCATGGAATTGAAAAACTTCATGCAGATGTTGTCTTTAGTCAGATTTGAGCCTAGGACTACATTATTGCAAGGCAACAGTATTAACCACTGATCTGCAGCCATACCACTGCTGCTGCCACAGCTACCACTGCTTCACGACTCTTAGACAGTGTTTATGCTATGTCCACAGGGCGCACCAAAGCGCCACGCCTCAGCACGGACGCAAGATACTATTGCATTCAAACAGGATGTGCTGGCTGGAACACCAAAGGGACAGTGAACTGCATACTCGACTTATGGGCAGATATAACCTAAGGACTGACAAGCAACCAAAACACTCACCTTGCATACCTGCATGCATAACCAGATGGAATAGCTATGACTTGTACAAGGTATTGATTGATGAATTAGCCACGTCACTTAAGCCCATGAGCCCACTTTAACGGTCCTCATTGTCTCATGGGTCCCTACTCTAACGAGACATGATACCTGCCTGCAAGCAGGGAGATCGTCCCAATAAGGTCGGCCCCACATTGGAACCTGAGGACCTAACTTGCTCGGAGATGGTAAATGATCCACAGCAGGACAGGACACAGTTCACACCAACACACTAGGGATAGCATGCAACACAAAACAGGACAGTTCATACCCAATGTCTGGCCTCCTGCGCAGACCCACAAAACACATCACTGTTCACACACATATTGTCAGGATGTGCTGCTGGGATCTGTTGTACTATGTACTCCTAGCAGCACAGCTACAGGTGGTTGAGGACTAATTTAGCTGACTGGGTGTGGTACTTCCTGCTAGCCAATCTCCTGGATCTGTGCTCACATATAAACCCAGCTTCTGGTCAGTCTGGCTGCGTCCCCAGGGTGAGCAGTCATGTTACTTCTGTGGTCTGCAACTTGTATCAGTCATGTTTAGCTTGTTCCCACTCTGATCTGTGTTTGCAAGTAGGTCTGTGTCTCTGCTTCCAGTGTGTCGGTTGGTGGATCCCTGACACAGTCCCCTTTGTCAGCTCTGTGGCTGAATGTCTATCCCCCCTGGTATGAGGACACATAGACTTGCTGTGAGTTCCACCTGTGTTCATGAGAGTCCGTGCCAGTAGAGTCCGTGCCGGTAGAGTCCGTGCCCTGGTTGTCTGTGTCATCTGTGACCTGCTGGTTCATGTCCATTTGTACGTTTATTTCCTGTCAGTTTTCTGTCAGCTTGCTGTGTGCCCTGTGCTCTGTCCTGTTCCTTGTGCAAGCTTGCTGTGTGATCTGTGTCTTGCTGGTTCATGTCCGTTTGTACGTTTATTTCCTGTCAGCTTGGTGTTTGCTTGTTGTATGACCTGCTATCTGTGTCTTGTTGCAGCGTTCTGTGTGAACCCTGTCCAGTTCTGCTGGACTCCTGGTTAGTGTAGGGACTAGCAGTATAACCAGAAGCCATGAAGTGGCCTGCTAGCTTCCATGTTTTGTACAAAATTTCAACTAATACCTGGTATTTATATTCTGCTTATCATCTGTTACTAGTGTTTGCATCTTGGCTGCTGTATGCTGTGTATTCTGGCTCTGTGTGTCCTGTGGTTCAGTCCCTGTCATGTGGCATGTGAATGCGTCCTGTTCTGGTGCGTGGCTCCCAGGATGAGCTAGGGCCCAGATCCAAAGACCGCTGGGCTGCCCTTATTGGGGCAATGTCCCCGCTTAGGTAGGGCCACTGTCATCCCCCTTGTAGTTCAGGGTAAGTTTGTCTGAAATCCTTGTGAATACCGTGTGCAACCCTGTGCGTGCACCCATTCCCCCCCCCCCCAGTCCTCTTTTGGTCACGATCGTGTGGGCCCCGTGCATAGTTTGCCCACACGATCGTAACACATATACACTGAACATGACAGTTCAATGCGAGTTTTAGGGTTTTTTTCTGGAACTTCTGGTTCAATTAAAACTAATTCAGACCAAATCAAACTTTTTGACGAAATTCGACGAACTGGCCAAACCAAACTCCTGAAAAGTTTGCTTATCTCAACTCAAGAGCTAGTAAGAACAACAAGATTTATCAACAGCAGTTGTTTTTCTACTTGCTGGGTTCCATGAAGTAACAGAATTTTTTATGAGCTACACAGAGTGAAAACAACAATCTCTTGAGTTGGAGTAACACATTTAGGGCATGTGTTGCCTTCGTATAATAAGTTATGATTTAGGCAACAATTTTCATCTGAAACAAAGGCACGTAAACAAGTTCAAAGGTAAAACATTTTAGATATAACTTTTAAATGGAAAAAACAGTTTTAATACAATTTCAAAGACTTGCTTTAAGTACAGAATTTATTGTAGGTTTAATTGCTATTACTAATGTATGCCCTCTAGTAGAAGTTTAATTAACTACCATAAAGAATAATGATTGATTGAAAGGCCTACTGTGTTAAACATTTCTTTAGCAAAAGGTTATAGATGTCATTTAATAGTCTGCAGAAACATATAATTAGAGAAATCTGACAAGTGTTAGAAATTATGTACAGCAATTCGACATAATAAATCTTTATGACCTCATAGCTATTGTAGGTCAGTATTGTGGATTATGGACTATGTACAGTAGTTCATGTTCCAAAAGTGCAATAAAGAAAATTATTTGTAAGGATATTACTACACCAGGCTTGCAGAATTGCACCGGCTTTTAAATAAAATTCAAATATGGAACCAGTTAATCTATATCTACAAATACAATATGAAAGAATGTGTCATGGAGCACCACCACTGCCACTCCACTTACCTGCTGCTGGGGCTGCAGTCAGGCATAGCTGTCACACACGCACTGTACACTGCGCTCACTCCTCTGTTGCCTCCCTGGTATCTGACTATAGGGCTTGTGTGCATTCCCATCCTCTTGCTAAATATGTCCCCCTCCAATCATCATCCACCGCTGGCTTTGCTTGGATACCTTTTTTGAAGTTGTGCTGCCAACTCAGACTACTGCTACAATCAGGGACAAGATACTCTTCACACCATCAGGTACCATGCCTCGGCCATGTGCAACATCAGCAGATTATCTTTGCGAGCAATGACTTGGGGACCCAGCAAAGACTAAATCCCACTTGGAGTGAAAACTAGGGTTCTCCAAATGCTGCCTTCCAAGATAGCCCAAGTAAAATTAGTGAGTCACAGGCAGATACACTTCCACCTGTCTGACAACATGCCACATGCTGAATACATTTGATAACATTCAGATATAAATTTGCACTGCTTTTTTTATTATTATTTATAGAGATACATTTTGATTGGACTATGCCTATCTACATTTTCATGGTTCTTTCAGGTGGGTCACTACACTAATCTTTAGCAAACAAAATCTTTTCTTCAGTTGTCTGATATTGGAAAGAATCTTACTTACTGTAGGTTGATAAAAAGACACGTCCATCAACTTCAACATTTTTTTAAACCTTCTATTTAACCCAGTGGAGGGAAAATCCACAAACTTCCACTAGAATAATTTTGCCAATTTTGGGGTAATTTTTTTTATTGAAAAGCAAATTGAAAAATCATAACCAAAAATATATTACTGCAAGTAAATGGTAGTATGAATTTCAACAGATTGTCCAGGTCTTTTTCAGGTTCAGAGCCTCCTATTGCGACCAGTTCATCCAGGTAGCATAGTCAAAGCTAGAGGTCGGTATACAGGAGAAGGCGTATCTTGTATAAGGAGCAGGCAGGTAGAGTAGCTTGATTACAGGCGATAGGCACAATAATCTCACAATGAAGGGAGTGCCAGGCCAGGTTTAAATAAGTTGTCTAATCAAAAGAAAAGGGTGCAGCCAAACAGGGAAACAGGAACTGGATTACAGCGGCAAGGAACATGAACCAGGTTTATGTAGGGGAGCTATCCAAAGCGCTGGATAGCGAAATTGGAAGAGCTCCCGTCTGGAGTACAGCAGCTCCTAGGTTCAGGCTCAGACACAAGGACTAGCCTAATATAAAAATACAACAAAGAAAAATATTTGGTACTATGTTAGCCAGTAGAGCAAACTGTGATTGTTCTCAGTAAGGCCTCTTGCACATGAGCATGCTTTTAGCACAGATTAGGTGCAAGAAAAGAGTGCTTCTAAAAGAACCAAAGGTTTCCTATAGAAGTGTTCACATGAAGGAATTTTAGACACGCATGGCTACAATGCCTGCATCTAAGGTCCATGCTGCATGATAAGATAGGACATGATCTATCTTTGGTGCATGATGCGCAGGAGTTACCATTGACTCCTATGGGAGCACATAAAAATAAAATTACAAGTAATTAACAGGATTTCTGCCGACTGATGGAATTCCCAGCTGCTTACAGTGGGAAATTTAAAACGTGCTGCCCAGAAGCACATTTTAAATGTACCGCTGTAAACTCCTGTTAGTCACTGCAGGAACGAGGGGAAGCTCCAAGGGTTCCCTTAATCCCCATGGGGACTAACAGAAATTTACAGCGGGACATTTAAAATGTGCTTCTGGGTAGAACATTTTAAATGTCCAGCAGATGGGAATTCCTCCAAGCCCACTGCTTGGCAATTCTCTAGCAGCGGGGAGCAGCAGGGGACTCCCTCCACCTCCCTCTCCAAGGGATTTCTCTATAGGAGGAAGAGAGAGGGGGGTGGGGTTACAGGGCTTTACTGAGAGCGTGGGAGGATAGGGCAGGGCAAGAGGGGTCTGCCCGCTCGCCCCATTCTTCTCTTTTTGCTATGCGGAATCCCTGTGAGAAGCCCTACAGGCCCATCCCTTATCTAGCCCTGCCCACTGTATTTGCACTATGCAGATATCCCTCAGGGATTCCCAGAGCATGGGGAGAGACAGTGGGGTTATGGGGGATTAACCCACCGCAGGGAGAAATCAAGCAAGGCTATGGGTTAATCCCCCATGCCCCCGCTCCCTCTCTCCCTGCTATGGGGAAACCTCTCTGGGCTCCTTCACACTGGCAAAAGTGGTATGGGGCTGTGATTCACATGGAAACAGCCTTGCATCCCTGTGGGGGTTCTCTTCATCCCCACCGCAGCTGCAGTAGGGGATCGCAATTTCCTCCCACTGTTTTCATGAAAACATGTGGAGATCCCTGGAATGCGACAGCTTTGCATCCCTGTAGGGCTGAAAGAGTCCCCTGTCGCAGCTATCACAGCTGCGGCAGTGGATCACTATCTGCTCCTGAAGAGGCTATGCTTTTTTAAAGCAACGCACTGTTTCAGTGAATGGACGATTTACATGCCCATGAAGCTTGAGTCTTCTGTACGTAAAAAATTGCTCATTTGCGTGATTTTTATTGCAGCATAGGTGTGATTTTCATGCCAAATTTCACGCTTGTACAACACCGGGAAGTTACATTACATAGGAGTGCACTTACTTCTGCAATTACCATTGAATAATCGAGTTGTGACCCCTTTACTTTTCCTATTTAGGACCTAAAGAATGCTCGTGGCAAATTTCATGCTTCTACGACAACGGGAAGTTACATTACAGAGGGGTGCACTTACTTTTGCAATTAGCATTGAATAATCGAGCTGTGGCTCTTTACTTTTCCTATTTAAGACCTAAAGAATGGTAGTGCAAAAATTTCATGTTTGTACGACACTGGGAAGTTAGAGAATAAGATTAGGTACATTACACAGAGGTGCCAATACTTTTTCACTTAGTAGTGAATAATCAAGTTGTGACCCCTTTTCTTTTTTTTAAGTTTAGGACCCAAAGAATTGTTGTGCCAAATTTCATGTTTGTGCGACACCAGGAAGTTAGAGAATTATTGGCGAGTCAGTCAGTGAAGGCTTTTACCTTTATAAATATAGACTAGCTGATTTACCCGACTTTGCCTGAGTTAATTTGATACAGGTATTTACATGTTATTTGCACAGAAAATTTTATGAAGCCATGCTTACTTTAGAGGAATCGAGGAATAAAATATGTATACACATAGAAGAGCGTTAAATTCTTATCAGGCTGCATATACCAATGTCCTTCTGCAGAAGGTGCCACCCCTCCAACTCTCCTCACTTAGGATCTAAAAAATAGTTATGCCAAGTTTCACGCTTGTACGACAATGGGAAGTTACATTACATAGGGGTGCACTTACTTTTGCAATTAGCATTGCATAATCAAGTTGTGACCCCTTTACTTTTTCTATTTAGGACCTAAAGAATGCTTGTGCCAAATTTCACACATGTACAACAGCGGGAAGTTACGTTATATAGGGGGAACGTAGTTTTTCAACTAGCATTGAATAATCGAATTGTGGCCCCATTACTTTTCCTATTTAGGACCTAAACAATACTACTGCCCAATTTCACGCTTGTACAACACCTGGAAGTTAGAGAACAAGTGGTGAGTCAGTCAGTGAGTCAGTCAGTCCGTGAAGGCTTTCGCCTTTATATATGTAGAGCTTTGCTGATTTTACTTTGGCAGCAAATTTGAAAACTTTTACCTGTTTATGAAGAATTAGGGAGACTTACTAATTTAACATTAATTTTAATAAAAGGTGTTGATGATTAAATATTAATGGACGTAATAACTAATTGATATAATAAATGATTACATGGATGCATTTATATGTAGCAGAATTGCTACGGATTTGCATCAGTAAAATATCCATGTTAAATTCTGCATGGCACCATTGCCATGAATTTTGATGTAGTATTTGAGATGGATTCACAGCAGACTTCACACCTTATTTAAAAGGGTTAAATCAACTGCAGATCTGTGTCAAAAGCTGCATCAAAATCCGAACGGATGGTGTAATGTGGAATTTCTTACCGATTTTTTTGCAGAGCTGCACAAAACTTGTGAATGTAACCTTATAAAATTAATATGTATACGTTGACACCCACTGTTTCGTCTCTTGATTGGTAGACATGCTGCATGATTCAAACACCCCCGCCTGTGTACTTGTTCACATCTGCTCACGGGTGAGGATTAACAATACATTCTTGTAATCATCCACATCTCGTATGTCTTGTAACGAAACATTAAGCATTTAAAAATTGATATGTAGTATGCACCCTCCTCAACCATGGAACGTATCGGAGACTGGCGTGACCAAACTACACGCCAACACACCAATTACATTGAGTGTTATTCGGCTATAAAAGTTGAGTTATGTACCATGTGAATATGCTTGAGAAAGGGGTTATGTTTTATACCCTGAAACACGCCGCAATCCCTTCATCATTTTGTGTATGTATTTTTTGTATGTTATTAAATCATCATTGGAAGTTTCCTGTGCTATGGATTCATTGATAGATAGATGGATTCATTGATAGATAGATAGATAGATAGATATGAGATAGATAGATAGATAGATAGATAGATAGATAGATAGATAGATAGATATGAGATAGATAGATAGATATGAGATAGATAGATAGATAGATGTGAGATAGATAGATAGATATGAGATAGATAGATATGAGATAGATAGATAGATAGATAGATATGAGATAGATAGATATGAGATAGATAGATAGATATGAGATAGATAGATAGATAGATAGATAGATAGATAGATAGATAGATAGATAGATAGATAGATAGATAGATAGATAGATAGATAGATAGATAAATAGATAATGTGAGTGTGTGTGTGAGTTAATAGAAGAGGTTAATTTGGGGTAAATGTTGGTGTTTCATGGTACTTTCTGCTTTTGTCTCTTCCAATTTCACACTGACTGTGGAGAGAGACGCTGTTATAGCGCTCAAATGCAGGGAAAGTTTGTTACTACAGCTCTGAGTGGCTGTCAGTCTGATGATATCAGAGCCTGAACCAATCAGGTCTCCATGATAGCACCCAATCCACAGGCTATTAGTAACAGCTTGTTTCAGGTGTTTAATCTACTCTGGGGCATGATTCCTAAAATTTCACTTTTATGTAATTTTTAGATAAAATTATAGGTTCTAAAACACAACAAACATAGAACAAATTACTCCTAAGAGTAAATAAATTTACCACCACCCCTATTTCGATTCTGTGGTCCTTGATCACCAATGATGAACAGGCCACAAAATCAGTCCAAAGCACCTAACATTGTTTGATGGTTAACCCCTTGAGTGGCGGGTTTCCTACCACCCTGTCGTGCCCACCAGGGCAGGTTTTTTAAAATGGTCTAATCATTGAATTTCAACTAGTTTTGCAGTTGCGTCTCAAGAGCCATAACTTTTTCATTTTTCCATTGACACGGCCATATGAGGGCTTGTTTTTTGCGGGACAAGTTGTGATTTTTTAAACAGGGGGGAGAAAAAAAGAATGGGGAAAAAAGAAAAAAGGGGCCATGTCATTAAGGGGTTAAATAATGTATTAACTTCCTTCTCTGGGTCATTACGACGCACATGGATACCACATGTGTGATTGTATTTTTGATTTTTTACAAAGTAAAGGGAGACAAGTGTTTTTTTTATTTTTTTAATAATTTTTTTTACTTTTTTTTTTAAATTTTTTAAAAATTTTTTATTTTTTTTTTGTCCCTTTAGGGGACTTCCACAGGGACCCATCAGGACCCCTGATCACATTCCAGGGGTCCGATGGTGACAGCTCTTTACATGCTGCAGTGACAGCCCTTTACATGCTGCAGTCACATAGACTGCAGCATGTAAAGGGTTAACACAGCAGAGATCGGAGGTTTTCTCTGATCTCTGCTGTAAGAGCTAGTACCTAGCTGTCCTCTGACAGCTAACAACCAGCTCTCCCTGCCACAGAGACCATCGGCTTGCTTCTGACAAGCCGATGGTCTCTATGGCAACCTGTAAACAAAGCAGGACATTGCAGACATGTCGGCAATATCTTCTGCTGGTTTTTCAAAGCCCTTGCTTTGTTCTCTGTGGGACTGTGCAGGCAGAGCACAATGTCACAGCTTGTGGCATTGTGCTCTGCAGCTCCCATAGTGATACATAGCCCGGAAATCTTCCGGGGTATATCACTATGGGCAGTGGAGCTCGTCACGGAACTTTTCCGGGCGTGCCACTCAAGGGGTTAAACCAGAATGAGTCCCTATCCTTATGATTGTGCAACAGGACTAGGGTTATTCATCCCTTGCTTCAACCCACGCATAAGGGCCTTCAACAAGTATAGCTCTGTAACTCATGGGTAGGCTTATCTCTGATGGTGGTATATAAATTACTTGGATAGATCACCCACTTGGTTAGATAGCTATTCCATATCCCATTTGTATGCTTTTATACAAAGGGTGTAGTTTATGTAAAGGTGGTTTTAGCACTGTTTCTAGTACATGAGAATTTCCCAATAGGAATAAAAGTATGTGAATCTAGACTTGATCACACATTCAGGGCTCCAGATCCTGACATAGTTTTGTGTATATCAATCTGGATACTCCTTATCCAGTATAAACGTTCCCAATGAATAGGTAAAAGACTTTCGGTTTGACCAAATCCAGACTCAATATTTCTTCTTTACTCCTTCTAGATTATTCCTAAAGTACAGTACGAGAGTTCTAATTCTAGACTGAGGCACCCTTATGTGTGACCAAATCTAGAATCACATACTTTTATCCCTATTGTGAAATTTTAATGTACTAGAAACAGTGCTAACACCACCTATACATAAACTACACCCTTTGTATGAAAGTATACAAATGGGGTATAGAATAGCTATCATACTAAAATTCTATCTGCTTTTGGAGCAAATGTGTCAGGATTTGTGGATGTGGATCCACCAAGCCACAGACAGGTTTGACTTTGGTCCAAATACTAAGGTGACACCTGAGGTACCCCTGTCTTTACCCTTTAACCCCACCAATTGGGATATGAGCTTTGCTGTAGGGTTCCTAGGCCATTACTCAGGAAGTGGTCCCAGTATTATGGCATCTGATGCTACCTTAGGTCTAGAGTGTGGACAGAAGCATAGTGAAACAGTCCAGGCGGCACATTTTTAGCATGAAACTCAAGAACTGCATTTGGGTCATAGAAAGCAGGTTCAGTACAGTAAGGACTTTTACCCACTAGTGTTTTTTTAATGCTGCAATATCACTGTGTTATTTTCCTGCAAATGTCAATGGAACTTTCTAATGTTAACATCACATCGCACAAAAATTGCAGAAGCGAAAACTTGCGATTTTTGTGCAATGCGATTTTAACATTAGAAAGTCCCATTGACATTTGCAGTAAAGAAAAAGCTGCAATATCGCAGCATTTAAAAAAAAAAAACACTAGTGGGTAAAAGCCCTAATTCAGGTCAAAGGTTGGGGTATCACAGACAGAAGTGTAGTCAATATCACAAATTGGGGTCAGAAGAGCAGACAGGAACATGGTCAACGATGGCCAACGTCAGGAAACCCGGGATTCAGAACAACCTAAAAGCACCTTGAGCAGACCAGTAAGACCTCAATACTGAGGGTCCCTCCACAGAGGAAAGATGCCTGATATACCCAGGGCTCAAATATTATTGGAGGGGGAACACTAGTTTGTAGTGAAATGGGCCTTTTAAGAGCATGGCTTGGTGCATGTGCATGCCACCTTGGCCACTGTGACAGAGTATGTAGACATTGGAGCTGGACATCAATCATGAAGGGTAACTCCTGCACTCTGCAGCCACCAGGTGGGGTAAGTGAGCAGTCACACACTCTAACAAAATGCTTGGCAATAAGTGCTGTTGCCTATTGGTATCCAGTTTACGCAATGTTTCTGTTATCCTGGATGCATTATACATTACTTTACAATTATTAACGAGAACCTGTCTATGCTGACAGCTTGTATAACAGCTTTTACAGCTTCTCTTTGTCTTGTCACTTTATACTATTTTTATCCATAAAGATGTACAAATTTATACTTTTCCGAGCATCTTTAGCTTCCACTCTAGGCTGTTGTGAGGCACAGAACAAGTGTTTTCACAACATTAAGATGCACTACAAAAGCAGCATAACAACCTCCTAATTTGCACTAACCTCCTCATAAAAACTTAACATGTAAATACAATGCATAGAATCATAGAATAGTAGAGTTGAAAGGAACCTCCAGGGTCATCTGGTCCAACCCCTTGCTCAGTGCAGGATCACTACATCGTCCCAGACAGATATTTGTCCAGCCTTTGTTTGAACACTTCCATTGAAGGAGAACTCACCACCTCCCGTGGCAACTTGTTCCACTCACCCACACTGTCTAATATCTAATTTGTGTCTCCTCCCTTTTAGTTTCATCCCATTGCTTCTAGTCTTTCCTTGTACACAGGGAAATAGGGCTGATCGCTTTGCACTGTGACAGCCCTTCAGATATTTGTAGACAGCTATTAAGTCTTCTCTCAGCCTTCTTTTCTGCAAGCTAAACATTCCCAGATCTTTTAACTTTTCCTCTTCGGGCATGATTTGCAGATCGCTCACCATCTTGGTAACTCTTCTCTGAACTTGCTCCAGTTTGTCTATGTCTTTTTTAACGTGGGGTGCCCAGAACTGGACACAGTATTCCAGATGAGGTCTGACTAAGGAAGAGTTGAAGGTGATAATGACTTCACGTGATCTAGACTCTATGCTTCTCTTAATACATCCCAGAATTGTGTTTGCCTTTACAAAGTGTTTCGAGAATGTTTGCTAGCAGTAAAGATTATTCCTTGGAACACAGCATTTTTTCTTGCATTGTCTATTTAGATATTGTACATACATACGCAAGAACATGCAGAAAGTTGTTTTTGAAGTGGTTTACTGCTCAAGTAAAAAGTTGAAAGCTCTTCCAAAGAAATTCCAAGGCATGTCTGCAATGCCACGAAGAGATAGAATCCATTCTGCACATACGGCGGCAATGAAGCTTATTGTTGTACATATCAGCTGTTACATAGACATTGCATGTAATCCAATCAATTTCTTCCTAAATATGTTGCAATGACCCTCAGGGGCACAAATAAACATTCATTCTAAAATCATTTATTCATACAACCTTTCCAAAACCATATTTGTAACTAGGCACCTGTGGTCGGATGCCCAGGGTGGCAACATTTAGAAGTCAGAATTTTGCTCATTTGTTTCGTAATAACAACCACTGGACAATCACAAATCTGGAAGAAGCAGCAGGGAGTGAGAGAGATTTGGAGGGTATTGCTGAGCTGATCAAAGGAACAGTATTTTCTTTGGTATAGTTGTTTTTCTATGTGTAGTGTAAAACATAGAATATTTTATAAAATATAATTTATTTTTACATTTTTTTGCCTTCTAAGTGGGACATAAACTTGTGATCTCTTCACCACCCCCAGCAATACCATACACTGCAATACTTCTGTACTGCGGTGCACTAGTCTGTCCCTTTTATTTTACTACTCTCTAACCCTAATCCTTCGCAAGGCTACTGGTTGCCATGACAATCAAACAACACCCCCAGTCGTGTCTTGGGGGGAGACAATGGGGAGAAATCTCTGTCAAACTATTTCAATGCTATGATCAACATTGCCTGCAGCCTCTAATGGCTGAAATGAGAGATGAGAATTATCTCAAATCCTGGCCATTGCAGCTGAGTGTCTACTGTGTTTTACAGTCAGCACCAACCAGATATGTTACAAAGGGGTTAAAGATGGCCGAAATTGAAATGCAATATATTGTAAAACCTTTAATTAGACAATGATTAATGTTTATTTACACAAGCAGGAACTCCTCAGTAAAGCCCATGTTCACCTTTGAACAACATTTTATTTTTTAAATTACATAATAAATCTACATAAAAATTGATGAGCTTTGTAAATATATTGCTTTAATTATTTTGTACTGATTAATACATATCGAACAGAAGAAAAGCAAACTGGAGTGAAGGACTAAAAAATATATATATATTTATTACATAAAGAAAAGCCATACAAAGACAAAACATAGCAATACACACATTAAATCTAAAAAATCCCCACATAATGATATGATTCCCTGAGAGCATAATACAAATCCAAATAGATGTATATCACTAGATATGTCCATCCATCAATGCATCTCCAGTATAACCCCCATCCAGAAAGAAAAAGCAAAGTGGGCACTTTAGATGGCTTATCTTCTGTTCGATATATACATAGGAGGGACTTTTTTTAATATATTATATATGGGTTGTATAAAATAGATATTATCTACCCCCGATATGTTATTCCCCGCGGCTTTTGTTCAACTACTGATTAATACATATTAGAAAGCTTTCGACTGAGGTCTTGGCTTGTTCAGACATCAGCTGTCTCTTTTGAACCTTCCCCTCCCAATACACACTCAAGCCACATCCAGCTGTGTTCTAAATGGTGAAAGTAGAGTAGTAAACTGCTGTCAGGCACTTACTGGTGGCAGCTTATCGTCCCAAGAACAAAACCATTGGGCAGATTGAGATCCAACTGGGTGATCCTTATCTCCCTCAATATTGGCTTTCGGGAAGAGTTGGGCACCTCCCATGCAGATTAGCTGGACCACTGTTACCACTAAAATTGGCACGTTTGACTGATGTACACCCAATGCATTTGGCCAGCTTAAAGCTGCTTTTAGATAGAACGATTATTGTTCAAAACATTGTTCAAATGAGCAAAGGTAAACGATAATCATTCAGTCTAAATGCAGTCAATGAGCGAACGATGAACGATAATCGGTCACTTTTTGTTCGTCATTCATTGATTGCATTGACTGCTGTGATGTCACTCTCTCATTCACTCGTTCAAATGATAATCATCTTATCTAAAATGACCTTTGGTTGCTGTATATCCTGTATTGTAGCCTAAAGCCATAGTGACAAGCTGTTGGATTTAGCCACTTTATAGAGAACAAATCCGAAAAAGGCAATAACTGCTTATTTTTAATGTTAAAAGCATAACTATCTTTACTAGAGATGAGCGAACGTACTCAGTAAGGGCGATTTCGCAATCGAGCACCGCGATTTTCGAGTACTTCACTACTCGGGTGAAAAGTACTCGGGGGCGCTGTGGGTGAGCGGGGGGTTGCAGAGGGGAGTGGGGGGGAGAGGGAGAGAGAGCTCCCACCTGTTCCGCGCTGTTACCCCCAACTCCCCTCTGCAACCCCCTGCCCCACAGCGCACCCGAGTACTTTTCACCCGAGTAGTGAAGTACTCAAAAATCGCGGTGCTCGATTGCGAAATCGCCCTTACCGAGTACGTTCGCTCATCTCTAATCTTTACATAAAATCCTAGGTGCGTAAAAGTTCCTCACTGCCCATGTATGTGCTGTATAAACAATGGACAGCAGCAGTACCTATGTTAATTGGATGTAATATGGCTTGGGTATAATATAAATATAGTTATATTTTAAATGTTTTCTTGACAAAATGGCCAATTCCTTTAGGGGTGCGTCTGTCAACATATGTGTTGACTGATTTCAAACGTAGCCCACTGAATTGTGAATGCAGATCTCTGTTATAATACAGGCTGTAAATTAGGACTAATGTAATGTTTCTACAAAGTTACTTGAATTTCTAAGAAGATTATAACTTCATATGAACTGTTAAATGGTGCTTAAAAGTGAATATATCCTTTTAGTCAAATATGCAAAAAAGATAGACATTTTGAGTCATGTTGATGGTGATTTAGAATCCATGCGTAATGCCAAAAGAAAAATTATTCTTAAGTAGGTCTTGATCACAGCAATGTTTCAAAGTCTGGTCTAAGGATCCTAAGATGAGGTATGTTAAAGATGGTTTAATTAAGGGAATAATGTTAAAGATGAATATTACTTAGACTACAGCATGTCAAATACAAGTCATCCTCATAAAATATACCTTATGAATCAATGAAGTAAGGTAAGATATTTATTTTCATATTAACTACTTACTCATGTCTCTATGAAATGTAATCTGCAGTCATGTCCTATTACGTAAATCAAGTTTCTAATTATTAAAATACAGCCTATTTTCAGTGATCTGCTACTACTGTATATGAAGACGTTAACTTCATTACTGAGGAAAGTGTGATAAGTCTTACACCTAGCAGGAGTATGTAATTAGAAAAGGACATTATCTAAATAAGATTTGTACTATTCATATATAGTATTCTATTTGAAAATCCTTAAAAATAAAATTTTAGCCAATGAGGCTCACACAGTAGGATAACATTTAATGCACTCAAGCTTCAGCTTTGCTGCATAGACTAATCAGGGCCACACCAATCAAGAAGAAAGGTAGACACTTCATCTCAAGTGGCTCTCCCCTCTGACTGCATGGGGTGCAAAATTTTGACATGAATTTGCAACAATTTATGGATAACTACATTGTTTCTGAATGTTTTACACAAAAATGAAGGAGAAAAATGCAGCTTGAAGAGGTGCAGAACCTTTGGTGACATCCTGGGTATCTGACCAAGGTCCTGCAACCAGGAGGATTGTAACTAGTGTATGACTATCTAGTATCTATGGGTCATATGAGTGGTGTAATCTGATATTCAAATTATTTTTGGGATCTGGTCTGGGGTTTTAAATTAACTTAGCTATCTGGTCTGAGGTCTGAATTGATTTCAGGTTTTGGGCTGGGATCTGAGAAAGTTTAGGGGTCCCATTTCTTCTATTTGTTGGATAGTGTATGTAGTACTATTGCCCTAACATGCTCTGATAGTATATCAGGCATTCTGGAATCTGACAGGATTCAAACCTAGAGGCTCTTTTGTCCCAGGCAGTAGTGCTTCTCACTGAGCTACCAGAGAGCTCCTTTATACAGTAGAACCTATTGACCTAGTTGTTGATTTGGTTGCCTAATTAGGCCTTTTTCATGCAATTTAGCTTCAACAGATAAAAATTGTGCTTGTTTCCGCTGAATGCTTAAAGGCCCATTTAGACACAACGATTATCGCGCAAAAGCCGTCTTTTGAGCGATAATCGTTGTGTATAACTGCAATGACATCGTGTATTTTTCGTTATCCCATCGCTCATCGTTGTCTTTCAGCGTGCTTATCAGAGATTCACAGCAAGATACAGCTGATACCATTGTTTCAGCTGTATACCGCTCCCTGATAATGGATTGAGTATGAAGAACAGAGCAGTCCAGCTCTGTTCTTCATACCTGGCACGGAGCGCACAGCTGTATAACAGCCGGGCGCTCCATGCAGAAAACATCTGGATGCAGAAGACAAGCGGGGACACCTCGCTTGTCTTCTGCATCCTCCGCTCCGAGCGCAGGGCTGCATAACAGCCGGGTGCTCGGAGCGGAGAAACAGCTGGTTGCAGAAGATAAGTGGGGACACCCCGCTTGTCTTCTGCATCCTCTGCTGGCAGCGCAAGGTGATCACTCAAAAGTCACTTGAGCAACATCTTTTGAGCAATTATCGTTGCATCTAAACCAGCCTTTAGGAGAAATTTGTGTAGACATGAATTTGCAAATTCTCCTAAAGAATATGACCATTTTGATGTAGGAGACACCGAAATCTGATCACAGTATCACCCACACCCCATACATCCTAATGAACTACATATTTTTACATATATACAGTAGATATTGACTCGCAACCAACTCAAACAGCAACATTTATACAAGCCTATTTATATAAAATATGGCTGGACCATTGTAAAGAACAGGTGCTTTTATCTCTTGTGTCACTCATATTTTCTCAAAGATTCTAGTAGGATCCTCACAACTATTGTTCATACTGTAAGTAATGACTGTTTTTATCTGTGCATGTATCCTCTTATTTGTGAATTGCCGTGGTGTATGATGGTGCTATGTAAATAAAGATTTTTATTTTTATTAACTCCAGAGGGTGGTGGCTTAGTCAGAATATGGTGCGCTCTTTCAACAGGGAACTTCACTTAAAAATACGCTCTACCGTAGGTGGTGAGAAGAGGACTTTCCAAGAATGCTTCCGGTGCTTAGTGGAAAGCCCAGAAAACAGATGTTGCAGCTAGAGAGATTATTTTCTTGGTCAATCACATGTCAATGGAGTTTATTTACTTTAGCTATAATCTCTGTGAATTTGGTGTCAATTGGGCTGGTTTGGTCCTCCGGATTACTGATTTCTTTTTGACCTCCATCACTCACTTTCATGGCTTGGGCATCTCGACAGATGAAAAAGATGTCTACTTTGATTTCTTCAGTTCTGGAGGAGAAACTCATATGGCATTTCTAACTTGCCATAAAGACTTTTTATATATTAAACTTATTTTCTGAGATGGTATTGATGTTCCTGCTTAAGCTGGAGTAACAGGTGCATAGGATGGGAGTAGGTTTTCAATAGAGCCTGTCCTATGAAATCTGTCTAATTTTACAACAACTTCAACAGTGCTTGCAGGTGGTACTATGGTAAGTAGTATGTGCCATCAGCCAGTTGTTTATCAGACTATGAAGAAAATCAAGCTGTTGCGCAATTGCATGGTAATGGGTTAAGAGGCGGAGTAACTTTGCCAATATGGCAGGGCAAATTGTGGTTCAGTTCCGCAATAACAGGTTCAGAAGTGGATTCTCTTCTGCATGTGCGGGGATGTTAGAAGGTGGATATGACTACAGGAAAGTCATAAAAGTTTATATATTTATGAATTCTTGTGAAGAATTATTTTTCCCCTAAAGACAGATTTGTCTATTTCTATCCTATGATGCTATAACTCCGTTAGAGGTTAGGTCACATTGCTTCCTTTTATTTCAAAACTAAATGCATCTTAACAATGAAAGGTCCCATAAATGGTCAATGCATTTCTAAACAAACACCGCATTATGAAGGTCAACTACCAGTAGCAGGAAAACAGTTGCTAAAAGGCAATTTTTCAAAGAAAGAGCATAATATGGCTTGAAGCGTCTTTGCTATCCTCCGAGCACTGTCAAGAAATAGACAGGTGGAAATTTATCGAGAAAAGCTTGTCCACCAAAAGCAAGCATCCATGAAAAAAAATTGTTACAGAGGTTACAACAAAGTTGATATGCTTAAAATTTATTATTTTGCCTTTTTTTGTAAAATATACAGAAATGTTACCATTTGAGCGGTATATGGTATTTTGCTGTAAAGGACATGGTCATTCACATGATAAATAATCTCTAGGCCATTATTGTAACATATGGTCTGCCACACCATACCCTCCAATACTGAAAAATGGAAAATAGGTACAAGGATCTGTCACTGACATGCACATATGCAAGAAAAGCAAACAGACTTCTTTCACCTTGGCAATTTCCCTGCTGTATGGCAATCAGGAGGTAATTTTGATGTATGAGAATCATAAACACAGTCCCCTGATACATGCTAATAGAGAGTAAGAAGCAATGTAATTTATCTTATAGGGTGGCAGTGGGTAATCCTATGCAGCTGCACTGGTTCTGCATATCTTTCTATCCTCTTGGGTTTATCCAATACAAGCAGTAGCAGCTGTACTGATCTCTCTCCTGTCCTCATGGTTTGCTATAATGTAACAAGGTAGCCTACACTTTTGGCTCTCTGAGGGTATGTTCACATGGGGTGGATTTGTTGGGGATCTTCTGTGCGGACCCTACCAATAAAAAATCCATGGCATTTACAGTAGCAGTAAAGTGGATGAGATTTTAAAAATTTCGTCCACGTGATGCAGAAAAAAGCTACTACAGAAATTGACCAGCGAAGTGAATTTTGGATCCGCAGCATGCCAATTATAATACCGAATTTAAGTGCAAATTCCACCTCCTCAAATGAGAATTTGTGTTGTGGATCTGCTTCATAATTCCCGCTGTGGACATTCAGCAGCAAATCCGCCCAATGTGGGCATATCCAAGCTACTCAAATGGTCAATCCTCCCATGCTTAATGCAACATAACTGCTCACGACCAAGCGCCATGTACTCTATTGTAACACAATCCCATTCAGGTGAATGCAGCTGTGCCAAAATTCTTCTGTAGACAGAGAATGTAAGTGACACTTTGAAAAAGAGGCTGCTAAACTTTACCGAGCTTGCAGTCCCTCTGGAATAGAGATTGTTGGACAGACACCCAGCACTGATGACGTGTGTTAGCGGGATGTCAGCACTATCTATTGTCAGAGAATCCACTAATATTATACAAGTCAGTAATTAAAAGCATGAATGCAAATTAATTTTGCATATGACAGGGCTTATTATTTTATTGCATGTGTATTAGACCATGTTTAATTAAACATAATGATGCATAATTGTTCAATGCGTAAAGCTTGCATCTTTCTGACCCTCCTTTTAAATACAAGGTATCTTTCTCATTTTAGGTGCAGTATCTAGTCTTCATTTTATTTCTTGATTAGCTGTGGCACTTTTTATTCCGAGCACGCTACGTCTTATCATCTCAGTGATTGTTTTGTTGCTATGCAACAGAAAGGCTACATGCTTCTCTCTGGTTCATTAAGGTTTCTGTCTGAAAGACTATATACAGGGAAAATGCCTTCTGAGTAGAGTCGAGTCTATGTAATAATAATAGATAGATAGAAAGAAAGAATGTTTGATTCTCATAACTGATTAAATACAGTAGAAATAAGTATAATAGTACTAATAATAATACACCGAAATATCTAAAGTCCTGGGACAGCAGTACATAATTATGATGTGGCATTACCTCAGATGATGGCTTAGAAATGCCCAAAAGCTGTACAAGTTATGAGGTGCTATCTTTAGAGTGGGGTTGAACACTGCCCATTGTGGTCATACGAATTATCAGATTTTGAACATGGAATGACAGTATGTGCAGGTGGAAGTTATGTGGGTTTTTTATATTTCTTGATCTACAGTGTCGCATGTGTACCAGGAATATGTCACTACTGAGAACGCCATTAATCTCAAGAATGGTGGTCCAGTGTCCCCTGTTCTTCTGACTGAGGGATTACTGCACCCCCAGCCTTGAGAAGGTAATTGAATGGAGTGAAGGTCATAAACGTGCGCTTCAACTTTATTCATTTTTAGTGGGACTGCCAGAAACTCATTGAAATGAATGGGGCACCAATTGCGCATGCTCATCCAGTGCTCCATTCAGTGTGACGTCAGAGGCATCCCTGTGGTGAAAAGACTAGGGCCACATGGGACCCCCATACTTAGAATCGGTGTTGGTTTCAGCCATGAGGCCCCCATGATCATCCAGTTATTCCCTATCTTCTGATGCTTAATGATTGCAACTGGCGGCATTTGGCAAGAATTATTTGTGAGAACAGACAAGCAACAGAAATCATATCCACGTTCAATGTGGAAGGCCCAACAAGAGTATGCTGCAGGTCAGTGCAGTAATCTTTAGCTTCCATGGGATATGAAAGCAACAGACTCACCAGAATGACTCTGTTAAAGCGATGACACTAAAAAAAGTGCCTCACTTGGGCTCGTAAGGTTGCTAACTGGACCTTAAAGGACTAGATATGTGGCATGGCTAGATGAGTCCCTGTGCCAATTGTTTCAGGCTGATGGTAAGGCTCATATTTGGCACATACCCCATAAAGCCATGAAATAAGGCTCTGTGCTTTCTCAAAAATCTTGCCAGGGTCCTGCTACATTTACTTCCGAATTCGAAAGAGTGATGACATCCTCTGGCCAGAAGGGAAGTCTAATTTATCTTTTAGACTTTTACAGGCTATTGTGAATGTGAAGTGAATGGAAGCTCTGTGGGAATGTTTATGCATATTTTCTAGATCTTTGAGTTCAGCTATAAGGGCTGCTATTTCCCATGATCTTTCTTTTTTATGCTAAGTCATATGCTTCACGAACAGCCCCTGAATGACACATTTATGCATGGCCCACACTGTAAGGGGAGAAGTGTTGGTGGGTTTTCCTCAAACTAGTGAATTAGGTGTGCTCAGTAATAGCTATGTCATGCAATAGAGACTCATTCAATTGCCAGTGCCAAGGTTTGGGTATAGTCTGATGGGAATGCCAGCGCACATGCAGAATTGTGATGGGGTCAATTGTAGAGGAGTGGATCTGGGGGTTATCGGCATGTCTAATAAAAAAGTAATCAATGGGCAGTAGCATGGCAGTGCCATTTTAGAGGCAAGGCATGCTCCAGACTCAGGTGAGGGGCCATTGGTGATTGACACCATGCCTCTGCATTTTGATCCAGGGCTTCTGCCTTGGAGTCCAAGGAGGAAGCTGCTGGCAGGAGGCGCAGTGACATCAGAGGCCAGCCCGTGGACCTGGTATTGAAGCTTGTATAAGAGGTGCAGGAAGAGAAATGCGGCAATGGCAACATGCTACTATCTGTGGGCTGTGATGGAAGCAAGCAGGTGGAGTGAAAATACCTTGCAATGCTGCTCTCAGTTTTGGCAGTGGTGGTTCCCCTGCGTCCAGATTATTTCCACACCCTGTGGGTATTGTGGGTGGTCCCAGGTATGAGGTTGGCACAGATTACAGCTATAATTTGCAGTTGTTTGTCACCTCTAGTTTAGGCCCTAAGCCAAACCAGGGTGTGGCACAGTGGACCTACATTAGTTGACTCTGACATTGTCATGTGCCTATCATTGGACTCTAATATGTAATTATTTTCTGATATGCTACAAACCTAAGTGTCCATGAACATGTATACTATATTGACATCAGTTATTTTTCTTACCTTATGTTATGTTTTTATGCAAAAATCAATAAAGAATATGCTATAAAAATCTTCAGAGTTACCTAGTTTGTCTGCTCCCACGTTCCCACGAATTTGTTGTCCAACTGTTTTGCTCTTGTATAGTAACTAGCTGCCACACCTTGTCAATATTGCTGGGCACCAGAGAATGTAGTTTCTGGTCTACAAAATTGCAGAAAGAGGAGTTACTGAGCATCATAGCAGGCTCATGTACAGTCTAACACTGACATGCTGAGGAGCATTGTGGTGCTGAGCACCAGAGATATAACTTGAAGCTTTTGGGCCTCAATGCAAAATCTGTAATGGGGCCCCCAACGATAATGCTTAAGTCATAGTACTGGGTTCCTTTTATGGAGAAGAGAGGCCTTATGGGTACCCTAAGGCTCCTGGGCCCGGGTGTAACTGCATCCTCTGCATCCCCTATAGTTATGCCCCTGCTAAGCACCATGGCACAATGCTGAGAGTATGGGTGCAGTAGAGGTCATAAAGGGCAACATTTCTAAAGCAAAAAAGCATGCCAAAAGCACCTATGCAGTCCTAAAATATAGCTTTCATTAATACAAAGTCAATGTTTTTTACGAACCAGTTGTGACATAGTGGTAGCAAGGCAGGATATATCATGGGCAGAAGAGATAGAGTCTTCTTCCCCAATAATTACATATAGGTAACAATTAGAGATGAGCGAACACCAAAATGTTCGGGTGTTCGTTATTCGAAACGAACTTCCCGCGATGTTCGAGGGTTCGTTTCGAATAACGAACCCCATTGAAGTCAATGGGCGACCAGAACATTTTTGTATTTCGCCGATGCTCGCTAAGGTTTTCATGTGTGAAAATCTGGGCAATTCAAGAAAGTGATGGGAACGACACAGCAACGGATAAGGCAGGCGAGGGGCTACATGTTGGGCTGCATCTCAAGTTCACAGGTCCCACTATTAAGCCAGAATACCGACAAGAGTGGGCCCCCCCCCCCCTCCCAACAACTTTTACTTCTGAAAAGCCATCATTAGCATGGCATACCTTTGCTAAGCACCACACTACCTCCAACAAAGCACAATCACCGCCTGCATGACACTCCACTGCCACTTCTACTGGGTTACATGCTGCCCAACCGCCCCCCCTCCCCCCCACAGCGCACACCAAAGTGTCCCTGCGCAGCCTTCAGCTGCCCTCATGCCACACCACCCTCATGTCTATTTAGAAGTGCGTCTGCCATGACGAGGGACCGCAGGCACACACTGCACAGGGTTGGCACGGCTAGGCAGCGACACTCTTTAAAAGGGGCGGGGCGATAGCCCACAATGCTGTACAGAAGCAATGAGAAATAGAATCCTGTGCCACCGCCATCAGGAGCTGCACACGTGGGCATAGCAATGGGGAACCTATGTGCCACACACTATTCATTCTGTCAAGGTGTCTGCATGCCCCAGTTAGACCGGGCTTTTTAATTCATAGACACAGGCAGGTACAACTCCCTATTGTGAAGTCCCTGTCGACCGACAGCATGGGTGGCTCCCTGGAACCCACCGGCGGTACACAAAAATATCCCATTGCATTGCCCAACACAGCTGAGGTAGTAATGTCGTGCGTAATACAGGTGGGCTTCGGCCCACACTGCATGCCCCAGTCAGACTGGGGTTCTTTACAAGTGGACACATGTAGGTTACACTCCGTGTGCACCTACAGCATGGGTGGCTCCCTGGAACCCACCGGCGGTACACAAAAATATCCCATTGCATTGCCCAACACAGCTGAGGTAGTAATGTCGTGCGTAATACAGGTGGGCTTCGGCCCACACTGCATGCCCCAGTCTGACTGGGGTTCTTTAGAAGTGGACACATGTAGGTTAGACTCCCTGTGGACCCACAGCATGGGTGGGTGCCAGGAAGCCACCGGCGGTACATAGAAATATCCCATTGCATTGCCCAACACAGCTGAGGTAGTAATGTCGTGCGTAATACAGGTGGGCTTCGGCCCACACTGCATGCCCCAGTCTGACTGGGGTTCTTTAGAAGTGGACACATGTAGGTTAGACTCCCTGTGGACCCACAGCATGGGTGGGTGCCAGGAAGCCACCGGCGGTACATAGAAATATCCCATTGCATTGCCCAACACAGCTGAGGTAGTAATGTCGTGCGTAATACAGGTGGGCTTCGGCCCACACTGCATGCCCCAGTCAGACTGGGGTTCTTTACAAGTGGACACATGTAGGTTACACTCCGTGTGCACCTACAGCATGGGTGGCTCCCTGGAACCCACCGGCGGTACACAAAAATATCCCATTGCATTGCCCAACACAGCTGAGGTAGTAATGTCGTGCGTAATACAGGTGGGCTTCGGCCCACACTGCATGCCCCAGTCAGACTGGGGTTCTTTACAAGTGGAAACAGATGCATTTATAATTCCCTGTGGACCCACTGCCTGGGTGGGTGCCAGGAAGCCACCGGCGGTACATAGAAATATCCCATTGCATTGCCCAACACAGCTGAGGTAGAAATGTCGTGCTTAATGCAGGTGGGCTAAAAATTTATTTGATTACACTGTAGGCGAGGGCCCACAAAAATTGCTGTATCAACAGTACTAATGTACATCCCAAAAATTGGCCATGGCCAGCCAAGAGGGCAGGTGAAACCCATTAATCGCTTTGGTTAATGTGGCTTAAGTGGTAACTAGGCCTGGAGGCAGCCCAGTGTAACGAAAAATTGGTTCAAGTTACAGTTCCAACGCTTTTAAGCGCATTGAAACTTTTAAAAATTGTTTAGAAAAATTATTTGAGTGAGCCTTGTGGCCCTAAGAAAAATTGCCCGTTCAGCGTGATTACGTGAGGTTTCAGGAGGAGTAGCAGGAGGAGGAGGAGGAGGAATATTAGACACAGATTGATGAAGCAGAAATGTCCCCGATTTGGATGGTGAGAGAGAACGTAGCTTCCATCCGCGGGTGCAGCCTACGTATTGCTTACGTATCGCTGCTGTCCGCTGGTGGAGAAGAGAAGTCTGGGGAAATCCAGGCTTTGTTCATCTTGATGAGTGTTAGCCTGTCGGCACTGTCGGTTGACAGGCGGGTACGCTTATCTGTGATGATTCCCCCAGCCGCACTAAACACCCTCTCCGACAAGACGCTAGCCGCAGGACAAGCAAGCACCTCCAGGGCATACAGCGCTAGTTCAGGCCATGTGTCCAGCTTCCACACCCAGTAGTTGTAGGTGGCAGAGGCGTCACGGAGGACGGTCGTGCGATCGGCTACGTACTCCCTCACCATCCTTTTACAGTGCTCCCGCCGACTCAGCCTTGACTGGGGAGCGGTGACACAGTCTTGGTGGGGAGCCATAAAGCTGTCCAGGCCCTTAAAGACTGTTGCACTGCCTGGGATGTACATGCTGCTCGATCTCCGCACCTCCCCTGCTACCTTGCCCTCGGTACTGCGCCTTCTGCCACTAGCGCTGTCGGCTGGGAATTTTACCATCAGCTTGTCCGCAAGGGTCCTGTGGTATAGCAACACTCTCAAACCCCTTTCCTCTTCGGGAATGAGAGCGGGCAGGTTCTCCTTATAGCGTGGGTCGAGCAGTGTGTACACCCAGTAATCCGTTGTGGCCAGAATGCGTGCAACGCGAGGGTCACGAGAAAGGCATCCTAACATGAAGTCAGCCATGTGTGCCAGGGTACCAGTACGCAACACATGGCTGTCTTCACTAGGAAGATCACTTTCAGGATCCTCCTCCTCCTCCTCCTCCTCAGGCCATACACGCTGAAAGGATGACAGGCAATCAGCCGCTGTACTGTCAGCAGCGGGCCAAGCTGTCTCTTCCCCCTCCTCCTCATCCTCCTCATGCTCCTCCTCCTCCTCCTGTACGCGCTGAGAAATAGACAGGAGGGTGCCCTGACTATCCAGCGGCATACTGTCTTCCACCGCCCCCGTTTCCGAGCGCAAAGCAGCTGCCTTTATGGTTTGCAGGGAATTTCTCAAGATGCATAGCAGAGGAATGGTGACGCTAATGATTGCAGCATCGCCGCTCACCACCTGGGTAGACTCCTCAAAATTACCAAGGACATGGCAGATGTCTGCCAACCAGGCCCACTCTTCTGAAAGGAATTGAGGAGGCTGACTCCCACTGCGCCGCCCATGTTGGAGTTGGTATTCGACTATAGCTCTACGCTGTTCATAGAGCCTGGCCAACATGTGGAGCGTAGAGTTCCACCGTGTGGGCACGTCGCACAGCAGTCGGTGCACTGGCAGCTTAAAGTGATGTTGCAGGGTGCGCAGGGTGGCAGCGTCCGTGTGGGACTTGCGGAAATGTGCGCAGAGCCGGCGCGCCTTACGAGCAGGTCTGACAAGCGTGGGTAGCTTTTCAGAAAGCGCTGAACCACCAAATTAAAGACGTGGGCCAGGCATGGCACGTGCGTGAGGCTGCCGAGCTGCAGAGCCGCCACCAGGTTACGGCCGTTGTCACACACGACCATGCCCGGTTGGAGGCTCAGCGGCGCAAGCCAGCGGTCGGTCTGCTGTGTCAGACCCTGCAGCAGTTCGTGGGCCGTGTGCCTCTTATCGCCTAAGCTGAGTAGTTTCAGCACGGCCTGCTGACGCTTGCCCACCGCTGTGCTGCCACACCGCGCGACACCGACTGCTAACGACATGCTGCTGCTAACACATCTTGATTGCGAGACAGAGGAGGAGGAGGAGGAGGAGGGTGGTTTAGTGGAGGAAGCATACACCTCCGCAGATACCAGCACCGAGCTGGGGCCCGCAATTCTGGGGGTGGGTAGGACGTGAGCGGTCCCAGGCTCTGACTCTGTCCCAGCCTCCACTAAATTCACCCAATGTGCCGTCAGGGAGATGTAGTGGCCCTGCCCGCCTGTGCTTGTCCACGTGTCCGTTGTTAAGTGGACCGTGGCAGTAACCGCGTTGGTGAGGGCACGTACAATGTTGCGGGAGACGTGGTCGTGCAGGGCTGGGACGGCACATCGGGAAAAGTAGTGGCGACTGGGAACTGAGTAGCGCGGGGCCGCCGCCTCCATGATACTTTTGAAGGACTCAGTTTCCACAACCCTATACGGCAGCATCTCAAGGCTGATGAATTTTGCTATGCGGACGGTTAACGTTTGAGCGTGCGGGTGCGTGGCGGCGTACTTGCGCTTGCGCTCCAACACTTGCGCAAGCGACGGCTGGACGGTGCGCTGAACTACACTGCTGGATGGGGCCGAGGACAGCGGAGATGAGGGTGTGGGTGCAGGCCATGAGGCGGTAGTGCCTGTGTCCTGAGAGGGGGGTTGCATCTCAGTGGCAGGTTGGGGCACAGGGGGAGAGGCAGGGGTGCAAACCGGAGGCGCTGAACGGCCTTCGTCCCACCTTGTGGGGTGCTTGGCCATCATATGTCTGCGCATGGTGGTGGTGGTGAGGCTGTTGGTGTTGGCTCCCCGGCTGAGCTTTGCGCGACAAAGGTTGCACACCACTGTTCGTCGGTCGTCAGGCGTCTCTGTGAAAAACTGTTAGACCTTAGAGCACCTCGGCCTCTGCAGGGTGGCATGGCGCGAGGGGGCGCTTTGGGAAACACTTGGTGGATTATTCGGTCTGGCCCTGCCTCTACCCCTGGCCACCGCACTGCCTCTTGCAACCTGCCCTGCTGATGCCCTTGACTCCCCCTCTGAAGACCTGTCCTCCTGAGTAAGCGTTGCACACCAGGTGGGGTCAGTCACCTCATCGTCCTGCTGCTCTTCCTCCGAATCCTCTGTGCGCTGCTCCCTCGGACTTACTGCCCTTACTACTACCTCACTGCAAGACAACTGTGTCTGATCGTCATCGTCCTCCTCAGCCACAGAAAGTTGTTGAGACAGTTGGCGGAAGTCCCCAGCCTTTTCCCCCGGACCCCGGGAACTTTCGAATAGTTGGGCATCAGTGACGATAAACTCCTCTGGTGGGAGAGGAACCGCTGCTGCCCAATCTAAGCAGGGGCCCGAGAACAGTTCCTGGGAGTGTTCCCGCTCCTGAGCAGGTGTCATTGTAGTGGAGTGAGGAGGCTGGGAGGAAGGAGGAGCAGCAGACAGAGGATTTGGATTTGCAGCAGTGGACGGCGCAGAACTGCGTGTTGACGATAGGTTGCTCGAAGCACTTTCTGCCATCCAGGACAGGACCTGCTCACACTGCTCATTTTCTAATAACCGTCTCCCGCGTGGACCCATTAATTGGGCGATGAATGTGGGGACGCCAGAAACGTGCCTCTCTCCTAATCGCGCAGCAGTCGGCTGCGACACACCTGGATCAGGAGCTCGGCCTGTGCCCACACCCTGACTTGGCCCTCCGCGTCCTCGGCCGCGTTCACGTCCTCTATGCCTACCCCTACCCCTCAGCATGCTGTATTACCAGTGATTTGATTTAACAGGCAGGAAATAAATTGGCGCAAGACTGCAGGCCAAATATAACTTTTTCCCTTTTTTGAAAACGAAAGGCCCCACTGCCTCTAGTGAATGAATAATCTAAGTTTAATAACTGTGCTGTGGCCCTGCTAATGTGTCACAGAACGTGAGGGTAGCAGAGTTATTATAACTCTGGCAGAGAAGGTATTTTTTTTCCAAATTAAGGAAAGCAAATGGCGAAGCCAGGAGTAAAACGTAGCTGGGTGCGTCTGATTTTTAAACGTTGCACACGCAGCCGACACGTGTCCACCGCCCTTAGGACGGACAGAGGCAGGACAAATAGAAAATTTTTCAGTTTTTTTCCACCAAAAGGCAGCACTGCGTATATTCAATGAACATGAGTAGTTTAATAACTGTGCTGTGGCCCTGCTAATGTGTCACAGAACTTGAGGGTAGCAGAGTTATTATAACTCTGGCAGAGCAGGTATTTTTTTTTCCAAATTAAGGAAAGCAAATGGCGAAGCCAGGAGTAAAACGTAGCTGGGTGCGTCTGATTTCTAAACGTTGCACACGCAGCCGACACGTGTCCACCGCCCTTAGGACGGACAGAGGCAGGACAAATAGAAATTTTTTCAGTTTTTTTCCACCAAAAGGCAGCACTGCGTATATTCAATGAACATGAGAAGTTTAATAACTGTGCTGTGGCCCTGCTAATGTGTCACAGAACTTGAGGGTAGCAGAGTTATTATAACTCTGGCAGAGCAGGTATTTTTTTTCCAAATTAAGGAAAGCAAATGGCGAAGCCAGGAGTAAAACGTAGCTGGGTGCGTCTGATTTTTAAACGTTGCACACGCAGCCGACACGTGTCCACCACCCTTAGGACGGACAGAGGCAGGACAAATAGAAATTTTTTCAGTTTTTTTCCACCAAAAGGCAGCACTGCGTATATTCAATGAACATGAGAAGTTTAATAACTGTGCTGTGGCCCTGCTAATGTGTCACAGAACGTGAGGGTAGCAGAGTTATTATAACTCTGGCAGAGCAGGTATTTTTTTTCCAAATTAAGGAAAGCAAATGGCGAAGCCAGCAGTAAAACGTAGCTGGGTGCGTCTGATTTTTAAACGTTGCACACGCAGCCGACACGTGTCCACAGCCCTTAGGACGGACAGAGGCAGGTCAAATAGAATTTTTTTCACTTGTTTTACAAGCAAAAGGCCGCACTGCGTATATTCAAT
Organism: Eleutherodactylus coqui; assembly: GCF_035609145.1. Classification (NCBI taxonomy): domain Eukaryota; kingdom Metazoa; phylum Chordata; class Amphibia; order Anura; family Eleutherodactylidae; genus Eleutherodactylus; species Eleutherodactylus coqui. The sequence goes on along the minus strand of NC_089840.1, from coordinate 84,637,140 downwards.
GAATAATAACTGTGTTGTGGCCCTGCCTACACAATTCTTTCCCTGCAGTATCAATGGAGGGTGCAATGCTCTGCAGAGGCGATTTTGAAAAGAAAAAAAATATGCAGCACAGCTAACAGCAGCCAGCACAGTACTGCACATGGTTAAATATGGCCCTAGAAAGGACCGTTGAGGTTCTTGAAGGCTACACTCACTCCTAACACTCTCCCTGCCTATGCAACACTTCTGTCCCTAATGCCGGGTGCAACGCTCTGCAGAGGCGATTTTGAGAAGAAAAAAAATTTGCCACTGCTAACAGCAGCCAACACACAGCTATCAGTGGCCCTAATAAGGACCTTTGGGGGTCTTGAAGCCTACACTAACTACCAATTCTTTCCCTACAGCAGCTCCGGTACAAACAGCACTGTCCCTCATCTAACTCACAAGGCATCTGAGGCGAGCCGCGGGAGGGGCCGACTTTTATATTAGGCGGACATCTGATCTCGCCAGCCACTCACAGCAGTGGGGTGGTATAGGGCTTAAACGTTGCAGGGGGAAGTTGTAATGCCTTCCCTGTCTTTCAATTGGCCAGAAAAGCGCGCAAACGTCTCAGGGAAGGAAGTGAAAGTAACCCGAACACCGCATGGTGTTCGTTACGAATAACGAACATCCCGAACACCCTAATATCCGCACGGATATCAAGTTCGGACGAACACGTTCGCTCATCTCTAGTAACAATCCATTTAATTAAAACAAAAATAGAACTCAGGCATTGCTATCCACAGGGGCAGATCCAGTGCCATTGCTATATTGCCAACCAGCAATTAAAAATAAAACCGAATCAACCTTCCAAGATGGTGACCCAGCTTATTAGGGGCTAGAGGCAAATGAGAGCAGGGATGCCTGAGAAGGTCTTGTATATTGCTTTAACAAGTGGTGTGAACTCACACCTACCAAAATGAACCAAGACATTTCTATATCTGACTGACATATTAAGGGTGCATTCAGATGAGCGTGTTTATGTGTGTGCATACATGCGCACATAACCACATGTTCATTAAAACCATTTGTTCCCTATGGTGTGTTCACAAGTCCGTGTATTACAGGCATGCAAACGCCCGCACCTGTAAAAGATGGGACATGCTTGCACCATAGGTCCGTGGTATATGTCAATATTCCCTGCGGGGAGTCCCCTCATCACTAAACACTGTGACAGCACTTTCACAGTGTTCAGTGACAAGGAGACTCCCTGCGGGGAGTAAAGAATCCCCTGCCACTGCTGTGACAGCTGTGACAGAGGAACACAAACCTCTCCAATTGATTTCAATGGGGCAGCTGCTGCCGGCGGCCCCATTGAAAGCAATAGTGTGTCAGCAACCCCTGCAGTGATTTTCAGGGAAGAGCTTTAAATATAAGCCCTTTTCTGAAAATCATTCCTATCTGGTGTAAAAATAAATATACTCAACTCTCCGCCGCTGCCGGGGCTCAGGCATGTCTAGCTGCTTGGGTCCCCTCACTGTAATGAAGTTCTTTTAGCAGGCGAGAATTTAAAATCCCAGCCTGCTGAAAGAGCTGCGTCTGATTGGCTGAGTGCTCAGCCAATCACAGGTAGCACTCGGCCATTTAATGAATTCAATCAGACGCAGCCCTTTCAGTAGGTGGGTAGCCCTTTCAGCAAGTGCTAAAAGAACTTCATTACAGTGACGGGACCCAAGCGGCTAGATGCGCCTGAGCCCCGGCAGTAGTAGTAGAGGTGAGTATATATATTTTTTATTTTTTACACCATATAGGAATGATTTTCAGGGAAGGGCTTGTACCTAAACCCTTCCCTGAAAATCACTGCAAAGATGGCCGGCAGACAATTGGTTTCAATGGGGCTGCCGGCAGCTGCCTTGACATGCATTCATGAGTGTTTGTGCACATACATGGGCGTGCCGGTTTTGTGCGCACCTATGTATGCACCAGCACACGCTTGTGTGAATACACCCTAAGGCCTTAGTCACACGGGCGTTTTTTGCCGCGATTTGCGGATCGCATGATGGATGCGCATCCGCAAATCACATGACTGGGGCCGAAAAATCGCCTGAAAAAACTGCTCCTAGCCGCGTTTCAATAGAAACGGGCCGGAGCTGTCCAGCGCATTGAATTCAATGGAGACGGCAATACAGCCGGCTCTATTGAAAGCAATGCGCTGCGGGCGATCACAGGATGAATTGTCGGGAAGGGCTTAAATATATAAGCCCTTCCCTGCAATTTATCCAGAAATGTGTAAAAATAAAAAAAATATATATACTCACCTTGTCCCGGCAGACGGAGTTCAGCGCGGCCGGCCTACAGTGGGTGTGAGTGGGTGTGAGTGAGAGCTGCCCCTGATTGGCTCAGCACTGAGCCAATCTGAGGCAGCTCTCTCTCACACCCATTCATGAATTCATGAGTTCAGGAGAACTGACGGCCAGACGCGGCTGAACTCCGGCTGCAGCGGAAAGGTGAGCATACATTTTTTTTTATTTTTACACATTTTAGGATGATTTTCAGGTAAGGGCTTATATTTTTAAGCTCTTCCCGAAAATTCATCCCGCGCTCGCCGGCAGCCCATTGCCTTCAATGGAGCCGGCTGTATTGCCGGCTCCATTGAATTCAATAGGCTAACATCGTTCTTCTCTGCCACAGTTATTACAGCTGTGGCAGAGGAGAACGATCTTTATGCTGACAGTGGGGGGGGGGGGGGGGGTCTCACTCTTGCCCCTATTGTGGCTTAATAGTGAGACCTCGGAGCCCGAAATGCAGCCCTGCATGTTGCTCCTCGCCTGCCCTATCCATTTCTGTGTTTTTTACATGACTTTCGTGATTTGCTAAGATTTTCACAAATGAAAACCTTAGCGGAGCACCAATCATATACAAAAATGCTTGAGTCGCCCATTGACTTCAATGGGGTTCGTTACTCGAAACGAACTCTCGAGCATCACTCAAAGTTCGACTCGAGTAACGAGCACTCGAGCATTTTGGTGCTCGCTCATCTCTATTCTTAACATTACACCCTTCTGGATAATGTGCTCAGATGTTGTTCCTGGGATTTGTTGGACCATTCTCGTAGCTTAGGAGTCACAGCCCTAAGTGCTCCTATCACCATGGCACCACTTTAGCCTTCACTTTCCACATCCTTTCTAGTTCTTCTTTCAGGACCAGGTACTTTTCCCGCTTCTTATACTTTTTCTTCTTGATGTATCTGTCACTTGGTCCTCCTACATCTATCACTACCTCTGTCTTCTGGTCCTTGTCAACTATTATGATGTCTGGTTGGTTGACCAGTACCTGTCTGTCTGTATCCGGAAGTCCCACAGGATCTTAGCTATGATATTCTCCACAACTGTCTGTTGAGTCTTTAATTTGGGAAGTTTTAGCTCATATACTGTGCAGATGTTCCTGTGCACAATACCTGCAATTTGGTTGTGCTGTTAAGTGTATGCTGTTCCTGCTTGCATCTTGCATCCCGCCACTATGTGTTGGTCTGTCTCTGAGGAGTCTCTGCACAGTCTGCACCTTCAATTCTGTCTAGTGTGGTAGATCTCTGCTTCTATGGATCTGGTGCTTAATGCCTGTTCTCATGTTGCTATGATCAGTGCCTCAGTGCTGTCTTTGAGGTCTGCCTTCTACAGCCAGTGGTGGGATTTTCCCCTGCCAGCCAATTCAGCTGTCAATGGTACATCTCAAGCAAGGGTTTATCATGCCATGGTACTTCTTCCAATTGTTCTTCATTCCATGTTTGCAGCTGAAGCCCCTGGAATTCTCTCAGCAGCTCATATTTGGGTGCCAACTTATTGGTGTACTCCTGCAGGCTCTGAGTTTTTTTAGGATGGTGGTTTTGACCCCCATCAAATGCAATTCACCCTCTTTCTGGATGTTGGCCTTGGGATGGAAAACTCCATACAGTGTGAGGAGCTGTTGAGTATTCACATCAGCAGCCTCCATATCTCCTTTTGGCCCGCTCACTATAAAAACACACACATATGTATATTTATATACATTTTTGAACAAAAAATTCTGATTTAAATAATATCTTATTCTCTGCTTACACTGGCCAACAAAAAAAATATTTTGAAATATTTCCTTAACTTCATGAGTCAAATCTTACTAATTTTGAGGTGAGAAAAATAATTATGACAAAGAAAATTTTTTATTAGCTCTAGTTTCTGTGATATATAATAGGTGGAAGTATGTTGTTTTAACGGATTAAGAGAAAATGAGAAAATTTTAAGAGACATGTTGCATATCACCGAGTTAATGGAATTTTTCTAGAAGTACTGTCACCAACTGAGTGTAGTCATCTCTTTTGTTGCCTAAGAATCCATGAATAACTCCCTTTAAGGCTTGCCAAGCTTCCTTTTCTTTTCCCTCCAAAACTTGGTCAAATGCAGGATCCTTTACAAGTTGTCGAATTTGTCGCCCCACAAAAATACCTTTCCTAACCTTTGAATCACTCAATCTAGGACATTTGTCTCTTAAATACTTAAATGCCTGTCCTTCCTGGTTCATACCTTTGACAACATTTTTCATTAAACCCAGTTTTATATGAAGGGGTGTAAGAAGAACATCTTTTGGGTCCACAAGAGGCTGGGCAACAACATTTCTCTCGGTAGAGTCAAGATTTCTTGCAGGCCAGTCTTCTTGAATGTAATATGATTGCCTATCCCTACTGTCCAACATACATAAAAGGCAACAGCATTTAGTGTACTCCAGTTGCATGCTTAAGAGTACAAAGATGACTTTTAGATCACCACAGATTTTCCACTTGTGTTCAACATATTTGATTGAGTCAAGGAGAGCTGTCATGTTTGCATAAGTCTCCTTCATGTAAACTGCACGACCAACAGAAATAGAAGGAAGACAGTTGCCGTTGTGAAGTAATACAGCTTTCAAACTAAGCTTGGAGGAGTCTATGAGTAGTCTCCATTCAGTTGGATCATGGTTCAAATTCAAACATTTCATCAAGCCATTAACATCACAGCAAACAACCAGATTGTTTTTTCTTCTCAAAAAAAAGAAGCAGATCCCTCTGACGTTTTCTGTACTGGGAGTCCCTGGCATCATATTGGAGAAGATTCCATTGCTGTAGTCTTGACCATAGAAGTTCTGCCTTCTCCTTTGACAAGTCAAGGTCTCAAATGAGATCACTCAATTCTGCTTGACTGCGTGGTGTATAATTTTTTACCTCAAAGTCAGGGTCATGGGACTTTTTTTCATTTTCTACTTCAAGCTCATAATGTTGGGGTGGAGTAGGAACTGGTAAACTACATGAATGAGGAATAGGTCGAATAGCAAATGGAAGATTCAGGTATTGAACTATTCCTGTTTTCTTCATTGACAATCGTGCCTTTATAGGCGGAGTCAAGCAAAAATAGCAGTCATCTGTATGGTTTGTAAGCTCCCTCCAAACTATAGGCACAGCAAATGCCATAGATCGTCTTTTATATTTCAGCCATTCTTGTAGTTTTACTGAACAAGAGTTGTAACATATATGTGGAGCCCATGACTTGTCACAGTCCCCTACCTTCATACCAAAATAAAGATGATAGGTAGTCTTCACAAGAGGCATCAGATTGCGTTTTAGTGAGGAAAATGTTATTCCACCACAAATGTAACAAAAATTATTCACAAAATTTACACATTTTCATGGCATTTTGATATAGCAAATTTTACACTTCAAAAGCACTCCAAAAGCAGAAATTCTAAAAAAAAGAAAAACTGAAACAATACTAAACTCAGGCATAGCAACATTTATTATGCTTATAACCTACAAACATATGGAGAACGTTGTGTCATGTCAGTTGAGAGGTGTGACAACTCCCCCCTCCTCAGAAAAAATTCCCGCAAAATAAAAACGTAAACTCTAAAAAATGACATGTCACTGTATCTCCAAAGCAAGAGCTAATCAGCCATTTTTATGGTGATTTTTGAATTCAGCAGATGGAAATACATAATAATACGCTAATTTTGTGCCTAAACAAAATCATCGTTGGGCAGTGTTATTCATTCCTTTAATAAATGAGAACAATTTAATCCACCTTTATGCTTTAGATACTTTGCAGATATTTTAGTTTTATTCATTTATTCATTTTGCAATTTTTATGAAATTCTGAATAATTCACAGAATTTACTGTGTGAGGTGAACGTAAAAAGGGATAGTAGAGAAAAATATCTCAAATGACAGGTTTAGTTTAGGCAAATATTAAGTTAGAGTAAAAAAAAAGTTATAGTTACACTTGATGTAAATTCGTTATTTTTAATTATCATATATACTCGAGTATAAGCCGAGTTTTTCAGCACATTTTTTTATGCTGAAAAAGCCCCCCTCGGCTTATACTCGAGTGAGGTAAAAAAAAAAAAAACAACCAAAAAACCCTGCAATACTCACCTCCCAGCTGGCGTCTGTGTCCCTGGTGCGATGGTCTCCCCAGCGGTGCGGCAAGCTGCTTGAGAATTTTCCCCGCTGTCATCTCCCTGCTCAGCTTTGGATTCCCCCATCGTCAGCGCTGTGTAGTGATTGGATTGAGGGCCAGCCACTCACAAGCGGCGCTCGATCATTCACAGCCATTCAGTGAATGACATCACTGAATGGCTGTGATTGGTTTATCGAGCATTGGCTGTGATTGGCTGGCGCTCGATCCAATCACAGTGCTTACTTACACAGCGCTGATGGCGGGGGAATTGAAAACCGATCAAGGAGATGAGAGCGGGGAGGAGTCTGAAGCAGCTTGCCGTACCGCCAGGGAGACCATCACACCGGGGACACAGACTCCGGCTGGGAGGTGAGTATTACATTTTTTTCCCCTAATATATACTGGAGTATAGCTCGGCTTATACTCGAGTCAATAAGTTTTACCAGTTTTTTTGTGGTAAAACTTATTGACTCGGCTTATACTTGGGTTGGCTAATTCTCAAGTATATACGGTACATTGTGCCTGTTCTAGTTGTTGGAAATATAATAAAAAGATATTAAAATATTTCTACGGAAGTTGGATTCAGATAAATTTACATATGATAGTATATTCAAAGGCTGAATGTAGAAGAATAAAATTAGTAGCCGTATACTCACCTGCTATCTGAGAATTCCTTAAAACATTAATGATATACTATATTACAAAGACAAAACTACATGCATAGACTCATCATTTATACACATTTCTCCAGTTGTATGATGAATTGAACAATTATTCTATTTGCCAAGAACAAATTGACCACTATCTCTAAGTTTAGCTTTCTCTAAAGAGTGTTCAGCTCCATAACAGAACACTTGCAATATTGAATTATAGGTCAATATTAATCAACCCAGAAAAAAAAAATCAATTTTTGGATGAAACATTTTTAAGTGAACCACACAAAGACCATTATTGTTATTTTCAGTTTTTGGTATTAGCAACATTGCTGTATAAAAGCCTTGTACACTTTAACTTACGCATGTGAATTTGTAACGTTATACATCATTAACAAGCTATATAAAGTGTATAAGTACATTTTCAGGAAAGCAAGAACATACTGTATATTATTGGAGAATAGGAGGAAACCAAAGTTATTAGAGGAAACCCATGCAAGCACAAAGAAAACACAGAAACTTCATACAGTTGTTACCACAGTCATCCTAAAATGTGTAAAAATAAAAAAAAATTGTATACTCACCTTCTGCCGGCAGCCGGAGCTCCGCGCGGCCGTCCTGCAGTGGGTGTGAAGGGGGTGTGAGTCAGACCTGCCCCCTGATTGGCTCAGCGCTGAGCCAATCAGAGGCATGCCTCACTCACACCCATTCATGAATTCATGAATGGATGTGAGTCAGACCTGCCCCTGATTGGCTCAGCGCTGAGAGGCAGCAGTCACTCACCCATTCATGAATTCATGAATGGGTGTGTGAGTGTTTTCAGCCTCTGATTGGTCAGGGCTGTGACCAATCAGAGGCAGATCATTCAGCAGGCGGGGATTTTAAAGCCCTGCCGGCTGAATAGTGCCAAGAAGCAGTTCAGGAGAACTGACAGCGGCCGCGGCTGGACTCCGGCTGCAGCAGAAAGGTGAGTATACAATTTTTTTTTATTTTAACACATTTTAGGATGAATTGCAGGGAAGGGTTTATATATTTAACCCCTTCCCGACAATTCACCCCGCGCACGCCGGCAGCCCATTGCTTTCAATGGAGCGGCTGTATTGCCGCTCCATTGAATTCAATTGGCAAACATTGTTCTTCTCTGCCACAGCTGTTACAGCTGTGGCAGAGAAGAATGATTTGTCTTCTATATGTTCTCAATGGGGTCGGCGCTGCTGCCGCCGGCCCCATTGAGCGCATATAGAGAAGAGAACAGGAATCGCAGATCGCAGATAGGTGCAATCTGCGATTTTTTTGTTCTATAATTTATCGGGCGAGCGCATAAAAAGCGCTCATGTGTCCGATACCATTGCAAAGCAATGGTTTTATAAAATCGCCGGACGCATGCGCATGCGCAAATCGCGGCTAAAAACGCCCGTCTTATGAGGGTTAAAATTCTAAGTACAGCACCAATCGGCCCCACCCCACTTGCCCCGTTGCCGGCGGTAAGAAGAGACACCACACAGGAATCTGGTATCATTCCTCACACGGGACATGGCTCTCGGCTGACGTCGACGTGCTTTATTACAGATTACATGAGATCTTATACCCTTTGTCCCCTCACCCAGGGGGTGATGGGCTCATAACCATATATGGGAAGTCCGGATTTTCGGCCTGAGACAGTGAAAATTATGTACATGGTTGAACATCTTGATATCTTGTTCCAGCGCTTCTGGGAAATCGGCCAAGTACACGCGGCCTTGTGTCTGGTTCCGTATCTTCTCTGAATTTCTAGAACATCTCTCAGCCTTCTAAAGCCTTGGCATATCTGATTTAAGGCGACATATAAGTTTTTTCTCTCATTTGGAATTGAATAAAACTTGCATATAGGTATAAAAGCATAGAAAACACATATGGCAATATATATATATACCCTCACAAACCCCCCTAAAAAACTTAATATGGAGATCAAGCATCAGACATTGCACTCTTCCTCGGTCGTCTCTCCCTTGCGTCAGGGTTTCTCCACTGCCCGTAAGTCCCTACTCCTAGAAGGGAGGGATCCCTACCTCACCTCAGAAGGAGGCCATGGATTCCCTGGGCTTATTTCCGGGCCTCCATACCCTCTATCTGTACAAGTTAACACCCCACAGGGTGTGCCCTCGCCGGAACCTAAGGTCTTCTGCACTTTCCCTAGGCAAATGGGAAGTCCACTGACAGTCCATCTTATGAGACCGAGGCAGACACAGTACTAGTCCATCTCTCCATTCTTCTGGTAACATACGTGGTTGCCATTATCGGAACTGGCTCTTCATCTTTTTCAAACAAGGGAAATTTTGGTCACATAAAAGGGATAATACACAAACAGGAAATTACATACCCCACCTCTTTCTGCTAAAACCATATCCAGGGCCACTCTATGGCCATGGATGCAGTGGGCCCTAACTGGTCAGCTAACCCTTGCAAAGCATCCCTGTTGTAGTTTACAAACCTCTGCTGATTATAATAGATATAATTCATCCAATCTACATTATTATTAACAGTGACAATAGAAAATAAGGACTCAAAACCTGCTTTAACCTGATCTCTAGAATTAAATTCATCTCGCACCCCCCTTGGCACTCCTATTACATCTATGTATACATGTGGGTTAAAGTTACCACCTGGAGCGTCAAATTCTCACCCTCAGTGTAGTCTTCATATTGCACATTTCATTGTATTAATTTGTTCTGAAACAGGGGCTAGTGTACAGTTGTCAAAGGTGTGTGTTAGAGGAATTGTACCACATTATAGCATTTAAAGGATATACAGGATCATTAGTTTTTTCAGTGCGAAGTGTGGATCCAAGTGGGCTTTCCTTCGAGCTTGACTGCAGTTGGGTGAACAACATCTGGTAGGGACATTCAAACCGGGTTTCTCTCTCAAACTTTTTCACATAGACCCTGTCACCTGGTTTCAGATTGTGACACTCATCTGTAGGACCTGGGAGAAAAGCAGAGACTGCAGAATGCATTATTGACAATTCCTTGGAGAAACCTATGACAAAATTAACAAGAAAATCATTCCCCAAACTCTGCTACTGTGGCATGTATCCTCCTGGAGAAAAAGAAACACTAATGGAAGACACTCAATTCAAAATTTACCCATTTTCTCTATTGCCTTTTGTATCTACTTTCCCCCTACTCCGCGGATGGTAGGGTGTGTGAAAAGCCTGGAATATACCCAAAACAGACATGATGTGTTGCATTATTTCACCTGTGAAGTGTGTACCTTTGTTTGACTCAATCACTTCCGGTACCTCATATCTGCGGATTACCTCATTCATGAGCTTCTGTGCGGTTACCTGCTTATTTACTTTGGTAACAGAGTAGGTCTCCAACCTGAAAAGAAATCAACAACAAGCACATATTCATGCTTCCCAACAAGTGGGAGCTGAGTGTAGCCAATTTGCAATCCCTGAAATGGGTAGAGTGGTCTAGGCAAGTGTTGCGTGGCAAATTTACTTCTGCCCTGTTGCTTTACGGCAAAGATCATGCAAAATTGGACAAATGATGCAGCAGCTACAGAAAACCAAGGAGCCACCCGTCCTTGTTCAAGCGTCGACATCATTGCTGCTTTGAGAGGTGCGTCTTTCCGTGCGTCAGCTGGGCCATTATGGGTCGCCATTTATGAGGCACAGGGACTATGGTAAGCAAGTTCTGTTGACTGTTCACCATACGCCGTCCCTTTTTAGTCCATTTGTCTTTTTCTTCCTTGCTGGCTTGTAACTGTAAAGTCTTTAGCATATCAAAGTCCAATGTTTTTATCAAAGTCCAAGTTCAAATCAAAGTCCAAAATTATTATCAAAGTCCAAGTTGTTATCGAAGTCCAAGTGTAGTCAAAGTCCAAAGTTATTATCAAATTCTTCTTTTCTTCTTTCTTCCACGGCTTGAGGGCTGCTGCTTTTGCTGTGTAGCCTGTGATGGCGTTGCCTCTTGCTTCTCTGGTGTAGGAATTGGTGTGAGCTTTCCACTTTGTCAGGTAGAAGTAGGGCCTCCATGAGACTGCACCGCTGCATCATTCTTAATTGGCTGTCCTGCTGTGGTAAAAAACTGTCTGGCCTTCCATGTTGGGCCGTAATCATGAGCTATGCCAAACGCATACCGGGAGTCAGTGTAAATGTTTGCCGTCTTACCTTTGGCCACTCCACACGCCTCTGTGAGTGCTTTTAATTCCGCTTCTTGTACTGCGACATGCGGAGACATTCTGCTTTTAGGACATCTTGTTGTGTAACCACTGTATATCCAGTGTGGAGTCGTCAATCACCCTGGGTACCATCTATAAAAAACAACTCAAAATATGCATTATTAACAAGGGCTTTCAGTAACTTTTTTTTTTTTTTTTAAACTTAAATTTTCTTGTTGCATCAATGCTAGACAATCAGGCTGATATTCTATTTCAAAAAGATCAGAATCTTGTTGCAAAAAATTTAAAAAATTTAAAAATGGCTTGCAAAAAATTTAAAAATGGCTGACTTGCAATACCTAGATCACCTATGCCTTCTCCTCCCCCCCTTTGAAACAGGGTACGCAATTGGAACAATAGTACCCGGTTTCAAGGTAGTACAACATTGTAAAAAGATTTGATGGATGCAGATAAGGCCTGTAAGATGTTAGCACCTATAACAGAAACATGAGTTACACCAGGGCAGAATAATCTACAAAACATCTATTAATATTTGAAATGTGATATCCCTTTAAGTGAATTCATTATTAGTCTGTTCCTGCCTGCAGTCTTATCAAATCTGAGACAGGAGAAAAAAAACAAAACAAAAATTTTTACTAGCTGCTCAAAATTCTCACCCCTCCCTTGTGCAAGAAGGATGAAACATTACTACGTACTATTACATCATCTAGCTCCACCCCTTCGATATTGGCACATTGCGTCCGTCTTCTCAACTTAATTTCAGCTTAACCGTCCAAGCATCCACATCACAACCAAGCAAAGTCCCATGCATGGGGAGGACTTTTATCCCCAGTCAATTATCCACATCACACATTCCACGCAGCCCAAACACGGGTCACTAACTCTCATCCATCCATGCTCTCAAGTCTGCTCCGTCACCCCCCTATTGAAGGTGTACCAGTACATACAGATGCACGGACAAAAAAAGTTTGACAAACATACATACATCAGCTGAAAAACACCGAGGTGAGTGCTATTATTTTTATAAAGTACATGATTCTATTGAGATGAGATTGTGAATGAGCGCTATCTTTGACAAATTATGTGAAAAAAAAGTTTGCTGATACATTCTATATTTCTTATCTACTGAAGCTATTATATGCTGTATTAAACGCTGAAGTGTTTAGTTTCTGTGACCCTGAATTTGGAGTGAATTCTGAAAGCCCCCACCATTTTAAAACATCTCTTATCTCTCCGCGACTATGAAACACAAACTGAATAAGTTTTAGCTTAAACTATTGCCTGCATTTTGAACTCATAATTAACACATATGCTGGGACCTTGCAACATTCATTTTCAACCCCTGTATAAGTAAGAATATACATTAGAAATTGCTATATTTCCTGCCTACTAAGACAGTATAACTAATTAAATTCATTTCAAGCCTCCATTCCATTTACGCAAGCAGAGATATTATCCAGGGTTATTATTGCATTTTCTCTCTCGCTGTTATCTTCCGACCTTGGAAGGCTACACAGAGATTCGCAGCTATATGTCAACAACCTCTTCTCCCCTAAAAGCAAGCTGTTAACTATTTGCACTATTTGCACATACAGTATATATATATACACATATATATCCACCTAGTATGGATTATACATATTATCTATTATCTATCTTGTATTATACACATCTTCATCTCTTTGCCAAAAAATCACGTGCATTGTAACTTACTTATCGACTTGCTTGTTACTCATACTTCTCTCCCCTACCTAACTGCCAATATAACTTTTAATAGACACTCTCCTGACGCCCTCTTGATCACTTACTGTACTTTTCAACATTTCACTTACGGATACTTTCTTAAACAAATAATGTGTACATACGTAACTTACTTTGACTGTCTCTCTCTCTCTCTCCTGCACTTTCTAGAAAACCTTGGTCTTCCAAGGCACCTCTCGGTCCTAAAGACCTCCTCCCAGACACCATTTTGTAATCTGCCGTGCGGGTCGGTGTCACACATTTTCATTAGAGTTTTCTTACATTCTACAAATTCATCCACACGGCGGCAGCCCTTGAGGGGCTCTATCTTCTTTAATAAGATCTTACGCATATTACAACAACAAAAATAACACGCTCCATAGAGTGCATCCTTCTGACCCGAATTGTCAGCCCCTTATATATGGCAATACAACCGAAGGCATCTTCTTCTTATGGAACCAGTCCCAAAGAGTACATCCCTCTCCTCAGCTAAACCATTAACTACTAAACTAGACTAAAACGGAGGGTTCCTTCGTCAATGGGACCTGTCTTACAGAGTGCTTCCCTCTCCTCTAAACCATTAACAACTAAACTAACCGAGGGTTCCTTCGTCTGTGAGACCAAATGAAAAGTAAGAGAAAACAAAATTCTGCAGATACAACAAACAATCAAACAATCTCCACTATCGCTAAAACGCTACGGACTTCAAAGTACAAATAAACTACAGACTAGTTTCTGGGTGAGCCATTGGTGCGCATATCACGGTCAGTGGTCCATGACGGCAAACCCGGAGCCCACACGAGTTACCGTGTAGAACTCTTAACCCAACCCGTCCGGTCACAAACCACAGATAGTCAGTCCTGCTGCAAGACTCGCAGTAAAACACAACATAAATATATGTTTGTCTTACCTGGAGTTCTAAGTGAGTTGATCAGGCTCGGTTTGCAGCAGGACGGTTTCTCAGTGGCGTGGATCCGGGTGAATTGCGCTGTAAGCTCCGGTTTTACCGCCGCACGTTCGGGCGCCATTTATGAGGGTTAAAATTCTAAGTACAGCACCAATCGGCCCCACCCCACTTGCCCCGTTGCCGGCGGTAAGAAGAGACACCACACAGGGATCTGGTATCATTCCTCACACGGGACATGGCTCTCGGCTGACGTCGACGTGCTTTATTACAGATTACATGAGATCTTATACCCTTTGTCCCCTCACCCAGGGGGTGATGGGCTCATAACCATATATGGGAAGTCCGGATTTTCGGCCTGAGACAGTGAAAATTATGTACATGGTTGAACATCTTGATATCTTGTTCCAGCGCTTCTGGGAAATCGGCCAAGTACACGCGGCCTTGTGTCTGGTTCCGTATCTTCTCTGAATTTCTAGAACATCTCTCAGCCTTCTAAAGCCTTGGCATATCTGATTTAAGGCGACATATAAGTTTTTTCTCTCATTTGGAATTGAATAAAACTTGCATATAGGTATAAAAGCATAAAAAACACATATGGCAATATATATATATACCCTCACAGTCTGACTAAGGCCTCACTGTGCAGTCCTATCTTAGAACTGTGAATCACCAGAACACCAGCGGATGGGCACGGCTTGATAGGCACTCGGCAATGGTATCCCAGGGGTTTTATCGCAGGAGACAGTGCAGAACCCCCGGACATGTTTAGGGCATTTAAAGGGTTAACAGTTAAAGGGGTTGTCCCGCGAAACAAAGTGGGGGTATACACTTCTGTATGGCCATATTAATGCACTTTGTAATGTACATTGTGCATTAATTATGAGCCATACAGAAGTTATTCACTTACCTGTTCCGTTGCTAGCGTCCTCGTCTCCATGGTGCCGTCTAATTTTCAGCGTCTAATCGCCCGATTAGACGCGCTTGCGCAGTCCGGTCTTCTTCTTTTCTGAATGGGGCCGCTCGTGCCGGAGAGCGGCTCCTCGTAGCTCCGCCCCGTCACGTGCCGATTCCAGCCAATCAGGAGGCTGGAATCGGCAATGGAGCGCACAGAAGACCTGCGGTCCACCGAGGGTGAAGATCTCGGCGGCCATCTTCGCAAGGTAAGTAAGAAGTCACCGGAGCGCGGGGATTCAGGTAAGCACTATCCGTTTGTTTTTTTTAACCCCTGCATCGGGTTTGTCTCGCACCGAACGGGGGGGCTATTGAAAAAAAAAAAACCGTTTCGGCGCGGGACAACCCCTTTAACAGCTCCGATGAGTGTTGTGGCTTATCAGAGCTGCTGCGGAGGGATGTCAGCTGTAAGAATTAGCCAGCACCCGCGTTGTATGGAGCGAAATCGACCCCCGATCCCCCTCCATACACACCCCAGTGCAGGCATACGGACAAATAGACTTACAAACCGGCTCCTGGAATGGAATGTGTTCAAAAGTAGGAGACTATTTGTATTTATCCTGCATGGCAAAAACTGTAAAAAAAATAGAAACCTAAAAAATAGGCAAAGTGACCATTTTGTTCATTTTTCCTCACAAAAAAACACAATAAAAGTGATCAAAAAAATCATTATGTGCCCCAAAATGGTACCAGTGAAAACTACAGCTCATTACGCAAAAAAACAAGCTATTACAGAGTTCAGTCAATGTAAAAATAAAAAAAAGTTATGGGACTTTGAATGCAGCAATGTAGAAAAAACAACAATCTCCAAAAAAGGGGTTTTATTGTGCAGTGGAAGCTTTTTTTAGGTACTTCCACAATAAGGGCGAAGTTAGATGAGCTTTTTATTTGTCCATGCCTATGTGCGCAAAAAAAGGCGCATCTGAAAGAACCATTGGTTCCCTATGTAGTGTTCACATGTCAGACTTTTACAGGCGCAAAATACTTACACCTGCAAATGATAGGACGTGCGTGCAGTGGCAAGGTCCATGCTATGCATTATATATCCCCGTGGGGAGTTCCCTCATCAATGAACACTGTGACAACACTCAATGAATGACAACTGTGATTCGTCACAGTGCTCAGCCAATCAGAGGCAGCGCTCAGCCATTCAATTTTATTCAATGAATGGCTGAGCGCTGCATCTGATTGGCTGAGCGCTCATTCAATCAGATCCAGCACTTTCTGGAGAATGGCTGAGCGCTGTCTCTGATTGGCTGAGCGCTCAGCCAATCAGACCCAGCACTTTCTGGAGGTGAGGGTTTTTAAATTCCTGGCCAGCAGAAAGTGCTTTAGAGCAGTGTCAGGGATGAAGCGAGAAGATGCGCTGGAGCCCTGACTGCAGCTGAAGGTGATGTATATGTTTTTTTATTTTTTACTGCAGCTACGGATGATTTTCAGGGAAGGGCTTATATTTCAAGCCCTTACCATGAAAATGACTACGGAGGTTGCCTGCATCCAAAAGCAATGGGAGAATATCTCGGTTCCCTGCCATAGCTGTCATAGCTGTGGCAGAGGATCGCGATCTTTCCATATGTTTTCAATGGGGCTGGCGCTGCTGGTGCTGGCCCATCGAAAGCAATGGGAATGGAGCTACAGTCATGCGCATTTTTAACATGCATGGAGCGCATTTTTTAGCGAACGTAGCATTGAAAACAATGCTCTGCCGGCACCCCTGCATTCTTTTTCAGGGAAGGGCTTTACATATAAGTAGAGATGAGCGAACGTACTCGTCCGAGCTTGATGCTCGGGCGAATATCAGCGTGTTCGGGATGCTCGTTACTCGTAACGAGTACCACGCGATGTTCGGGTTACTTTCAGTTTCCTCTCTGAGACGTTAGCGCGCTTTTCTGGCCAATTGAAAGACAGGGAAGGCATTACAACTTCCCCCTGTGATGTTCCAGCCCTATACCACCCCCCTGCTGTGCGTGGCTGGGGAGATCAGATGTCACCCGAGTATAAAAGTCGGCCCCTCCCGCGGCTCGCCTCAGATGCCTTGTGAAATAGCTGAGGGACAGTGCTGCTGGTGCCCGAGCTGCTGTAGGGAGAGCGTTAGGAGTTAGTGTAGGCTTCAAGAACCCCAACGGTCCTTTTTAGGGCCACATCTAACCGTGTGCAGTACTGTGGAGGCTGCCTTTTGCAGTGGTGCACATTTTTTTTTTTTTTCAAAATCGGCCGTGCAGAGCATTGCGCCCTGGAGTAATACTACAGGGACAGAAGTGGTGGTTAGGCAGGGAGAGTGTTAGGAGTTAGTGTAGGCTTCAAGAACCCCAATGGTCCTTCTTAGGGCCACATCTAACAGTGTGCAGTAGTGTGGAGGCTGCAGTTAGCAGTGTTGCACATTTGTTTTTTCCAAATCGGCCGTGCAGAGCATTGCGCCCTGCAGTAATACTACAGGGACAGAATTGTGTAGGCAAGGCCAGAAGACATATTTTATTGATTGAATATATGCAGTGGGCCTTTCCTTGAAAAAAAAAGGGAAAACATTCTCTTTGGCCTGCAGGCTTGCGCCAATTTATTTCCTGCCTGGGAAATCACCGCTCTGCTGTAGTTAATAACTCTGCAACACTGCAGTTCTGTGACACATTTGCAGGGCCACAACACATTTATTATTGATTGAATATGCGCAGTGGGCCTTTCCTTGAAAAAAAAGGGAAAACATTCTATTTGGCCTGCAGGCTTGCGCCAATTTATTTCCTGCCTGGGAAATCACCGCTCTGCTGTAGTTAATAACTCTGCAACACTGCAGTTCTGTGACACATTTGCAGGGCCACAACACATTTATTATTGATTGAATATACGCAGTGGGCCTTTCCTTGAAAAAAAAGGGAAAACATTCTATTTGGCCTGCAGGCTTGCGCCAATTTATTTCCTGCCTGGGAAATCACCGCTCTGCTGTAGTTGATAACTCTGCAACACTGCAGTTCTGTGACACATTTG
Organism: Eleutherodactylus coqui; assembly: GCF_035609145.1. Lineage (NCBI taxonomy): Eukaryota > Metazoa > Chordata > Amphibia > Anura > Eleutherodactylidae > Eleutherodactylus > Eleutherodactylus coqui. Next base: position 84,619,330 of record NC_089840.1, on the reverse strand, counting down.
CAGGGCCACAACACATTTATTATTGATTGAATATACGCAGTGGGCCTTTCCTTGAAAAAAAAGGGAAAACATTCTATTTGGCCTGCAGGCTTGCGCCAATTTATTTCCTGCCTGGGAAATCACCGCTCTGGTAATACAGCATGCTGAGGGGTAGGGGTAGGCCTAGAGGACGTGGACGCGGCCGAGGACGCGGAGGGCCAAGTGAGGGTGTGGGCACAGGCCGAACTCCTGATCCAGGTGTATCGCAGCCGACTGCTGAGCGATTAGGAGAGAGGCACGTTTCTGGCATCCCCACATTCATCGCACAATTAATGGGTCCACGCGGGAGACCTTTATTAGAAAATGAGCAGTGTGAGCAGGTCCTGTCGTGGATGGCAGAAAGTGCTTCCAGCAACCTATCGTCCACCCACAGTTCTGCGCCGTCCACTGCTGCAAATCCAAATCCTCTGTCTGCTGCTCCTCCTTCCTCCCAGCCTCCTCACTCCACTACAATGACACATGCTCAGGAGCGGGAAGACTCCCAGGAACTGTTCTCAGGCCCCTGCTCAGATTGGGCAGCAGTGGTTCCTCTCCCACCAGAGGAGTTTATCGTCACTGATGCCCAACCATTGGAAAGTTCCCGGGGTCCGGGGGATGAGGCTGGGGACTTCCGGCAACTGTCTCAAGACCTTTCAGTGGGTGAGGAGGACGATGACGATGAGACACAGTTGTCTATCGGTGAGGTAGTAGTAAGGGCAGTAAGTCCGAGGGAGGAGCGCACAGAGGATTCTGAGGAAGAGCAGCAGGACGATGAGGTGACTGACCCCACCTGGTTTGCAACGCCTACTCAAGACAGGTCTTCAGAGGGGGAGGCAAGGGCAGCAGCAGGGCAGGTTGCAAGAGGCAGTGCGGTGGCCAGGGGGAGAGGCAGGGCCAGACCGAATAATCCACCAACTGTTTCCCAAAGCGCACCCTCGCGCCATGCCACCCTGCAGAGGCCAAGGTGCTCTAAGGTCTGGCTGTTTTTCACAGAGACGCCCGACGAACAGTGTTGTGCAACCTTTGTCGCGCCAAGATCAGCCGGGGAGCCACCACCAACAGCCTCACCACCACCAGCATGCGCAGACATATGATGGCCAAGCACCCCATAAGGTGGGACGAAGGCCGTTCACCGCCTCCGGTTTGCACCGCTGCCTCTCCCCCTGTGCCCCAACCTGCCACTGAGATACAACCCCCCTCTCAGGACACAGGCACTACCGTCTCCTGGCCTGCACCCACACCCTCACCTCCGCTGTCCTCAGCCCCATCCACCAATGTCTCTTAGCGCACCGTCCAGCCGTCGCTAGTGCAAGTGTTGGAGCGCAAGCGCAAGTACGCCGCCACGCGCCCGCACGCTCAAGCGTTAACCGTCCAGATAGCCAAATTTATCAGCCTTGAGATGCTGCCATATAGGGTTGTGGAAACGGAGTCCTTCAAAAGTATGATGGCGGCGGCGGCCCCGCGCTACTCAGTTCCCAGTCGCCACTAGTTTTCCCGATGTGCCGTCCCAGCCCTGCACGACCACGTCTCCCGCAACATTGTACGCGCCCTCACCAACGCGGTTACTGCCAAGGTCCACTTAACAACGGACACGTGGACAAGCACAGGCGGGCAGGGCCACTACATCTCCCTGACGGCACATTGGGTGAATTTAGTGGAGGCTGGGACAGAGTCAGAGCCTGGGACCGCTCACGTCCTACCCACCCCCAGAATTGCGGGCCCCAGCTCGGTGGTGGTATCATCTGCGGTGTATGCTTCCTCCACTAAAGCACCCTCCTCCTCCTCCAACGCAACCTCTGTCTCGCAATCAAGATGTGTCAGCAGCAGCAGCACGTCGCCAGCAGTCGGTGTCGCGCGGCGTGGCAGCACAGCGGTGGGCAAGCGTCAGCAGGCCGTGCTGAAACTACTCAGCTTAGGAGATAAGAGGCACACGGCCCACGAACTGCTGCAGGGTCTGACAGAGCAGACCGACCGCTGGCTTGCGCCGCTGAGCCTCCAACCGGGCATGGTCGTGTGTGACAACGGCCGTAACCTGGTGGCGGCTCTGCAGCTCGGCAGCCTCACGCACGTGCCATGCCTGGCCCATGTCTTTAATTTGGTGGTTCAGCGCTTTCTGAAAAGCTACCCACGCTTGTCAGACCTGCTCGGAAAGGTGCGCCGGCTCTGCGCACATTTCCGCAAGTCCCACACGGACGCTGCCACCCTGCGGACCCTGCAACATCGGTTTCATCTGCCAGTGCACCGACTGCTGTGCGACGTGCCCACACGGTGGAACTCTACGCTCCACATGTTGGCCAGGCTCTATGAGCAGCGTAGAGCTATAGTGGAATACCAACTCCAACATGGGCGGCGCAGTGGTAGTCAGCCTCCTCAATTATTTTCAGAAGAGTGGGCCTGGTTGGCAGACATCTGCCAGGTCCTTCGAAACTTTGAGCAGTCTACCCAGGTGGTGAGCGGCGATGCTGCAATCATTAGCGTCACCATTCCTCTGCTATGCATCTTGAGAAGTTCCCCGCAAAGCATAAAGGCAGACGCTTTGCGCTCGGAAACAGAGCCGGGGGAAGACAGTATGTCGCTGGATAGTCAGAGCACCCTCCTGTCTATATCTCAGCGCGTTCAGAAGAAGGAGGAGAAGCATGAGGAGGATGAGGAGGAGGGGGAAGAGACAGCTTGGCCCACTGCTGACGGTATCCATGCTGCTTGCCTGTCATCCTTTCAGCGTGTATGGCCTGAGGAGGAGGAGGAGGAGGAGGATCCTGAAAGTGATCTTCCTAGTGAAGACAGCCATGTGTTGCGTACAGGTACCCTGGCACACATGGCTGACTTCATGTTAGGATGCCTTTCTCGTGACCCTCGCGTTACACGCATTCTGGCCACTACGGATTACTGGGTGTACACACTGCTCGACCCACGGTATAAGGAGAACCTTTCCACTCTCATTCCCGAAGAGGAAAGGGGTTCGAGAGTGTTGCTATACCACAGGACCCTGACGGACAAGCTGATGGTAAAATTCCCATCCGACAGCGCTAGTGGCAGAAGGCGCAGTTCCGAGGGCCAGGTAGCAGGGGAGGTGCGGAGATCGAGCAGCATGTACAGCACAGGCAGTGCAACAGTCTTTAAGGCCCTGGACAGCTTTATGGCTCCCCAGCAAGACTGTGTCACAGCTCCCCAGTCAAGGCTGAGTCGGCGGGAGCACTGTAAAAGGATAGTGAGGGAGTACGTAGCCGATCGCACGACCGTCCTCCGTGACGCCTCTGCCACCTACAACTACTGGGTGTCGAAGCTGGACACGTGGCCTGAACTCGCACTGTATGCCCTGGAGGTGCTTGCTTGTCCTGCGGCTACCGTCTTGTCAGAGAGGGTGTTTAGTGCGGCTGGGGGAATCATCACAGATAAGCGTACCCGCCTGTCAACCGACAGTGCCGACAGGCTTACACTCATCAAGATGAACAAAGCCTGGATTTCCCCAGACTTCTCTTCTCCACCAGCGGACAGCAGTGATACCTAAGCAATACGTAGGCTGCACCCGCGGATGGAAGCATCGTTCTCTCTCACCATCCACAACGGGGACATTTCTGCTTCATCAATCTGTGTATAATATTCATCCTCCTCCTCCTGCTCCTCCTCCTGAAACCTCACGTAATCACGCTGAACGGGCAATTTTTCTTAGGGCCACAAGGCTCACTCATATAATTTTTCTAAACAATTTTTATACGTTTCAATGCTCTTAAAAGCGTTGAAACTTTAACTTGAACCAATTTTTCGTTCAACTGGGCTGCCTCCAGGCCTAGTTACCACTTAAGCCACATTAACCAAAGCGATTAATGGGTTTCACCTGCCCTCTTGGTTGGGCATGGCCAATTTTTTCTGAGGTACATTAGTACTGTTGGTACACCAATTTTTTGGGGCCCTCACCTACAGTGTAATCATAGTAATTTCTATGTTCTTCGCCTGCACTCATGGTACAGAAAGATGTGTGGGGTTCGCCTACACTTTAGCTACATAAATGTAACTGGGGCCTTGTCTATACTGCAGCTACTGAAATGTGAAAGAGACTGTTATCTCCCTAAACTGCTGCAATGGGAATGTTACTGGGGCCTGTCTTGAGTGCTACTATTACTGAAATGGAACTAAGACTGCGCTCCCCCTATACTGCTGCTAGTGATATGTTAGTGGGGCCTGTCCCTAATGCTACCGCTGAAATGTTAATAATTGTGGGCTCTGCCTATACCGCTGCTAATGGTATGTCACTGGGGTGTGGAAACAGAGGCTTCACAAAGACATGATGGCGGCGAGGCCATTTCCCACCAACGCTGTTACTGTTAAGGTGCATATAACCACGGACACGTGTAGACGACACATAGTGCCTCCAAAACATCCCCCTCCTCCTCCAACAATGAAAACATTCTTGGCAAATACCTTTGCATTGGTCCGTCTGGTGGCAGTCCAAGAATTTCACCTTTAACGACACAACAAGAGAGGACCACCACCATCCCCCCGCCACGGCCCACTTAATCCTGGCCACATTCCGAAAACCAACTACATAAAACCGCGCTACCAGGTCCGCAGTCACCACCACATTACCACCAACGAGGTTACTGTTAAGGTACATATTACCAGTCTGACTGGGGCATGCAGTGTGGGCCGAAGCCCACCTGCATTAACCACGACATTACCTCAGCTGTGATGGGCAATGCAATGGGATATTTTTATGTACCGCCGGTGGCTTCCTGGCACCCACCCATGCTGTGGGTCCACAGGGAATTATAAATGCATCTGTTTCCACTTCTAAAGAACCCCAGTCAGACTGGGGCATGCAGTGTGGGCCGAAGCCCACCTGCATTAAGCACAACATTACTACCTCAGCTGTGTTGGGCAATGCAATGCGATATTTTTATGTACCGCCGGTGGGTTCCAGGGAGCCACCCATGCTGTAGGTGCACACGGAGTTTAACCTACATCTGTCCACTTGTAAAGAACCCCAGTCAGACTGTGGCATGCAGTGTGGGCCGAAGCCCACCTGCATTAAGCACGACATTACTACCTCAGCTGTGTTGGGCAATGCAATGGGATATATTTATGTACCGCCGGTGGCTTCCTGGCACCCACCCATGCTGTGGGTCCACAGGGAATTATAAATGCATCTGTTTCCACTTCTAATGAACCCCAGTCTGACTGGGGCATGCAGTGTGGGCCGAAGCCTACCAGCAGTAAGCACGACATTACTACCTCAGCTGTGTTGGGCAATGCAATGGGATATTTTTATGTACCGCCGGTGGCTTCCTGGCACCCACCCATGCTGTAGGTCCACAGGGAATTATAAATGCATCTGTTTCCACTTCTAAAGAACCCCAGTCTGACTGGGGCATGCAGTGTGGGCCGAAGCCCACCTGCATTAAGCACGACATTACTACCTCAGCTGTGTTGGGCAATGCAATGGGAAATTTTTATGTACCGCCGGTGGCTTTCTGGCACCCACCCATGCTGTGGGTCCACAGGGAGTTTAACCTACATCTGTCCACTTGTAAAGAACCCCAGTCAGACTGGGGCATGCAGTGTGGGCCGAAACCCACCTGCATTAAGCACGACATTACTACCTCAGCTGTGTTGGGCAATGCAATGGGATATTTTTATGTACCGCCGGTGGCTTACTGGCACCCACCCATGCTGTGGGTCCACAGGGAATTATAAATGCATCTGTTTCCACTTCTAAAGAACCCCAGTCTGACTGGGGCATGCAGTGTGGGCCGAGGCCCACCTGCATTAAGCACGACATTACTACCTCAGCTGTGTTGGGCAATGCAATGGGATATTTTTATGTACCGCCGGTGGCTTCCTGGCACCCACCCATGCTGTGGGTCCACAGGGAGTTTAACCTACATCTGTCCACTTGTAAAGAACCCCAGTCAGACTGGGGCATGCAGTGTGGGCCGAAGCCCACCTGCATTAAGCACGACATTACTACCTCAGCTGTGTTGGGCAATGCAATGGGATATTTTTATGTACCGCCGGTGGGTTCCAGGGAGCCACCCATGCTGTAGGTGCACACGGAGTTTAACCTACATCTGTCCACTTGTAAAGAACCCCAGTCAGACTGGGGCATGCAGTGTGGGCCGAAGCCCACCTGCATTAAGCACGACATTACTACCTCAGCTGTGTTGGGCAATGCAATGGGATATTTTTATGTACCGCCGGTGGGTTCCAGGGAGCCACCCATGCTGTCGGTCCACAGGGACTTCACAATAGGGAGTTGTACCTGCCTGTGTCTATGAATTAAAAAGCCCGGTCTGACTGGGGCATGCAGACACCTTGACAGAATGAATAGTGTGTGGCACATAGGTTCCCCATTGCTATGCCCACGTGTGCAGCTCCTGATGGCGGTGGCACAGGATTATATTTATCATTGCTTCTGTACAGCATTGTGGGCTATCGCCCCGCCCCTTTTAAAGAGGGTCGCTGCCTAGCCGTGCCAACCCTCTGCAGTGCGTGCCTGCGGTTCCTCCTCATGGCAGACGCACTTATAAATAGACATGAGGGTGGTGTGGCATGAGGGCAGCTGAAGGCTGCGCAGGGACACTTCGGTGTGCGCTGTGGGGGGGGGGGGGTTGGGCAGCATGTAACCCAGGAGAAGTGGCAGCGGAGTGTCATGCAGGCAGTGATTGTGCTTTGTTGGAGGTAGTGTGGTGCTTAGCTAAGGTATGCATTGCTAATGAGGGCTTTTCAGAAGTAAAAGTTGTTGGGAGGGGGGGGCCCACTCTTGCCGCTGTTGTGGCTTAATAGTGGGACCTGTGAACTTGAGATGCAGCCCAACATGTAGCCCCTCGCCTGCCCTATCCGTTGCTGTGTCGTTCCCATCACTTTCTTGAATTGCCCAGATTTTCACACATGAAAACCTTAGCAAGCATCGGCGAAATACAAAAATGCTCCGGTCGCCCATTGACTTCAATGGGGTTCGTTACTCAAAATGAACCCCCGAGCATCGCGATAATTTCGTCCCGAGTAACGAGCACCCGAGCATTTTGGTGCTCGCTCATCTCTACATATAAGCCTTTCCCTGAAAAAGAAACATTTTAGTGTAAAAAAAAAAAAGCAGGCATTCTCTTCAACGGAGCCGCTGCTGCTGCCGGCGGCTCCATTAAAGACAATGGTCTGCCGGTACCACTGAACTGTTTTTCAGGGAAGAGCTTTACATATGCCAGGGCTCAGCAGTGTCTTCTCCTGCTGTCCCCTGCACTGTGGTGCTGATCTATCAGCAGGCGGCGATTTAAAATCCCCACCTGCTGAAAGAGCTGAATGGGATTGGCTGAGGTGCTCAGTCAATCACAGGCAGCTCTACCCGAATGAATGACTGAGGTCTGCAGGGTCTCTGTGTGGTGGACAGAGTAGCTGGCAGAGGAGAGTCATTAAAAGTTAAAGCATATAACTGAAGCTGCTGCCTGTACAGAAAGCAGGGAGGCAGCAGCTTCAGCATCTCCTTGAACTCCTTTCCAACCACAGTGAAGAAACAGTGCAGACTAATTTCTTCAGAGTTGGACTGGAGCTCTTCATGCTGTACTCCCTGCTCACTGAAAGCTCCAACTGGTCTTCCACCTGGCTTTGTACTGCCCTACTTTCCCTTACTACAGTCACCAGTATTAACCAACTAATAGAAAGCCCATCCCAGGACAATGTAAGCTTACTGTTCTTCACTTTCATTGGATCTTCATTGTTTTATTCTCTGTGCTTGCGCAGCTCAGCGTTCTTCTTCGCTATTATATATTCCAGGACGTACCATAACTTCATAGAACATAAGTTTGGAATTTGTTAAATCAAGATTTTGCCACTTTGTGAAACTATCACCGTGGAACCTCAGCAGATGGTTGATTAAAAAGTGTACATTGTTGCAATGTAAGTTTCTGTGATTGTGAGAGGTTGCTTTGCATTGCTTATGTGGATGTAGATGATGTGAGGCATGAAGTTAGTAGTAGATGCTATGGTGATGATGAGCGAGTGTAAATATGAGTCATAGCGTATAGTGCTACATTATGCATCCACATGAGGGCAGGGTTCTTTTGATGACAAACTGCACCACATCAGGCTAAGATGTACATACATAGGATAAATATCTATGCATGGCTGATCATATCTATATTTCATGTCAGGGTGTGAAGAGGAGTAGAACATAGCAGAGCAACAGCAACATACAAGTACTAAGGGTGCACTGTGCAGCCATGTCAGGATCCCCTATATATTAGGACAAGTATATGGGTGCACTGAATGGCAATATACAGTAAGAGAACCCTGACTGGCGTCTTCCAACATCGGAGCTGTACAGCCTTAAATCATAATGTCTTCAGATGTCAGACAGTGGATTGGAAAGGGTTAGTAGTAGCTGCGACATGCTTGCGGTTTGTATTTGTTCACCCAATTTAATGCTCAGATAGCCACGCTGTTTTAGACAGTTAAAACGACGCTCGCGTGAGAGAAGCCTCAGATTGCTATCAGTTTGTAGTGTCCCAGCAGGCACTACAAAACACACACAGCACACTGTCCTGCCTTACCTGTCTGTATGCCATCCTTGGATACGGAAGGTGCCGTCTGCGGGAGAGACCCTGTATCTCCCCCTTCTGCTCAATCTATGAGCTCGTCCCTGATGTCAGCTGGCTCCTCGTTGGCTGACAGTCAGGTTTAATCTTACTGGTGCAGAGCCTATGGGCAAGGAAGCAGCTCTTTTAGTCCCTATACAGGATGAGGAATTCAGAAAGTACGGGAAGGAAAGAGTGAGGTGATAAATAGAAGGTAGAGAGAACAGTTAGGGAGTCGTCATCAGAGTCAGAAAGGAGGAGGACGTCAGACAGAGAGAGCGAGCAGTGCAGCACGTTTTGCCCCAAGGTCAAATTCGGTTAACACCCGTTCCCTTGGCATCCCACAGCAGAGAAAGAGAAGCATCTCTCCAAGATCACCTTCTACAAAAATAGTGAGTCATGACTTTCCAGTGAAATTAAAGCCGTGATCAGTCTTCTAGCCACTTATCCTTCTGCTTCAGTTACTCTTCAGTTAATCTAAATCATTCCTTCAGTCAGAACTACTAGTGGGGAAGTTGCCTAGTTCGTCAATCTACAGTTAATATTATAGAGAGAGCGTTGAAGTTCAAGTGTCTTCAATACAATTGTACTTTGCCTGCTTGCTGCACCTGTATTCCTGTTCAACTACGTTTTCACCAAGTACTATAATTCACTGTGTTCATTGCTAATTACCCAAATTAGTAAATCTGCTCACTCTCAGATTACTAATCATACTGGACTCGTCTCCATTATTTCTGCGGCATATTATCTGGACTGTCCAATTAAAGTGTGGCGTCACCGTGACAAGGACTAGACCTCCCACCATATGCACAGTAAGTGTATTGGGGTGTTACAAGTTGATTTTGCATTTAAACTTTGACTTCAGGAACATGCTTCAGGACAAAACCAATGCTTAAAAACAAGGTAAGCAAGTAGAAATGCACGCAACCGTTTACTAGCAACTTATTAAAACTCAGCCTACACCCTACACATTTGGCAATTTAGTACTTGGAAGAGAACATCATTTCACTAACAATAGTTAAGAATCTATAATACTTTCTTGAAGAACAATTAATTTAAGCAGACAAATCTCCTTGAAGCACAATCTGTAGTTTAATGTGATCCTGATAATAACGTTATCATGCTGTATGTAGAGTATAATTCATTCCTTATTCTTATATACTAATATGTAAGCTAGCATTATACTTTTGTCTTCAGAAACTTGTTCAAATTTACTGTGACCAATTTAATCCATTTAATCAGATTTGATTTTCTTATGTGAACATTATTGTTTAGTTATGCAGAAACCATGTTCCACCCTGTTTGAAATTGGTATGACACAATGTCTGGTTGTATTCAATTATTTTACAGCCTGACACGCAGATAAATTCACAAGATCTTGCTGAATAGTTGCAGTACTTCAGAACATTAGCAGCAAATTTTCATTCAAGTGAATTTAATAGCCGGAAAATATGATAAAATGTACAAAGGTAACACAATTGGCCTCATTTATCAAAATGGTCCTTATTGCCTATAGCAACCAATCAGAATGCAGCTTTCATTACTTAAATTGCACTGGAAAAATAACTTTTGTGCTGTGATTGGTTGCTACAGGCAACAAGGCTACTTTTTCAATTAGACAGTTTTAGGAAATGAGGCCATTATATTTTTTTGTCATTAGGCATCATGTATGAAAACTGGAGATATTGGCCACGGCAATGAATCTATATCACTGCTTTCATTTTCAGCCATACTGTAAAGAATCAAAGCTGAATTCTGATTGATTGCTATGAGAAAAACTTCCAGTTTTTAACTGTACTAGTTTTCATAAAGCCCATTTACATGGAGCGATGATCGCTCAAAAGACAGTTTGAGTGACAGCTTTGAGTGATCATTTTGCATAAACTATTAAGTAGCTAATCAGCCACTTAATAGCAATTTAATGTGCAAATGAAGCATTTAGCTGAAAGCAGTTAATAGCCTGATGGCTCTTATGTGCTTTCAGTTCCTTTGTTCTCCGATGGGAAACAATGCTATCAGCACTATCCGTGGAGAACTCCTGATAAGGCCGAACGACGATTTTTAGGTTGGCCTGAATTTAATGATCAGCTAGCAGTGCACGAAAAGTGCATGATGGGCACACATTTAGACGCAATGATGATCGCTCATACAATTGCTTTAGCGATTTTTGAGCGATCATCACTCAGTTTAAATGGGCCTATACATGAGATTTAGTATCTTTTAAAGGTAACTTGCCACCAGTTTTTAGCCGAGATCTTTTTGAGAATATTCTTTCAAAGAAAGATTGGTCATGGACGAAAGATCTTTTAACTGACAGAGATGAGCGAACGTACTCGTCCGAGCTTGATGCTCGGGCGAATATTAGCGTGTTCGGGATGCTCGTTACTCGTAACGAGTACCACGCGATGTTCCGGTTACTTTCAGTTTCCTCTCTGAGACGTTAGCGCGCTTTTCTGGCCAATTGAAAGACAGGGAAGGCATTACAACTTCCTCCTGTGTTGTTCCAGCCCTATACCACCCCCATGCTGTGAGTGGCTGGGGAGATCAGATGTCACCTGAGTATAAAAAGCGGCCCCTCCCGCGGCTTGCCTCAGATGCCTTGTGAGTTAGCTGAGGGAAAGTCCAGTTGTGTTGGAGTTGCTGTAGAGAGAGTGTTTGTAGTGAGTGTAGGCTTCGAGAACCCCAACGGTCCTTCTTAGGGCCACATCTACCCGTGTGCAGGCTGCTGTTAGCAGTGTATATATATATATTTTTTTCAAAATCGGCTGTGCAGAGCATTGCACCCTGTATTAGGGACAGAAGTGGTGGTTAGGCAGGGAGAGTGTTAGGAGTGAGTGTAGGCTTCAAGAACCCCAACGGTCCTTTCTAGGGCCACATTTAACCGTGTGGAGTACTGTGCAGGCTGCTGTTAGCTGTGTTGCATTTTTTTTTTTCTCAAAATCGGCTGTGCAGAGCATTGCACCCTGCATTAATACTACAGGGACAGAATTGATTAGGCAGGGCCAGAAGACATATATTATTCATTGAATAGACGCAGTGGGCCTTTCCTTTTAAAAAAAAGGGAAAAAAGTATATTTGGCCTGCCTCTGACAGTCCTCGGGGCTCTGGGTACGTGTGTGCTGCGTGGAGAACGTAAAAAAATCAGACGCAACAAGCTACGTTTTACAGCAGGCTTGCGCCACTTTCTTTCCTGCCTGTGAAATTCCTTGCTCAGCTGTAGTTAATAACTCTGCAACACTAAAGTTCTGTGACACATTTGCAGGGGCACAACACAGTTATTAAACTTATAATTCATTGAATAGACGCAGTGGGCCTTTCCTTTTAAAAAAAAGGGAAAAAAGTATATTTGGCCTGCAGGCTTGCGCCAATTTATTTCCTGCCTGGGAAATCAAATCACTGGTAATACAGCATGCTGAGGGGTAGGCCTAGAGGACGTGGACGCGGCCGAGGACACAGAGGGCCCAGTGAGGGTGTGGGCACAGGCCGAACTCCTGATCCAGGTGTATCGCAGCCGACTGCTGCGCGATTACGAGAGAGGCACGTTTCTGGCGTCCCCACATTCATCGCACAATTCATGGGTCCACGCGGGAGACCTTTATTAGAAAATGAGCAGTGTGAGCAGGTCCTGTCGTGGATGGCAGAAATTGCTTCGAGCAACCTATCGTCCACCCACAGTTCTGCGCCGTCCACTGCTGCAAATCCGAATCCTGTGTCTGCTGCTCCTCCTTCCTCCCAGCCTCCTCACTCCACTACAATAACACATGCTCAGGAGCGGGAAGACTCCCAGGAACTGTTCTCGGGCCCCTGCTCAGATTGGGCAGCAGTGGTTCCTCTCCCACCAGAGGAGTTTATCGTCACTGATGCCCAACCATTGGAAAGTTCCCGGGGTCCGGGGGATGAGGCTGGGGACTTCCGGCAACTGTCTCAAGACCTTTCAGTGGGTGAGGAGGACGATGACGATGAGACACAGTTGTCTATCGGTGAGGTAGTAGTAAAAGCAGTAAGTCCGAGGGAGGAGCGCACAGAGGATTCGGAGGAAGAGCAGCAGGACGATGAGGTGACTGACCCCACCTGGTTTGCAACGCCTACTCAGGACAGGTCTTCAGAGGGGGAGGCAAGTGCAGCAGCAGGGTAGGTTGGAAGAGGCAGTGCGGTGGCCAGGGGTAGAGGCAGGGCCAGACCGAATAATCCACCAACTGTTTCCCAAAGCTCCCCCTCGCGCCATGCCACCCTGCAGATGCCAAGGTGCTCTAAGATCTGGCAGTTTTTCACAGAGACGCCTGACGACCGACGAACAGTGGTGTGCAACCTTTGTCGAGCCAAGATCAGCCAGGGAGCCACCACCAACAGCCTCACCACCACCAGCATGCGCAGACATATGATGGCCAAGCACCCCACAAGGTGGGACGAAGGCGGTTCACCGCCTCCGGTTTGCACCGCTGCCTCTCCCCCTGTGCCCCAACCTGCCACTGAGATCCAACCCCCCTCTGAGGACACAGGCACTACCGTCTCCTGGCCTGCACCCACACCCTCACCTCCGCTGTCCTCGGCCCAATCCAGCAATGTGTCGCACCGCACCGTCCAGCCGTCGCTAGCGCAAGTGTTTGAGCGCAAGCGCAAGTACGCCGCCACGCACCCGCACGCTCAAGCGTTAACCGTCCAGATAGCCAAATTTATCAGCCTTGAGATGCTGCCGTATAGGGTTGTGGAAACGGAGTCCTTCAAAAGTATGATGGCGGCGGCGGCCCCGCGCTACTCAGTTCCCAGTCGCCACTACTTTTCCCGATGTGCCGTCCCAGCCCTGCACGACCACGTCTCCCGCAACATTGTACGCGCCCTCACCAACGCAGTTACTGCCAAGGTCCACTTAACAACGGACACGTGGACAAGCACAGGCGGGCAGGGCCACTACATCTCCCTGACGGCACATTGGGTGAATTTAGTGGAGGCTGGGACAGAGTCAGAGCCTGGGACCGCTCACGTCCTACCCACCCCCAGAATTGCGGGCCCCAGCTCGGTGGTGGTATCTGCGGCGGTGTATGCTTCCTCCACTAAACCACCCTCCTCCTCCTCCAACGCAACCTCTGTCTCGCAATCAAGATGTGTCAGCAGCAGCAGCGCGTCGCCAGCTGTCGATGTCGCGTGTCGTGGCAGCACAGCGGTGGGCAAGCGTCAGCAGGCCGTGCTGAAACTACTCAGCTTAGGAGATAAGAGGCACACGGCCCACGAACTGCTGCAGGGTCTGACAGAGCAGACCGACCGCTGGCTTGCGCCGCTGAGCCTTCAACCGGGCATGGTCATGTGTGACAACGGCCGTAACCTGGTGGCGGCTCTGCAGCTCGGCAGCCTCACGCACGTCTGGCCCATGTCTTTAATTTGGTGGTTCAGCGCTTTCTGAAAAGCTACCCACGCTTGTCAGACCTGCTCGTAAAGGTGCGCCGCCTCTGCGCACATTTCCGCAAGTCCCACACGGACGCTGCCACCCTGCGGACCCTGCAACATCGGTTTACTCTGCCAGTGCACCGACTGCTGTGCGACGTGCCCACACAGTGGAACTCTACGCTCCACATGTTGGCCAGGCTCTATGAGCAGCGTAGAGCTATAGTGGAATACCAACTCCAACATGGGCGGCACAGTGGGAGTCAGCCTCCTCAATTATTTTCAGAAGAGTGGGCCTGGTTGGCAGACATCTGCCAGGTCCTTGGAAACTTTGAGCAGTCTACCCAGGTGGTGAGCGGCGATGCTGCAATCATTAGCGTCACCATTCCTCTGCTATGCATCTTGAGAAGTTCCCTGCAAAGCCGCTTTGCGCTCGGAAACAGAGCCGGGGGAAGGCAGTATGTCGCTGGATAGTCAGAGCACCCTCCTGTCTATATCTCAGCGCGTTCAGGAGGAGGAGGAGGAGCATGAGGAGGATGAGGAGGAGGGGGAAGAGACAGCTTGGCCCACTGCTGACGGTACCCATGCTGCTTGCCTGTCATCATTTCAGCGTGTATGGCCTGAGGAGGATGAGGAGGAGGAGGAGGATCCTGAAAGTGATCTTCCTAGTGAAGACAGCCATGTGTTGCGTACAGGTACCCTGGCACACATGGCTGACTTCATGTTAGGATGCCTTTCTCGTGACCCTCGCGTTACACGCATTCTGGCCACTACAGATTACTGGGTGTACACACTGCTCGACCCACGCTATAAGGAGAACCTTCCCACTCTCATTCCCGAAAAGGAAAGGGGTTCGAGAGTGTTGCTATACCACAGGACCCTTGCGGACAAGCTGATGGTAAAATTCCCACCCGACAGCGCTAGTGGCAGAAGGCGCAGTTCCGAGGGCCAGGTAGCAGGGGAGGTGCGGAGATCGAGCAGCTTGTACAGCACAGGCAGTGCAACAGTCTTTAAGGGCCTGGACAGCTTTATGGCTCCCCAGCAAGACTGTGTCACCGCTCCCCAGTCAAGGCTGAGTCGGCGGGAGCACTGTAAAAGGATGGTGAGGGAGTACGTAGCCGATCGCACGACCGTCCTCCGTGACGCCTCTGCCACCTACAACTACTGGGTGTCGAAGCTGGACACGTGGCCTGAACTAGCGCTGTATGGCCTGGAGGTGCTTGCTTGTCCTGCGGCTAGCGTCTTGTCGGAGAGGGTGTTTAGTGCGGCTGGGGGAATCATCACAGATAAGCGTACCCGCCTGTCAACCGACAGTGCCGACAGGCTAACACTCATCAAGATGAACAAAGCCTGGATTTCCCCAGACTTCTCTTCTCCACCAGCGGACAGCAGCGATACCTAAGCAATACGTAGGCTGCACCCGCGGATGGAAGCATCGTTCTCTCTCACCATCCAAAACGGGGACATTTCTGCTTCATCAATCTGTGTATAATATTCCTCCTCCTCCTCCTGCTCCTCCTCCTGAAACCTCACGTAATCACGCTGAATGGGCAATTTTTCTTAGGGCCACAAGGCTCACTCATATAATTTTTCTAAAAATTTTTTATACGTTTCAATACTCTTAAAAGCGTTGGAACTTTAACTTGAAACAATTTTTCGTTAAACTGGGCTGCCTCCAGGCCTAGTTACCACTTAAGCCACATTAACCAAAGCGATTAATGGGTTTCACCTGCCATCTTGGTTGGGCATGGCCAATTTTTACTGAGGTACATTAGTACTGTTGGTACACCAATTTTTTTGGGCACTCACCTACAGTGTAATCATAGCAATTTCTATGTTCTTCGCCTGCACTCATGGTACAGAAAGGTGTGTGGGGTTAGCCTACACTTTAGCTACATAAATGTAACTTGGGCCTTGTCTATACTGCAGCTACTGAAATGGAACGAAGACTGCGCTCCCACTATACTGCTGCTTCGGAATTGTTACTGGGGCCTGTCTTGAGTGCTACTATTACTGAAATGGAACGAAGACTGCGCTCCCACTATACTGCTGCTTCGGAATTGTTACTGGGGCCTGTCTTGAGTGCTACTATTACTGAAATGGAACGAAGACTGCGCTCCCACTATACTGCTGCTTCGGAATTGTTACTGGGGCCTGTCTTGAGTGCTACTATTACTGAAATGGAACTAATACTGTGCTCCCCCTATAATGCTGCTAGTGATATGTTAGTGGGGCCTGTCCTAATGCTACGGCTGAAATGTTACTAATTATGGGCTCTGCCTATACCGCTGCTAATGGTATGTCTCTGGGGTGTGAAAACAGAGGCTTCCCAAAGACATGATGGCGGCGAGGCCATTTCCCACCAACGCTGTTACTGTTAAGGTGCATATAACCACGGACACGTGGAGGGGACACGTAGTGCCTCAAAAACATCCCCCGCCACGGCCCACTTAATCCTGGCCACATTCCGAAAACCAACAAAATAAAACCGCGCTACTAGGTCCGCAGTCACCACCACATTACCACCAACGCGGTTACTGTTAAGGTACATATTACCAGTCTGACTGGGGCATGCAGTGTGGGCCGAAGCCCACCTGCATTAAGCACGACATTACTACCTCAGCTGTGTTGGGCAATGCAATGGGATATTTCTATGTACCGCCGGTGGGTTCCAGGGAGCCACCCATGCTGTAGGTGCACACGGAGTTTAACCTACATGTGTCCACTTGTAAAGAACCCCAGTCTGACTGGGGCATGCAGTGTGGGCCGAAGCCCACCTGCATTAAGCACGACATTACTACCTCAGCTGTGTTGGGCAATGCAATGGGATATTTTTATGTACCGCTGGTGGCTTCCTGGCACCCACCCATGCTGTGGGTCCACAGGGACTTCACAATAGGGAGTTGTACCTGCCTGTGTCTATGAATTAAAAAGCCAGGTCTGACTGGGGCATGCAGACACCTTGACAGAATGAATAGTGTGTGGCACATAGGTTCCCCATTGCTATGCCCACGTGTGCAGCTCCTGATGGCGGTGGCACAGGATTATATTTCTCATTGCTTCTGTACAGCATTGTGGGCTATCGCCCCGCCCCTTTTAAAGAGGGTCGCTGCCTAGCCATGCCAACCCTCTGCAGTGTGTGCCTGCAGTTCCTCCTCATGGCAGACGCACTTATAAATAGACATGAGGGTGGTGTGGCATGAGGGCAGCTGAAGGCTGCGCAGGGACAGTTTGGTGTGCGCTGTGGACACTGCGTCGTGCAGGGGGGAGGGGGGTTGGGCAGCATGTAACCCAGGAGAAGTGGCAGCAGAGTGTCATGCAGGCAGTGATTGTGCTTTGTTGTAGGTAGTGTGGTGCTTAGCTAAGGTATGCATTGCTAATGAGGGTTTTTCAGATGTAAAAATTGTTGGGAGGGGGGGGGGCCCACTCTTGCCGCTATTGTGGCTTAATAGTGGGACCTGTGAACTTGAGATGCAGCCCAACATGTAGCCCCTCGCCTGCCCTATCCGTTGCTGTGTCGTTCCCATCACTTTCTTGAATTGCCCAGATTTTCACACATGGAAACCTTAACGAGCATCGGCGAAATACAAAAATGCTCGGGTTGCCCATTGACTTCAATGGGGTTCATTATTCGAAACGAACCCTCGAGCATCGCGGGAATTTCGTCCCGATTAACGAGCACCCGAGCATTTTGGTGCTCGCTCATCTCTATTAACTGACTATTGGTCAAAAAATTTAAATATGGCGACTTCTTTCCAGACAATGACTGTCTGTCATTGGTCCACTGAGGCGATCATTTGTTGCTAAATTTCACCTGACGAAAGATTGTTTTGGTTGAAATTGTCCATTTTCATCAACTTTAGTCTAATGTGTTATAGGGACCTTTCGTACAACCAAATATAGATAAGTTACACTACCAGACACATTCTATGGAAGTCTTTCTGAAAAAATAAAGTCAATGGCATTAATATTTTTAAAAGGATTGTCCCACTTCTAGCTGTTTTGGTGCGGGAAGTAGATGGCCCCGTACACTGCACAGTGGCCCGAGTTGGTATTGAGACGAATGGGACGCAGTAGCAACCTGAGCCACTGCACAAAGTATGGAGCTGTCTTCTTCTTGCAGCAAAACAAATAGATGTGGGACAACACCTTTTAATATTAATTTGTGTAAAGGGGTTAATTATATCTCCACATGCTATATTGGCAGAAGTTTACAAAATATAACCTGGTTTAGACAGAGTAGGAATGTAAGGAGCATAAACCATGTTATCCAAATGTCAATGAGTCTTTCTTTCACCTATCCAAGATTTCCAATTACCATTTACTGACAGCCAACACTGTCCTTGATGTTTGATAAGACTCGTTCCCATTCATCTCTTGCCATTGACTACGCCATCCATCTTCTCTTTGCTAAATAGATAAGCATATCTGTCTGTCTAAATCTCTTGTCCCTCTCTACCATACACAAAAATCACAATCTATTTGTGACTGAGACATTTTCTCGATGTAACCTTCTGTATAGTTAATCCTCTAAACATGCATTCTAAATCCTGCATGTCAGCTCAGTGTATTAAAGGATTTGGTCAATAAGTACAGTACATTTTGATGAACATCAGATGACAGACGAGATCTGCCTTTTATTGTCTTTATGCACACTAGAGACCCCTTGATGAATCTATTAAATGACGGTATTTAGTGTATAGGACAGAATATCTACTGCTCATATTTAATGTGCTTAAGTCAATGTATTTTGTTGCCTTTCTTCTTTTTAAATACTTTCACAGAGTTTTACGTTAAAAAAAACAATGATGCAATAATGAAGAAATGTACAATTATGTTGTATAATAGAAACTAAAGTATACTAAAAATAAACAAGTTAAAGTTTTGTGGGCATCTATGATAGGATATATTTAGAATTATATACTCTGAATGCCCACTATATTAGAGACACCTGCACTTACACGATTGGAGTTTCTTTGTATGGGAACCCTAGAGTGGAGCTTGAGTCTGTTTTCCATGGACCAGTTTCAGCGTGAAGTCATATTAGAATGAGAAAATTGTGCAATATGAACAACTTCAAATGAGGCATCGATCCTAGACTACCTAATGCCATTGTCAACCTTTTGAGAAGCAGTTGTACCTGCTACTGTGTCCCTATGCCAGAGAAGCCTATAGCTGGGTACTCATTTTACCAACCACGGAAGGATGAGTCAACCTTGAACCCTGAACCACACGGGGATTGAACCTGCAACCTTCAGGTCATGAGTGAGAGCTTAGAACTGCATTTCCGCTGTCCTAACACTGCCAGGATACTTGTCTGAGAATTCATAATATTCTCAGAATATTTTCATTGAAATTGAACTCATACTCTAGTCTGAGAATGATCATATAGACAAAGAATATATTTATTGGTTCTGGGGCTGTATTTATGTACTTGATTCTGGTGCTGCACTGTACTGTACTTGATTCTGGTGCTGTTTATACTATGAGTTTGGTTGTGGTGTAGCATTTATCATATATGTTTGCCTGTGGTACCATATTTATGTACTGAGCTTGGTTCAGGTGTTGCTTTTATGCTATGAGTTTGGTCCTGGTGCCGTATGCATGTTATAAGTTTGGCTGTGGTGCTGCATTTTGTTCAACAAACAGGTGAGGGGTGGAAGGACATTGTGGCTAGCTGCACAAGGTCAAACCACGCCGGCCCATGGTGGTCAATGGCCATACAATTTTGCCAGTAATTTGTGTGGTAGTGGTTTACCCTCAGGGTAAGCCATTACTCATGGGCCAGTGCTGTGTGCTTGCTCCCCAGGCTAAAAATTGCCAGCCAGACCCTGCATGCCTCCAATGATTAATTCCCCTTTTTTTCTAAGGGTATATCCACATGTGATAGAAAAATCCTTTGCAAATCCTCTTGCAAATTTTGCCACAAATATGAAAGGGGTGAAATTCACTGTGCATTTTTAAATCCACTGCATATCCATTTCTGCTATTACTGTATTGCACTGCAGATTTGGAAAACGTCAATCCACATGGAAAATATGCAACATTTTCACCCGATCTGGACCCAGCCAAAAAACAGCAGCAGTCCTGAACTGGAGAGGGCGCCATCAGCTTCAGCTGCTATAACTATAGTTATACGTATGATTTTTAGGAATACAACCCTATTTGGAGCAAACTTTGAAAACGATCATTTGTCTAGACAGGCTAATTTACAAATTACGTATTAGATCTTAATGTTTTGTGCAAAGATAACAACAAATTTAATGATGCAATTAAAGTGGAAAATTTGGGAAAATTCAAAATTTATTGAATTGAACCATCAGCATGTTGGGTGCTATCAGCAGGTTGAATTTACATATTACATTATTTTTAAAATTCACCTTTGTGGAATATACTGTGATTTGTTCTTTACATACAGGACCTCGTAGTGTAGTGGACAGTAGCATAGTTTGAGTAACAAGCCGGATCAAGAACAGAGATGGAGATATAGTCAGAATTAATAAGCTAAAGTTATGAAACCAGAGAGTCAGAAATAACTTGCTAACACCTACAGCAAACCACATTGACCACTATAGTCAAGCACCCTCCACAGGGAAAGGATGCCTGATATAGGCCGATATCCAGAGTGATTGGCAAAGGAAGCGGATGGTAGGTAGGCACTGGCCCTTTGAAAGGATGCTCAGAAGTATTTAAAAATGATAAGAAAACATGTTTTAATTTTTTTACATGGAAATATAGACAATTAAAAAAATATATCTAATCGGCATCACTGAATCAGAAAAAGTGATTTCAACGGAACCTTCAATGACATCGCATGGTACCTGCATACCGTGCGATGTGCATGCGAGAGCAATGTATTAGAAGGAATTCTGCCAACTGATAGAATTCCGTGCTGCAGCATAGTTTTCACGCAATACGCTCGTGGACAAGAAAATGCTATGTTATCTCGGGTCTCAGTCACGGCTATTCTTCACTGATACAACTTTACGGCACATGCGGTCAGCGTGAAAACGCACACACACGCTTGTGTGAATGAGGCCTCAGGCTGCAATTATCTGGGCACATTGGGCAATGATGGGGTAAACGAGTATTCTAAAAGATGCTTTTTAGTGATTATTGGAACATGTAAAAGGTCATTAAAGGGGTTTTTCATATAAAAATAACAGCCGTCCATGCATAAAAATAATAAAGGGACATATACTCAGGCATGCCAGATCCCAGCACCGCACTTCCCCTTCTCTCCGCTGTCTTTCCATATACAGCTGCAACAGGTTGGCTGAATGCAGACAATCACTAGACTCAGTGGTCCCCATTCCTTTAAGGCAAGGCTCTACTCTAGGTAATGGTCTCTGAACTGAATACATGAGTAGCTTCACAAATCTCTGGTTATTTGCTACAATATATCAGTCTGGAATCCCAGCTGCTGAACGCACCAAATATTTTGGAGAATAGATACAATCGTTTCCACTTCTCAACTGAGAGAAGCACTACAGTGTATACGGGGTTACAGCTGCTATATGTAAGCAATGGTCAAAGCCGGTTCTCTCCTATCCTGAGGATAAGCCATGAAATGAATTTGCTTGGATAACCCCTTTAAGCACAGTGTTTGCAGGCACTGCACCACACAGCCAATACAGTAATAGGGGCAGATAGGGTAGCAACAGGCAGATAATTGGGATAACAGAGGAGTTTCTGTAGGGAAAGTCTTAGAGGGATTATGAAAATGTAAGCACCCAAAGATGTCTGTGTCGCAAACTCTACAGAGACAAGTTGTGGCTGGAAGAAATATTCATGGAGGTCTGGGCCGGAGGAAAAGATAACTAAAGTGAACTTCAAAGAGGACTTCACCTGTGAAATATCAAATATAACTGTACTGCAATCGCAGTCTGTGCATCGCTTGTGTACAACTCTTATCTACTACTATATGGTCACTGTATGGTTTTATTATTGTTTTTTTTTATAACCACTATCATAGGATGCATTCCTATGATGCTGATGTCAGGTCTGTAGACTCGCTTTTGGGTATCACATATAGACTGCACATACCTAGAAATATAATACATTATAGAAAAAAAGTATGAGATAAACAGTTAATACTAATTGCCCATAATATATAATACTACACAAATAATGTAGCACATATAAACTACATATACCTGTAAATTTAAGACATTATGCAAGTAAACATAACAGATAAACAGATAATACATATTGCCCACAAATATGCAATACTATATCACATATAGACTACACATCCCTAGAAATATATAACATTTTGCAAATAAACATACCACATATAAAATGTCATCTATAAATATCTTAACGCATATAAATAAAAATATCACATATATAGACTACTCATACCTATAAATATATGACAAACTATAAACTAAAACTACATAAACAGACAACACATATGTGTAAATATATTATACAAATAAACATATCAGATATACAGAGAACATATACTGCTCATAAATATAATGACATTCGGGCACCTGGTTTAATGGCAGGGACTGGAAGAACATCCAATCCTAGTAATTTAAAGGGGTGTTAACATATAAGTTTTTCATGGGCAAAACGAAAAGCCTCAGCGCTTTTTTCCGACCAACTTTCAGAATGAACCAAGCGATTTTTATAAAGCTCTCATGAAAGTGAATGTGTGCTAGCACAGTGTGCCATGTAGTTTCCGAAACTCCATGAGTTACGAACACAAAGTAGAACCCTTTGCTTGGCTTTTACGGGAACTCACATTCACTTTAATGAGAGTGACAGGAACAAAGATGAGCTAAAGCCAAGCGCTTTAGCTGATCTTTGTTCCTGTTGCTCTAGGAAGCTGCGACTAGGAAACTGGGAAACATAGAAAAACAATGACTTTAGGATGGCGATGATGTGATTAGAAAGAATGGAAATTTGAAGTTTCAAATTGGCTTTTTAATAAACATTAGGTTTTTTTTTAATAAAAAAAAATAACAGCAAAAAACAAGCAATTCAAAAACTTTTTTCTATGACATATTCCTGTACCGGGGTGGTAAGTCATTATCTACATTCAAAGAACCAGACACTATGTTCTGCAGAGATGCCATATGACATGTGGAGAATAAGTAAGAGAAGCCTATTTCTGGCCCCTCCATAATTGTCATATATGTCATGTCTTCAATGTGGATGCACTTGTGCAAAGTGTCTTGTCTGCTGTTATGTGTATTGCACAGCTACAGCATGTGAGAGGTTAATGTCTGAAAGTGTCTGGGATATGTCTGAAAAAGTATCAATATCTGTCTAGTCACGTGACGTCTGTACCCTATAAATATGAGTAATTGAGATGTGTCTGGGTCTTTCATCATCTTTTACGGTTGGGAGTGGAGTGGAGTGCCTACCACATGGGGGTACCTTCAACCCTCATATGGTAAGTGATGGAAAAAGAGGAAAGGTATACTGAAGTCCTCTATGCCAGGAACCGCCTCTGAAGAGAGAGTGAAGTGAGGTGTCCGCCGTGCAGAGCTGTCTTCAAGTACTGAGTGAGTGTCTGTGGAGTGTTCCTACCTCCATCCTCCTCCAGAGTGTCCCCTTTCCAGGAATGGTACCTTACAGATAACTTGGCCTGTAGGTGCTGGAATGTAAAGCTGTACTCTGCAAAGCTTCAAGTAAAGTTCACCGGTCATTGCCCGGTCCTAGTGATTGAGGTATCAAGTTTCAACTGTGTATGTGGACTCTCTTCATTTAACCGCCGTAGAAGCTACGGTGTGAAAGGAATGGTGGTGTCACATGTGACAAATCTAAAGTCTAACACACTTATACAGGTAACTGCTCTTCCAACGTTGCCTGGAAGAGGCCTAGCAGTACTTGGACCAAGGTTGCATGCATCCCTCCAGGGAGGAGTCTGGTAGAGCCTTCCTGACAAGTGCCAACTCTACCCTGCCAGCTCCTCAACATGGGCCTTGTGTCTAGGTGCCCATTGGGATGTTGCAGAACCCCTCTTCTTTTGGCATCATCAACAGGATCAACTCCTCTGTGCCGCATCTGTCTGCCTGCGTTATCAAAGAGGTGCTCAAGAAAAAAATTCTGGTGAGTCTGGAGCAAAAGAAAACCTCCATGTTGAGTTTTCCCCCCATGTCTACAGTTTCACAAGAAGTTTCTTCTCCAGTGGCAGTTGCAAGCAAGTACTATGCTGAGAGAGAGAGTGTGCTAATCTTGTTGGACCATGTGCAGTTGATGGACTTTGTTGCAGAGCTCCATGTGAGTCACAACATGTCTACTCAAAATGGTGTTCAGCCGCCCTATCTTCTTCCTTCTTCACAGGATGTTTCTGCCAAAACCTTGCCGCCAAAAAGTTGCTGCCAAAAAGTTTCCACTTTGGCTATCAGCAGAGTAGGGGGGTGGACTACCCCTACTCCAGAAGTTTGGCGTGCATCTCAAGCCCATCTTCAATGGGTGGAGTCAAATGCACAATAGGAGCCTTTGAACCTCTCCAAGCAGAATGCCTTCAACCAGCCTGCTGCAAAGATGCTGTCACCGCTCCCAGCAACTTCTGGTACAAAACCCATCCAGGGTGTGGCCTCTGGCTACCCACCACCGCAGCTGCGGTACTTTTGGGGAGATGAATCAGAGGTTCCAGAACAAGATGCCCCGACGGGACTTACAATTCCGTTCCCCTCTGGGGATATTTCTGGAGAAGATCCCCAGAAGAGAAAATTCTTCTGGCCAGGGACTCTGAAGTCTGCTAGGCCCCAGAGAAACTCCACCATGTCCGTCCGGCCAGATGTCCCAATACCAGCACTACAAATCTTGCCCTACGAAGAGGGAGTGCCTGCCCTGGATAATTATACACAAGGATTGGGTTGCGCGTGCAGCCATTCACCCTGGGGTAGGAAACCTTTTCCACAACAGAGGGCGACTGCTCTTGTTCAGTCAGTTGTGTCCGCCTGCTACAGAGTTGCCTAAGGTAAAGAGTGCTGCGCATCCTTCCACGCCAGCATGGGTGCAACACAGATGTGTCTGGGACCCGTATAGCCGCTCCTCTGTCATGTCCGTAGGAGTCAGTTCCTGGAGCAGCCTTCCTATGCCCATGGACTGGACCACTGATGAAGAGGTCCCTTTGGATAGCGTACAGCGAGTAAAGAACATCTTCAAGTTCTAACTGTCAGGGAGTTGGGGCCGGGTAACTGGAAGTCCCTAAAACTACCCACAATCCCTGTCCCTACCTACTTGCCCCCCTAGGCTAGGCTCTAGGGCGACAACTGAGCTACAACTGGGCGACAGTCCCTAGGCTCACTAGGGATGCGGGGCAAGAGTCTGACTCACAGACAAATAGCGGTAAACAAACAAACACAAAAGCAGGTCAAGCAATCCGGGTCAGTAACAGACGAGAACCTGGTACAAGGGGTCAGGCGAAGGCAAAGTCAGGTCCGAAGCAAGCAAGTTAAAACAGGGAATCAAGTACAGGTAGCGCGGGTGTAGCTGGACACCAAACATACACTGGCAAAGGTCAGGAGTAGAGATGAGCGAACGTACTCGGATAAGCACTACTCGTCCGAGTAATGTGCTTTATCCGAGTATCTCTCCGCTCGTCCTAAAAGATTCGGGGCGCTCCGCTGCTGACAGGTGAGTCGCAGCGGGGCGCGGGGCAGAGCGGGCGGGAGAGAAGGAGAGAAAGATCTCCCCTCCGTTTCAGGATGAGCGGGGAGGTACTCGGATAAAGCACATTACTCGGACGAGTAGTGCTTATCCGAGTACGTTCGCTCATGTCTAGTCAGGAGGAAACTGAGCAGTTTAAATGTTGTCAGAACTCCCACCCCAGCAGCTGATTGGGGCAGTGAGCCTGACAGCATCAGGACCCAATCACAGGACGCCGAGAGTGAACAACCCCTAGCGCCTGCTAAAGACAGGTAGCGACAGAAGGAACATGCCCGGGTGTCATGGCAAAGGGGACACAGCGTGGGGTGGTAATCTGTCGCGTCCCCAGCAACCCGACTAACTAGGCGCATGCTCCCTGTGCACTGGAGCGCGCGCCTAGAGCCAGTGTACCGAATCACGGCGGCCAAGGTAGGTCACCAAGACCGGGGCTCCTCTGTGCCGTACCTCCGCAGCCCAGGTAATAGGACCAATAGTGCGGGCACGAAGACCCCCAGGGCCACCTGACACTAACAAGAAGGACTCTTTACGTAAGAGACATTTGTTGTCCACATTTTAAGTCCCACAAGGACTGAAAAATTATTAAAGGGGTTGTCCTACAGCTCAAAGTGATTTTTTTTCCCCCATGAATGCCCTGTAGAGTAAAAGCATCATACAATACATTACATATAAAAAGCGATATTCTGGTCACCTTTTTGTTCCTTATCTTCTCCTTGTAAAGCTGACATCTGGCCCCTTCATAATTGTCATACACGTCATGTCTTTAATGTGGATGCACTGTGCCTTGTCTGCTGTTATGTATATTGCACAGCTGCAGGATGTGAGAGGTTAATGTCTGAAAGTGGCTGGGATATGTCTGGAAAAGTATCAATATCTGTCTAGTCACGTGATGTCCTTGTGTCTAGGTGGGCATTGGGACATGTACATCTGTAACTGACTCTTTCATGCTCATCATTATAGGTACTTTCAGAGTCTTCCTGAAATATGACCTTGGAGGCGCTAGTGGTTGGGTTGGTGGTTGCCCATACCTGTGTGTTTGCCCCATAACTGAAGTATGCCTACTGCTGTATATGTGGCATCCAGTGGACAGCCTCAAAAACAACAGTGTGTCATTTAGTGGGGTGCAGAATTCAAATAAGGCAACTATTGTTATCTAGAGGGTGCTGTCACCACAGCTCGCTTTAGCTACTCTGTGAGCCCAATGAAAATGAGTGGTGTCTCAATGACCACCACCATGTGTGATGTCATGATGTGAGGCTGAATTTAGTAGAGGTCTCTTAATGTGTAGACCTTCAGTGCCCTCTCTATAATCTGCTCCCCCTATAGCTTACATCTCTGACTAAAACTAATTTCACCACATGAGTTTGTACTTCTAAATATGAAGAATCATAGAGATGGAAGGGACCTCCAGGATCATTGGGTCCAACCCGCTGCTCAATGCAAGAATTACTAAATCCTCCCTGATATATGTTTGTCCAGCCTTTGTTTGAAGACTTCTATTGAAGGAGAACTCGCCACCTTCTGTGGCAACCTGTTCCACTCATTAAACACTAGAGATGAGCAAACGTACTCGTCCGAGCTTGATACTCGTTCGAGTATTAGCATGTTCGAGATGCTCGTTACTAGAGGCGAGCACCACGCGATGTTCGAGTTACTTTCACTTTCATCTCTGAGACGTTAGCGCGCTTTTCTGGCCAGTAGAAAGACAGGGAAGGCATTACAACTTCCTCCTGTGATGTTCCCCTATACCACCCCCCTGCAGTGAGTGGCTGGCGAGATCAGGTGTCACCGGAGTATATAAATCGTCCCCTCCCGTGGCTCGCCACAGATGCATTCTGACATAGCTCAGGGAAAGTGCTGCTGATGCTGGAGCTGCTATAGGGAGAGTGTTAGGAGTGATTTTAGGCTTCAAGAACCCCAACGGTCCTTCTTAGGGCCACATCTGACCATGTGCAGTACTGTTGAGGCTGCTTTTTGCAGTGTTGCACTTTTTTTTTTTTGTATATCGGCCATGCAGAGCATTGCGTCCTCAGTCTGCAGTAATTTTACATAGTATAGGGCCAGTAGTGGTGAGGCAGGGACAGTGAAAAAGGCGAAAGAGATATACTGTCTATATAGGCAGTGGGTTTTCCAAAAAAATTTGGGAAAAAAAAATCTATTTGGGCTGCCTGTGACCGTCCTCAGTATAATGCGTCTCTGCTGGGGGTAGTAGTCCTAATTAATACGCAGCCAGCTAAGTGTTACAGCAGGCTTGCGCAAAATTCTTTCCTGGCTCTGCGTTGCCCGTTACATCACCGCTGTCATCCTGTCCAGAGGGAAACAGTCTGCAGAAATTTTACATAGTATAGGGACAGTAGTGGTGAGGCAGGGACAGTGAAAAAGGTGAAAGAGATATACTGTCTATATAGGCAGTGGGCTTTTCCAAAAAAATTTGGGGAAAAAAAATCTATTTGGGCTGCCTGTGACCGTCCTGAGTGTACTGCGTCTCTGCTGGGGGTAGTTGTCCTAATTAATACGCAGCCAGCTAAGTGTTACAGCAGGCTTGCGCAAAATTCTTTCCTGGCTCTGCGTTGCCCGTTACATCACTGCTGTCATCCTGTCCAGAGGGAAACAGTCTGCAGTAATTTTACATAGTATAGGGCCAGTAGTGGTGAGGCAGGGACAGTGAAAAAGGTGAAAGAGATATACTGTCTATATAGGCAGTGGGCTTTTCCAAAAAAATGTGGGAAAAAAAAATCTATTTGGGCTGCCTGTGACCGTCCTGAGTGTACTGCGTCTCTGCTGGGGGTAGTTGTCCTAATTAATACGCAGCCAGCTAAGTGTTACAGCAGGCTTGCGCAAAATTCTTTCCTGGCTCTGCGTTGCCCGTTACATCACCGCTGTCATCCTGTCCAGAGGGAAACAGTCTGCAGTAATTTTACATAGTATAGGGCCAGTAGTGGTGAGGTAGGGACAGTGAAAAAGGTGAAATAGATATGCTGTCTATATAGGCAGTGGACTTTTCCAAAAAAGTTTGGGAAAAAAAAATCTATTTGGGCTACCTGTGACCGTCCTGAGTGTACTGCGTCTCTGCTGGGGGTAGTTGTCCTAATTAATACGCAGCCAGCTAAGTGTTACAGCAGGCTTGCGCAAAATTCTTTCCTGGCTCTGCGTTGCCCGTTACATCACCGCTGTCATCCTGTCCAGAGGGAAACAGTCTGCAGTAATTTTACATAGTATAGGGCCAGTAGTGGTGAGGTAGGGACAGTGAAAAAGGTGAAATAGATATGCTGTCTATATAGGCAGTGGACTTTTCCAAAAAAGTTTGGGAAAAAAAAATCTATTTGGGCTACCTGTGACCGTCCTGAGTGTACTGCGTCTCTGCTGGGGGTAGTAGTCCTAACTAATACGCAGCCAGCTAAGTGTTACAGCAGGCTTGCGCAAAATTCTTTCCTGGCTCTGCGTTGCCCGTTACATCACCGCTGTCATCCTGTCCAGAGGGAAACAGTCTGCAGTAATTTTACATAGTATAGGGCCAGTAGTGGTGAGGTAGGGACAGTGAAAAAGGTGAAAGAGATATACTGTCTATATAGGCAGTGGGCTTTTCCAAAAAAGTTTGGGAAAAAAAAATCTATTTGGGCTGCCTGTGACCGTCCTGAGTGTACTGCGTCTCTGCTGGGGGTAGTTGTCCTAATTAATACGCAGCCAGCTAAGTGTTACAGCAGGCTTGCGCAAAATTCTTTCCTGGCTCTGCTGTGCGTTCCGTAAGCGAAGTCAGCCTCCAACCACAGGCCAATAAGCGGCACATTTAATTACAGCGTTCTGTTTCTGCACTACTGGTAATACACCATGCTGAGGGGTAGGGGTAGGCCTAGAGGACATGGACGTGGACACGGGCGAGGACGCGGAGGCCCAAGTCAGGGTGTGGGCACAGGCCGAGCTCCTGATCCAGGTGTATCGCAGCCGACTGCTGCGGGATTAGGAGAGAGGCACGTTTCTGGCGTCCCCACATTCATCTCACAATTAATGGGTCCACGCGGTAGACCTTTATTAGAAAATGAGCAGTGTGAGCAGGTCCTGTCGTGGATGGCAGAAAGTGCATTCAGCAATCTATCGACCACCCAGACTTCTACGCCGTCCACTGCTGCAACTCTGAATCCTCTGGCTGCTGCTCCTCCTTCCTCCCAGGCTCCTCACTCCATTACAATGACACATTCTGAGGAGCAGGCAGACTCCCAGGAACTGTTCTCGGGCCCCTGCCCAGAATGGGCAGCAATGGTTCCGAATCCTCTCCCACCGGAGGAGTTTGTCATGACCGATGCCCAACCTTTGGAAAGTTCCTGGGGTCCGGGGGATGAGGCTGGGGACTTCCGGCAACTGTCTCAAGAGCTTTCAGTGGGTGAGGAGGACGATGACGATGAGACACAGTTGTCTATCACTTAGGTAGTAGTAATTTGAATAAGTCCGAAGGAGGAGCGCACAGAGGATTCGGAGAAAGAGCAGCAAGACGATGAGGTGACTGACCCCACCTGGTTTGCTAAGCCTACTGAGGACAGGTCTTCAGAGGGAAAGGCAAGTGCAGCAGCAGGGCAGGTTGGAAGAGGCAGTGCGGTGGCCAGGGGTAGAGGCAGGGCCAGACCGAATAATCCACCAACTGTTTCCCAAAGCGCCCCCTCGCGCCATGCCACCCTGCAGAGGCCGAGGTGCTCAAAGGTCTGGCAGTTTTTCACTGAGAGTGCAGACGACCGACGAACAGTGGTGTGCAACCTTTGTCGCGCCAAGATCAGCCGGGAAGCCACCACCACCAGCATGCGCAGGCGTATGATGGCCAAGCACCCCACAAGGTGGGACGAAGGCCGTTCACTGCCTCCGGTTTGCACCACTGCCTCTCCCCCTGTGCCCCAACCTGCCACTGAGATCCAACCCCCCTCTCAGGACACAGGCACTACCTTCTCCTGGCCTGCACCCACACCCTCACCTCCACTGTCCTCGGCCCCATCCACCAATGTCTCTCAGCACACCGTCCAGCCGTCGCTAGTGCAAGTCTTGGAGAGCAAGCGCAAGTACGCCGCCACGCACCCGCATGCTCAAGCGTTAGACGTGCACATAGCCAAATTGATCAGCCTGGAGATGCTGCCGTATAGGCTTGTGGAAACGGAGGCTTTCAAAGGCATGATGGCGGCAGCGGCCCCGCACTACTCGGTTCCCAGTCGCCACTACTTTTCCCGATGTGCCGTCCCAGCCCTGCACGACCACGTCTCCCACAACATTGTACGCGTACTCACCAACGCGGTTACTGCCAAGGTCAGAGTCAGAGCCTGGGACCGCTCACGTCCTACCCACCCCCAGAATTGCGGGCCCCAGCTCGGTGGTGGTATCTGCGGCGGTGTATGCTTCCTCCACTAAACCACCCTCCTCCTCGTACGCAACCTCTGCCTCGCAATCAAGATGTGTCAGCAGCAGCACGTCGCCAGCAGTCGGTGTCGCGCGGCGTGGCAGCACAGCGGTGGGCAAGCGTCAGCAGGCCGTGCTGAAACTACTCAGCTTAGGAGAGAAGAGGCACACGGCCCACGAACTGCTGCAGGATCTGACAGAGCAGACCGACCGCTGGCTTGCGCCGCTGAGCCTCCAACCGGGCATGGTCGTGTGTGACAACGGCCGTAACCTGGTGGCGGCCCTGCAGCTCGGCAGCCTCACGCACGTGCCATGCCTGGCCCACGTCTTTAATTTGGTGGTTCATCGCTTTCTGAAAAGCTACCCACGCTTGTCAGACCTGCTCGGAAAGGTGCACCGGCTCTGCGCACATTTCCGCAAGTCCCACACGGACGCTGCCACCCTGCGCACCCTGCAACATCGGTTTAATCTGCCAGTGCACCGACTGCTGTACGACATGCCCACACGGTGGAACTCTACGCTCCACATGTTGGCCAGGCTCTATGAGCAGCGTAGAGCTATAGTGGAATACCAACTCCAACATGGGCGGCGTAGTGGGAGTCAGCCTCCTCAATTCTTTACAGAAGAGTGGGCCTGGTTGGCAGACATCTGCCAGGTCCTTGGAAACTTTGAGGAGTCTACCCAGATGGTGAGCGGCGATGCTGCAATCATTAGCGTCACCATTCCTCTGCTATGCCTCTTGAGAAGTTCTCTGCAAAGCATAAAGGCAGACGCTTTGCGCTCGGAAACGGAGGCGGGGGAAGACAGTATGTCGCTGGATAGTTAGAGCACCCTCCTGTCTATATCTCAGCGCGTTGAGGAGGAGGAGGTGGAGGAGCATGAGGAGGAGGGGGAAGAGACAGCTTGGCCCACTGCTGAGGGTACCCATGCTGCTTGCCTGTCATCCTTTCAGCGTGTATGGCCTGAGGAGGAGGAGGAGGAGGATCCTGAAAGTGATCTTCCTAGTGAGGACAGCCATGTGTTGCGTACAGGTACCCTGGCACACATGGCGGACTTCATGTTAGGATGCCTTTCTCGTGACCCTCACGTTACACACATTCTGGCCACTACGGATTACTGGGTGTACACACTGCTCGACCCACGGTATAAGGAGAACCTTTCCACTCTCATACCCGAAGAGGAAAGGGGTTCGAGAGTGATGCTATACCACAGGACCCTGGTGGACAAGCTAATGGTAAAATTCCCATCCGACAGCGCTAGTGGCAGAAGGCGCAGTTCCGAGGGCCAGGTAGCAGGGGAGGCGCGGAGATCAGGCAGCATGTACAGCACAGGCAGGGGAACACTCTCTAAGGCCTTTGACAGCTTTCTGGCTCCCCAGCAAGACTGTGTCACTGCTCACCAGTCAAGGCTGAGTCGGCGGGAGAACTGTAAAAGGATGGTGAGGGAGTACGTAGCTGATCGCACGACCGTCCTCCGTGACTCCTCTGCCCCCTACAACTACTGGGTGTCGAAGCTGGACACGTGGCTTGAACTTGCGCTCTATGCCCTGGAGGTGCTTGCTTGTCCTGCGGCTAGCGTCTTGTCAGAGAGGGTGTTTAGTGCGGCTGGGGGAATCATCACGGATAAGCGTACCCGCCTGTCAACCGACAGTGCCGACAGGCTTACACTCATAAAGATGAACAAAGCCTGGATTTCCCCAGACTTCTCTTCTCCACCAGCGGACAGCAGCGATACCTAAACAATACGTAGGCTGCACCCGCGGATGGAAGCATCGTTCTCTATCACCATCAAAAATGGGGACCTTTTAGCTTCATCAATCTGTGTATTATATTCATCCTCCTCCTCCTGCTCCTCCTCCTGAAACCTCACGTAATCACGCCGAACGGGCAATTTTCTTAGGCCCACAAGGCTCGGTCATATAATTTTTGTAAACAATTTTTATACGTTTCAATGCTCATTAAAGCGTTGAAACTTGCACCTGAACCAATTTTTATTTTAACTGGGCTGCCTCCAGGCCTAGTTACAAATTATTCCACATTAACCAAAGCGATTAATGGGTTTCACCTGCCCTCTTGGTTGGGCATGGGCAATTTTTCAGAGGTACATTAGTACTGTTGGTACACCAATTTTTTGGGGCCCTCGCCTACAGTGTAATCCAATTAATTTTTTGCCCACCTGCATTAAAGCTGACGTTACATCAGCTGTGCTGGGCACTGCAATGGGATATATTTATGTACCGCCGGTGGCTTCCTGGCACCCACCCATGCTGTCGGTCCACATGGACTTCCCATTAGGGAGATGTACCTGCCTGTGTATTCTTATAAAATACTCGAGCCTGACTGGGGCATGCAGTGTGGGCCGATGCCTACCTGCATTAAACATGACATTACCTCAGCTATGATGGGCAATGCAATGGGATATATTTATGTACCGCCGGTGGCTTCCAGGAAGCCACCCATGCTGTCCGTCGACACGGAGTTTTAACTGCATGTGTCCACTTCTAAAGAACCCCAGTCTGACTGGGGCATGCAGTGTGGGCCGAAGCCCACCTGCATTAAACATGACATTACCTCAGCTGTGCTGGGCACTGCAATGGGATATATTTATGTACCGCCGGTGGCTTCCTGGCACCCACCCATGCTGTCGGTCCACACGGAGTTGTAACTGCATGTGTCCACTTCTAAAGAACCCCAGTCTGACTGGGGCATGCAGTGTGGGCCGAAGCCCACCTGCATTAAACATGACATTACCTCAGCTGTGCTGGGCACTGCAATGGGATATATTTATGTACCGCCGGTGGCTTCCTGGCACCCACCCATGCTGTCGGTCCACACGGAGTTGTAACTGCATGTGTCCACTTCTAAAGAACCCCAGTCTGACTGGGGCATGCAGTGTGGGCCGAAGCCCACCTGCATTTAACATGACATTACCTGAGCTGTGATGGGCAATGCAATGGGATATATTTATGTACCGCCGGTGGGTTCCAGGGAGCCACCCATGCTGTCGGTCCACACGGAGTTGTAACTGCATGTGTCCACTTCTAAAGAACCCCAGTCTGACTGGGGCATGCAGTGTGGGCCGAAGCCCACGTGCATTAAACATGACATTACCTCAGCTGTGCTGGGCACTGCAATGGCATATATTTATGTACCGCCGGTGGCTTCCTGGCACCCACCCATGCTGTTGGTCCACAGGGACTTCACAATAGGGAGTTGTACCTGCCTGTGTCTATGAATTAAAAACCCGGTCAGGTTGGGGCATGCAGTGTGGGCCGAAGCCCATCTGCATTTAATCTGACGTTAGCTCTGCTGTCCAGGGCACTGCAATGGGATACATTTATGTACAGCCGGTGGGTTCAAGGGAGCCACCCATGCTGTGGGTGCACACGGAATTCCCATTCCGGAGTTGTACCTGCCTGTGACTATTTATAAAAAACCGCGGTCTGACTGAGGCATGCAGACACCTTGACAGAATGAATAGTCTGTGGCACATAGGTTCCCCATTGCTATGCCCACGTGTGCAGCTCCAGATGGAGGTGGCACAGGATTGGATTTCTCATTGCTTCTGTACAGCATTGTGGGCTATCGCCCCGCCCCTTTTAAAGAGGGTCGCTGCCTAGCCGTGCCAACCCTCTGCAGTGTGTGCCTGCGGTTCCTCCTCATGGCAGATGCACTTATAAATGGACATGAGGGTGGTGTGGCATGAGGGCAGCTGAAGGCTGCACAGGGACAATTTGGTGTGCGCTGTGGACACTGGGTCATGCAGGGGGGGGGGGGTTGGGCAGCATGCTACCCAGGAGAAGTGGCAGCAGAGTGTCATGCAGGCAGTGATTGTGCTTTGTTGGAGGTAGTGTGGTGCTTAGCTAAGGTATGCATTGCTAATGAGGGCTTTTCAGAAGTAAAAGTTGTTAGGGGGGGCCCACTCTTGCCGCTATTGTGGCTTAATAGTGGGACCTGGGAACTTGAGATGCAGCCCAACATGTAGCTCCTCGCCTGCCCTATCCGTTGCTGTGTCGTTCCCATCACTTTCTTGAATTGCCCAGATTTTCACAAATGGAAACCTTAGCGAGCATCGGCGAAATACAAAAATGCTTGGGTCACCCATTGACTTCAATGGGGTTCGTTATTCGAAACGAACCCTCGAGCATTGCGAAAATTTCGTCCCGAGTAACGAGCACCCGAGCATTTTGGTGCTCGCTCATCTCTATTAAACACCCTTAGTGTCTCATATCTAATTTGTTTCTCCTTGTTAATGCAAACCAATATTTGCTATAGGAAATGCCATTTGGAGTTCAAATTAAATTGTTTAGAAGTAGGCTGAGCTCAGGAGACTAACAATAAGTCACACAGCATGAGATGTGATCCAAAGTAATTTTTTTATTTGAGTGACAAGCGACAGTTTTATAAGGTCACATGTTCAATTACAATAATTCAAATCTATTATAATTCATTTGTTACGATTGGTCAAAGAGCATAAACAAAATATAAAATATACAAGATAAAGAATTTAACAACTAAAATGCCACCCAAACGCACGGAGGCGCAGAGTTGACCATACATGATTTACTTCTCGGAATGGTAAATCCAAGCAATAAGTTGTTGGGAGAATGTATAGGAACATATGGGAACAGCTAGGAATATGTCAATTTGATCCACCGGCCAGTCTAAAGGCCATATTGCTCTCTTCTGGAAAAAAAGTCTTAGTGATTCACTCAAGGTTTATTAATAAATTTAGGGAAAGTAAACAAGTGAATTAAACTGAAAAGAGACACAGAAGATGGCTGCTTGTTTACAAAATGGCTACGCATAAGATAGAACATGGAGTCATATTCATTTCACTATCACTCCTCCCTTTCAGTTTCATCCCATTGCTTCTAGTCTTCCCTTGTGCAAATGAGAATAGGGCTGATCCCTCTGCACTGTGACAGCCCTTCAGATATTTGTAGACAGCTATTAAGTCTCATCTTGGCTCTCTTTTTAGCAAGCTAAACATTTCCAGATCCTTTAATCAAAATGCTCAGAATAGGAAAAAATCTCTGCGCTCATAAGGATTCTGATATGAAGGTAAATGACTTACATGGAGAGGAAGGGGTTAATCAAACAGACAAACCCCTGCCTGAAGGCCCAAAAGGTCCAGATAGAAACAATGCCCAGAAACTCTGCTCTCAACCTTTTTTGAGGTCTGACCAAGGGAATAGTAGAGGGGGATAATTACCTCATGTGATCTCGGCTCTATGCTTCACTTAATACATCTCAGAATTGTTCTATAGGAATGTGGAAAAGTCCACAACTAAACAATCCCCCAAAAAACATTTTTAAAAAAGGGGAGGGGGAAGGGGGAATATAATAAAGTATAATCAATGTATGAAAATACAACCCAACCAAAGAGAAAAAGAACAAAAAAAAAACATAAAGTATAAAAAGAATAATATAGTAATATTTAAAGAAAATCCTTTATTCAGCCAAAAAAGTCAGTTTTTTGTTCTTTTTTTCATTTGATTGGGTTCTATTTTGATACACTGATTATGCTTTATTATATTCCCCTCCCCCCTCTTTTTTTGGGGGGGGAGGGGTTGTTTAGCTGTAGGCTTTTCAACATTCTTTGTCATTCTGTATATTGCTTTGTTGAGGGTAAGATGGGTTTTATATTTATTACCTGATTCTATATGCCCTATTTTGTTTCTTCCGTGTTGCATGTCATGTGATCATTTGGATCATATGCCTCTGCCATGTGACTACCTATGGGTTCGTTTTGACGTCCACTCGGCGTTGCTGTTACCATGGCTATGATACATGCTCAGTTGATACCGCTATCCAATGCGGGATAGTGCCACGATACCGGCCTTTTCTTGCACATGTGCAGTGAATCGTTATGGACACGATGACACATGACATAGCGGAGGAGGCTCCATGTTCCACTCCGGTTGCACTGCCTGTCCATATTTGGTATGTGCTATTTGTGTGCACCTGTTTGCTTTTATGTATTGATTAATGTGGGTGTATACTTGTGTGTGATTTGTGTAAACTGTCTCATGTTTTGTTATTTAAGTGAAGTCCGTCTATGTATTGGGTAGCTTGAAAAAGGCCTCGTTTGGGCCGAAACGTAACCTACCCCTTTGCTGCCACTTCTATTTTCTCTGCTCAGACTCGAATCTAGTGGCTTCCATTTTTCCACCTCACCCTGTTGGGGTTTATATTAAGTGCTGCTGGATACTTCTTTATTGCCCTGGACATATCTAGTGATATACATCTATATGATCTGAGTTATGCTCTCAGGGACTCATATCATTATGTGGGGATTTTTTTGCCATCCTGCTAGAGTGATCAATCTAGGCTCTGTCATGATTCGGATTAGTTTTTTACGTAACAAATCGGTAAGAGAGGCAGGATCAATCAGGGTCCCCTTGCTAGGGAAATTCAATGTTCCGTCAATATGCTGTGAGGCTCCAAATCAGAGGTGGTTATGGCGGCCTCCGTGAGAAAGCAATGGACACAGACATCATGACCCTGTCTTAAAGCAATCTACCTTTATTACAAAACATCTTTCTTTATACAGTATTTTAAAGGAGTGTGGTCTATTGTCAATATGTGTACATTTTAGCCAGTCATGTGTTTTTACATAAATAGCAGTTAAACATTAAAGGGGTTGTCCCGCGGCAGCAAGTGGGTCTATACACTTCTGTATGGCCATATTAATGCACTTTGTAATGTACATTGTGCATTAATTATGAGCCATACAGAAGTTATAAGAAGTTATTCACTTACCTGCTCCGTTGCTAGCGTCCTCGTTCCCATGGAGCCGACTAATTTTCGCCGTCTAATGGCCAAATTAGCCGCGCTTGCGCAGTCCGGGTCTTCTTCTGTTCTCAATGGGGCTCCGTGTAGCTCCGTGTAGCTCCGCCCCGTCACGTGCCGATTCCAGCCAATCAGGAGGCTGGAATCGGCAATGGACCGCACAGAAGCCCTGCGGTCCACGGAGGGAGAAGATGCCGGCGGCCATCTTCAGCTGGTAAGTAAGAAGTCACCGGAGCGCGGGGATTCAGGTAAGCGCTGTGCGGATTTTTCTTCAGGTCCCTGCATCGGGGTTGTCTCGCGCCGAACGGGGGGGGGGGGGGGGGGGGGGGGGGGTTGGAAAAAAAAACCCGTTTCGGCGCGGGACAACCTCTTTAAGGCATTGTCTTTACTGGACACTATTGCACACTGACCTTTGAACGGTGTAACAGAAGATAAGGAAGAACATAAGATATATACTTTTGCAAGGTACTATTCTCTATTTCTAATTCCTGTAGCAATGCAATCTTGCTGTGCAAACAACACATTAATGTACAAGCGTATATCACAGATGTTCATAGGAGACAGAATGAAATATATATGTATATGTTTTAGACCCATAGCCTTCACACCCTCAACTCTCCTCTATTCCCATCCATGAGAGTATAGGTTATATGAAATAGATATTATCTACCCCTGATATATGATTTATGATGCTCTTCGACTTTTGGTAAATGGCCTATAGCAAATGCCTACAAAGGTGTCTTTTGTGTTGTTCTACCCTTGTATTCGTACCCAAAAAGTTTCTACAGAACTCCCATGTTCTGAAGCTTGGATCTCTGTGGAGATCTAACATACAATACCTCCTCCCCTTTTATTAGTTCTGTTTCTTACAAATATGTTGTGTCTAGAGATGAGCGAACACCAAAATGTTCGGGTGTTCGTTATTCGGAACGAACTTCCCGCGATGTTCGAGGGTTCGTTTCGAACAACGAACCCCATTGAAGTCAATGGGCGACCAGAGCATTTTTGTATTTCGCCGATGCTCGCTAAGGTTTTCATGTGTGAAAATCTGGGCAATTCAAGAAAGTGATGGGAATGACACAGAAACGGATAGGGCAGGCGAGGGGCTACATGTTGGGCTGCATCTCAAGTTCACAGGTCCCACTATTAAGCCACAATACCGGCAAGAGTGGGCCCACCCCCTCCCAACAACTTTTACTTCTGAAAAGCCCTCATTAGCATGGCATACCTTTGCTAAGCACCACACTAGCTACAACAAAGCACAATCACTGCCTGGATGACACTCCGCTGCCACTTCTCCTGGGTTACATGCTGACCAACCGCCCCCCCTCCCCCCCACAGCGCACACCAAAGTGTCCCTGCGCAGCCTTCAGCTGCCCTCATGCCACGCCACACTCATGTCTATTTAGAAGTGCATCTGCCATGAGGAGGAACCGCAGGCACACACTGCAGAGGGTTGGCATGGCTAGGCAGCGGCCCTCTTTAAAAGGGGCGGGGCGATAGCCCACAATGCTGTACAGAAGCAATGAGAAATAGAATCCTGTGCCACCGCCATCAGGAGCTGCACACGTAGGCATAGCAATGGAGAACCTATGTGCCACACACTATTCATTCTGTCAAGGTGTCTGCATGCCCCAGTTAGACCGGGCTTTTTAATTCATAGACACAGGCAGGTACAACTCCCTATTGTGAAGTCCCTGTCGACCCACAGCATGGGTGGGTGCCAGGAAGCCACCGGCGGTACATAGAA
Organism: Eleutherodactylus coqui; assembly: GCF_035609145.1. Taxonomy (NCBI): domain Eukaryota; kingdom Metazoa; phylum Chordata; class Amphibia; order Anura; family Eleutherodactylidae; genus Eleutherodactylus; species Eleutherodactylus coqui. Next base: position 84,579,821 of record NC_089840.1, on the reverse strand, counting down.
ATATCCCATTGCATTGCCCAACACAGCTGAGGTAGTAATGTCGTGCTTAATGCAGGTGGGCTTCGGCCCACACTGCATGCCCCAGTCAGACTGGGGTTCTTTAGAAGTGGACACATGTAGGTTAAACTCCCTGTGGACCCACTGCCTGGGTGGGTGCCAGGAAGCCACCGGCGGTACATAGAAATATCCCATTGCATTGCCCAACACAGCTGAGGTAGTAATGTCGTGCGTAATACAGGTGGGCTTCGGCCCACACTGCATGCCCCAGTCAGACTGGGGTTCTTTAGAAGTGTACAGATGTATTAAAAACTCCGTGTGCACCTACAGCATGGGTGGCTCCCTGGAACCCACCGGCGGTACATAAAAATATCCCATTGCATTGCCCAACACAGCTGAGGTAGTAATGTCGTGCTTAATGCAGGTGGGCTTCGGCCCACACTGCATGCCCCAGTCAGACTGGGGTTCTTTGGAAGTGGACACATGTAGGTTAAACTCCCTGTGGACCCACTGCCTGGGTGGGTGCCAGGAAGCCACCGGCGGTACATAGAAATATCCCATTGCATTGCCCAACACAGCTGAGGTAGTAATGTCGTGCGTAATACAGGTGGGCTTCGGCCCACACTGCATGCCCCAGTCAGACTGGGGTTCTTTAGAAGTGTACAGATGTATTAAAAACTCCGTGTGCACCTACAGCATGGGTGGTTCCCTGGAACCCACCGGGGTACATAAAAATATCCCATTGCATTGCCCAACACAGCTGAGGTAGTAATGTCGTGCTTAATGCAGGTGGGCTTCGGCCCACACTGCATGCCCCAGTCAGACTGGGGTTCTTTAGAAGTGGACACATGTAGGTTAAACTCCCTGTGGACCCATTGCCTGGGTGGGTGCCAGGAAGCCACCGGCGGTACATAGAAATATCCCATTGCATTGCCCAACACAGCTGAGGTAGTAATGTCGTGCGTAATACAGGTGGGCTTCGGCCCACACTGCATGCCCCAGTCAGACTGGGGTTTTTTAGAAGTGTACAGATGTATTAAAAACTCCGTGTGCACCTACAGCATGGGTGGCTCCCTGGAACCCACCGGCGGTACACAAAAATATCCCATTGCATTGCCCAACACAGCTGAGGTAGTAATGTCGTGCGTAATACAGGTGGGCTTCGGCCCACACTGCATGCCCCAGTCTGACCGGGGTTCTTTACAAGTGGACACATGTAGGTTACACTCCGTGTGCACCTACAGCATGGGTGGCTCCCTGGAACCCACCGGCGGTACACAAAAATATCCCATTGCATTGCCCAACACAGCTGAGGTAGTAATGTCGTGCGTAATACAGGTGGGCTTCGGCCCATACTGCATGCCCCAGTCTGACCGGGGTTCTTTACAAGTGGACACATGTAGGTTACACTCCGTGTGCACCTACAGCATGGGTGGCTCCCTGGAACCCACCGGCGGTACACAAAAATATCCCATTGCATTGCCCAACACAGCTGAGGTAACGTCAGCTGTAATGCAGGTGGGCTAAAAATTAATTTGATTACACTGTAGGCGAGGGCCCACAAAAATTGCTGTATCAACAGTACTAATGTACATCCCAAAAATTGGCCATGGCCAGCCAAGAGGGCAGGTGAAACCCATTAATCGCTTTGGTTAATGTGGCTTAAGTGGTAACTAGGCCTGGAGGCAGCCCAGTGTAACGAAAAATTGGTTCAAGTTAAAGTTCCAACGCTTTTAAGCGCATTGAAACTTATAAAAATTGTTCAGAAAAATTATTTGAGTGAGCCTTGTGGCCCTAAGAAAAATTGCCCGTTCAGCGTGATTACGTGAGGTTTCAGGAGGAGGAGGAGGAGGAGGAGGAGGAATATTAGACACAGATTGATGAAGCAGAAATGTCCCCGTTTTGGATGGTGAGAGAGAACGTAGCTTCCATCCGCGGGTGCAGCCTACGTATTGCTTACGTACCGCTGCTGTCCGCTGGTGGAGAACAGAAGTCTGGGGAAATCCAGCCTTTGTTCATCTTGATGAGTGTTAGCCTGTCGGCACTGTCGGTTGACAAGCGGCTACGCTTATCTGTGATGATTCCCCCAGCCGCACTAAACACCCTCTCCGACAAGACGCTAGCCGCAGGACAAGCAAGCACCTCCAGGGCATACAGCGCTAGTTCAGGCCACGTGTCCAGCTTCGACACCCAGTAGTTGTAGGGGGCAGAGGCGTCACCAAGGATGGTCGTGCGATCCGCTACGTACTCCCTCACCATCCTTTTACAGTGCTCCCGCCGACTCAGCCGTGACTGGGGAGCGGTGACACAGTCTTGGTGGGGAGCCATAAAGCTGGCCAGGCCCTTAAAGACTGTTGCACTGCCTGGGATGTACATGCTGCTCGATCTACGCACATCCCCTGCTACCTTGCCCTCGGTACTGCGCCTTCTGCCACTAGCGCTGTCGGCTGGGAATTTTACCATCAGCTTGTCCGCAAGGGTCCTGTGGTACAGCAACACTCTCGAACCCCTTTCCTCTTCGGGAATCAGAGTGGGCAGGTTCTCCTTATACCGTGGATCGAGCAGTGTGTACACCCAGTAATCCGTCGTGGCCAGAATGCGTGCAACGCGAGGGTCACGAGAAAGGCATCCTAACATGAAGTCAGCCATGTGTGCCAGGGTACCTGTACGCAACACATGGCTGTCTTCACTAGGAAGATCACTTTCAGGATCCTCCTCCTCCTCCTCCTCCTCCTCAGGCCATACACGCTGAAAGGATGACAGGCAATCAGCCGGTGTACCGTCAGCAGCGGCCCAAGCTGTCTCTTCCCCCTCCTCCTCATCCTCCTCATGCTCCTCCTCCTCCTCCTGTACGCGCTGAGAAATAGACAGGAGGGTGCCCTGACTACCCAGCGGCATACTGTCTTCCCCCGCCCCTGTTTCCGAGCGCAAAGCAGCTGCCTTTATGGTTTGCAGGGAATTTCTCAAGATGCATAGCAGAGGAATGGTGACGCTAATGATTGTAGCATCGCCGCTCACCACCTGGGTAGACTCCTCAAAATTACCAAGGACATGGCAGATGTCTGCCAACCAGGCCCACTCTTCTGAAAGGAATTGAGGAGGCTGACTCCCACTGCGCCGCCCATGTTGGAGTTGGTATTCGACTATAGCTCTACGTTGTTCATAGAGCCTGGCCAACATGTGGAGCGTAGAGTTCCACCGTGTGGGCACATCGCACAGCAGTCGGTGCACTGGCAGCTTAAAGTGATGTTGCAGGGTGCGCAGGGTGGCAGCGTCCGTGTGGGACTTGCGAAAATGTGCGCAGAGCCGGCGTGCCTTTACGTGCAGGTCTGACAAGCGTGGGTAGCTTTTCAGAAAGCGCTGAACCACCAAATTAAAGACGTGGGCCAGGCATGGCACGTGCGTGAGGCTGCCGAGCTGCAGAGCCGCCACCAGGTTACGGCCGTTGTCACACACGACCATGCCCGGTTGGAGGCTCAGCGGCGCAAGTCAGCGGTCGGTCTGCTGTGTCAGACCCTGCAGCAGTTCGTGGGCCGTGTGCCTCTTATCGCCTAAGCTGAGTAGTTTCAGCACGGCCTGCTGACGCTTGCCCACCGCTGTGCTGCCACACCGCGCGACACCGACTGCTGGCGACATGCTGCTGCTAACACATCTTGATTGCGAGACAGAGGAGGAGGAGGAGGAGGGTGCTTTAGTGGAGGAAGCATACACCTCCGCAGATACCACCACTGAGCTGGGGCCCGCAATTCTGGGGGTGGGTAGGACATGAGCGGTCCCAGGCTCTGACTCTGTCCCAGCCTCCACTAAATTCACCCAATGTGCCGTCAGGGAGATGTAGTGGCCCTGCCCGCCTGTGCTTGTCCACGTGTCCGTAGTTAAGTGGACCGTGGCAGTAACCGCGTTGGTGAGGGCGCGTATAATGTTGCGGGAGACGTGGTCGTGCAGGGCTTGGACGGCACATCGGGAAAAGTAGTGGCGACTGGGAACTGAGTAGCGCGGGGCCGCCGCCTCCATGATACTTTTGAAGGACTCCGTTTCCACAACCCTATACGGCAGCATCTCAAGGCTGATGAATTTTGCTATGCGGACGGTTAACGTTTGAGCGTGCGGGTGCGTGGCGGCGTACTTGCGCTTGCGCTCCAACAGTTGCGCAAGCGACGGCTGGACGGTGCGCTGAACTACACTGCTGGATGGGGCCGAAGACAGCGGAGGTGAGGGTGTGGGTGCAGGCCAGGAGACGGTAGTGCCTGTGTCCTGAGAGGGGGGTTGCATCTCAGTGGCAGGTTGGGGCACAGGGGGAGAGGCAGGGGTGCAAACCGGAGGCGCTGAACGGCCTTCGTCCCACCTTGCGGGGTGCTTGGCCATCATATGTCTGCGCATGGTGGTGGTGGTGAGGCTGTTGGTGTTGGCTCCCCGGCTGAGCTTTGCGCGACAAAGGTTGCACACCACTGTTCGTCGGTCGTCAGGCGTCTCTGTGAAAAACTGCCAGACCTTAGAGCACCTCGGCCTCTGCAGGGTGGCATGGCGCGAGGGGGCGCTTTGGGAAACACTTGGTGGATTATTCGGTCTGGCCCTGCCTCTACCCCTGGCCACCGCACTGCCTCTTGCAACCTGCCCTGCTGATGCCCTTGACTCCCCCTCTGAAGACCTGTCCTCCTGAGTAAGCGTTGCACACCAGGTGGGGTCAGTCACCTCATCGTCCTGCTGCTCTTCCTCCGAATCCTCTGTGCGCTGCTCCCTCGGACTTACTGCCCTTACTACTACCTCACTGCAAGACAACTGTGTCTGATCGTCATCGTCCTCCTCACCCACAGAAAGTTGTTGAGACAGTTGGCGGAAGTCCCCAGCCTCTTCCCCCGGACCCCGGGAACTTTCGAATGGTTGGGCATCAGTGACGATAAACTCCTCTGGTGGGAGAGGAACCACTGCTGCCCAATCTAAGCAGGGGCCCGAGAACAGTTCCTGGGAGTGTTCCCGCTCCTGAGCAGGTGTCATTGTAGTGGAGTGAGGAGGCTGGGAGGAAGGAGGAGCAGCAGACAGAGGATTCGGATTTGCAGCAGTGGACGGCGCAGAACTGCGGGTAGACGATAGGTTGCTCGAAGCACTTTCTGCTATCCAGGACAGGACCTGCTCACACTGCTCATTTTCTAATAACCGTCTCCCGCGTGGACCCATTAATTGGGCGATGAATGTGGGGACACCAGAAACGTGCCTCTCTCTTAATCGCGCAGCAGTCGGCTGCGACACACCTGGATCAGGAGCTCGGCCTGTGCCCACACCCTGACTTGGCCCTCCGCGTCCTCGGCCGCGTCCACGTCCTCTAGGCCTACCCCTACCCCTCAGCATGCTGTATTACCAGTGATTTGATTTCACAGGCAGCTAATAAATTGGCGCAAGACTGCAGGCCAAATATAATTTTTTCCCTTTTTTGAAAACGAAAGGCCCCACTGCCTCTAGTGAATGTATAATCTAAGTTTAATAACTGTGCTGTTTTCCTGCTAATGTGTCACAGAACGTGAGGGTAGCAGAGTTATTAACTGTGGCAGAGCAGGTATTTTTTTTCCCAATTAAGGAAAGCAAATGGCGAAGCCAGGAGTAAAACGTAGCTGGGTGCGTCTGATTTTTACAGGTTGCACACGCAGCCGACACGTGTCCACCGCCCTTAGGACGGACAGAGGCAGGACAAATAGAATTATTTTCCGTTTTTTTGCACCAAAAGGCAGCACTGCGTATATTCTATGAACATGAGAAGTTTAATAACTGTGCTGTTTTCCTGCTAATGTTTCACAGAACGTGAGGGTAGCAGAGTTATTAACTGTGGCAGAGCAGGTATTTTTTTTCCCAATTAAGGAAAGCAAATGGCGAAGCCAGGAGTAAAACGTAGCTGGGTGCGTCTGATTTTTACAGGTTGCACACGCAGCCGACACGTGTCCACCGCCCTTAGGACGGAAAGAGGCAGGACAAATAGAATTATTTTCCGTTTTTTTGCACCAAAAGGCAGCACTGCGTATATTCTATGAACATGAGAAGTTTAATAACTGTGCTGTTTTCCTGCTAATGTGTCACAGAACGTGAGGGTAGCAGAGTTATTAACTGTGGCAGAGCAGGTATTTTTTTTCCCAATTAAGGAAAGCAAATGGCGAAGCCAGGAGTAAAACGTAGCTGGGTGCGTCTGATTTTTAAAGGTTGCACACGCAGCCGACACGTGTCCACCGCCCTTAGGACGGACAGAGGCAGGACAAATAGAATTATTTTCACTTGTTTTACAAGCAAAAGGCAGCACTGCGTATATTCAATGAATAATAACTGTGTTGTGGCCCTGCCTATACAATTCTTTCCCCGCAGTATCAATGGAGGGTGCAATGCTCTGCAGAGGCGATTTTGAGAAGCAAAAAAAAATGCAGCACAGCTAACAGCAGCCTGGACAGTACTGCACACGGTTAAATATGGCCCTAGAAAGGACCGTTGAGGTTCTTGAAGGCTACACTCACTCCTAACACTCTCCCTGCCTATGCAGCACTTCTGTCCCTAATGCCGGGTGCAACGCTCTGCAGAGCCGATTTTGAGAAGAAAAAAAATTGCCACTGCTAACAGCAGCCAACACACAGCTATCAGTGGCCCTAATAAGGACCTTTGGGGGGTCTTGAAGCCTACACTAACTACCAATTCTTTCCCTACAGCAGCTCCGGTACAAACAGCACTGTCCCTCATCTAACTCACACGGCATCTGAGGCGAACCGCGGGAGGGGCCGACTTTTATGTTCGGGTGACACCTGATCTTCCCAGCCACTCACAGCAGGGGGGTGGTATAGGGCTTGAATGTCACAGGGGGAAGTTGTAATGCCTTCCCTGTCTTTCAATTGGCTAGAAAAGCGCGCTAACGTCTCAGGGAAGGAAGTGAAAGTAACCAGAACACCGCATGGTGTTCGTTACGAATAACGAACATCCCGAACACCCTAATATTCGAATGAATATCAAGCTCGGAAGAACACGTTCGCTCATCTCTAGTTGTGTCCTTCAAGTCTTGTATTCTAATCATGTGAATCATTCCTCCAAGTTTCCATGATGCCTATGACATCACATTTCTCTTCCTGTGTTAGTAGCTCCAATTCTCCTTGTTTGTTTCCCATGCTCGGTGCTTTTGTGTAGAAACATTTTAGTTTGTGATCGGTGTCTCTAGCTCCTCTACTTTCCATCTGAATTTTTTGTCCTTGTTCTTTATTTCTACTTCTAATAGCAAGGTTCTCAAATGTATTCATTAGATGTATATTTTTACCTGGCCTTTCGCTTTCCTTATTGTTCTAGTTTAAAGCTCCCCTGATGAGTGGAGCAAGGTGTCTGCCAAATATATGCCTACCTATCTTTGCAGGTGCAACCCATCTCACATGATAAATATCACTGGCTACAATTATAAATGAGGTTCTTAGCGCACAATTTGAATAAATTGTGCGAGCCCATCTGCCCCGTCACGGCGACCTCAATCAGATGGGTCCCTACACTAAGACTATATTTGTCGTATTAACCCTACTATCTTCTACTTTATATAAACCACCTATGTAAAGATAGATAGTTATTGGTGCTGTGAGTGACCATACAAGCAAAGTGCAAAATCATACTGCAAGTAATAAAGGGGTTTTCCAGGAATAACTAGCTTCTAAATTAGTAATCACTAAACTTCCTTTAAGCATCTGATATCCTCATCTATGTCCAAGCATTGTAACTTCTGACCTCCAACTGCAGGAAACCCCGAAGTTCAGGGACTGCGGGCGTAATAGTGAGGATATCAGAAGGTTGGAGCTCATCTAGCGATCACTTCTATAACCACTATAAAAATGCTATTTCATTATTCCCAGAGAGTCCCTGTAAAGCCGACCAATTACACTGCAGATCTCCTGTTCTAAGTGTTAGTGTAGGGACTAGAGATGAGCGAACACCAAAATGTTCGGGTGTTCGTTATTCGTAACGAACTTCCCGTGATGCTCGAGGGTTCGTTTCGAACAACGAACCCCATTGAAGTCAATGGGCGACCAGAACATTTTTGTATTTCGCCGATGCTCGCTAAGGTTTTCATGTGTGAAAATCTGGGCAATTCAGGAAAGTGATGGGAATGACACAGTGACGGATAGGGCAGGCGAGGGGCTACATGTTGGGCTGCATCCTAAGTTCACAGGTCCCACTATTAAGCCACAATAGCGGCAAGAGTGGGCCCCCCCCCCTCCCAACAACTTTTACTTCTGAAAAGCCCTCATTAGCATGGCATACCTTTGCTAAGCACCACACTACCTCCAACAAAGCACAATCACTGCCTGCATGACACTCCACTGACACTTCTCCTGAGTTACATGCTGCCCAACCGCACCCCCTCCCCCCCACAGCGCACACCAAAGTGTCCCTGCGCAGCCTTCAGCTGCCCTCATGCCACACCACGCTCATGTCTATTTAGAATTGCGTCTGCCATGACGAGGGACCTCAGGCATACACTGCAGAGGTTGGCACGGCTAGGCAGCGACCCTCTTTAAAAGTGGCGGAGCGATAGCCCACAATGCTGTACAGAAGCAATGAGAAATAGAATCCTGTGCCACCGCCATCAGGAGCTGCACACGTGGGCATAGCAATGGGGAACCTATGTGCCACACACTATTCATTCTGTCAAGGTGTCTGCATGCCCCAGTCAGACCGGGCTTTTTAATTCATAGACACAGGCAGGTACAACTCCCTATTGTGAAGTCCCTGTCGACCCACAGCATGGGTGGCTCCCTGGAACCCACCGGCGGTACACAGAAATATCCCATTGCATTGCCCAACACAGCTGAGGTAGTAATGTCGTGCTTAATGCAGGTGGGCTTCGGCCCACACTGCATGCCCCAGTCAGACTGGGGTTCTTTACAAGTGGACACATGTAGGTTTAACTCCCTGTGGACCCACTGCCTGGGTGGGTGCCAGGAAGCCACCGGCGGTACATAGAAATATCCCATTGCATTGCCCAACACAGCTGAGGTAGTAATGTCGTGCGTAATACAGGTGGGCTTCGGCCCACACTGCATGCCCCAGTCAGACGGGTTCTTTAGAAGTGTACAGATGTATTAAAAACTCAGTGTGCACCTACAGCATGGGTGGCTCCCTGGAACCCACCGGCGGTACACAAAAATATCCCATTGCATTGCCCAACACAGCTGAGGTAGTAATGTCGTGCGTAATACAGGTGGGCTTCGGCCCACACTGCATGCCCCAGTCAGACTGGGGTTCTTTACAAGTGGACACATGTAGGTTTAACTCCCTGTGGACCCACTGCCTGGGTGGGTGCCAGGAAGCCACCGGCGGTACATAGAAATATCCCATTGCATTGCCCAACACAGCTGAGGTAGTAATGTCGTGCGTAATACAGGTGGGCTTCGGCCCACACTGCATGCCCCAGTCAGACGGGTTCTTTAGAAGTGTACAGATGTATTAAAAACTCAGTGTGCACCTACAGCATGGGTGGCTCCCTGGAACCCACCGGCGGTACACAAAAATATCCCATTGCATTGCCCAACACAGCTGAGGTAGTAATGTCGTGCGTAATACAGGTGGGCTTCGGCCCACACTGCATGCCCCAGTCAGACTGGGGTTCTTTACAAGTGGACACATGTAGGTTTAACTCCCTGTGGACCCACTGCCTGGGTGGGTGCCAGGAAGCCACCGGCGGTACATAGAAATATCCCATTGCATTGCCCAACACAGCTGAGGTAGTAATGTCGTGCGTAATACAGGTGGGCTTCGGCCCACACTGCATGCCCCAGTCAGACGGGTTCTTTAGAAGTGTACAGATGTATTAAAAACTCAGTGTGCACCTACAGCATGGGTGGCTCCCTGGAACCCACCGGCGGTACACAAAAATATCCCATTGCATTGCCCAACACAGCTGAGGTAGTAATGTCGTGCGTAATACAGGTGGGCTTCGGCCCACACTGCATGCCCCAGTCAGACTGGGGTTCTTTACAAGTGGACACATGTAGGTTTAACTCCCTGTGGACCCACTGCCTGGGTGGGTGCCAGGAAGCCACCGGCGGTACATAGAAATATCCCATTGCATTGCCCAACACAGCTGAGGTAGTAATGTCGTGCGTAATACAGGTGGGCTTCGGCCCACACTGCATGCCCCAGTCAGACGGGTTCTTTAGAAGTGTACAGATGTATTAAAAACTCAGTGTGCACCTACAGCATGGGTGGCTCCCTGGAACCCACCGGCGGTACACAAAAATATCCCATTGCATTGCCCAACACAGCTGAGGTAGTAATGTCGTGCGTAATACAGGTGGGCTTCGGCCCACACTGCATGCCCCAGTCAGACTGGGGTTCTTTACAAGTGGACACATGTAGGTTTAACTCCCTGTGGACCCACTGCCTGGGTGGGTGCCAGGAAGCCACCGGCGGTACATAGAAATATCCCATTGCATTGCCCAACACAGCTGAGGTAACGTCAGCTGTAATGCAGGTGGGCTAAAAATTAATTTGATTACACTGTAGGCGAGGGCCCACAAAAATTGCTGTATCAACAGTACTAATGTACATCCCAAAAATTGGCCATGGCCAGCCAAGAGGGCAGGTGAAACCCATTAATCGCTTTGGTTAATGTGGCTTAAGTGGTAACTAGGCCTGGAGGCAGCCCAGTGTAACGAAAAATTGGTTCAAGTTAAAGTTCCAACGCTTTTAAGCTAATTGAAACTTATAAAAATTGTTCTGAAAAATTATTTGAGTGAGCCTTGTGGCCCTAAGAAAAATTGCCCGTTCAGCGTGATTACGTGAGGTTTCAGGAGGAGGAGCAGCAGGAGGAGGAGGAGGAATATTAGACACAGATTGATGAAGCACAAATGTCCCCGTTTTGGATGGTGAGAGAGAACGTAGCTTCCATCCGCGGGTGCAGCCTACGTATTGCTTACGTATCGCTGCTGTCCGCTGGTGGAGAACAGAAGTCTGGCGAAATCCAGCCTTTGTTCATCTTGATGAGTGTTAGCCTGTCGGCACTGTCGGTTGACAAGCGGCTACGCTTATCGGTGATGATTCCCCCAGCCGCACTAAACACCCTCTCCGACAACACGCTAGCCGCAGGACAAGCAAGCACCTCAAGGGCATACAGGGCTAGTTCAGGCCACGTGTCCAGCTTCGACACCCAGTAGTTGTAGGGGGCAGAGGCGTCACCAAGGATGGTCGTGCGATCCGCTACGTACTCCCTCACCATCCTTTTGCAGTGCTCCCGCCGACTCAGCCGTGACTGGGGAGCGGTGACACAGTCTTGGTGGGGAGCCATAAAGCTGGCCAGGCCCTTAAAGACTGTTGCACTGCCTGGGATGTACATGCTGCTCGATCTACGCACATCCCCTGCAACATGGCCCTCGGAACTGCGCCTTCTGCCACTAGCGCTGTCGGCTGGGAATTTTACCATCAGCTTGTCCGCAAGGGTCCTGTGGTATAGCAACACTCTCGAACCCCTTTCCTCTTCGGGAATCAGAGTGGGCAGGTTCTCCTTATACCGTGGATCGAGCAGTGTGTACACCCAGTAATCCGTAGTGGCCAGAATGCGTGCAACGCGAGGGTCACGAGAAAGGCATCCTAACATGAAGTCAGCCATGTGTGCCAGGGTACCTGTACGCAACACATGGCTGTCTTCACTAGGAAGATCACTTTCAGGATCCTCCTCCTCCTCCTCCTCCTCAGGCCATACACGCTGAAAGGATGACAGGCAATCAGCCGGTGTACCGTCAGCAGCGGGCCAAGCTGTCTCTTCCCCCTCCTCCTCATCCTCCTCCTCCTCCTGTACGCGCTGTGAAATAGACAGGAGGGTGCCCTGACTATCCAGCGGCATACTGTCTTCCCCCGCCCCCGTTTCCGAGCGCAAAGCAGCTGCCTTTATGGTTTGCAGGGAATTTCTCAAGATGCATAGCAGAGGAATGGTGACGCTAATGATTGTAGCATCGCCGCTCACCACCTGGGTAGACTCCTCAAAATTACCAAGGACATGGCAGATGTCTGCCAACCAGGCCCACTCTTCTGAAAGGAATTGAGGAGGCTGACTCCCACTGCGCCGCCCATGTTGGAGTTGGTATTCGACTATAGCTCTACGCTGTTCATAGAGCCTGGCCAACATGTGGAGCGTAGAGTTCCACCGTGTGGGCACGTCGCACAGCAGTCGGTGCACTGGCAGCTTAAAGTGATGTTGCAGGGTGCGCAGGGTGGCAGCGTCCGTGTGGGACTTGCGGAAATGTGCGCAGAGCCGGCGCGCCTTTACGAGCAGGTCTGACAAGCGTGGGTAGCTTTTCAGAAACCGCTGAACCACCAAATTAAAGACGTGGGCCAGGCATGGCACGTGCGTGAGGCTGCCGAGCTGCAGAGCCGCCACCAGGTTACGGCCGTTGTCACACACGACCATGCCCGGTTGGAGGCTCAGCGGCGCAAGCCAGCGGTCGGTCTGCTGTGTCAGACCCTGCAGCAGTTCGTGGGCCGTGTGCCTCTTATCGCCTAAGCTGAGTAGTTTCAGCACGGCCTGCTGACGCTTGCCCACCGCTGTGCTGCCACACCGCGCGACACCGACTGCTGGCGACATGCTGCTGCTAACACATCTTGATTGTGAGACAGAGGAGGAGGAGGAGGAGGAGGAGGGTGCTTTAGTGGAGGAAGCATACACCTCCGCAGATACCACCACCGAGCTGGGGCCCGCAATTCTGGGGGTGGGTAGGACGTGAGCGGTCCCAGGCTCTGACTCTGTCCCAGCCTCCACTAAATTCACCCAATGTGCCGTCAGGGAGATGTAGTGGCCCTGCCCGCCTGTGCTTGTCCACGTGTCCGTAGTTAAGTGGACCGTGGCAGTAACCGCGTTGGTGAGGGCGCGCACAATGTTGCGGGAGACGTGGTCGTGCAGGGCTGGGACGGCACATCGGGAAAAGTAGTGGCGACTGGGAACTGAGTAGCGCGGGGCCGCCGCCTCCATGATACTTTTGAAGGACTCCGTTTCCACAACCCTATACGGCAGCATCTCAAGGCTGATGAATTTTACGATGCGGACGGTTAACGTTTGAGCGTGCGGGTGCGTGGCGGCGTACTTGCGCTTGCGCTCGAACACTTGCGCAAGCGACGGCTGAACGGTGCGCTGAACTACACTGCTGGATGGGGCCGAGGACAGCGGAGATGAGGGTGTGGGTGCAGGCCATGAGGCGGTAGTGCCTGTGTCCTGAGAGGGGGGTTGCATCTCAGTGGCAGGTTGGGGCACAGGGGGAGAGGCAGGGGTGCAAACCGGAGGCGGTGAACGGCCTTCGTCCCACCTTGTGGGGTGCTTGGCCATCATATGTCTGCGCATGGTGGTGGTGGTGAGGCTGTTGGTGTTGGCTCCCCGGCTGAGCTTTGCGCAACAAAGGTTGCACACCACTGTTCGTCGGTCGTCAGGCGTCTCTGTGAAAAACTGCCAGACCTTAGAGCACCTCGGCCTCTGCAGGGTGGCATGGCGCGGGGGGGCGCTTTGGGAAACACTTGGTGGATTATTCGGTCTGGCCCTGCCTCTACCCCTGGCCCTGGCCACCGCACTGCCTCTTGCAACCTGCCCTGCTGATGCCCTTGACTCCCCCTCTGAAGACCTGTCCTCCTGAGTAAGCGTTGCACACCAGGTGGGGTCAGTCACCTCATCGTCCTGCTGCTCTTCCTCCGAATCCTCTGTGCGCTGCTCCCTGGGACTTACTGCCCTTACTACTACCTCACTGCAAGACAACTGTGTCTGATCGTCATCGTCCTCCTCACCCACAGAAAGTTGTTGAGACAGTTGGCGGAAGTCCCCAGCCTCTTCCCCCGGACCCCGGGAACTTTCGAATGGTTGGGCATCAGTGACGATAAACTCCTCTGGTGGGAGAGGAACCGCTGCTGCCCAATCTAAGCAGGGGCCCGAGAACAGTTCCTGGGAGTGTTCCCGCTCCTGAGCAGGTGTCATTGTAGTGGAGTGAGGAGGCTGGGAGGAAGGAGGAGCAGCAGACAGAGGATTCGGATTGGCAGCAGTGGACGGCGCAGAACTGCGGGTAGACGATAGGTTGCTCGAAGCACTTTCTGCCATCCAGGACAGGACCTGCTCACACTGCTCATTTTCTAATAACCGTCTCCCGCGTGGACCCATTAATTGGGCGATGAATGTGGGGACGCCAGAAACGTGCCTCTCTCCTAATCGCGCAGCAGACAGCTGCGACACACCTGGATCAGGAGCTTGGCCTGTGCCCACACCCTCACTTGGCCCTCCGCGTCCTCGGCCACGTCCACGTCCACGTCCTCTAGGCTTACCCCTACCCCTCAGCATGCTGTATTACCAGTGATTAGATTTCCCAGGCAGGAAATAAATTGGCGCAAGACTGCAGGCCAAATATAATTTTTGCCCTTTTTGGAAAACGAAAGGCCCCACTGCCTCTAGTGAATGAATTATCTAAGTTTAATAACTGCGCTGTGTCCCTGCTTATGTGTCACAGAACGTGAGGGTAGCAGAGTTATTAACTGTGGCAGAGCAGGTATTTTTTTTCCCAATTAAGGAAAGCAAATGGCGAAGCCAGCAGTAAAGCGTAGCTGGCTGCGTATGATTTAGCAATGTTTTTCACGCAGCTCACACGTCTCCACAGGCGTAAGGACGGACACAGGCTGGACAAATAGATTTCTTTTCAGTTTTTTCCCACCAACAGGCAGCACTGCGTATATTCAATGAACCTGCGAAGTTTAATAACTGCGCTGTGTCCCTGCTTATGTGTCACAGAACGTGAGGGTAGCAGAGTTATTATAACTCTTGGAGAGCAGGTATTTTTTTTCCCAATTAAGGAAAGCAAATGGCGAAGCCAGCAGTAAAGCGTAGCTGGCTGCGTATGATTTAGCAATGTTTTTCACGCAGCTCACACGTCTCCACAGGCGTAAGGACGGACACAGGCTGGACAAATAGATTTCTTTTCAGTTTTTTCCCACCAACAGGCAGCACTGCGTATATTCAATGAACCTGCGAAGTTTAATAACTGCGCTGTGTCCCTGCTTATGTGTCACAGAACGTGAGGGTAGCAGAGTTATTATAACTCTTGGAGAGCAGGTATTTTTTTTCCCAATTAAGGAAAGCAAATGGCGAACCCAGCAGTAAACCGTAGCTGGCTGCGTATGATTTAGCAATGTTTTTCACGCAGCTCACACGTCTCCACAGGCGTAAGGACGGACACAGGCTGGACAAATAGATTTCTTTTCAGTTTTTTCCCACCAACAGGCAGCACTGCGTATATTCAATGAACCTGAGAAGTTTAATAACTGCGCTGTGTCCCTGCTTATGTGTCACAGAACGTGAGGGTAGCAGAGTTATTAACTGTGGCAGAGCAGGTATTTTTTTTCCCAATTAAGGAAAGCAAATGGCGAAGCCAGCAGTAAAGCGTAGCTGGGTGCGTATGATTTAGCAATGTTTTTCACGCAGCTCACACGTGTCCACAGGCGTTAGGACGGACAGAGGCTGGACAAATAGATTTGTTTTCAGGTTTTTCCCACCAACAGGCAGCACTGCGTATATTCTATGAATAATAACTGTGTTGTGGCCCTGCCTATACAATTCTTTCCCTGCAGTATCAATGGAGGGTGGAATGCTCTGCAGAGGCGATTTTGAGAAGCCCAAAAAAAATGCAGCACAGCCAACAGCAGCCTGGACAGTACTGCACACGGATAAATATGGCCCTAGAAAGGACCGTTGAGGTTCTTGAAGGCTACACTCACTCCTAACACTCTCCCTGCCTATGCAGCACTTCTGTCCCTAATGCCAGGTGCAACGGTCTGCAGAGGCGACTTTGAGAAAAAAAAAAATCCCACTGCTAACAGCAGCCAACACACAGCTATCAGTGGCCCTAATAAGGACCTTTGGGGGGTCTTGAAGCCTACACTAACTACCAATTCTTTCCCTACAGCAGCTCCGGTATAAACAGCACTGTCCCTCATCTAACTCACACCGCATCTGAGGCGAGCCGCGGGAGGGGCCGACTTTTATATTAGGCGAACACCTGATCTCGCCAGCCACTCACAGCAGGGGGGTGGTATAGGGCTTAAACGTTGCAGGGGGAAGTTGTAATGCCTTCCCTGTCTTTCAATTGGCCAGAAAAGCGCGCTAACGTCTCAGGGAAGGAAGTGAAAGTAACCAGAACACCGCATGGTGTTCGTCACGAATAACGAACATCCCGAACACCCTAATATTCGCACGAATATCAAGCTCGGACGAACGCGTTCGCTCATCTCTAGTAGGGACCCATCTGAATAAAGATGCCATGGGAGGCCAGATGGGAAGAAATACTAGAAAATGTGAGCTACCCTTATTTTATTGTGGGATGATATGGAGTGTAATTGGAGGGCTTTATCCATTGCAGTATGTCCTGTATTCTGCTTCTCTTCTATATGGTCAGTCACATCAGTGTCCGACCGGCTTATTTTTAAAGTATATTGATCCATTACATAATGAATAAAGAATAAACATTTAAAATTAGACAATAAATGAAATAAATATATGACAGATACTACATATAAATCTACTACGTATAAGGAAAATATATGCATTAGGGGAAAAGACAAGCAAATACATACATCACATATATGCACAGTACATGCTACCTACAACTACTTTAAATAGTAAAAAATAAATATATCACATATACATACTTAAAATATACTAGAGCATAGAAAAAATATTACATATGGATATAGACTGTACACACCAATGAATATATTACAATACACAAATATATCATAAATATGGATTATGCATAACCATAAATATAAGTAACATCATAGAAATATATGCTATATATGAACAATACATATCTATAAACATAATCATTAAACATAAATATCTGATATGTGGACAATATATGCTTATAAATACATTGCATCATACAAATAAATTAATCAAATATAAAGAGAATACATACGAACTGTAAATGTATTACACACTACATATATCACATATACAATCATACCCAGAAATATTACACATATAAATCAATATAACAATTTGCAAACT
This sequence comes from Eleutherodactylus coqui, assembly GCF_035609145.1. Classification (NCBI taxonomy): domain Eukaryota; kingdom Metazoa; phylum Chordata; class Amphibia; order Anura; family Eleutherodactylidae; genus Eleutherodactylus; species Eleutherodactylus coqui. The sequence goes on along the minus strand of NC_089840.1, from coordinate 84,562,798 downwards.
ATGCATAATTTCAATATTTAAGTACATATACCAAATATATGAAAAATATTATAAGGAAATAATGTATTAATATAGACTACACATAGCTAGAAATATAATACATTATATACCACATATATTTATAGATGGCATTTTATATTACCGCATACAAATAGAAATATCACATACATAGACTGCTCATACCTATAAATATTTGACATTATATAAACTAAAACTACTTAAACAGACACACATACCAATTAATATATTATATTATACAGAAAACATAAACTGCTCATAAATATATGATATTATCTCAATAATGTATCGCATACAAAGAAAATATATTCCAAAAATATATGACATTATTTAAAAAAAAAAACCCATCACATATAAAGACAATAGATGTTACCTATAAATACATTACATTATACAAATACATATACCACATATACAGACAATACATCAACTAAGAAAAGGAAAAAGATATCAGCTCTCCGCCTGTTGATTGTAGCAATCGGCCTGCAACGAATCCACGCAATTCACGATGAAGAGACCTGGGCTTCTTTTCTTCAAGCTCTCAAACTCAAATGACACAAGATGGCTCGGGTTTACAGCTTTAGACATTCTATAGCAATTATGATGTCATGCCATGTCTGTGATGTCATATGCTCTATGATGTCATCATAGCTGTCATTGTTGTTCTATGCTGCTTAGATCTTACAATGTAACATACAATTAGATTAGGATTACATACTGGGATTCCTAAAAATAGGAACAAAAAAGCTGACAGCAGAGAATTGTAGCATATAGATTTATGTCACAAAATGCTTTGCTTCATCCACATTATGGGCAAAACTATCTAATGGAGTTGCCCAAACTTGGCCACCCCTATATATACTATACACTCTAGTAGAGTATATAGATGCAATAGAGGGGTCCCCACCTAGGACTCCCCTCTATACGCCACAGCAGAGACCTACTGCAGAGAAGCTTATGCTCTGGAAGGATCAGAATGACTATATAATATGTAGCTGAAGAAACAAATAAGGTGCTCCATAGTGTAATACTGCACAGTGGGAGAATGGTACGTGGAGCATATATAAATGGCAATGTAGCAGGGTCCGCTCAGCAGCAACCTCCCCGGTGACAAACTCTCGTGTAGACAATACAGAAGAAGATACATCGCAGGTAGATGTGCGCTCAGACAAAGGAAGGAGACTGGGAGAGTCAGGAGTGTCAGCGACAACACGTTTCACCACCGTAACCTGGATGGGTCAGATGATGGCGGTGGTATGGCGCTGGAACACATTGCCGCTCACAGTGCTAACTCTTCCTGTCTCCTTCCTTTGTCCGAGCGCACCATCTACCCATGATTGTTCTTCTTCTATACATGTATTATATAGTCAGCCATCCATTTGGGAAGGGGCCATGTAATACCAGTGATCACAGCAGACTGCTGGGCGTTTGTGCTGGCAGACCAGAGATCATCAGCTAATCGCTGGCAAGTCCTCACCCATAGAAGAGGTTGGCCAGATGAGACTCGGCATAGTTTGTACTTTTAAGATGGGCAAAAATATAGAGGGAGATTTATAAAGCTGTCTAAAAGATAAACTGCCTCAGTTGCCCCTAGCAACCAATCACAGCGCAGCTTGTATTTTGTATTCTGCTCTGGTAAAATGAAAGCTGAGCTCCGATTGGTTGCTAGGGGCAACTAAGGCAGGTTATCTTTAAGACGGTTTCATAAATCTGCCCCGCAGCAGGCCCCAAAGGGCATCAATGTTTCTTTTTTTATACTGTCACATATGTCCTAAGAGCGGCACCCTTTATTGCCCACACAGTGACCCCATTCTAGCGTTGCTCCGTACAAGAACCGTCACTCTCCACCCCTCGTTGGTGAGTGCTGTGGCCATGATTCAGGGCAATGCAGATGCTCTTACCCAGTCATTGCTGCTCTCCATTTAACAGCAGAGTAACCCATGAACACAATCATGGTAAGAATGAAGCATAGATATTAGGGGGAAGGGCTACAACATTAAAGGGGCTTCCTGGTTCCTTCTTTAAAATTTAACAGTCGATGCAGCTGTGAGAAAATAAGAAATACAGCACTACTTACCTGTCCTCGGTGATCCAGTCTCTATTGACAGTTGAAGTTAGGTAAGTGCCACCTGCCAACCAGAGGCTGCAGCATTACTGCTCGTTCTCCTGGCATCATTGTCCTCATCAAGTGCGCAATGATGACAGGAGCTCTGAATGATAATGTTGTGGCCTCTGATTGGCAGGAAGCGGTCCCCTGAATTCTGTTGTCACTAGAGAGCGGGACTGCAGCATTGGGTCACCAGGGCCAAGGACAGGAAAATACTTTTGCTTTGTAACTTTCTCACAGTTGCTCCTGCCAGTAAATTTTGAAGTAACTGGATACCCCCTTTAGTACCTGAGAAAGTCACTAGTATAAGGGATTGAGGGTTCTCATCCTGGACAATCACCACTGTGTCCGAGCAGCTCATAACACCAATTGTACTGAAGGGAGACATCTTTGGCTGCACCCAGAAACTTATGGCAATCTGGGTTACTGCCAAGTAAATAGCTCCATGGAGGAGGAGGGGAGGAATGAACATTAAACATACCTAGTGCCTACGGTACCGCCAACCAGAGACCTCCATATTCTACAGACATCACTTAGAGGCACAAGAGGAGGCTTGTCTAAAGTGTTCTTCATTACACAGTGACCACTGGATTGCAACAGTATTAGAGGCTGTGCAATTGATAGCAAGTATTTCTGTAACCCAGCAATAACTGCGTTATGATACTGTAGAATAAGTGCCAATATAGATGCACCTACCAGTGTAGTGTCCCAGAATAACATCCTGGTCCCCTCCATAATTGTCTTACATGTATTGTCCTATGTCAGTGATGGCGAACCTGTTAGAGACCGAGTCCCCAAACTGCAACCCAAAACCCACTTATTTATCGCAAAGTGCCAACACGTCAGGGGGTGGGGCTTATCACAATGTATGATTTTGCCCTCATCGTTCTAAAAAGGACAGGGCCGCTTTAAGATAGACTGCATGCAGATTTTGACTGCTTTTTGGATGCAGAAATACTGCAGAATGTCCTCAGCGGAAATTTCTGTGGAAAATTCTGCAGCATTTCCGCATCCAAAAACCAATCAAGATCTGCACCCTGTCTATTTTGAAGCGGTCCTGCCCATTTCTGCCACATGTAAACATACCCCAGCGGTAATAGTGACCCCCACCCCAGCGATAATATTGACCCCCCAGCGATAATACTGACCTCCCCCAGCGGTAATAGTGACCCCCCCAGCGGCTCCAGCGATAATAGTGACATCCCCAACTATAATAGTGACCCAGTGCAGTAGTGAACCCCCACAGCGGCCCACAGTGCAGTAATGACCCCTCCACAGCGGCCCCCAGTGCAGTTGTGACCCCCCCCCGAGATTCACATACTTACCCCCTCCTCCTCCTGGAAGTTCAACTTCTCTTCTGCTCGGCAATGATCCCTAACTTTTTCTTCCCAACTTCTGCCCTAATCAGCAATTCCAGCAACCTGATTGGTTGTTTGGTGAATCAGTCAACCCAAACAACCAATCAGGTTGCTGGAATTGTGAATCAGCAAACCCAAACAACCAATCAGGTTGCTGGAATTGCTGATTACGGCAGAAGTGGGGAAGAAAAAGTTAATATGCATCCCGGCACACATTGTGACATCAGTGTGCTGCCGGATGCCTCCTCCCCCTGCTCTCGCGGAACCTAAGAGGAGACATCGGGGGAGGAGGATCCCGGCAGCACACTGACGTCATAGTGTGCGCGGGGATCAGTGTTGATAGCAGCGCTGTAAGTGAATACCGGCATGGGAGCAGTGGCCCCTGCCGGTATTCACTAGTGGTGAGCGGCCGATGGCTACGCATGCCAGTACGGAGGGCTCTGCGTGCCGCCTCTCGCACGCATGACATAGGTTCGCCACCAATGTCCAATGTAGATGCACTGTGCAAAACTGTCGTGTCTATTTTCTGTATGTGTGTTTCACAGCTGCAGCGTCTGAAGGCTTAACTCCCATAAAATCATTGCCTGTCTGCTGCTGCTGAATGCATCTATTCTTACAGTGCCATGTGGTACAAGTGATAAAAGTGAGTGTCTGAGAGCGGGAAGGGGGCTTCCTCTTTCTGTGTTGAAGCAGGGTTCCATCTTACCTGCTGCTTGGAGCTAACACAGAGCCGCATGGGAGCACCATCAGCTTTCATGTTGGCGAAGATGGAAGAGGAGGAACGACATCCCGTAGCGCATGAGGTGTGGATGTAAGGGAGTGAGCACCGTCCAGAGAGAGAGAGAGCGCACCAAATCTTAATTGCTCCTGAACCAGGTACCCGTTCACATCACGGCAGTTAATTTTTTCTGTGTGGCCATTTTCCCATGGAATCACCATGCAGAAGTACGTGATTTTCACACCCACGCGGAGAATATGCGGGGTGCATTTAAACTAAGTCTTCTTCTGAGTAATTTTGTCTTTCCAGATAGTATGTGGAGAGGATCTTGTCTTTTTGCCTCCTCCGGAGTATATTTTGTGTCCAGGACTGGTGACATATAGATAACGTAGACTATAAGGCCATATTGTTCCTGTGTATTTTTAACTGCAACCTCTGAGCTTCTGCCTGTAACCACTGCCGTGAATGTACCTGTAATTACCTGTTTTGCAAAGTTATTCAAGTAAAGTTTTACCAGGTCTCACCCATTCCTGAGGAGCCTAGGTACGATACACTTGTCCAGCGTTTATTAATCTGCCGTGTACGAATGCTGGTGGGTGGAACGGTGGCGTCACATACAGCCAAGAATCCATCAATTTCTGTGTGTGCTAACCCTTTCCAATCCACTGTCTGACCTCTGAAGACATTATGATTTAAGGCTGTACAGCTCCGATGTTGCAAGACGTCCGTCAGGGTTCTCTTACTGTATATTGCCAGCCTCTCTGCTGTCAGAGCCTATTTAGCCAGCATAAAGCGCCGTTGTATAACGGCAGACAAAGAGTAAGCCCCCTAGGAAACCAGGATACAAATTAGATTGGAAAGGGTTAATATATATTTAAGGGCTCCTTCAGATGGGTGTATTTTAGTGCATTTTTGCATATGCTGGAATATGCTCGTATGAAGGAGCCCTAACTGAAGACAGATTATATAGGCAGCAATTTTTGGAGGTTCCTGAAAATGTAGCACTAGTTTTGTGCTGCCTATATCACATGTAACTGGCAATGTGCTTTTATTGAGTAATAAGTATGCTTTTGTACAAACTGAGCTGGTATTTTAGCTGGCCCTACATCCTCTGCAGTTTATCACAGCACGCCTCACACTCAGTTTTGGCAGATCATATGCACATGTGTGTTTTTCGCATGGCATACGCATTTGTTTGTTTTTGCAAATCTGAAGCTGCCTGGAAATCTGAGGTATACCCTATATTGCTTGCAGGAGATAATCAGACAAGCAAAGTATCCTCATGAGTTTTCCCATGGCCTTGAGAAGCTGCAAATATATTCAATAGAAAGCATACTTCAGATTTCCTCACAGCTTCAGACTTGCAAAAACACACAGATGCATGCACCATGCGAAAAAAATACAGAAATAAACATGTAAGGTCCATTAGATATTACTGTGTTTGCATTATAATAATATTATGTCCATTATCCCATACAGTGAAGGGAGTAGAACACAATGAAAAAAAAAACAAAGCCAGAATTGCCATTTTTCATTTATTCACCTCCCAAAATGTCCAATAAAAAGCTATCAAAAAGTCGCATGTACCCTAAAATAGTACCAATGTAAAACTATAACTCGTGTGACAAAAAACATGTCCTCACGTAGCTCATGTGCTGCAAAAAATAAAGACATTATGAGTCACAGTATGCAGCGATGCAAATACAACTTTTTAAAGTATTTTTGTTGTGAAAAAGTTTGACAGTAAAAAAACTAAATAAATATGGAATCACTGGATTGTATTGATTTGCTCAAAATAAAAATATATATATGCAGAATATTTAGTGTTTTATTTTCCATGCCCTTCCCAAGTTGAACAATGCATTATATGTACCCCAAAGTGGATAAAAAAATACACTCATTGTCAAAAAACAAGCCCCTAGAAGGAGTTGTTGTTTTGCTCGGCAAGCAGTTACATCTCAGGCAGATATATAAATGATTAAAAGAATGGTTTTGCCTGCTGAGGCACTAAGTGGTTCAAACCTTGGCCAATAAAAAAGGCTCTCAGAGGCTACTTGTGTGCAGTGGACCTCTTTTTCCACTTGTGTAGAGCTTGCTGACCACTAGACACCTCCATAGTGCAATCAAATAGATTTGTACTAGTTAACCGAGTCTGAGAGGGGTGCATTTGAATGCAAGAAGCTGGATGATTGCATCAATGAAGTGCCCCCCACTGGGCCGTTCTTATCAGGCTGTTAGGAGATGTTGGGACCAGTGGATGAGTGAGGGCATGCACACAAAGCCATCGAGCTGAGGACACCCTCGACAGACCAGCAGTAGAGAGAATCATCTGATCTTCTGACAAGCATGAGCACCTCCAACTGTCTCATTGTCTGCCATCCAGAGACAGGTGGCACCATCCTTACAGCCCCTGTGTCTGTTGGAACCATTTCCAGGCACTTGGCTGAAGGAAATTAAGTCTCATGGCACCCATTACATATACTGCCTCTGACACCCACCCACCATTGCCTCCATTTGTAGTGGTGTTATGAACTACAAAACTGGACTGTTATAGAATATAACTGGGTTAATTTCAGCAAATAATTCAGGTTTAGTTTGGGTATTGAGGGCCGAGTTTTTGTCTGGAGACCAAAGGGTGAGCGCCTCAATCCTGCTTTTGCTGTAGAGCGGAACACTGCCCCCACTGCTAGTGTGATGGTCTAAGGGCCATTGCATGCGATAATCAGTCATTCCTAGTAGTGGTACGATAGACAATGACAGCTCAGCGATATGTTCAGGACATTCTGCAGCCACATGCGTTCCTCTCATGGTGGCTTCCAAGAGGCATTTCCCAATATATTGCATCATATAACATTAGACAAATAAACATATCAGATAAATAGATAGTACATATTGCCCATAAATATACAATACTATATAGACTACACATACCTAGAAATATAATACATAGTACAAATTTACATATCAAAAAATATATTACTATACAAATAATGCATCACACATAGACTGCACATACCTAGAAATATAATACATTATGCAAATAAACATATCAGATAAACAGATAATACATATTGTTCATAAATATATATTCCTACATCACATATAGACTAAACATTCCTAGAAATATATTACGTAATGCAAATAAACATATCAGATAAACAGATAATGCATATTTTTCAGTAATATATAATACTATGCAAACAATGTATCACATATAGACTACACATAACTAGAAATATAATACATTAGTGAAATAAACTTATCAGATAAACAGGCAATACATATTGCCTTTAAATATACAATACTATATCACATATAGCCTACACATACCTAGAAATATAATACATGGTACACATAAACAGATAATACATATTGCTTATGAATATATAATAATATACAAATAATGTATCACTTATAGACTGCACATACCTACAAAAATATAATACATTATACAAAAAAAGTATGAGATAAACAGTTAATACTAATTTCCCATAATATATACCGTATATACCGGCGTATAAGACGACTTTTGAACCCCGAAAAATCTGCTCTGCAGTCGGGGGTCGTCTTATGCGCCGGTAAAACAAAAAAAAAAAAAGTGTAAAAAAAAAAAATTTTATTACTCACCTCCCACGGCGTTCTGTCGCGCTCCGGCAGGACGTCGCTCGCTCCGGCAGGCTGTCGCTCGCTCCTCGTCCCCGCCGCAGCATAGCTTTCTGAATGCGGGGCTTGAAATCCCCGCTTCCAGAAAGCTAATACACACGCCGGCAGCCATGACAGCATTGAATGGCTGTGATTGGCTAAAGCACACGTGGCTTCAGCCAATCACACTATTCAATGACATCATTGAATGGCTGTGATTGGCTGAAGGCGCACGTGTTAGCAATCACACCCATTCAATGATGTCATTGAATAGTGTGATTGGCTGAAGCCACGTGTGCTTTAGCCAATCACAGCCATTCAATGATGTCATGGCTGCCGGCGTGTGTATTAGCTTTCTGGAAGCGGGGATTTCAAGCCCCACATTCAGAAAGCTATGCTGCGCCGGGGACGAGGAGCGAGCGACAGCCTGCCGGAGCGAGCGACATCCTGCCGGAGCGCGACAGAACGCCGTGGGAGGTGAGTAATAAAATTTTTTTTTTTTTCTCCACTGAATACCGGCGTATAAGGTGACAGTTGGGGGGTCGTCTTATACGCCCCGTCGCCTTATACGCCGGTATATACGGTAATACTACACAAATAATGTAGCACATATAGACTACATATACCTGTAAATTTAAGACATTATGCAAGTAAACATAGCAGATAAACAGATAATACATATTGCCCACAAATATGCAATACTATATCACATATAGACTACACATCCCTAGAAATATATAACATTTTGCAAATAAACATACCACATATAAAATGTAATCTATAAATATATTAACGCATACAAATAAAAATATCACATATATAGACTACTCATACCTATAAATATATGACAAACTATAAACTAAAACTACATAAACAGACAACACGTGTAAATATATTACACAAATAAACATATCAGATATACAGAGAACATATACTGCTCATAAATATAATGACATTCGGGCACCTGCTTTAATGGCAGGGACTGGAAGAACATCCAATCCTAGTAATTTAAAGGGGTGTTCACATATAAGTTTTTCATGGGCAAAATGAAAAGCCTCAGCGCTTTTTTCCGACCAACTTTCAGAATGAACCAAGCGATTTTTATAAAGCTCTCATGAAAGTGAATGCGTGCTAGCACAGTGTGCCATGTAGTTTCCGAAACTCCATGAGTTACGAACACAAAGTAGAACCCTTTGCTTGGCTTTTACAGTAGCTCACATTCACTTCAATGAGAGTGACAGGAACAAAGATGAGCTAAAGCCAAGCGCTGCGACTAGGAAACAGGGAAACATAGAAAAACAATGACTTTAGGATGGCGATGATGTGATTAGAAAGAATGGAAATTTGAAGTTTCAAACTGACTTTTTAATAAACAGTACGTTTTTTTAAATAAAAAAAATAACAGCAAAAAACAAGAAATTCAAAAACTTTTTTTTTCTATGACATATTCCTGTACCGGGGTGGTAACTCATGATCTACATTCAAAGGACCAGACGCTATGTTCTGCAGAGATGCCATATGACATGTGGAGAATAAGTAAGAGAAGCTAATTGCTGGCCCCTCCATAATTGTCATACATGTCATGTCTTCAATGTGGATGCACTGTGCAAAGTGTATTGTCTGCTGTTATGTGTATTGCACAGCTGCAGCATGTGAGAGGTTAAAGGGGTTGTCCCGCGCCGAAACGGGTTTTTTTTTTTTTCAATAGCCCCCCCGTTTGGCGCGAGACAAACCCGATGCAGGGATAAAAAAAAAAACAGATAGTACTTACCCGAATCCCCGCGCTCCGGTGACTTCTTACTTACCTTGCGAAGATGGCCGCCGAGATCTTCACTCACGGTGGACCGCAGGTCTTCTGTGCGTTCCATTGCCGATTCCAGCCTCCTGATTGGCTGCAATCGGCACACGTGACGGGGCGGAGCTACGCGATGATGCGTAGAAGGGGGCGGATCCAGAACTCCGCTGCTCCCGAGACCCAAGAGAAGGGAGAAGACCGGACTGCGCAAGCGCGTCTAATCGGGCGATTAGACGCTGAAAATTAGACGGCACCATGGAGACGGGGACGCTAGCAACGGAACAGGTAAGTGAATAACTTCTGTATGGCTCATAATTAATGCACAAATGTACATTACAAAGTGCATTAATATGGCCATACAGAAGTGTATACCCCCACTTTGTTTCGCGGGACAACCCCTTTAATGTCTGAAAGTGGCTGGGATATGTCTGAAAAAGTATCAATATCTGTCTAATCACGTCTTAACCGCCGGGTAGAAGCTACGCTGTGAAAGGAATGGTGGCATCACGCGTGACAAATCTAAAGTCTACCACACTTATACAGGTAACAACTGTCCCAGCATTGCCTGGAAGAGGCCTAGTGGTACTTGGGCCGAGGTCGCATGCATCCCTCCAGGGAGGAGTCTGGTAGAGCCTCCGTGACAAGTGCCAACTCTACCCTGCCAGCTCCTCAACATGGGCCTTGTGTCTAGGTGCCTGTTGGGATGTTGCAGAACCCCTCCTCTTTTGGCATCATCAATAGGATCAACTCCTCTGTGCCGCATCTGTCTTCCTGCGTTATCAAAGAGGTACTCAAGAAAAAAAATTATGGTGAGTCTGGAGCAAAAGAAAACCTCCATATCGAGTTTTCCCGCCATGTCTACAGTTTCACAAGAAGTTTCCTCTCCAGTGGCAGTTGCAATCAAGTACTATGCTGAGAAAGAGAGAGTGTGCTAATCTTGATGGACCATGTGCAGTTGATGGACTTTGTTGCAGAGCCCCATGTAAGTCACAACATGTCTACTCAAAATGGGGTTCAGCGGCTCGATCTTCTTCCTTCTTCACAGGATGTTTCTGCTAAGACCTTGCCGCTAAAAAGTTGATGAAGAGGTCCCTTTGGATAGCGTACAGCGAGTAAAGAACATCTTCAAGTTCTAACTGTCAGGCAGTAGGGGTCCGGGTAACTGGAAGTCCCTGAAACTACCCACAACCCCTGTCCTTACCTACTTGCTCCCCTAGGCTAGGCTCTAGGGCGACAACTGGGCGACAGTCCCTAGGCTCACTAGGGATGCGGGGCAAGAGTCAGACTCACAGACAAATACCGGTAAACAAGCACAAAAGCAGGTCAGGCATTCCGGGTCAGTAACAGATGAGAACCTGGTACAAGGGGTCAGGCGAAGGCAAAGTCAGGTCCGAAGCAAGCAAATTAAAACACAGAATCAAATACAGGTAACACGGGTGTAGCTGGAGACCAAACATACACTGGCAAAGGTCAGGAGGAAACTGAGCAGTTTAAATGCTGTCATAACTCCCACCCCAGCAGCTGATTGGGGCAGTGAGCCTGACAGCATCAGGACCCAATCAGAGGACACCGGGGGTGAACAGCCCCAGCGCCTGCTAAAGACAGGTAGCGACAGAAGGAACATGCCCGAGTTTCATGGCAAAGGGGACGCAGCGCGGGGCGGTAATCTGTCACGTCCCCAGCAACCCGACTAACTAGGCACATGCTCCCTGTGCACTGGAACGCGCGCCCGGAGCTGGTGTACCGGATCACGGCGGCCAGGGGAGGTCACCAAGACCGGGGCTCCTTTGTGCCGCACCTCCGCAACCCAGGTAATAGGACCAATAGTGTGGGCACAGAGACCCTCAGGGCTGCTGGACCTGACACTAACAAGTAGGACTCTTTACGTAAGAGACATTTGTTGTCCCCAGTTTAAGTCCCACAAGGACTGAAAAATTATTAAAGGGGTGGTCCCGCCGCTCAAATTGATTTTTTTTTCCCCCATGAATGCCCTGTAGAGTAAAATCTGACTTGTAAAATCATTCAAAGATGGTGCCGCTGGTGTAGTTCGCATGATGCACTGCTCTCTCTCTCTTGTCCTTAGCGGGCTCACATGACTGGAAGACTGGTGTCATTATGGGAGATGCACGCTGTGATGGGGATCGCAAAATTGACAGCAACCCCAGCCCCTCCCCCATAACTACACTGACAGCATCCCCCTCCCCCGACAAGTACAGTGACAACGCCCCCCCCACAAGTACACTGTCAGCACTCCCTACCCCCACAAGTACAGTGACAGCACCCCCCACAAGTACAGTGACAGCGTCCCCCATAAGTACAGTGACAGTGCCCCCCACATCCCACAAGTACAGTGACAGCTCCCCCCCACAAGTACAGTGATAGCACTCTGCCCCTTTCCCCACAAGTACAGTGACAGCGCCTCCCGCTCCTCCCCCACACAAGTACTGTGACAGCGCACCCCACAAGTACAGTGGCAGCCCCCCCCCACAAGTACACTGACAGCACCACCTGCCCACCACAAGTACAGTGACAGAACCCCTGCCCCTCCCCCCACAAGTACAGTGACAGCGGCTCCCACCCCTTCCCCACACAAGAACAGTGACAGCGCCTCCCATCCATCACACCCACAAGTACAGTGACAGCACCCCGCCCCTCCCACCACAAGTATAGTGACAGCACGCCCTGCTCCCCACATGTACAGTGGCAGCACCCCCACCCCTCCCCCCACAAATACACTGTCAGTGCCTTCCACCCCTCCCCCACAATTACAGTGACAGCCCCCCCACAAGTACACTGACAGTCACCCCCACCCTCCATAAGTACAGTGACAGCGCCCCTCCGTTCCTCCTACCCATAAGTACAGTGACAGCACCCTACGCCCCTCACAAGTACAGTGATTGTGCCCCCAGTCCCTCCCCTCACAAATACAGTGACAGCACCCTCTGCTTCTCCCCCTGCAAGTATAATGACAGCCACCCCCACGCTCCACAAGTACAGTGACAGCGCCCCCCCGTCCCTTCTACCCACAAGTACAGTGACAGCCCCCACATGCCCCCCACAAGTACAGTGACTGCACCCCCCACCCCTCACAAGTACAGTGATAGTGCCCCCAGTCCCTCCCCTCACAAATACAGTGAGAGCCCCCTCTACCTCTCCCCCCGCAAGTACAATGACAGCACCCCCGCCCCCCCCCACAAGTAGTCACAGCGACGCCCAACCCTCCCCCCACAAGTACAGAGACAGCACCTCTGGCCCCCCTCTCCCTACAAGTACAATGAAAGCACTCCCACCCCACAAGTACAGTGACAGCCCCCTGCCGCTTCCCCCACAAGTACAGTGACAGCACTCCCCGCTCCTCCCCCCACAAGTACACTGACAGCGCCTTCTGCCCCTTTCCCCCACAATACAGTGACAGCACACACACCCCTCCCCCCAACAAGTACAGTGATAGCACCCCCACCCCTCCCCCACAAGTACAGTGACAGCACTCCCCACCCCTCCCCCACAAGTACAGTGACAGCACCCCCACCCCTCTCCCCACAAGTACAGTGACAGCACCCCCTGCCATCCACAAGTGCAGTGGCAGCAGCCCCCACCCCTCCCCCCACAAATACACTGACAGCGCCCCCCGACCCTACCCCCACAAGTACAATGACAGCACCCCCACCCCTCCCCCTAGAAGTACAGTGACATCACCCCTGCCCCCCACAAGTACAGTGACAGGACCCCCACCCCCCTCATGTACAGTGACAGCACCCCCTGCTTCCCACAAGTATAGTGACAGCACCCCCGCCCATAATAGTTACCCTCCGCCAATTGATAGTCTCTGCTTCTGATCTTTGCCGCGGCTGTCCAGGAATGAAGCACGATCATGGGCCTTACTGCAAATACTGCACATGTGTGAACTCTACCAGGCTCGTCCACGGGATGGCAATCTCTACTGTGCAAGGCCGATGAGTGGAGAAGCCGACTGCAAGAATTTGTTGGATCCAAAAACTACGGAGGCGTCAACACGGGAGGGGGGGGGGGGACACCCCTGAGGTAAGTATATAACTTCTGTATGGCTCATATAAAATGCATAATGTGTATTACAAAGTGCATTGTAATGACCATACAGAAGTGCTTACATGCACTTGGGACAAACCCTTTAATGTCCGCTTTGCATAGTTAAATGCTATGATTATTTCATATTGAAATTGTTTTGTTGTTGCGCAACGTTTATTGTTTAAATACTGTGCAGGAGGTTGTTCAGCTTTGACAAAATGCTCCTGATTGAATGAGACTGCATGAATACTGAGCATGATTTTATGTGTATGACAGAAGGTTCTTTGTTCCCCATGTCTGGTCTTTAGTGCCAGTGTCTATCCACCACCCTAGTCTGTCTCAGTAGGTGGGGCATCCTTTTCACCTTATTCCTTTAGTCCAGGACAGGGGGGTATTGACTTAAGCTACCACCCATCACAGAGTCTTGTCATTTTTTTCAGAGAAAGTGATGGTCATTCCACTTGTCTTGTTTTTCCTACCAGTCGCCCTTCTCTATTTTGAAGTTCTGCATCAGTGTTGTATTCTCTTTTGTCAGAGGAAGTGATGTTCATTCCACTTGCCTCATATCATTTGTCTTTGGGGAGAAGAATAATGTATGTGCCCCATAGCTATTCTAGTGTATCCTTAATTCAGTTCAGTCTAGTAGTATCTTCTCATAGTTACGCCAAACCATGTTCATACACGCTGTCATAACAATGCTTTACTCAGAAAGTGACATTAATAAGATAGTTTCAGAATACTAGAATGGGTTAATGTTTTGTACAGATAATCGGAGGGTAGGAATTGTGTTTACAGGTTTCGCCTTGCATACTTGCATGGCTGTGTAGTGTTCCTAAAGGTACACTGAGATATTCCTTCTACGGATATTACACTCTGCATTAGAGGCGCCAGGGTCAGCTTATTTTAAGTAGGGGGGAACTGTAGTGGCCCGAAACATCTATTTCTGGCCCCTTCATAATTGTCATACATCATGTCTTTAATGTGGATGCACTGTGCCTTGTCTGCTGTTATGTATATTGCACAGCTGCAGGATGTGAGAGGTTAATGTCTGAAAGTGGCTGGGATATGTCTGGAAAAATATCAATATCTGTCTAGTCACGTGATGTCCTTGTGTCTAGGTGGGGGACATGTACATCTGTAACTGACGCTTTCATGCTCATCGTTATAGGTACTTTCAGAGTCTTCCTGAAATATGACCTTGGAGGCGCTAGTGGTTGGGTTGGTGGTTGCCCATACCTGTGTGTTTGCCCCATAACTGAAGTATGCCTACTGCTGTATATGTGGCATCCAGTGGACAGCCTCAAAAACAACAGTGGTGTCATTTAGTGGGGTGCAGAATTCAAATAAGACAATTATTGTTATCTAGAGGGTGCTGTCACCACAGCTCGCTTTAGCTACTCTGTGAGCCCAATGAAAATGAGTGGTGTCTCAATGACCACCACCATGTGTGATGTCATGATGTGAGGCTGAATTTAGTAGAGGTCTCTTAATGTGTAGACTTTCAGTGCCCTCTCTATAATCTGTTCTTGTCCTGCTCCCCCTATAGCTTACATCTCTGACTAAATTTCACCACATGAGTTTGTACTTCTAAATATGAAGAATCATAGAGATGGAAGGAACCTCCAGGATCATGGGGTCCAACCCGCTGCTCAATGCAAGAATTACTAAATCCTCCCTGATAGATGCCTGTCCAGCCTTTGTTTGAAGACTTCTATTGAAGGAGAACTCACCACCTCCTGTGGCAACCTGTTCCACTCATTAAACACCCTTAGTGTCTAATATCTAATTTGTGTCTCCTTGTTAGTGCAAACTAATATTTGCTATAGGAAATGCCATTTAGAGTTCAAATTAAATATTTTAGAGGTAAGCTGAGCTCAGAGAGACTAACAATAAGTCACACAGCATGAGATGTGATCCAAAGTAATTTGCTTATTTAAGTGACAAGCGACAGTTTTATAAGGTCACATGTTCAATTACAATAATTCAAATCTATTATAATTAGAGATGAGCGAGCACCAAAATGCTTGGGTGCTCGTTACTCGAGACGAACTTTTCGCGATGCTCGTGGGTTCGTTTCGAGTAACGAACCCCATTAAAGTCAATGGGCGACCCGAGTATTTTTGTATATCGCCGATGCTCGCTAAGGTTTTCGTTTGTGAAAATCTGGGCAATTCAAGAAAGTGATGGGAACGACACAGCAATGGATAGGGCAGGCGAGGGGCTACATGTTGGGCTGCATCTCAAGTTCACAGGTCCCACTATTAAGCCACAATAGCGGCAAGAGTGCCCCCCCCCCCTCCCAACAACTTTTACTTCTGAAAAGCCCTCATTAGCATTGCATACCTTTGCTAAGCACCACACTATCTCCAACAAAGCACAATCACTGCCTGCATGACACTCCGCTGCCACTTCTCCTGGGTTACATGCTGCCCAACCCCCCCGCACGACCCAGTGTCCACAGCGCACACCAAACTGTCCCTGCCCAGCCTTCAGCTGCCCTCATGCCACGCCACCCTCATGTCTATTTATAAGTGCGTCTGCCAGAGGAACCGCAGGCACACACTGCAGAGGGTTGGCACGGCTAGGCAGCGACCCTCTTTAAAAGGGGCGGGGCGATAGCCCACAATGCTGTACAGAAGCAATGAGAAATCCAATCCTGTGCCACCTCCATTTGGAGCTGCACACGTGGGCAATGGGGAACCTATGTGCCACACACTATTCATTCTGTCAAGGTGTCTGCATGCCCCAGTCAGACCGCGTTTTTTTATAAACAGTCACAGGCAGGTACAACTGGGAATCCCCAACTCCACAATAGGAATTCCGTGTGCACCCACAGCATGGGTGGCTCCCTGGAACCCACCGGCTGTACATAAATGTATCCCATTGCAGTGCCCTGGACAGCAGAGCTAACGTCAGATTAAATGCAGGTGGGCTTCGGCCCACACTGCATCTCCCAGTCAGAACGGGGTTCTTTAGAAGTGGACACATGCAGTTACAACTCCCTGTGGACCCACAGCATTGGTGGCTCCCTGGAACCCATCGGCGGTACATAAATATATCCCATTGCATTGCCCATCACAGCTGAAGTAATAATGTCATGTTTAATGCAGGTGGGCTTCGGCCCACACTACATGCCCCAGTCAGACTGGGGTTCTTTAGAAGTGGACAGATGCATTTACAACTCCCTGTGGACCCACAGCATGGGTGGGTGCCAGGAAGCCACCGGCGGTACATAAATATATCCCATTGCATTGCCCATCACAGCTGAGGTAATAATGTCATGTTTAATGCAAGTGGGCTTCGGCCCACACTGCATGCCCCAGTCAGACTGGGGTTCTTCAGAAGTGGACAGATGCATTTACAACTCCCTGTATACCCACAGCATGGGTGGCTCCCTGGAACCCACCGGCGGTACATAAATATATCCCATTGCAGTGCCCAACACAGCTGATGTTACGTCAGCTGTAATGCAGGTGGGCAAAAAATTAATTGGATTACACTGTAGGCGAGGGCCCCCAAAAATTGGTGTACCAACAGTACTAATGTACCTGAGAAAAATTGCCCATGCCCAACCAAGAGGGCAGCTGAAACCCATTAATCGCTTTGGTTAATGTGGCTTAATTGGTAACTAGGCCTGGAGGCAGCCCAGTAAAACTAAAAATTGGTTGAGGTGAAAGTTTCAACGCTTTAATAAGCATAGAAACTAGAGATGAGCGAACGTACTCGGATAGGCACTACTCGTCCGAGTAATGTGCCTTATCCGACTACCGCTGTGCTCGTGCTCAAAGATTCAGGACGCGCTGCGGAGCGGGGAGCTGCAGGGGAGAGCGGGGCGGAACGGAGGGGAGATCTTTCTCTCCTTCTCTCCCGGCCGCTCTGCCCCGCTCCCCGCTCCGACTCACCTGTCAGCAGCGGAGCGCCCCGAATCTTTGAGCACGAGTACAGCGGTACTCGGATAAGGCACATTACTCGGACGAGTAGTGCCTATCCGAGTACGTTCGCTCATCTCTAATAGAAACGTATAAAAATTGTTTAGAAAAATTATATGACTGAGCCTTGTGGGCCTAAGAAAAATTGCCCGTTCGGCGTGATTATGTGAGGTTTCAGGAGGAGGAACAGGCAGAGGAGGAGGAATATTATACACAGATAGATGAAGCAAAAATCTCCCCGTTTTGGATGGTGATAGAGAACGATGCTTCTATCCGCGGGTGCAGCCTACGTATTGTTTAGGTATTGCTGCTGTCCGCTGGTGGAGAAGAGAAGTCTGGGGAAATCCAGGCTTTGTTCATCTTGATGAGTGCAAGCCTGTCGGCACTGTCGGTTGACAGGTGGGTATGCTTATCCGTGATGATTCCTCCAGCCACACTAAACACACTCTCTGACAAGAAGCTAGCCGCAGGACAAGCAAGCACCTCCAGGGCATACAGCGCGAGTTCAGGCCACGTGTCCAGCTTCGACACTCAGTAGTTGTAGGGGGCAGAGGCGTCACTGAGGACGGTCGTGCGATCGGCTACGTACTCCCTCACCATCCTTTTACAGTGCTCCCACCAACTCAGCCTTGCCTGTAGGCTGAGCTCAGAGAGACTAACAATAAGTCACACAGCATGAGATGTGATCCAAAGTAATTTTTTTATTTGAGTGACAAGCGACAGTTTTATAAGGTCACATGTTCAATTACAATAATTCAAATCTATTATAATTCATTTGTTACGATTGGTCAAAGAGCATAAACAAAATATAAAATATACAAGATAAAGAATTTAACAACTAAAATGCCACCCAAACGCACGGAGGCGCAGAGTTGACCATACATGATTTACTTCTCGGAATGGTAAATCCAAGCAATAAGTTGTTGGGAGAATGTATAGGAACATATGGGAACAGCTAGGAATATGTCAATTTGACCCGCCGGCCAGTCTAAAGGCCATATTGCTCTCTTCTGGAAAAAAGTCTTAGTGATTCACTCAAGGTTTATTAATAAATTCAGGGAAAGAAAACATGTGAATTAAACTGAACGGAGAAACAGAAGGTGGCTACTTGCTTACAAAATGGCTACGCATAAGATAGAACATGGAGTCATATTCATTTCTCTATCACTCCTCCCTTTCAGTTTCATCCCATTGCTTCTAGTCTTCCCTTGTACAAATGAGAATAGGGCTGATCCCTCTGCACTGTAACAGCCCTTCAGATATTTGTAGACAGCTATTAAGTCTCATCTTGGCTCTCTTTTCAGCAAGCTAAACATTTCCAGATCCTTTAATCAAAATGCTCAGAATAGGAAAAAATCTCTGCGCTCATAAGGATTCTGATATGAAGGTAAATGAGTTACATGGAGAGGAAGGGGTTAATCAAACAGACAAACCCCTGCCTGAAGGCCCAAAAGGTCCAGATAGAAACAATGCCCAGAAAGTCTCCTCTCAACCTTTTTTGAGGTCTGACCAAGGGAATAGTAGAGGGGGATAATTACCTCATGTGATCTAGGCTCTATTCTTCACTTAATACACCCCAGAATTGTTCTATAAGAATGTGGAAAAGTCCACAACTAAACAATCCCCCAAAAAACTTTAAAAAAAGGGGGAGGGGGAAGGGGGAATATAATAAAGTATAATCAATGTATGAAAATACAACCCAACCAAAGAGAAAAAGAACAAAAAAAACATAAAGTATAAAAAGAATAATATAGTAATATTTAAAGAAAATCCTTTATTCAGCCAAAAAAGTCAGTTTTTTGTTCTTTTTTTCATTTGATTGGGTTCTATTTTGATACACTGATTATGCTTTATTATATTCCCCTCCCCCCTCTTTTTTTGGGGGGGGGGGGAGTTTAGTTGTAGGCTTTTTGACATTCTTTGTCATTCTGTATATTGCCTTATTGAGGGTAAGATGAGTTTTATATTTATTACCTGATTCTATATGCCCTATTTTGTTTTTTCCGTGTTGTGTGTCATGTGATCATTTGGATCACATGCCTCTGCCACGTGATTACCTACGAGTTTGTTTTGACGTCCACTCGGCGTTGCTGTTACCATGGCTATGATACATGCGCAGTTGATACCGCTATCCAATGCGGGATAGTGCCACGATATCGGCTTTTTCTTGCACAGGTGCAGTGAATCGTTATGGACACGATGACGCATGACATAGCGGAGGAGGCTCCATGTTCCACTCCGGTTGCACTGTCTGTCCATATTTGGTATGTGCTATTTGTGTGCACCTGTTTGCTTTTATGTATTGATTAATGTGGGTGTATACTTGTGTGTGATTTGTGTAAACTGTCTCATGTTTTGTTATTTAAGTGATGTCCGTCTATGTATTGGGTAGCTTGAAAAAGGCCTCGTTTGGGCCGAAACGTAACCTACCCCTTTGCTGCCACTTCTATTTTCTCTGCTCAGACTCGAATCTAGTGGCTTCCATTTTTCCACTTCACCCTGTTGGGGTTTATATTAAGTGCTGCTGGATACTTCTTTGTTGCCCTGGACATATCTAGTGATATACATCTATATGATCTGAGTTATGCTCTCAGGGACTCATATCATTATGTGGGGATTTTTTTGCAATCCTGCTAGAGTGATCAATCTAGGCTCTGTCATGACTCAGATTAGTTGATACGTAACAAATCGATAAGAGAGGCAGGCTCAATCAGGGTCCCCTTGTTAGGAAAATTCAATGTTCCATCAATATGGTGTGAGGCTCCAAATCAGAGGTGGTTATGGCGGCCTCCGTGAGAAAGCAATGGACACAGACATCATGACCCTGTCTTAAAGCAATCTACCTTTATTACAAAACATCTTTCTTTATACAGTATTTTAAAGGAGTGTGGTCTATTGTCAATAAGTGTACATTTTAGCCAGTCATGTGTTTTTACATAAATAGCAGTTAAACATTATGGCATTGTCTTTACTGGACACTATTGCACACTAACCTTTGAACGGTGTAACAGAAGATAAGGAAGAACATTAGATATATACTTTTGCAAAGTACTATTCTCTATTTCTAATTCCTGTAGCAATGCAATCTTGCTGTGCAAACAACATATGAATGTACAAGCGTATATCAAAGATGTTCATAGGAGACAGAATGAAATATATATGTATATGTTTTAGACCCATAGCCTTCACACCCTCAACTCTCCTCTATTCCCATCCATGAGAGTATAGGTTATATGAAATAGATATTATCTACCCCTGATATATGATTTATGATGCTCTGCGACTTTTGGTAAATGGCCTATAGCAAATGCCTACAAAGGTGTCTTTTGTGTTGTTCTACCCTTGTATTCATATCCAAAAAGTTTCTACAGAACTCCCATGCTCTGAAGCTTGAATCTCTGTGGAGATCTAACATACAATACCTCCTCCCCTTTTATTAGTTCTGTTTCTTACAAATATGTTGTGTCATTCAAGTCTTGTATTCTAATCATGTGAATCATCCCTCCAAGTTTCCGTGATGCCTATGATATCATATTTCCCTTCCTGTGTTAGTAGCTCCAATTCTCCTTGTTTGTTTCCCATGCTCTGTGCTTTTGTGTAGAAACATTTTAGTTTGTGATTGTTGTCTCTTGTTCCTCTACTTTCCATCTGAATTTTTTGTCCTTGTTCTTTATTTCTACTTCTAATAGCAAGGTTCTCAAATGTATTCATTAGATGTATATTTTTACCTGGCCTTTCACTTTCCTTATTGTTCTAGTTTAAAGCTCCCCTGATGAGTGGAGCAAGGTGTCTGCCAAATATATGCTTACCTGTCTTTGTAAGGTGCAACCTGTCTCACATGATAAATATCACTAGCTACAATTATAAATGAGGTTCTTAGCGCACATTTTGAATAAAATGTGCGAGCCCATCTGCCCCGTCACGGCGACCTCATTCAGATGGGTCCCTACACTAAGCCTATATTTGTTGTATTAACCATACTATCTTCTACTTTACATAAACCACCTATGTAAAGATAGATAGTTATTGGTGCTGTGAGTGACCATACCAGCAAAGTGCAAAATCATACTGCAAGTAATAAAGGGGTTTTCCAGGAATAACTAGCTTCTAAATTAGTAATCACTAAACTTCCTTTAAGCATCTGATATCCTCATCTATGTCCAAGCATTGTAACTTCTGACCTCCAACTGCAGGAAACCCCGAAGTTCAGGGTCTGCGGGCGTAATAGTGAGGATATCAGAAGCTTGGAGCTCATCTAGCGATCACTTCTATGACCATTATAAAAATACTATTTCATTATTCCCAGAGAGTCCCTATAAAGCGACCAATTACACTGCAGATCTCCTCTTCTAAGTGTTAGTGTAGGGACACATCTGAATAAAGATGCCATGGGAGGCCAGATGGGAAGAAGTACTAGAAAATGTGAGCTACCCTTATTTTATTGTGGGATGATATGGAGTGTAATTGGAGGGCTTTATCCATTGCAGTATGTCCTGTATTCTGCTTCTCTTCTATATGGTCAGTCACATCAGTGTCAGACCGGCTTATTTTTAAAGTATATTGATCCATTACATAATGAATAAAGAATAAGCATTTAAAATTAGACAATAAATGAAATAAATATATGACAGATACTACATATAAATCTACTACGTATAAGGAAAATATATGCATTAGGGGAAAAGACAAGCAAATACATACATCACATATATGGACAGTACATGCTACATATAACTACTTTAAATAGTAAAAAATAAATATATTACATATACATACTTAAAAATATACTAGAGCATAGAAAAAATATAACATATGGATATAGACAGTACACACCAATGAATATATAACAATACACAAATATATCATAAATATGGATTGCATAACCATAAATATAAGTAACATCATAGAAATATATGCTATATATGAACAATACATATCTATAAACATAATCATTAAACATAAATATCTGATATGTGGACAATATGTGCTTATAAATACATTACATCATACAAATAAATTAATCAAATATAAAGAGAATACATACGAACTGTAAATGTATTACACACTACATATATCACATATACAATCATACCCAGAAATATTACACATATAAATCAATATAACAATTTGCAAACTATGCATAATATCTATAAGTATATTACAATATTTAAATAAATATACCAAATATAAGAAAAATATTATAAGGAAATAATGTATCAATATAGACTACACATAGCTAGAAATATAATACATTATATACCACATATATTTATAGATGACCTTTTTTTATTACTGCATACAAATAGAAATATCACATATATAGACTGCTCATACCTATAAATATATGACATTATATAAACTAAAATTACTTAAACAGACAAAAATACCAATTACTATATTATACTATACAGACAACATAAACTGCTCATAAATATATGATATTATCCCAATAATGTATCGCATATAAAGAAAATATATTCCAAAAATATATGATGTTATTTAAAAAAAACAAACCATCACATATAAAGACAATAGATGTTACCTATAAATACATTACATTATACAAATACATATACCACATATACAGACAATACATCAACTAAGAAAAGGAAAAAGATATCTGCTCTCCGCCTGTTGGTTGTAGCAATCAGCCGGTAACGAATCCACACAATTCACGATGAAGAGACCTGGGCTTCCTTTCTTCAAGCTCTCAAACTCAAATGACACAAGATGGCTCGGGTTTACAGCTTTAGACATTCTATAGCAATTATGATGTCATGCCATGTCTGTGATGTCATATGCTCTGTGATGTCATCATAGCTGCCATTGTTGTTCTATGCTGCTTAGATCTTACAGTGTAACATACAATTAGATTAGGATTCCATACTGTTATTCCTAAAAACAGGAACAAAAAAGCTGACAGCAGAGAATTGTAGCATATAGATTTATGTCACAAAATGCTTTGCTTCATCCACATTATGGGCAAAACTATCTAATGGAGTTGCCCAAACTTGGACACCCCCATATATACCGTACACTCTAGTAGAGTATATGGATGCAATAGAGGGGTCCCCACCTAGGACTCCCCTCTATACACCAAGAAGCTTATGCTCTGGAAGGATCAGAATGACTATATATTATGTAGCTGAAGAAACAAATAAGGCGCTCCATAGTGTAATACTGCACAGTGGGAGAATGGTACCTGGAGCATATATAAATGGCAATGTAGCAGAGTCCTCTCAGCAGCAACCTCCCCGGTGACCGGACAAACTCTGGTGTAGACAATACAGAAGAAGATAAATCGCAGGTAGATGTGTGCTCGGACAAAGGAAGGAGACTGGGAGAGTCAGCAGTGCAGCGGAAACACGTTTCACCACCGTAACCTGGAAAGGCCAGATGATGGCGCCGGTATGGCGCTAGAACAAGTTGCCGCTCACAGTGCTAACTCTTCCTGTCTCCTTCCTTTGTCTGAGCGCGCCATCTACCCATGATTGTTCTTCTTCTATACATGTATTATATAGTCACCCATCCATTTGGGAAGGGGCCATGTAATACCAGTGATCACAGCAGACTGCTGGGCGTTTGTGCTGGCAGACCAGAGATCATCAGCTAATCGCTGGCAAGTCCTCATCCATAGAAGAGGTTGTCCAGATGAGACTCGGCATAGTTTGTACTTTTTAGATGGGCAAAAATATAGAGGGAGATTTATAAAACTGTCTAAAAGATAAACTGCCTCAGTTGCCCCTAGCAACCAATCACAGCGCAGCTTGTATTTTGTATTCTGTTCTGGTAAAATGAAAGCTGAGCTCCGATTGGTTGCTAGGGGCAACTAAGGCAGGTTATCTTTAAGACGGTCTCATAAATCTGCCCTGCGGTAGGCCCCAAAGGGCATCACTGTTTCTTTTTTTATACTGTCACATATGTCCTAAGAGCGGCACCCTTTATTGCCCACACAGTGACCCCATTCTAGTGTTGCTCCGTACAAGAACCGTCACTCTCCACCCCTCGTTGGTGAGTGCTGTGGCCATGATTCAGGGCAATGCAGATGCTCTTACCCAGTCATTGCTGCTCTCCATTTAACAGCAGAGTAACCCATGAACACAATCATGGTAGGAATGAAGCATAGATATTAGGGGGAAGGGCTACGACATTAAAGGGGCTTCCTGGTTCCTTCTTTAAAATTTAACAGTCGATGCAGCTGTGAGAAAATAACAAATACAGCACTACTTACCTGTCCTCGGTGATCCAGTCTATATTGACAGTTGAAGTTAGGTAAGTGCCACCTGCCAACCAGAGGCTGCAGCATTACTGCTCGTTCTCCTGGCATCATTGTTCTCATCAAGTGCGCAATGATGACAGAAGCTCCGAATGATAATGCTGTGGCCTCTGATTGGCAGGAAGCGGTCCCCTGAATTCTGTTGTCACTAGAGAGCGGGACTGCAGCATTGGGTCACCAGGGCCAAGGACAGGAAAATACTTTTGCTTTGTAACTTTCTCACAGCTGCTCCTGCCAGTACATTTTGAAGCAATGGATACCCCCTTTAATACCTGAGAAAGTCACTAGCATAAGGGATTGAGGGTTCTCATCCTAGACAATCACCACTGTGTCCGAGCAGCTCATAACACCAATTGTACTGAAGGGAGACATCTTTGGCTGCACCCAGAAACTTATGGCAATCTGGGTTACTGCCAAGTAAATAGCTCCATGGAGGAGGAGGGGAGGAATGAACATTAAACATACCTAGTGCCTACGGTACCGCCAACCAGAGACCTCCATATTCTACAGACATCACTTAGAGGCACAAGAGGAGGCTTGTCTAAAGTGTTCTTCATTACACAGTGACCACTGGGTTGCAACAGTATGAAAGGCTGTGCAATTGATAGCAAGTATTTCTGTAACCCAGCAATAACTGCGTTATGATACTGTAGAATAAGTGCCAATATAGATGCCCCTACCAGTGTAGTGTCCCAGAATAACATCCTGGTCCCCTCCATAATTGTCTTACCTGTATTGTCCTATGTCAGTGATGGCAAACCTCTTAGAGACTGAGTCCCCAAAGCGCAACCCAAAACCCACTTATTTATCGCAAAGTGCCAACACGTCAGGGGGTGGGGCTTATCACAATGTATGATTTTACCCTCATCGTTCTAAAAAGGACAGAGACGCTTTTAGATAGACTGCATGCAGATTTTGACTGCTTTTTGGATGCAGAAATACTGTAGAATTTCCTCAGCGGAAATTTCTGTGGAAAATTCTGCAGCATTTCCGCATCCAAAAGCAGTCAAGATCTGCACACTGTCTATTTTGAAGTGGTCCTGCCCATTTCTGCCACATGTAAACATACCCCAGTGGTAATAGTGACCCCCACCCCAGTGATAATAGTAACCCCCCAGCGATAACAGTGACCCCCCCCAGCGGTAATAGTGACCCCCCCCCCAGTGGCCCCAGTAGTAATAGTGACACCTCCAACTATAATAGTGACCCCCCACAGCGGCCCCCAGTGCAGTAGTGAATCCCCACAGTGGCCCCAAGTGCAGTAATTACCCCCCCACAGTGGCCCCTAGTGCAGTAGTGGCCCCCCACAGCGGCCCCCAGTGCATTTGTGACCCCCCACAGCTTTCGCAGACGCCCCCCCCCCCCCACACACACACACACTTCCCGAGACTCACATACTTACCCCCTCCTCCTTCTCCTGGAAGTTCAACTTCTCTTCTGCTCGGCAATGATCCCTAACTTTTCTTCACAACTTCTGTCCTAATCAGCAATTCCAGCAACCTGATTGGTTGTTTGGTGAATCAGTCAACCCAAACAACCAATCAGGTTGCTGGAATTGTGAATTAGCCAACCCAAACAACCAATCAGGTTGCTGGAATTGCTGATTACGGCAGAAGTGGGGAAGAAAAAGTTAATATGGATCCCGGCACACATTGTGACATCAGTATGCTGCCAGATGCCTCCTCCCCCTGCTCTCGCAGAAACTAAGAGGAGACATCAGGGGAGGGGGAGGAGGATCCCGGCAGCACACTGACGTCATAGTGTGCGCGGGGATCAGTGTTGCTAGCAGCGCTGTAAGTGAATACTGGCATGGGAGCTGTGGCCCCTGCCGGTATTCACTAGTGGTGAGCGGCTAATGGCTGCGCATGCCAGCAGGGATGGCTCTGCGTGCCGCCTCTCGCACGCATGCCATAGGTTCGCCACCACTGTCCAATGTAGATGCACTGTGCAAAACTGTCGTGTCTATTTTCTGTATGTGTGTTGCACAGCTGCAGCGTCTGAAGGGTTAACTCCCATAAAATCATTACCTGTCTGCTGCTGCTGAATGTATCTATTCTTACAGTGCCATGTGGTACAAGTGAGGTGATAAAAGTGAGTGTCTGAGAGCGGGAAGGGGGCTTCCTCTTTCTGTGTTGAAGCAGGGTTCCATCTTACCTGCTGCTTGGAGCTAACACAGAGCCGCATGGGAGCACCATCAGCTTTCATGTTGGCGAAGATGGAAGAGGAGAAACGACATCCCGTAGCACATGAGGTGTGGATGTAAGAGAGTGAGCACCGTCCAGAGAGAGAGCGAGCGCACCAAATCTTAATTGCTACTGAACCAGGTACCCGTTCACATCACGGCAGTTAATTTTTCCTGTGTGGCCGTTTTCCCATGGAATCACCATGCAGACGTACGTGATTTTCACACCCACGTGGAGAATATGCGGGGTGCATTTAAACTAAGTCTTCTTCTGAGTAATTTTGTCTTTCCAGAGAGTATGTGGAGAAGGTCTTGTCTTTTTGCCTTCTCCGGAGTATATTTTGTGTCCAGGACTGGTGACATATAGATAACGTAGACTATAAGGCCATATTGTTCCTGTGTATTTTTAACTGCAACCTCTGAGCTTCTGCCTGTAACCACTGCCGTGAATGTACCTGTAATTACCTGTTTTGCAAAGTTATTCAAGTAAAGTTTTACCAGGTCTCACCCATTCCTGAGGAGCCTAGGTACGATACACTTGTCCAGTGTTTATTAATTCGCCGTGTACGAATACCGGTGTGTGGAACGGTGGCGTCACATACTGACAACTACTACCCCCCTAATCCTGAGGACTACTGGCCCTATCCTCCGCTGCTGTAACTCCCTCCGGGACCAGGAGTTGGTAAGTGCCACCTTAACAGGTCCATACACTACACCTTCCCAACTTCAGCTGTATGCTTGGGTAGAGAGTCACTTCCCTGCAGTATCCCAAGCAGGGGTGCTACCATTTCTGGCATCCCTTATAGGTTGCGACACCAGGTTATGACAATGTCACATGTGACGCATAGTCCATAGCAGATGCTGTGTACAGTCCCTCAAGAATGGTTTTTAGGGTATATTCTGCCTCATCTCTGCGCTAAATTGCTGCCATCTCCTGACCTCACCGACAGCCAAGAATCCATCAATTTCTGTGTATGTTAACCCTTTCCAATCCACTGTCTGACCTCTGAAGACATTATGATTTAAGGCTGTACAGCTCCGATGTTGCAAGACGTCCGTCAGGGTTCGCTTACTGTATATTGCCAGCCTCTCTGCTGTCGGAGCCTATTTAGCCAGCATAAAGCGCAGTTGTATAACGGCAGAAAAAGTGTAAGCCCCCTAGGAAACCAGGATACAAATTGGATTGGAAAGGGTTAATATATATTTAAGGGCTCCTTCAGATGGGTGTATTTTAGTGCATTTTTGCATATGTTGGAATATGCTCATATGACGGAGCCCTAACTAAAGACAGATTATCTAGGCAGCACATTTTTTTGGTTCCTGGAAATGTAACACTAGTTTTGTGCTGCCTATATATCACATACAACTAGCAATGTGTAGAGATGAGCGAGCGCACTCGTCCGAGCTTGATGCTCGTTCGAGCATTAGGGTGTTCGAGTTGCTCGTTACTCGAGGCAAGCACCACGCGGCACTCAACTCCATTACATTTCCTTCCCTGAGAAATTTGTGCCCTTTTCTTGCCAATAGAAACACAGGGAAGGCATTACAACTTCCTCCTGTGACGTTCCAGCCCTATCCCACCCCCCTGCAGTGAGTGGCTGGCGAGATCAAGTGACCCCCGAGTATTTAAATCTGCCCCGCCTGTGGCTCGCCACAGACACACGCTAAGAGAGATCAGGGAAAGTGCTGCTGATGCTTCTGCTACTATAGGGACAGTGTTAGCGTCTTCAAGAACCACAACGGCCCTTCTTAGGGTCACAGCTCACCTAGTGCATTACTGTTGTGGCTGCTGTGAGCAGTTTTGCACAATTTTTTTTTTATGTATATCGGGCGTGCAGGCTGTAGCGTTCTCAGGCTGCAGTCTGTACTTGAGTATAGGGGCAGTATTGGTCAGGCAGGGACAGTAGTAGTGTAGAATCCTGTCTACAAGAACCCCAACGGTTCTTCTTAGGGCAACCTGCGACCGTGTGCATTTAACTCCGTGGTTGCTGGGAGTTGTATTACCTGTATTGGCTGCTGTGAGCACTTTTGCACAATTTTTTTTAATGTATATCGGGCGTGCAGGCTGTAGCGTTCTCAGGCTGCAGTCTGTACTTGAGTATAGGGGCAGTATTGGTCAGGCAGGGACAGTAGTAGTGTAGAATCCTGTCTACAAGAACCCCAACGGTTCTTCTTAGAGCAACCTGCGACCGTGTGCATTTAACTCCGTGGTTGCTGGGAGTTGTAGTACCTCTGTTTTGCACAGCCTAGCCTGCGTGCAGCCTTTATTTAAACATTTTTCTGTCCGCACTTTGCGTCGCCTCAGTTCACTCTGCCTCTAAGTGTACGCCAAGAAACCATACATTTTCTACAACGCTCTGTTATACGTGTGCTGTCTCAGAAGTTCACGGTCTGCCCGACGCCCATAGATTGAAAGTGCAATAGACACTGCCTAGCCTCAGCCTGCATTGCAGAGTAAAATAAGGGGATTTAAAAAAAAAAAATTCTTTTTTACGGCTAACGCTTACCCAGTGCATTTGCCTGCGTGGCCTGTGGGACTTCACGCCCATCCAAACTGCATAGTTCACAGCCTAGCCTGCGTGCAGCCTTCATTTAAACATATTTCTGTCCGCACTTCGCGTAGTCTCACTGCAGTCTGCCTCTAAGTGTACGCCAAGAAACCACACATTTTCTACAACGCTCTGTTATACGTATGCTGTCTCAGAAGTTCACAGTCTGCCCGACGCCCATAGATTGAAAGTGCAATACACACTGCCTAGCCTCAGCCTGCACTGCACAGTAAAATAAGGGGATTTAAAAAAAAAAAATCCTTTTTACGGCTAACGCTTTCACAGTGCATTTGCCTGCGTGGCCTGTGGGACTTCACGCCCATCCAAACTGCATAGTTCACAGCCTAGCCTGCATGCAGCCTTCCTTATAATTTATCTCTGGATTCATTTAGCGTTATATTACCGCTGGCAGCCAGCAACTGCGCGGCAATAATTCACAAACATTTTTACGCCGCTCTGTCTCTGCTCGATTCTTAATCCAGCATGCTGAGGGGTAGGGGTGGGGGCAGAGGATGTGGACACGGTCACGGTCGAGGACGCGGAGTCCCAACTGAGGGTGTGGGCATAGGGCGAGTTCCTGGTCCAGGTGAATTGCAGCCAGCTGCTGCGGGAGTAGGAGAGAGGACAGTTTCTGGGATCCCCAGATTCATATCGCAATTTTTGGGTCCACGTCGTAGACCTTTATTACAAAAATGAGCAGTGTGAGCAGGTCCTGTCGTGGATGGCAGAAAGTGCATCCAGCAATCTATCGACCACCCAGAGTTCTACGCCGTCCACTGCTGCAACTCTGAATCCTCTGGCTGCTGCTCCTCCTTCCTCCCAGCCTCCTCACTCCATGAAAATGACACATTCTGAGGAGCAGGCAGACTCCCAGGAACTGTTCTCGGGCCCCTGCCCAGATTGGGCAGCAATGGTTCCTCTCCCACCGGAGGAGTTTATCGTGACCGATGCCCAACCTTTGGAAAGTTCCCGGGGTCCGGGGGATGAGGCTAGGGACTTCCGGCAACTGTCTCAAGAGCTTTCAGTGGGTGAGGAGGACGATGACGATGAGACACAGTTGTCTATCAGTGAGGTAGTAGTGAGGGCAGTAAGCCCGAGGGAGGAGCGCACAGAGGATTCGGAGGAAGGGCCGCTGGACGATGAGGTGACTGACCCCACCTGGTGTGATAAGCCAACTGAGGACAGGTCTTCAGAGGGGGAGGCAATTGTTTCCCAAAGCGCCCCCTCGCACCAAGCCACCGTGCAGAGGCCAAGGTGCTCTAAGGTGTGGCAGTTTTTCACTGAGACGGCGGACGACCGATGAACAGTGGTGTACAACCTTTGTCGCGCTAAGATCAGCCGGGGAGCCACCACCACCAGCCTCACCACCACCAGCATGCGCGGACATATGATGGCCAAGCACCCCACAAGGTGGGACGAAGACCATTCACCGCCTCCAGCTTGCGCCACTGCCTCTCCCCCTGGGCCCCAACCTGCCACTGAGATCCAACTCCCCTCTCAGGACACAGGCACGACCGTCTCCTGGCCTGGACCCACACCCCCACCTCGGCCCCATCCAGCAATGTCTCTCAACGCAGCGTCCAGCGATCGCTTAGAGAATCGTTGGAGCGAAAGTGCAAATACGCCGCCACGCACCTGCATGCTCAAGCTTTAAATGTTCACATAGCCAAATTGTTCAGCCTGGAGATGCTCCCCTACAGGCTGGTGGAAACTGAGGCGTTCAAAAACATGATGGCGTCGGCAGCCCCGCGCTACTCTGTCCCCAGTCGCCACTATTTTCCACGGTGTGCCGTCCCAAGTTGGCTACTTGCTTACAAAATGGCTACGCATAAGATAGGACATGGAGTCATATTCATTTCACTATCACTCCTCCCTTTCAGTTTCATCCCATTGCTTCTAGTCTTCCCTTGTACAAATGAGAATAGGGCTGATCCCTCTGAACTGTGACAGCCCTTCAGATATTTGTAGACCGCTATTAAGTCTCATCTTGGCTCTCTTTTTAGCAAGCTAAACATTTCCAGATCCTTTAATCAAAATGCTCAGAATAGGAAAAAATCTCTGCGCTCATAAGGATTCTGATATGAAGGTAAATGACGTACATGGAGAGGAAGGGGTTAATCAAACAGACAAACCCCTGCCTGAAGGCCCAAAAGGTCCAGATAGAAACAATGCCCAGAAAGTCTCCTCTCAACCTTTTTTGAGGTCTGACCAAGGGAATAGCAGAGGGGGATAATTACCTCATGTGATCTAGGCTCTATTCTTCACTTAATACATCCCAGAATTGTTCTATAAGAATGTGGAAAAGTCCACAACTAAACAATCCCCCAAAAAACTAAAAAAAGGGGGAGGGGGAAGGGGGAATATAATAAAGTATAATCAATGTGTCAAAATACAACCCAACCAAAGAAAAAAAAGAATAAAAAAAAACATAAAGTATAAAAAGAATAATATAGTAATATTTAAAGAAAATCCTTTATTCAGCCAAAAAAGTCAAATTTTTGTTCTTTTTTTCATTTTATTGGGTTTTATTTTGATACATTGATTATTCTTTATTATATTCCCCCTCCCCCTCTTTTTTTTTGGGGGGGGGGGGTGTTTAGTTGTAGGCTTTTCGACATTCTCTGTCATTCTGTATATTGCCTTGTTGAGGGTAAGATGGGTTTTATATTTATTACCTGATTCTATATGCCCTATTTTGTTTCTTCCGTGTTGTGTGTCATGTGATCATTTGGATCACATGTCTCTGCCACGTGATTACCTACGAGTTCGTTTTGACGTCCACTCGGCGTTGCTGTTACCATGGCTATGATACATGCTTAGTTGATACCGCTATCCAATGCATGATAGTGCCACGATACCGGCTTTTTCTTGCACATGTGCAGTGAATCGTTATGGACACGATGACACATGACATAGCGGAGGAGGCTCCATGTTCCACTCCGGTTGCACTGCCTGTCCATATTTGGTATGTGCTTTTTTTTTGCACCTGTTTGCTTTTATGTATTGATTAATGTGGGTGTATACTTGTGTGTGATTTGTGTAAACTGTCTCATGTTTTGTTATTTAAGTGAAGTCCGTCTATGTATTGGGTAGCTTGAAAAAGGCCTCGTTTGGGCCGAAACGTAACCTACCCCTTTGCTGCCACTTCTATTTTCTCTGCTCAGACTCGAATCTAGTGGCTTCCATTTTTCCACCTCACCCTGTTGGGGTTTATATTAAGTGCTGCTGGATACTTCTTTATTGCCCTGGACATATCTAGTGATATACATCTATATGATCTGAGTTATGCTCTCAGGGACTCATATCATTATGTGGGGATTTTTTTGCCATCCTGCTAGAGTGATCAATCTAGGCTCTGTCATGATTCGGATTCGTTTTTTACATAACAAATCGATGAGAGGCAGGCTCAATCAGGGTCCCCTTGTTAGGGAAATTCAATGTTCCGTCAATATGCTGTGAGGCTCCAAATCAGAGGTGGTTATGGCGGCCGCCGTGAGAAAGCAATGGACACAGACATCATGACCCTGTCTTAAAGCAATCTACCTTTATTACAAAACATCTTTATACAGTATTTTAAAGGAGTGTGGTCTATTGTCAATAAGTGTACATTTTAGCCAGTCATGTGTTTTTACATAGATAGCAGTTAAACATTATGGCATTGTCTTTACTGGACACTATTGCACACTGACCTTTGAACGGTGTAACAGAAGATAAGGAAGAACATAAGATACATATTTTTGCAAAGTACTATTCTCTATTTCTAATTCCTGTAGCAATGCAATCTTGCTGTGCAAACAACACATTAATGTACAAGCGTATATCACAGATGTTCATAGGAGACAGAATGAAATATATATGTATATGTTTTAGACCCATAGCCTTCACACCCTCAACTCTCCTCTATTCCCATCCATGAGAGTATAGGTTATATGAAATAGATATTATCTACCCCTGATATATGATTTATGATGCTCTGCGACTTTTGATAAATTACCTATAGTAAATGCCTACAAAGGTGTCTTTTGTGTTGTTCTACCCTTGTATTCATACCCAAAAAGTTTCTACAGAACTCCCATGTTCTGAAGCTTGGATCTCTGTGGAGATCTAACATACAATACCTCCTCCCCTTTTATTAGTTCTGTTTCTTACAAATATGTTGTGTCCTTCAAGTCTTGTATTCTAATCATGTGAATCATTCCTCCAAGTTTCCATGATGCCTATGACATCACATTTCTCTTCCTGTGTTAGTAGCTCCAATTCTCCTTGTTTGTTTCCCATGCTCGGTGCTTTTGTGTAGAAACGTTTTAGTTTGTGATCGGTGTCTCTTGCTCCTCTACTTTCTATCTGAATTTTTGTCCTTGTTCTTTATTTCTACTTCTAATAGCAAGGTTCTCAAATGTATTCATTAGATGTATATTTTTACCTGGCCTTTCACTTTCCTTATTGTTCTAGTTTAAAGCTCCCCTGATGAGTGGAGCAAGGTGTCTGCCAAATATATGCCTACCTGTCTTTGTAGGTGCAACCTGTCTCACATGATAAATATCACTGGCTACAATGATAAATGAGGTTCTTAGCGCACAATTTGAATAAATTGTGCGAGCCCATCTGCCCCGTCACGGCAACCTCATTCAGATGGGTCCCTACACTAAGACTATATTTGTCGTATTAACCCTACTATATTCTACTTTATATAAACCACCTATGTAAAGATAGATAGTTATTGGTGCTGTGAGTGACCATACAAGCAAAGTGCAAAATCAGACTGCAAGTAATTAAGGGGTTTTCCTGGAATAACTAGCTTATATATTAGTAATCACTAAACTTCCTCTAAGCATCTGATATCCTCATCTATGTCCAAGCATTGTAACTTCTGACCTCCAACTGCAGGTAACCCCGAAGTTCCGGGACTGCGGGCGTAATAGTGAGGATATCAGTAGCTTGGAGCTCATCTAGCGATCACTTCTATAACCACTATAAAAATGCTATTTCATTATTCCCAGAGAGTCCCTGTAAAGCCGACCAATTACACTGCAGATCTCCTGTTCTAAGTGTTAGTGTAGGGACCCATCTGAATAAAGATGCCATGGGAGGCCAGATGGGAAGAAGTACTAGAAAATGTGAGCTACCCTTATGTTATTGTGGGATGATCTGGAGTGTAATTGGAGGGGCTTTATCCATTGCAGTATGTCCTGTATTCTGCTTCTGTTCTATATGGTCAGTCACATCAGTGTCAGACCGGCTTATTTTTAAAGTATATTGATCCATTACATAATGAATAAAGAATAAACATTTAAAATTAGACAATAAATGAAATAAATATATGACAGATACTACATATAAATCTACTACGTATAAGGAAAATATATGCATTAGGGGAAAAGACAAGCAAATACATACATCACATATATGGACAGTACATGCTACCTGCAACTACTTTAAATAGCAAAAAAATAAATATATCACATATACATACTCAAAATATACTAGAGCATAGAAAAAATATAACATGGATATAGACTGTACACACCAATGAATATATTACAATACACAAATATATCATAAATATGGATTATGCATAACCATAAATATAAGTAACATCATAGAAATATATGCTATATATGAACAATACATATCTATAAACATAATCATTAAACATAAATATCTGATATGCGGACAATATGTGCTTATAAATACATTGCATCATACAAATAAATTCATCAAATATAAAGAGAATACATACGACCTGTAAATATATTGTATTACACACTACTAGAGATGAGCGAGCGTACTCGGAAAAGCACTACTCGCTCGAGTAATGTGCTTTATCCGAGTATCGCTGTGCTCGTCCCTGAAGATTCGGGTGCCGCTGCGGCTGACAGGTGAGTCGCAGCGGGGAGCAGGGGAGAGCGGGCGGGAGAGAGGGAGAGAAAGATCTCCCCTCCGTTCCTCCCCGCTCTCCCCTGCAGCTCCCCACTCCGTGCCGGCACCCGAATCTTCAGGGACGAGCACAGCGATACTCGGATAAAGCAAATTACTCGAGCGAGTAGTGCTTTTCCGAGTACGCTCGCTCATCTCTACACATTACATATATCACATATACAATCATACCTAGAATAATTACACATATAAATCAATATAACAATTTGCAAACTATGCATAATATCTATAAGTATATTACAATATTTAAATAAATATACCAAATATAAGAAAAATATTATAAGGAAATAATGTATCAATATAGACTACACATAGCTAGAAATATAATACATTATATACCACATATATTTATAGATGGCATTTTATATTACCGCATACAAATAGAAATATCACATATATAGACTGCTCATACCTATAAATATTTGACATTATATAAACTAAAACTACTTAAACAGACACACATACCAATTAATATATTATATTATACAGATAACATAAACTGCTCCTAAATATATGATATTATCCCAATAATGTATCGCATATAAAGAAAATATATACCTAAAATATATGACGTTATTTAAAAAACAAACAATCACATATAAAGACAATAGATGTTACCTATGAATACATTACATTATACAAATACATATACCACATATACAGACAATACATCAACTAAGAAAAGGAAAAAGATATCTGCTCTCCGCCTTTGATTGTAGCAATCAGCCGGCAACGAATCCACGCAATTCACGATGAAGAGACCTGGACTTCTTTTCTTCAAGCTCTCAAACTCAAATGACACAAGATGGCTCGGGTTTACAGCTTTAGACATTCTATAGAAATTATGATGTCATGCCATGTCTGTGATGTCATATTCTCTGTGATGTCATCATAGCTGCCATTGTTGTTCTATGCTGCTCAGATCTTACAATGTAACATACAATTAGATTAGGATTCCATACCGTTATTCCTAAAAACAGGAACAAAAAAGCTGACAGCAGAGAATTGTAGCGTATAGATTCATATCACAAAATGCTTTGCTTCATCCACATTATGGGCAAAACTATCTAATGGAGTTGCCCAAACTTGGACACCCCCATATATACTATACACTCTAGTAGAGTATATAGATGCAATAGAGGGGTCCCCACCTAGGACTTCCCTCTATACACCACAGCAGAGACCTACTGCAGAGAAGCTTATGCATTGGAAGGATCAGAATGACTATATATTATGTAGCTGAAGAAACGAATAAGGCGCTCCATAGTGTAATACTGCACAGTGGGAGAATGGTACCTGGAGCATATATTAATGGAAATGTAGCAGAGTCCTCTCAGCAGCAACCTCCCCGGTGACAAACTCTGGTGTAGACAATACAGAAGAAGATACATAGCAGGTCGATGTGCGCTCAGACAAAGGAAGGAGACTGGGAGAGTCAGGAGTGCAGCGGCAACACGTTTCACCACCGTAACCTGGAAAGGCCAGATGATGGCGGTGGTATGGCGCTAGAACACGTTGCCGCTCACAGTGCTAACTCTTCCTGTCTCCTTCCTTTGTCTGAGCGCACCATCTTCCCATGATTGTTCTTCTTCCATACATGTATTATATAGTCACCCATCCATTTAGGAAGGGGCCATGTAATACCAGTGATTACAGCAGACTGTTGGGCGTTTGTGCTGGCAGACCAGAGACCATCAGCTAATCGCTGGCAAGTCCTCCTCCATAGAAGAGGTTGTCCAGATGAGACTCGGCATAGTTTGTACTTTTTAGATGGGCAAAAATATAGAGGGAGATTTATAAAACTGTCTAAAAGATAAACTGCCTCAGTCGCCTCTAGCAACCAATCACAGCGCAGCTTGTATTTTGTATTCTGCTCTGGTAAAATGAAAGCTGAGCTCTGATTGGTTGCTAGGGGCAACTAAGGCAGTTTTTCTTTAAGACGGTTTCATAAATCTGCCCTGCGGTAGGCCCCAAAGGGCATCACTGTTTCTTTTTTTATACTGTCACATATGTCCTAAGAGCGGCACCCTTTATTGCCCACACACAGTGACCCCATTCTAGCGTTGCTCCGTACAAGAGACGTCACTCTCCACCCCTCGTTGGTGAGTGCTGTGGCCATGATTCAGGGCAATGCAGATGCTCTTACCCAGTCATTGCTGCTCTCCATTTAACAGCAGAGTAACCCATGAACACAATCATGGTAAGAATGAAGCATAGATATTAGGGGGAAGGGCTACGACATTAAAGGGGCTTCCTGGTTCCTTCTTTAAAATTTAACAGTCGATGCAGCTGTGAGAAAATAACAAATACAGCACTACTTACCTGTCCTCGGTGATCCAGTCTCTATTGACAGTTGAAGTTAGGTAAGTGCCACCTGCCAACCAGAGGCTGCAGCATTACTGCTCGTTCTCCTGGCATCATTGTCCTCATCAAGTGCGCAATGATGACAGAAGCTCCGAATGATAATGCTGTGGCTTCTGATTGGCAGGAAGCGGTCCCCTGAATTCTGTTGTCACTAGAGAGCGGGACTGCAGCATTGGGTCACCAGGGCCAAGGACAGGAAAATACTTTTGCTTTGTAACTTTCTCACAGCTGCTCCTGCCAGTAAATTTTGAAGTAACTGGATACCCCCTTTAGTACCTGAGAAAGTCACTAGTATAAGGGATTGAGGGTTCTCATCCTAGACAATCACCACTGTGTCCGAGCAGCTCATAACACCAATTGTACTGAAGGGAGACATCTTTGGCTACACCCAGAAACTTATGGCAATCTGGGTTACTGCCAAGTAAATAGCTCCATGGAGGAGGAGGGGAGGAATGAACATTAAACATACCTAGTGCCTGCGGTACCGCCAACCACAGACCTCCATATTCTACAGACATCACTTAGAGGCACAAGAGGAGGCTTGTCTAAAGTGTTCTTCATTACACAGAGACCACTGGATTGCAACAGTATTAGAGGCTGTGCAATTGATAGCAAGTATTTCTGTAACCCAGCAATAACTGCGTTATGATACTGTAGAATAAGTGCCAATATAGATGCCCCTACCAGTGTAGTGTCCCAGAATAACATCCTGGTCCCCTCCATAATTGTCTTACATGTATTGTCCTATGTCAGTGATGGCGAACCTCTTAGAGACCGAGTCCCCAAACCGCAACCCAAAACCCACTTATTTATCGCAAAGTGCCAACACGTCAAGGGGTGGGGCTTATCACAATGTATGATTTTGCCCTCATCGTTCTAAAAAGGACAGGGCCGCTTTAAGATAGACTGCATGCAGATTTTGACTGCTTTTTGGATGCAGAAATACTGCAGAATGTCCTCAGCGGAAATTCTGTGGAAAATTCTGCAGCATTTCCGCATACAAAAACCAATTAAGATCTGCACACTGTCTATTTTGAAGCGGTCCTGCCCATTTCTGCCACATGTAAACATACCCCAGCGGTAATAGTGACCCCCACCCCAGCGATAATAGTGACCCCCCAGCGATAATACTGACCTCCCCCAGCGGTAATAGTGACCCCCCCAGCGGCTCCAGCGATAATAGTGACATCCCCAACTATAATAGTTACCCAGTGCAGTAGTGAACCCCCACAGCGGCCCCCGGTGCAGTAATGACCCCTCCACAGTGGCCCCCAGTGCAGTTGTGATTCCCCCCCCCCCCCCCGAGATTCACATACTTACCCCCTCCTTCTCCTCCTGGAAGTTCAACTTCTCTTCTGCTCGGCAATGATCCCTAACTTTTTCTTCCCAACTTCTGCCCTAATCAGCAATTCCAGCAAACTGATTGGTTGTTTGGTGAATCAGTCAACCCAAACAACCAATCAGGTTGCTGGAATTGTGAATCAGCAAACCCAAACAACCAATCAGGTTGCTGGAATTGCTGATTACGGCAGAAGTGGGGAAGAAAAAGTTAATATGCATCCCGGCACACATTGTGACATCAGTGTGCTGCCGGATGCCTCCTCCCCCTGCTCTCGCGGAACCTAAGAGGAGACATCGGGGGAGGAGGATCCTGGCAGCACACTGACGTCATAGTGTGCGCGGGGATCAGTGTTGATAGCAGAGATGTAAGTGAATACCGGCATGGGAGCAGTGGCCCCTGCCGGTATTCACTAGTGGTGAGCGGCCGATGGCCGCGCATGCCAGTAGGGAGGGCTCTGCGTGCCGCCTCTCGCACGCATGCCATAGGTTCGCCACCACTGTCCAATGTAGATACACTGTGCAAAACTGTCGTGTCTATTTTCTGTATGTGTGTTGCACAGCTGCAGCGTCTGAATGCTTAACTCCCATAAAATCATTACCTGTCTGCTGCTGCTGAATGCATCTATTCTTACAGTGCCATGTGGTACAAGTGAGGTGATAAAAGTGAGTGTCTGAGAGCGGGAAGGCGACTTCCTCTTTCTGTGTTGAAGCAGGGTTCCATCTTACCTGCTGCTTGGAGCTAACACAGAGCCACATGGGAGCACCATCAGCTTTTTTATGTTGGCGAAGATGGAAGAGGAGGAACGACATCCCGTAGCGCATGAGGTGTGGATGTAAGGGAGTGAGCACCGTCCAGAGAGAGAGAGAGCGCACCAAATCTTAATTGCTCCTGAACCAGGTACCCGTTCACATCACGGCAGTTAATTTTTCCTGTGTTTGGCCATTTTCCCATGGAATCACCATGCAGAAGTAGGTGATTTTCACACCCACGCGGAGAATATGCGGGGTGCATTTAAACTAAGTCTTCTTCTGAGTAATTTTGTCTTTCCAGAGAGTATGTGGAGAGGATCTTGTCTTTTTGCATCCTCCAGAGTACATTTTGTGTCCAGGACTGGTGACATATAGATAACGTAGACTATAAGGCCATATTGTTCCTGTGTATTTTTAACTCCCAACCTCTGAGCTTCTGCCTGTAACCACTGCCGTGAATGTACCTGTAATTACCTGTTTTGCAAAGTTATTCAAGTAAAGTTTTACCAGGTCTCACCCATTCCTGAGGAGCCTAGGTACAATACACTTGTCCAGCGTTTATTAATCTGCCGTGTACGAATGCTGGTGGGTGGAACGGTGGCGTCACATACAGCCAAGAATCCATCAATTTCTGTGTGTGCTAACCCTTTCCAATCCACTGTCTGACCTCTGAAGACATTATGATTTAAGGCTGTACAGCTCCGATGTTGCAAGACGTCCGTCAGGGTTCTCTTACTGTATATTGCCAGCCTCTCTGCTGTCAGAGCCTATTTAGCCAGCATAAAACGCCGTTGCATAACGGCAGACAAAGAGTAAGCCCCCTAGGAAACCAGGATACAAATTAGATTGGAAAGGGTTAATGTATATTTAAGGGCTCCTTCAGATGGGTGTATTTTAGTGCATTTTTGCATATGTTGGAATATGCTCGTATGAAGGAGCCCTAACTAAAGACAGATTATCTAGGCAGCAATTTTTGGGGGTTCCTGAAAATGTAGCA
Source organism: Eleutherodactylus coqui (assembly GCF_035609145.1). NCBI lineage: Eukaryota > Metazoa > Chordata > Amphibia > Anura > Eleutherodactylidae > Eleutherodactylus > Eleutherodactylus coqui. The sequence goes on along the minus strand of NC_089840.1, from coordinate 84,521,791 downwards.
CTAGTTTTGTGCTGCCTATATCACATGTAACTGGCAATGTGCTTTTATTAAGTAATAAGTATGCTTTTGTACAAACTGAGCTGGTATTTTAGCTGGCCCTACATCCTATGCAGTTTATCACTGCACACCTTAGACTCAGTTGTCACAGATCATAAGCAAATGTGTGTTTTTCGCATGGCATATGCATTTGTTTGTTTTTGCAAATCTGAAGCTGCCTGGAAATCTGAGGTATACCCTATATTGCTTGCAGGAGATAATCAGACAAGCAAAGTATCCTCATGAGTTTTCCCATGGCCTTGAGAAGCTGCAAATATATTCAATAGAAAGCATACTTCAGATTTCCTCACAGCTTCAGACTTGCAAAAACACACAGATGCATGCACCATGCGAAAAAAAATACAGAAATAAACATGTAAGGTCCATTAGATATTACTGTGTTTGCATTATAAAAATATTATGTCCATTATCCCATACAGTGAAGGGAGTAGAACACAATGGAAAAAAAAAAAAATCCAGAATTGCCATTTTTCATTTATTCGCCTCCCAAAATGTCCAATAAAAGCTATCAAAAAGTCGCATGTACCCTAAAATAGTACCAATGTAAAACTATAACTCGTGTGACAAAAAACATGTCCTCACGTAGCTCATGTGCTGCAAAAAATAAAGACATTATGAGTCACAGTATGCAGCGATGCAAATACAACTTTTTAAAGTATTTTTGTTGTGAAAAAGTTTGACAGTAAAAAAACTTAATAAATATGGAATCATTGGATTGTATTGATTTGCTCAAAATAAAAAAATATATATGCAGAATATTTAGTGTTTAATTTTCCATGCCCTTCCCAAGTTGAACAATGCATTATATGTACCCCAAAGTGGATAAAAAAAATACACTCATTGTCAAAAAACAAGCCCCTAGAAGGAGTTGTTTTGCTCGGCAAGCAGTTACATCTCAGGCAGATATACAAATGATTAAAAGAACGGTTTTGCCTGCTGAGGCACTAAGTGGTTCAAACCTTGGCCAATAAAAAAGGCTCTCAGAGGCTCCTTGTGTGCAGTGGACCTCTTTTTCCACTTGTGTAGAGCTTGCTGACCACTAGACACCTCCACAGTGCAATCAAATAGATTTGTACTAGTTAACTGAGTCTGAGAGGGGTGCGTTTGAATGCAAGAAGCTGGATGATTGCATCAATGAAGTGCCCCCCACTGGGCCGTTCTTACCAGGCTGTTAGGAGATGTTTGGACCAGTGGATGAGTGAGGGCATGCACACAAAGCCATCGCGCTCAGGACACCCTCGACAGACCAGCAGTAGAACGAATCATCTGATCCTCTGACAAGCATGAGCACCTCCAACTGTCTCATTGTCTGCCATCCAGAGACAGGTGGCACCATCCTTACAGCCCCTGTGTCTGTTGGAACCATTTCCAGGCACTTGGCTGAAGGAAATTAAGTCTCATGGCACCCATTACATATACTGCCTCTGACACCCACCCACCATTGCCTCCATTTGTAGTGGTGTTATGAACTACAAAACTGGACTGTTATAGAATATAACTGGGTTAATTTCAGCAAATAATTCAGGTTTAGTTTGGGTATTGAGTAGAGATGAGCGAACACCAAAATGCTCGGGTGTTCGTTATACGAAACGAACTTCCCGCGATGTTCGAGGGTTCGTTTCGAATAGCGAACCCCATTGAAGTCAATGGGCGACCAGAGCATTTTTGTATTTCGCCGATGCTCGCTAAGGTTTTCATGTGTGAAAATCTGGGCAATTCAACAAAGTGATGGGAACGACACAGCAACAGATAGGGCAGGCGAGGGGCTACGTGTTGGGCTGCATCTCAAGTTCACAGGTCCCACTATTAAGCCACAATAGCGGCAAGAGTGGGCCCCCCCCCCCCTCCCAAAAACTTTTACTTCTGAAAAGCCCTCATTAGCATGGCATACCTTTGCAAAGCACCACACTAGCTACAACAAAGCACAATCACTGCCTGGATGACACTCCGCTGCCACTTCTCCTGGGTTACATGCTGACCAACCACCCCCCCTCCCCCCCACAGCGCACACCAAAGTGTCCCTGCGCAGCTTTCAGCTGCCCTCATGCCACACCACCCTCATGTCTATTTAGAAGTGCGTCTGCCATGAGGAGGAACCGCAGGCACACACTGCAGAGGGTTGGCACGGCTAGGCAGTGACCCTCTTTAAAAGGGGCGGGGCGATAGCCCACAATGCTGTACAGAAGCAATGAGAAATATAATCCTGTGCCACCGCCATCAGGAGCTGCACACGTGGGCATAGCAATGGGGAACCTATGTGCCACACACTATTCATTCTGTCAAGGTGTCTGCATGCCCCAGTCAGACTGGTAATATGTACCTTAACAGTAACCGCGTTGGTGGTAATGTGGTGGTGACTGCGGACCTAGTAGCGCGGTTGTATTTTGTTGGTTTTCGTAATGTGGCCAGGATTAAGTTGGCCATGGCGGGGGATGTTTTTGAGGCACTACGTGTCCTCTCCACGTGTCCGTGGTTATATGCACCTTATCAGTAACCGCGTTGGTGGGAAATGGCCTCGCCGCCATCATGTCTTTGGGAAGCCTCTGTTTCCACACCCCAGAGACATACCATTAGCAGCGGTATAGGCAGAGCCCATAATTCGTAACATTTCAGCCGTAGCATTAGGACAGGCCCCACTAACATATCACTAGCAGCATTATAGGAGGAGAGCAGTCTTCGTTCCATGTCAGCAATAGTAGCACTCAAGACAGGCCCCAGTAACAATTCCGAAGCAGCAGTATAGCGGGAGCGCAGTCTTCGTTCCATGTCAGCAATAGTAGCACTCAAGACAGGCCCCAGTAACAATTCCGAAGCAGCAGTATAGTGGGAGCGTAGTCTTAGTTCCATTTCAGTAGCCTTAGTATAGCCAAGGCCCAAGTTACATTTATGTAGCTAAAGTGTAGGCCAACCCCACACACACTTCTGTACCATGAGTGCAGGCGAAGAACATACAAATTGCTATGATTACACTGTAGGTGAGGGCCCCAAAAAATTGGTGTACCAACAGTACTAATGTACCTCAGTAAACATTGGCCATGCCCAACCAAGATGGCAGGTGAAACCCATTAATCGCTTTGGTTAATGTGGCTTAAGTGGTAACTAGGCTTGGAGGCAGCCCAGTTTAACGAAAAATTGGTTCAAGTTAAAGTTCAACGCTTTTAAGAGTATTGAAACATATAAAAATTGTTTCGAAAAATTAGATGAGTGAGCCTTGTGGCCCTAAGAAAAATTGCCCATTCAGCGTGATTACGTGAGGTTTCAGGAGGAGGAGCAGGAGGAGGAGGAGGAATATTAGACACAGATTGATGAAGCAGAAATGTCCCCGTTTTGGATGGTGAGAGAGAACGTAGCTTCCATCCGCGGGTGCAGCCTACGTATTGCTTACGTATCGCTGCTGTCCGCTGGTGGAGAAGAGAAGTCTGGGGAAATCCAGGCTTTGTTCATCTTGATGAGTGTTAGCCTGTCGGCACTGTCGGTTGACAGGCGGGTACGCTTATCTGTGATGATTCCCCCAGTCGCACTAAACACCCTCTCCGACAAGACGCTAGCCGCAGGACAAGCAAGCACCTCCAGGGCATACAGCGCTAGTTCAGGCCACGTGTCCAGCTTCGACACCCAGTAGTTGGAGGTGGCAGAGGCGTCACGGAGGACGGTCGTGCGATCGGCTACGTACTCCCTCACCATCCTTTTACAGTGCTCCCGCCGACTCAGCCTTGACTGGGGAGCGGTGACACAGTCTTGGTGGGGAGCCATAAAGCTGTCCAGGCCCTTAAAGACTGTTGCACTGCCTGGGATGTACATGCTGCTCGATCTCCGCACCTCCCCTGCTACCTTGCGCTCGGTACTGCGCCTTCTGCCACTAGCGCTGTCGGCTGGGAATTTTACCATCAGCTTGTCCGCCAGGGTCCTGTGGTATAGCAACACTCTCGAACCCCTTTCCTCTTCGGGAATGAGAGTGGGCAGGTTCTCCTTATAGCGTGGGTCGAGCAGTGTGTACACCCAGTAATCCGTTGTGGCCAGAATGCGTGCAACGCGAGGGTCACGAGAAAGGCATCCTAACATGAAGTCAGCCATGTGTGCCAGGGTACCTGTACGCAACACATGGCTGTCTTCACTAGGAAGATCACTTTCAGGATCCTCCTCCTCCTCCTCCTCCTCAGGCCATACACGCTGAAAGGATGACAGGCAATCAGCCGGTGTACCGTCAGCAGCGGGCCAAGCTGTCTCTTCCCCCTCCTCCTCATCCTCCTCATGCTCCTCCTCCTCTACGCGCTGAGAAATAGACAGGAGGGTGCTCTGACTATCCAGCGACATACTGTCTTCCACCGCCCCCGTTTCCGAGCGCAAAGCAGCTGCCTTTATGCTTTGCAGGGAATTTCTCAAGATGCATAGCAGAGGAATGGTGACGCTAATGATTGCAGCATCGCCGCTCACCACCTGGGTAGACTCCTCAAAATTACCAAGGACATGGCAGATGTCTGCCAACCAGGCCCACTCTTCTGAAAAGAATTGAGGAGGCTGACTCCCACTGCGCCGCCCATGTTGGAGTTGGAATTCGACTATAGCTCTACGCTGTTCATAGAGCCTGGCCAACATGTGGAGCGTAGAGTTCCACCGTGTGGGCACGTCGCACAGCAGTCGGTGCACTGGCAGATTAAAGCGATGTTGCAGGGTGCGCAGGGTGGCAGCGTCCGTGTGGGACTTGCGGAAATGTGCGCAGAGCCGGCGCGCCTTTCCGAGCAGGTCTGACAAGCGTGGGTAGCTTTTCAGAAAGCGCTGAACCACCAAATTAAAGACGTGGGCCAGGCATGGCACGTGCGTGAGGCTGCCGAGCTGCAGAGCCGCCACCAGGTTACGGCCGTTGTCACACACGACCATGCCCGGTTGGAGGCTCAGCGGCGCAAGCCAGCGGTCGGTCTGCTGTGTCAGACCCTGCAGCAGTTCGTGGGCCGTGTGCCTCTTATCTCCTAAGCTGAGTAGTTTCAGCACGGCCTGCTGACGCTTGCCCACCGCTGTGCTGCCACACCGCGCGACACCGACTGCAGACGACATGCTGCTGCTAACACATCTTGATTGCGAGACAGAGGTTGTGGAGGAGGAGGAGGGTGCTTTAGTGGAGGAAGCATACACCTCCGCAGATACCACCACCGAGCTGGGGCCCGCAATTCTGGGGGTGGGTAGGACGTGAGCGGTCCCGGGCTCTGACTCTGTCCCAGCCTCCACTAAATTCACCCAATGTGCCGTCAGGGAGATGTAGTGGCCCTGCCCGCCTGTGCTTGTCCACGTGTCCGTTGTTAAGTGGACCGTGGCAGTAACCGCGTTGGTGAGGGCGCGTACAATGTTGCGGGAGACGTGGTCGTGCAGGGCTGGGACGGCACATCGGGAAAAGTAGTGGCGACTGGGAACTGAGTAGCGCGGGGCCGCCGCCTCCATGATACTTTTGAAGGACTCCGTTTCCACAACCCTATACGGCAGCATCTCAAGGCTGATGAATTTTGCTATGCGGACGGTTAACGTTTGAGCGTGCGGGTGCATGGCGGCGTACTTGCGCTTGCGCTCCAACAGTTGCGCAAGCGACGGCTGGACGGTGCGCTGAACTACACTGGTGGATGGGGCCGAGGACAGCGGAGGTGAGGGTGTGGGTGCAGGCCAGGAGACGGTAGTGCCTGTGTCCTGAGAGGGGGGTTGCATCTCAGTGGCAGGTTGGGGCACAGGGGGAGAGGCAGGGGTGCAAACCGGAGGCGGTGAACGGCCTTCGTCCCACCTTGTGGGGTGCTTGGCCATCATATGTCTGCGCATGGTGGTGGTGGTGAGGCTGTTGGTGTTGGCTCCCCGGCTGAGCTTTGCGTGACAAAGGTTGCACACCACTGTTCGTCGGTCGTCAGGCGTCTCTGTGAAAAACTGCCAGACCTTAGAGCACCTCGGCCTCTGCAGGGTGGCATGGCGCGAGGGGGCGCTTTGGGAAACAGTTGGTGGATTATTCGGTCTGGCCCTGCCTCTACCCCTGGCCACCTCACTGCCTCTTGCAACCTGCCCTGCTGATGCCCGTGCCTCCCCCTCTGAAGACCTGTCCTGTGTAGGCGTTGCACACCAGGTGGGGTCAGTCACCTCATCGTCCTGCTGCTCTTCCTCCGAATCCTCTGTGCGCTGCTCCCTCGGACTTACTGCCCTTACTACTACCTCACTGCAAGACAACTGTGTCTCATCGTCATCGTCCTCCTCACACACAGAAAGTTCTTGAGACAGTTGGCGGAAGTCCCCAGCCTCTTCCCCCGGATCCCGGGAACTTTCGAATGGTTGGGCATCAGTGACGATAAACTCCTCTGGTGGGAGAGGAACCACTCCTGCCCAATCTAAGCAGGGGCCCGAGAACAGTTCCTGGGAGTGTTCCCGCTCCTGAGCAGGTGTCATTGTAGTGGAGTGAGGAGGCTGGGAGGAAGGAGGAGCAGCAGACAGAGGATTCGGATTTGCAGCAGTGGACGGCGCAGAACTGCGGGTGGACGATAGGTTGCTCGAAGCACTTTCTGCCATCCAGGACAGGACCTGCTCACACTGCTCATTTTCTAATAACCGTCTCCTGCGTGGACCCATTAATTGGGCGATGAATGTGGGGACGCCAGAAACGTGCCTCTCTCCTAATCGCGCAGCAGTCGGCTGCGACACACCTGGATCAGGAGCTCGGCCTGTGCCCACACCCTGACTTGGCCCTCCGCGTCCTCGGCCGCGTCTACGTCCTCTAAGCCTACCCCTACCCCTCAGCATGCTGTATTACCAGTGATTTGATTTCGCAGGCAGGAAATAAATTGGCGCAAGACTGCAGGCCAAATATAATTTTTTCCCTTTTTTGAAAACGAAAGGCCCCACTGCCTCTATTGAATGAATAATCTAAGTTTAATAACTGTGCTGTGTCCCTGCTAATGTGTCACAGAACTTGAGGGTAGCAGAGTTATTAACTCTGGCAGAGCAGGTATTTTTTTCCCAATTAAAGGGGTTGTCCCGCGGCAGCAAGTGGGTCTATACACTTCTGTATGGCCATATTAATGCATTTTGTAATATACATTGTGCATTAATTATGAGCCATACAGAAGTTATAAAAAGTTTTTTACTTACCTGCTCCGTTGCTGGCGTCCTCGTCTCCATGGTGCCGACTAATTTTCGCCCTCCGATGGCCAAATTAGCCGCGCTTGCGCAGTCCGGGTCTTCTGCTTTCTTCTATGGAGCCTTTCGTGCAGGATGCCGGCTCCGTGTAGCTCCGCCCCGTCACGTGCCGATTCCAGCCAATCAGGAGGCTGGAATCGGCAATGGACCGCACAGAAGAGCTGCGGTCCACGGAGACAGAGGATCCCGGCGGCCATCTTCAGCGGTAAGTATTGAAGTCACCGGAGCGCGGGGATTAAGGTAAGCGCTCCGGTAAGCTTTCTTTACCTCCCTGCATCGGGGTTGTCTCGCGCCGACCGGGGGGGGGGGGTTGAAAATAAAAAAAACCCGTTTCGGCGCGGGACAACCCCTTTAAGGAAAGCAAATGGCAAAGCCAGCAGTAAACCGTAGCTGGGTGCGTCTGATTTTTTAACGTTGTACACGCAGCTCACACGTGTCCACAGCCCTTAGGACGGACAGAGGCAGGACAAATAGATTTCGTTTCCCTTTTTTTACACCAAAAGGACCCACTGCGTATATTCAATGAATAATCTAAGTTTAATAACTGTGCTGTGTCCCTGCTAATGTGTCACAGAACTTGAGGGTAGCAGAGTTATTAACTCTGGCAGAGCAGGTATTTTTTTCCCAATTAAGGAAAGCAAATGGCAAAGCCAGCAGTAAACCGTAGCTGGGTGCGTCTGATTTTTTAACGTTGTACACGCAGCTCACACGTGTCCACAGCCCTTAGGACGGACAGAGGCAGGACAAATAGATTTCGTTTCCCTTTTTTTACACCAAAAGGACCCACTGCGTATATTCAATGAATAATCTAAGTTTAATAACTGTGCTGTGTCCCTGCTAATGTGTCACAGAACTTGAGGGTAGCAGAGTTATTAACTCTGGCAGAGCAGGTATTTTTTTCCCAATTAAGGAAAGCAAATGGCAAAGCCAGCAGTAAACCGTAGCTGGGTGCGTCTGATTTTTTAACGTTGTACACGCAGCTCACACGTGTCCACAGCCCTTAGGACGGACAGAGGCAGGACAAATAGATTTCGTTTCCCTTTTTTTACACCAAAAGGACCCACTGCGTATATTCAATGAATAATCTAAGTTTAATAACTGTGCTGTGTCCCTGCTAATGTGTCACAGAACTTGAGGGTAGCAGAGTTATTAACTCTGGCAGAGCAGGTATTTTTTTCCCAATTAAGGAAAGCAAATGGCAAAGCCAGCAGTAAACCGTAGCTGGGTGCGTCTGATTTTTTAACGTTGTACACGCAGCTCACACGTGTCCACAGCCCTTAGGACGGACAGAGGCAGGACAAATAGATTTCGTTTCCCTTTTTTTACACCAAAAGGACCCACTGCGTATATTCAATGAATAATCTAAGTTTAATAACTGTGCTGTGTCCCTGCTAATGTGTCACAGAACTTGAGGGTAGCAGAGTTATTAACTCTGGCAGAGCAGGTATTTTTTTCCCAATTAAGGAAAGCAAATGGCAAAGCCAGCAGTAAACCGTAGCTGGGAGCGTTTGATTTTTTAACGTTGTACACGCAGCTCACACGTGTCCACAGCCCTTAGGACGGACAGAGGCAGGACAAATAGATTTCGTTTCCCTTTTTTTACACCAAAAGGACCCACTGCGTATATTCAATGAATAATCTAAGTTTAATAACTGTGCTGTGTCCCTGCTAATGTGTCACAGAACTTGAGGGTAGCAGAGTTATTAACTCTGGCAGAGCAGGTATTTTTTTCCTAATTAAGGAAAGCAAATAGCAAAGCCAGCAGTAAACCGTAGCTGGGTGCGTCTGATTTTTTAACGTTGTACACGCAGCTCACACGTGTCCACAGCCCTTAGGACGGACAGAGGCAGGACAAATAGATTTCGTTTCCCTTTTTTTACACCAAAAGGACCCACTGCGTATATTCAATGAATAATCTAAGTTTAATAACTGTGCTGTGTCCCTGCTAATGTGTCACAGAACTTGAGGGTAGCAGAGTTATTAACTCTGGCAGAGCAGGTATTTTTTTCCCAATTAAGGAAAGCAAATGGCAAAGCCAGCAGTAAACCGTAGCTGGGTGCGTCTGATTTTTTAACGTTGTACACGCAGCTCACACGTGTCCACAGCCCTTAGGACGGACAGAGGCAGGACAAATAGATTTAGTTTCCCTTTTTTTACACCAAAAGGACCCACTGCGTATATTCAATGTATAATCTAAGTTTAATAACTGTGCTGTGTCCCTGCTAATGTGTCACAGAACTTGAGGGTAGCAGAGTTATTAACTCTGGCAGAGCAGGTATTTTTTTCCCAATTAAGGAAAGCAAATGGCAAAGCCAGCAGTAAACCGTAGCTGGGTGCGTCTGATTTTTTAACGTTGTACACGCAGCTCACACGTGTCCACAGCCCTTAGGACGGACAGAGGCAGGACAAATAGATTTCGTTTCCCTTTTTTTACACCAAAAGGACCCACTGCGTATATTCAATGAATAATCTAAGTTTAATAACTGTGCTGTGTCCCTGCTAATGTGTCACAGAACTTGAGGGTAGCAGAGTTATTAACTCTGGCAGAGCAGGTATTTTTTTTCCCAATTAAGGAAAGCAAATGGCAAAGCCAGCAGTAAACCGTAGCTGGGTGCGTCTGATTTTTTAACGTTGTACACGCAGCTCACACGTGTCCACAGCCCTTAGGATGGACAGAGGCAGGACAAATAGATTTCGTTTCCCTTTTTTTACACCAAAAGGACCCACTGCGTATATTCAATGAATAATCTAAGTTTAATAACTGTGCTGTTTCCCTGCTAATGTGTCACAGAACTTGAGGGTAGCAGAGTTATTAACTCTGGCAGAGCAGGTATTTTTTTCCCAATTAAGGAAAGCAAATGGCAAAGCCAGCAGTAAACCGTAGCTGGGTGCGTCTGATTTTTTTAACGTTGTACACTCAGCCGACACGTGTCCACCGCCCTTAGGACGGACAGAGGCAGGACAAATAGATTTCGTTTCCCTTTTTTTACACCAAAAGGACCCACTGCGTATATTCAATGAATAATCTAAGTTTAATAACTGTGCTGTGTCCCTGCTAATGTGTCACAGAACTTGAGGGTAGCAGAGTTATTAACTCTGGCAGAGCAGGTATTTTTTTCCCAATTAAGGAAAGCAAATGGCAAAGCCAGCAGTAAACCGTAGCTGGGTGCGTCTGATTTTTTAACGTTGTACACGCAGCTCACACGTGTCCACAGCCCTTAGGACGGACAGAGGCAGGACAAATAGATTTCGTTTCCCTTTTTTTACACCAAAAGGACCCACTGCGTATATTCAATGAATAATCTAAGTTTAATAACTGTGCTGTGTCCCTGCTAATGTGTCACAGAACTTGAGGGTAGCAGAGTTATTAACTCTGGCAGAGCAGGTATTTTTTTCCCAATTAAGGAAAGCAAATGGCAAAGCCAGCAGTAAACCGTAGCTGGGTGCGTCTGATTTTTTAACGTTGTACACGCAGCTCACACGTGTCCACAGCCCTTAGGACGGACAGAGGCAGGACAAATAGATTTCGTTTCCCTTTTTTTACACCAAAAGGACCCACTGCGTATATTCAATGAATAATCTAAGTTTAATAACTGTGCTGTGTCCCTGCTAATGTGTCACAGAACTTGAGGGTAGCAGAGTTATTAACTCTGGCAGAGCAGGTATTTTTTTCCCAATTAAGGAAAGCAAATGGCAAAGCCAGCAGTAAACCGTAGCTGGGTGCGTTTGATTTTTTAACGTTGTACACGCAGCTCACACGTGTCCACAGCCCTTAGGACGGACAGAGGCAGGACAAATAGATTTCGTTTCCCTTTTTTTACACCAAAAGGACCCACTGCGTATATTCAATGAATAATCTAAGTTTAATAACTGTGCTGTTTCCCTGCTAATGTGTCACAGAACTTGAGGGTAGCAGAGTTATTAACTCTGGCAGAGCAGGTATTTTTTTCCCAATTAAGGAAAGCAAATGGCAAAGCCAGCAGTAAACCGTAGCTGGGTGCGTCTGATTTTTTTAACGTTGTACACTCAGCCGACACGTGTCCACCGCCCTTAGGACGGACAGAGGCAGGACAAATAGATTTCGTTTCCCTTTTTTTACACCAAAAGGACCCACTGCGTATATTCAATGAATAATCTAAGTTTAATAACTGTGCTGTGTCCCTGCTAATGTGTCACAGAACTTGAGGGTAGCAGAGTTATTAACTCTGGCAGAGCAGGTATTTTTTTCCCAATTAAGGAAAGCAAATGGCAAAGCCAGCAGTAAACCGTAGCTGGGTGCGTCTGATTTTTTAACGTTGTACACACAGCTCACACGTGTCCACAGCCCTTAGGACGGACAGAGGCAGGACAAATAGATTTCGTTTCCCTTTTTTTACACCAAAAGGACCCACTGCGTATATTCAATGAATAATCTAAGTTTAATAACTGTGCTGTGTCCCTGCTAATGTGTCACAGAACTTGAGGGTAGCAGAGTTATTAACTCTGGCAGAGCAGGTATTTTTTTCCCAATTAAGGAAAGCAAATGGCAAAGCCAGCAGTAAACCGTAGCTGGGTGCGTCTGATTTTTTAACGTTGTACACGCAGCTCACACGTGTCCACAGCCCTTAGGACGGACAGAGGCAGGACAAATAGATTTTGTTTCCCTTTTTTTTACACCAAAAGGACCCACTGCGTATATTCAATGAATAATAACTGTGTTGTGGCCCTGCCTACACAATTCTTTCCCTGTAGTATCAATGGAGGGTGCAATGCTCTGCAGAGGCGATTTTGAGAAGAAAAAAAAATATGCAGCACAGCTAACAGCAGCCTGGACAGTACTGCACACGGTTAAATATGGCCCTAGAAAGGACCGTTGAGGTTCTTGAAGGCTACACTCACTCCTAACACTCTCCCTGTCTATCCAACACTTCTGTCCCTAATGCAGGGTGCAACGCTCTGCAGAGGCGATTTTGAGAAGAAAAAAAAAGGCACTGTTAACAGCAGCCAACACACAGCTATCAGTGGCCCTAATAAGGACCTTTGGGGTTCTTGAAGCCTACACTAACTGCTATTTCTCTCCCTACAGCAGCTCCGGTACCAGCAGCACTGTCCCTCATCTAACTCACAAGGCATCTGAGGCGAGCCGCGGGAGGGGCCGACTTTTATATTCGGGTGACATCTGATCTTCCCAGCCACTCACAGCAGGGGGGTGGTATAGGGCTTGAACATCACAGGGGGAAGTTGTAATGCCTTCCCTGTCTTTCAATTGGCCAGAAAAGCGCGCTAACGTCTCAGGGAAGGAAGTGAAAGTAACCCGAATACCGCATGGTGTTCGTTACGAATAACGAACATCTCGAACACCCTAATATTCGCACGAATATCAAGCTCGGACGAACACGTTCGCTCATCTCTAGTATTGAGGGCCGAGTTTTTGTCTGGAGAACTAAGGGTGAGCGCCTCAATCCTGTTTTTGCTGTAGAGCGGAACACTGCCCCCACTGCTAGTGTGATGGTCTAAGGGCCATTGCATGCGATAATCAGTCATTCCTAGTAGTGGTACGATAGACAATGACAGCTCAGCGATATGTTCAGGACATTCTGCAGCCACATGCGTTCCTCTCATGGTGGCCTCCAAGAGGCATTTCCCAATAGGATAATGCTTTGCTGCTTACAGCAAGGGGTCACAGGAATGCCTCAACAACATTGCCACGCTTCTGCGACCTGCCCGGTTACCAGATTTATCATCAATAGAACATGTATGAGGCCAATTGGGAGGCCAACTTTTTACAGCCTAGGTGTATGCACGATCTAGAGGCTTGGTTACAGCACATATGCCACAGGGTTCTATACGGAACTTGTATGCGTAAATAATTATGGAATTATATGCATACACTTTCACGCAGAGAGCGGAATCATAACGCTAACTCCAGGCAGAAAAAAATGGAAGGAAGGCCGTAAACAGGCCTAGCAATGCAATAGTGATGCACCAAAACTCCCACCAGGCACCCAGCAAAATGCAGACGGTCAGAGGTAGCCCAACAAGGAAGCTTTTTGGGTTTTTTTGGAAAAAAAAAGACAGGCTATATAGTGTGTATATCACTTTCCCTCTATAAGTACCTGTGTTGGCCGTATGCTGTGCGTCTCTAATTCACTGCAGACACAGCCCGGTGTAAATAATCTTGGAATTATGTGCGTAATCTTTGTCGCTGAGAGCGGTATAGTAAGGCAAACTCCAGGCAGAAAAAATTAGTCAGGAAGGCTGCAAACAGGCCTAGCTGCAATAGTAATGGACTAAAACTCCCACCAGACACCCAGTAAAATTTAAACGGTCAGCGGTAGCCCTAAGAAGGAGCGTTTTGGTTTTTTTGGTCAAAGAATGCAGGCTATATAGTGTGTATATCACTTTCCCTCTATTAGTCGCTGTGGCCATATGCTGTGCGTCTCTAATTCACTGCAGACACAGGCTGGTGTAAATAATCTTGAAATTATGTGCGTAGACTTTGTCGCTGAGAGCTGTATAGTAAGGCCAACTCCAGGCAGAAAAAAATAGTCAGGAAGGCTGCAAACAGGCCTAAGTGCAATAGTGTGGGACTACAACTCCCATCAGACAACCTGTAAAATGCACACGGTCACAGGTAGCCCTAAGAAGGAGCTTTTATTTAAAAAAAATTTTTGAAAAAGAATACCGGCTATATAGCGTGTATATGACTTTCCCTCTATCAGAGGGGCTGTCGCCGTACGCTGTGCGTGAAGTTGACGGCAGACACAGAGCGGTATAAAAAAATTTGGAATTATTGGCGTACAGTTGAAGGCTGACAGCGGTATTGTAACGCTAACTGCAGCTAGAAAAAATTATACGGAAGGCTGCAAACAGGCCTAGCTGTGCAATAGTGATGGACTACAACTCCCATCAGACAACCTGTAAAATGCACGCGGTCACAGGTAGCCCTAAGAAGGACCGTTGGGGTTCTTGTACACTGGATCCTACACTACCACTCTCCCCATCTCAGCAACGCTGCCCCTATACTATGTAGTACAGACTGCAGCCTGAGAATGCTATAGCTGTAATGGGGCTGCACGCCCGATATACAAAAAAAATAAATAAATTAGCAAAACTGCTACAAACAGCCACAACAGTAATGCACACGGTCAGATGTGGCCCTAAGAAGGACCGTTGGGGTTCTTGTACACAGGATCCTACACTAACACTTTCCCTATAGCAGCACCAGCACTGTCCCTGATCTCTCCCAGTGTGTGACTGTGGCGAGCCGCGGGCGACCCCACTTTAAATACTCGGGGGTCACTTGATCTCGCCAGCCACTCACTGCAGGGGGGTGGGATAGGGCTGGAACGTCACAGGAGGAAGTTGTAATGTCTTCCCTGTGTTTCTATTGGCCAGAAAATGGTGCAAAACTTTCAGGGAAGGAAATGGAATTGACTCGAGTACCGCGTGGTGCTCGTCTCGAGTAACGAGCATCTCGAGTACCCTAATACTCGAACGAGCATCAAGCTCGGACGAGTACGCTCGCTCATCTCTAATAACTATGCATATATTGCATCATATAACATTAGACAAATAAACATATCAGATAAATAGATAGTACATATTGCCCATAAATATACCATACTATATAGACTACACATACCTAGAAATATAATACATAGTACAAATTTACATATCAAAAAATATATTACTATACAAATAATGTATCACACATAGACTGCACATACCTAGAAATATAATACATTATGCAAATAAACATATCAGATAAACAGATAATACATATTGTTCATAAATATATATTACTACATCACATATAGACTAAACATTCCTAGAAATATATTATGTAATGCAAATAAACATATCAGATAAACAGATAATGCATATTTTTCAGTAATATATAATACTATGCAAACAATGTATCACATATAGACTACACATAACTAGAAATATAATACATTAGTGAAATAAACTTATCAGATAAACAGGCAATACATATTGCCTTTAAATATACAATACTATATCACATATAGCCTACACATACCTAGAAATATAATACATGGTACACATAAACAGATAATACATATTGCTTATGAATATATAATAATATACAAATAATGTATCACTTATAGACTTCACATACCTACAAAAATATAATACATTATACAAAAAAAGTATGAGATAAACAGTTAATACTAATTTCCCATAATATATAATACTACACAAATAATGTAGCACATATAGACTACATATACCTGTAAATTTAAGACATTATGAAAGTAAACATAGCAGATAAACAGATAATACATATTGCCCACAAATATGCAATACTATATCACTAGAGATGAGCGAACACCAAAATGTTCGGGTGTTCGTTATTCGGAACGAACTTCCCGCGATGTTCGAGGGTTCGTTTCGAATAACGAACCCCATTGAAGTCAATGGGCGACCAGAGCATTTTTGTATTTCGCCGATGCTCGCTAAGGTTTTCATGTGTGAAAATCTGGGCAATTCAAGAAAGTGATGGGAATGACACAGAAACGGATAGGGCAGGCGAGGGGCTACATGTTGGGCTGCATCTCAAGTTCACAGGTCCCACTATTAAGCCACAATACCGGCAAGAGTGGGCCCCCCCCTCCCAACAACTTTTACTTTTGAAAAGCCCTCATTAGCATGGCATACCTTTGCTAAGCACCACACTAGCTACAACAAAGCACAATCACTGCCTGGATGACACTCCGCTGCCACTTCTCCTGGGTTACATGCTGACCAACCGCCCCCCCTCCCCCCCACAGCGCACACCAAAGTGTCCCTGCGCAGCCTTCAGCTGCCCTCATGCCACGCCACACTCATGTCTATTTAGAAGTGCGTCTGCCATGAGGAGGAACCGCAGGCACACACTGCAGAGGGTTGGCATGGCTAGGCAGCGGCCCTCTTTAAAAGGGGCGGGGCGATAGCCCACAATGCTGTACAGAAGCAATGAGAAATAGAATCCTGTGCCACCGCCATCAGGAGCTGCACACGTAGGCATAGCAATGGGGAACCTATGTGCCACACACTATTCATTCTGTCAAGGTGTCTGCATGCCCCAGTCAGACCGGGCTTTTTAATTCATAGACACAGGCAGGTACAACTCCCTATTGTGAAGTCCCTGTCGACCCACAGCATGGGTGGGTGCCAGGAAGCCACCGGCGGTACATAGAAATATCCCATTGCATTGCCCAACACAGCTGAGGTAGTAATGTCGTACGTAATACAGGTGGGCTTCGGCCCACACTGCATGCCCCAGTCTGACCGGGGTTCTTTACAAGTGGACACATGTAGGTTACACTCCGTGTGCACCTACAGCATGGGTGGCTTCCTGGAACCCACCGGCGGTACATAAAAATATCCCATTGCATTGCCCAACACAGCTGAGGTAGTAATGTCGTGCTTAATGCAGGTGGGCTTCGGCCCACACTGCATGCCCCAGTCAGACTGGGGTTCTTTAGAAGTGGACACATGTAGGTTAAACTCCCTGTGGACCCACTGCCTGGGTGGGTGCCAGGAAGCCACCGGCGGTACATAGAAATATCCCATTGCATTGCCCAACACAGCTGAGGTAGTAATGTCGTGCGTAATACAGGTGGGCTTCGGCCCACACTGCATGCCCCAGTCAGACTGGGGTTCTTTAGAAGTGTACAGATGTATTAAAAACTCCGTGTGCACCTACAGCATGGGTGGCTCCCTAGATCCCACCGGCGGTACACAAAAATATCCCATTGCATTGCCCAACACAGCTGAGGTAGTAATGTCGTGCGTAATACAGGTGGGCTTCGGCCCACACTGCATGCCCCAGTCTGACCGGGGTTCTTTACAAGTGGACACATGTAGGTTACACTCCGTGTGCACCTACAGCATGGGTGGCTCCCTGGAACCCACCGGCGGTACACAAAAATATCCCATTGCATTGCCCAACACAGCTGAGGTAACGTCAGCTGTAATGCAGGTGGGCTAAAAATTAATTTGATTACACTGTAGGCGAGGGCCCACAAAAATTGCTGTATCAACAGTACTAATGTACATCCCAAAAATTGGCCATGGCCAGCCAAGAGGGCAGGTGAAACCCATTAATCGCTTTGGTTAATGTGGCTTAAGTGGTAACTAGGCCTGGAGGCAGCCCAGTGTAACGAAAAATTGGTTCAAGTTAAAGTTCCAACGCTTTTAAGCGCATTGAAACTTATAAAAATTGTTCAGAAAAATTATTTGAGTGAGCCTTGTGGCCCTAAGAAAAATTGCCCGTTCAGCGTGATTACGTGAGGTTTCAGGAGGAGGAGCAGGAGGAGGAGGAGGAATATTAGACACAGATTGATAAAGCAGAAATGTCCCCGTTTTGGATGGTGAGAGAGAACGTAGCTTCCATCCGCGGGTGCAGCCTACGTATTGCTTACGTATCGCTGCTGTCCGCTGGTGGAGAACAGAAGTCTGGGGAAATCCAGCCTTTGTTCATCTTGATGAGTGTTAGCCTGTCGGCACTGTCGGTTGACAAGCGGCTACGCTTATCTGTGATGATTCCCCCAGCCGCACTAAACACCCTCTCCGACAAGACGCTAGCCGCAGGACAAGCAAGCACCTCCAGGGCATACAGCGCTAGTTCAGGCCACGTGTCCAGCTTCGACACCCAGTAGTTGTAGGGGGCAGAGGCGTCACCAAGGATGGTCGTGCGATCCGCTACGTACTCCCTCACCATCCTTTTACAGTGCTCCCGCCGACTCAGCCGTGACTGGGGAGCGGTGACACAGTCTTGGTGGGGAGCCATAAAGCTGGCCAGGCCCTTAAAGACTGTTGCACTGCCTGGGATGTACATGCTGCTCGATCTACGCACATCCCCTGCTACCTTGCCCTCGGTACTGCGCCTTCTGCCACTAGCGCTGTCGGCTGGGAATTTTACCATCAGCTTGTCCGCAAGGGTCCTGTGGTATAGCAACACTCTCGAACCCCTTTCCTCTTCGGGAATCAGAGTGGGCAGGTTCTCCTTATACCGTGGATCGAGCAGTGTGTACACCCAGTAATCCGTCGTGGCCAGAATGCGTGCAACGCGAGGGTCACGAGAAAGGCATCCTAACATGAAGTCAGCCATGTGTGCCAGGGTACCTGTACGCAACACATGGCTGTCTTCACTAGGAAGATCACTTTCAGGATCCTCCTCCTCCTCCTCCTCAGGCCATACACGCTGAAAGGATGACAGGCAATCAGCCGGTGTACCGTCAGCAGCGGCCCAAGCTGTCTCTTCCCCCTCCTCCTCATCCTCCTCATGCTCCTCCTCCTCCTCCTGTACGCGCTGAGAAATAGACAGGAGGGTGCCCTGACTATCCAGCGGCATACTGTCTTCCCCCGCCCCCGTTTCCGAGCGCAAAGCAGCTGCCTTTATGGTTTGCAGGGAATTTCTCAAGATGCGTAGCAGAGGAATGGTGACGCTAATGATTGTAGCATCACCGCTCACCACCTGGGTAGACTCCTCAAAATTACCAAGGACATGGCAGATGTCTGCCAACCAGGCCCACTCTTCTGAAAGGAATTGAGGAGGCTGACTCCCACTGCGCCGCCCATGTTGGAGTTGGTATTCGACTATAGCTCTACGTTGTTCATAGAGCCTGGCCAACATGTGGAGCGTAGAGTTCCACCGTGTGGGCACGTCGCACAGCAGTCGGTGCACTGGCAGCTTAAAGTGATGTTGCAGGGTGCGCAGGGTGGCAGCGTCCGTGTGGGACTTGCGAAAATGTGCGCAGAGCCGGCGTGCCTTTACGTGCAGGTCTGACAAGCGTGGGTAGCTTTTCAGAAAGCGCTGAACCACCAAATTAAAGACGTGGGCCAGGCATGGCACGTGCGTGAGGCTGCCGAGCTGCAGAGCCGCCACCAGGTTACGGCCGTTGTCACACACGACCATGCCCGGTTGGAGGCTCAGCGGCGCAAGCCAGCGGTCGGTCTGCTGTGTCAGACCCTGCAGCAGTTCGTGGGCCGTGTGCCTCTTATCGCCTAAGCTGAGTAGTTTCAGCACGGCCTGCTGACGCTTGCCCACCGCTGTGCTGCCACACCGCGCGACACCGACTGCTGGAGACATGCTGCTGCTAACACATCTTGATTGTGAGACAGAGGAGGAGGAGGAGGAGGGTGCTTTAGTGGAGGAAGCATACACCTCCGCAGATACCACCACCGAGCTGGGGCCCGCAATTCTGGGGGTGGGTAGGACATGAGCGGTCCCAGGCTCTGACTCTGTCCCAGCCTCCACTAAATTCACCCAATGTGCCGTCAGGGAGATGTAGTGACCCTGCCCGCCTGTGCTTGTCCACGTGTCCGTAGTTAAGTGGACCGTGGCAGTAACCGCG
Source organism: Eleutherodactylus coqui (assembly GCF_035609145.1). Lineage (NCBI taxonomy): Eukaryota > Metazoa > Chordata > Amphibia > Anura > Eleutherodactylidae > Eleutherodactylus > Eleutherodactylus coqui. The sequence goes on along the minus strand of NC_089840.1, from coordinate 84,502,232 downwards.
TTGGTGAGGGCGCGTACAATGTTGCGGGAGACGTGGTCGTGCAGGGCTGGGATGGCACATCGGGAAAAGTAGTGGCGACTGGGAACTGAGTAGCGCGGGGCCGCCGCCTCCATGATACTTTTGAAGGACTCCGTTTCCACAACCCTATACGGCAGCATCTCAAGGCTGATGAATTTTGCTATGCGGACGGTTAACGTTTGAGCGTGCGGGGCGGCGTACTTGCGCTTGCGCTCCAACAGTTGCGCAAGCGACGGCTGGATGGTGCGCTGAACTACACTGCTGGATGGGGCCGAGGACAGCGGAGGTGAGGGTGTGGGTGCAGGCCAGGAGACGGTAGTGCCTGTGTCCTGAGAGGGGGGTTGCATCTCAGTGGCAGGTTGGGGCACAGGGGGAGAGGCAGGGGTGCAAACCGGAGGCGCTGAACGGCCTTCGTCCCACCTTGCGGGGTGCTTGGCCATCATATGTCTGCGCATGGTGGTGGTGGTGAGGCTGTTGGTGTTGGCTCCCCGGCTGAGCTTTGCGCGACAAAGGTTGCACACCACTGTTCGTCGGTCGTCAGGCGTCTCTGTGAAAAACTGCCAGACCTTAGAGCACCTCGGCCTCTGCAGGGTGGCATGGCGCGAGGGGGCGCTTTGGGAAACACTTGGTGGATTATTCGGTCTGGCCCTGCCTCTACCCCTGGCCACCGCACTGCCTCTTGCAACCTGCCCTGCTGATGCCCTTGACTCCCCCACTGAAGACCTGTCCTCCTGAGTAAGCGTTGCACACCAGGTGGGGTCAGTCACCTCATCGTCCTGCTGCTCTTCCTCCGAATCCTCTGTGCGCTGCTCCCTCGGACTTACTGCCCTTACTACTACCTCACTGCAAGACAACTGTGTCTGATCGTCATCGTCCTCCTCACCCACAGAAAGTTGTTGAGACAGTTGGCGGAAGTCCCCAGCCTCTTCCCCCGGACCCCGGGAACTTTCGAATGGTTGGGCATCAGTGACGATAAACTCCTCTGGTGGGAGAGGAACCGCTGCTGCCCAATCTAAGCAGGGGCCCGAGAACAGTTCCTGGGAGTGTTCCCGCTCCTGAGCAGGTGTCATTGTAGTGGAGTGAGGAGGCTGGGAGGAAGGAGGAGCAGCAGACAGAGGATTCGGATTTGCAGCAGTGGACGGCGCAGAACTGCGGGTAGACGATAGGTTGCTCGAAGCACTTTCTGCCATCCAGGACAGGACCTGCTCACACTGCTCATTTTCTAATAACCGTCTCCCGCGTGGACCCATTAATTGGGCGATGAATGTGGGGACACCAGAAACGTGCCTCTCTCCTAATCGCGCAGCAGTCGGCTGCGACACACCTGGATCAGGAGCTCGGCCTGTGCCCACACCCTGACTTGGCCCTCCGCGTCCTCGGCCGCATCCACGTCCTCTAGGCCTACCCCTACCCCTCAGCATGCTGTATTACCAGTGATTTGATTTCACAGGCAGCTAATAAATTGGCGCAAGACTGCAGGCCAAATATAATTTTTTCCCTTTTTTGAAAACGAAAGGCCCCACTGCCTCTAGTGAATGTATAATCTAAGTTTAATAACTGTGCTGTGTCCCTGCTAATGAGTCACAGAACGTGAGGGTAGCAGAGTTATTAACTGTGGCAGAGCAGGTATTTTTTTTCCCAATTAAGGAAAGCAAATGGCGAAGCCAGGAGTAAAACGTAGCTGGGTGCGTCTGATTTTTACAGGTTGCACACGCAGCCGACACGTGTCCACCGCCCTTAGGACGGAAAGAGGCAGGACAAATAGAATTATTTTCCGTTTTTTTGCACCAAAAGGCAGCACTGCGTATATTCTATGAACATGAGAAGTTTAATAACTGTGCTGTTTTCCTGCTAATGTGTCATAGAACGTGAGGGTAGCAGAGTTATTAACTGTGGCAGAGCAGGTATTTTTTTTCCCAATTAAGGAAAGCAAATGGCGAAGCCAGGAGTAAAACGTAGCTGGGTGCGTCTGATTTTTACAGGTTGCACACGCAGCCGACACGTGTCCACCGCCCTTAGGACGGACAGAGGCAGGACAAATAGAATTATTTTCCGTTTTTTTGCACCAAAAGGCAGCACTGCGTATATTCTATGAACATGAGAAGTTTAATAACTGTGCTGTGTTCCTGCTAATGTGTCACAGAACGTGAGGGTAGCAGAGTTATTAACTGTGGCAGAGCAGGTATTTTTTTTCCCAATTAAGGAAAGCAAATTGCGAAGCCAGGAGTAAAACGTAGCTGGGTGCGTCTGATTTTTAAAGGTTGCACACGCAGCCGACACATGTCCACCGCCCTTAGGACGGACAGAGGCAGGACAAATAGAATTATTTTCACTTGTTTTACAAGCAAAAGGCAGCACTGCGTATATTCAATGAATAATAACTGTGTTGTGGCCCTGCCTATACAATTCTTTCCCTGCAGTATCAATGGAGGGTGCAATGCTCTGCAGAGGCGATTTTGAGAAGCAAAAAAAAATGCAGCACAGCTAACAGCAGCCTGGACAGTACTGCACACGGTTAAATATGGCCCTAGAAAGGACCGTTGAGGTTCTTGAAGGCTACACTCACTCCTAACACTCTCCCTGCCTATGCAGCACTTCTGTCCCTAATGCCGGGTGCAACGCTCTGCAGAGCCGATTTTGAGAAAAAAAAAATTGCCACTGCTAACAGCAGCCAACACACAGCTATCAGTGGCCCTAATAAGGACCTTTGGGGGGTCTTGAAGCCTACACTAACTACCAATTCTTTCCCTACAGCAGCTCCGGTACAAACAGCACTGTCCCTCATCTAACTCACACGGCATCTGAGGCGAACCGCGGGAGGGGCCGACTTTTATGTTCGGGTGACACCTGATCTTCCCAGCCACTCACAGCAGGGGGGTGGTATAGGGCTTGAACGTCACAGGGGTAAGTTGTAATGCCTTCCCTGTCTTTCAATTGGCCAGAAAAGCGCGCTAACGTCTCAGGGAAGGAAGTGAAAGTAACCAGAACACCGCATGGTGTTCGTTACGAATAACGAACATCCCGAACACCCTAATATTCGCACGAATATCAAGCTCGGAAGAACACGTTCGCTCATCTCTATATATCACATATAAACTACACATCCCTAGAAATATATAACATTTTGCAAATAAACATACCACATATAAAATGTCATCTATAAATATATTAATGCATACAAATAAAAATATCACATATATAGACTACTCATACCTATAAATATATGACAAACTATAAACTAAAACTACATAAACAGACAACACATGTGTAAATATATTACACAAATAAACATATCAGATATACAGAAAACATATACTGCTCATAAATATAATGAGATTCGGGCGCCTGCTTTAATGGCAGGGACTGGAAGAACATCCAATCCTAGTAATTTAAAGGGGTGTGCACATATACAGTAAGTTTTTCATGGGCAAAATGAAAAGCCTCAGCGCTTTTTTCCGACCAACTTTCAGAATGAACCAAGCGATTTTTAAAAAGCTCTCATGAAAGTGAATGTGTGCTAGCACAGTGTGCCATGTAGTTTCCAAAACACCATGAGTTACGAACACAAAGTAGAACCCTTTGCTTGGCTTTTACGGTAGCTCACATTCACTTCAATGAGAGTGACAGGAACAAAGATGAGCTAAAGCCAAGTGCTTTAGCTGATCTTTGTTCCTGTTGCTGTAGGAAGCTGCGACTAGGAAACTGGAAAAAATAGCAAAACAATGACTTTAGGATTGTGATGATGTGATTAGAAAGAATGGACATTTGAAGTTTCAAATTGGCTTTTTAATAAACAGTACGTTTTTTTTAAATAAAAAAAATAACAGCAAAAAACAAGAAATTCAAAAACTTCTGCAGAGATGCCATATGACATGTGGAGAATAAGTAAGAGAAGCCTATTTCTGGCCCCTCCATAATTGTCATACATGTCATGTCTTCAATGTGGATGCACTGTGCAAAGTGGTTTGTCTGCTGTTATGTGTATTGCACAGCTGCAAGATGTGAGAGGTTAATGTCTGAAAGTGTCTGGGATATGTCTGAAAAAGTATCAATATCTGTCTAATCACGTCTTAACCGCCGGGTAGAAGCTACGGTGTGAAAGGAATGGTGGCATCACGCGTGACAAATCTAAAGTCTACCACACTTATATAGGTAACAACTGTCCCAGCATTGCCTGGAAGAGGCCTAGTGGTACTTGGGCCTAGGTCGCATGCATCCCTCCAGGGAGGAGTCTGGTAGAGCGTCCGTGACAAGTGCCAACACTACCCTGCCAGCTCCTCAACATGGGCCTCATGTCTAGGTGCCCGTTGGGATATTGCAGAACCCCTCTTCTTTTGGTGTCATCAATAGGATCAACTCCTCTGTGCTGCATCTGTCTTCCTGCTTTATCACAGAGGTACTCAAGAAAAAAAATTATGGTGAGTCTGGAGCAAAAGAAAACCTCCATATCGAGTTTTCCCGCCATGTCTACAGTTTCACAAGAAGTTTCCTCTCCAGTGGCAGTTGCAAGCAAGTACTATGCTGAGAGACAAGAGTGTGCTAATGTTGATGGACCATGTGCAGTTGATGGACTTTGTTGCAGAGCCCCATGTGAGTCACAACATGTCTACTCAAATGGTTCTTCACAGGATGTTTCTGCCAAGACCTTGCCGCCAAAAAGTTGCTGCCAAAAAGTTTCCACTTTGGCTATCAACAAAGTAGGGAGGGGAAGGACTATCCCTACTCCAGAAGATTGGCGTACACCTCAAGCCCATCTTAGAGGGTGGAGTCAAATGCACAAGAGGAGCCTTTGAACCTCTCCAAGCAGAATGTCTTCAACCAGCCTGCTGCAAAGATGCCTTTAACGCTCCCAGCAACTTCCGGTACAAAACCCATCCAGGGTGTGGCCTCTGGCTACCCACTACCGCAGCTACGGTACTTTTGGGGAGATGAATCGGAGGTTCCAGAACAAGATGCCCCGACGGGACTTACAATTCCGTTCCCCTCTGGGGATATTTCTGGAGAAGATCCCCAGAAGAGAAAATTATTCTGGCCAGGGACTCTAAAGCCTGCTAGGCCCCGGAGAAACTCCACCATGTCCGTCCAGCCAGATGTTGCCATACCAACACCACAAATCTTGCCCTACCAAGAGGAAGCACCTGCCCTGGATAATTATACACAAGGACAACAAGGTGGTGCATGCAGCCATTCCCCCAGGGTTGTGTTCCTTTATACGGGACTTTGAGGACCATGGGGTAGGAAACCTTTTTCACAACAGAGGGTGACCGCTCTTGTTGAGACAGTTGTGTCCGACTGCTACAGAGTTGCCTAAGGTAAAGAGTGCTGCGCATCCTTCCACGCCAGCATGGGTGCAACTCAGATGTGTCTGGAACCCGGATAGCCTCTCCTCTGTCACGTCTGTAGGAGTCAGTTCCTGGAGCAGCCTTCCTACGCCCATAGACTGGACCACTGATGAAGAGGTCCCTTTGGATAGCGTACAGCGAGTAAAGAACATCTTCAAGTTCTAACTGTCAGGCAGTTGGGGTCTGGGTAACTGGAAGTCCCTGAAACTACCCGCAACCCCTATCCTTACCTACTTGCTCCCCTAGGCTAGGCTCTAGGGCGACAACTGGGTGACAGTCCCTAGGCTCACTAGGGATGCGGGGCAACAGTCAGACTCACAGACAAATACCGGTAAACAAACAAACACAAAAGCAGGTCAGGCAATCCGGGTCAGTAACAGACGAGAACCTGGTACAAGGGGTCAGGCGAAGGCAAAGCTAGGTCCGAAGCAAGCAAGTTAAAACATGGAATCAAATACAGATAACGCGGGTGTAGCTGGAGACCAAACATACTGCTAAAGACAGGTAGCGACAGAAGGAACATGCCCGGGTGTCATGGCAAAGGAGACGCAGCACGGGGCGGTAATCTGTCACGTCCCCAGCAACCCGACTAACTGGGCGCATGCTCCCTGTCCACTGGAGCGCGCGCCCGGAGCTGGTGTACCGGATAACGGCGGCCAGGGGAGGTCACCAAGACTGGGGCTCCTCTGTGCCGCACCTCCGCAGCCCAGGTAATAGGACCAATAGTGCGGGCACGGAGACCCCAGGGCTGCCGGACCAGACACTAACAAGTAGGACTCTTGCAGTGACAGCACCCCTGCCCCACCCCCCTCATGTACAGTGACAGCACCCCCTGCTCCCCACAAGTATAGTGACAGCACCCCCGCCCATAATAGTTACCCTCCGCCAATTGTTAGTCTCTGCTTCTGATCTTTGCTGCGGCTGTCCAGGAATGAAGCGCGATCATGGGCCTTACTGCAAATACTGCACATGTGCGAACTATACCAGGCTCGTCCACTGGATGGCAATCTCTACTGTGCAAGGCTGATGAGTGGAGAAGCCGACTGCAAGAATTTGTTTGATCCAAAAACTTCGGGCGCGTCAACACGGGGGGTAGGGGGGGTGGGCAAAGCGTCAACACGGGGGGTAGGGGGGGTGGGCAACCCTGTAGGTGAGTATATAACTTCTGTATGGCTCATATAAAATGCATAATGTGTATTTCAAAGTGCATTGTAATGACCATACAGAAATGCTTACATGCACTTCTCACAATGGGACAAACCCTTTTATGTCCCCTTTGCATAGTTAAATGCTATGATTATTTCATATTGAAATTGTTTTGTTGTTGTGCAACGTTTGTTGTTTAAATACTGTGCAGGAGGTTCAGCTTTGACAAAATGCTCCTGATATAATGAGACTGCATGGATAGTGAGCATGATTTTATGTGCATGACTGAATGTTCTTTGTTCCCCACGTCTGGTCTTTAGTGCCAGTGTCTATCCACCACCATAGTCTGTCAGTTCAGTCTAGTAGTATCTTCTCATAGTTACGCCAAACCATGTTCATACACGCTGTCGTAACAATGCTTTACTCAGAAAGTGATATTAATAAAGTAGTTTCAGAATATTAGAATGGATTAATGTTTTGTACAAATAACCGGAGGGTAGGAATTGTGTTTACAGGTTTCGCCTTGCATACTTGCATGACTGTGTAGTGTTCCTAAAGGTACACTGAGATATTCCTTCTACGGATATTACACTCTGCATTAGAGGCACCGGGGTCGGCTTATTTTAAGTAGGGGGGAACTGTAGTGGCCCGAAACATCTATTTCCGGCTCCTCCATAATTGTCAGACATGTCATGTCTTTAATGAGGATGAACTGTGCCTTGTCTGCTGTTATGTATATTGCACAGCTGCAGGATGTGAGAGGTTAATGTCTGAAAGTGGTTGGGATATGTCTGGAAAAGTATCAATATCTGTCTAGTCACGTGATGTCCTTGTTTCTAGGTGGACATTGGGACATGTACATCTGTCACTGACTCTTTCATGCTCAACGTTTATGGGTACTTTAAGAGTCTTCCTGAAATATGACCTTGGAGGCGCTGGTGGTTGGGTTGGTGGTGGCCCATACCTGGGTGTTTGCCCCATAACTGAAGTATGCCTACTGCTGTATATGTGGCATCCAATGGACAGCCTCAAAAACAACAATGGTGTCATTTAGTGGGGTGCAGAATTCAAATAAGGCAATTGTTATCTGGAGGGTGCTGTCACCACAGCTCGCTTTAGCTTCTCTGTGAGCCCAATGAAAATGAGTGGTGCCTCAATGACCACCTCCATGTGTGATGTCATGATGTGAGGCTGAATTTAGTAAACAAATTGGTAAACAAGTGGCTCCGGAGTTGGTGTAAGAAGGAGGGATTTGGGTTCCTGGAGAACTGGGCTGACTTTGCTGTCAGCTACAGGCTCTACCGTAGGGACGGGCTGCATCTTAATGGGGAGGGTGCAGCTGTGCTGGGGGAGAAGATGGCTAGAAGGCTGGAGGAGTGTTTAAACTAGGGACTGGGGGGGAGGGCAAAAAGATAAATAGTGGGGTAGCCAGTGTAGCTAGCGACCTGGGTCAAAGAAATGGGAATGGGGGTCGAGCGGGGGGGGGGGGTTAGTACAGTTAGAAATGTGAGGTCAGCCAATAGTACGAATAGCAACAAAACGAATTTAAAAAACAAAAATAACGATATCAATTGTATGACCACGAATGCAAGAAGTCTGATTGGTAAAGTGGGTGAGCTTGAAGCAAGAATGACTGATGAGAGTTATGATATAGTTGGAATAACGGAAACATGACTTGATGATAAGTGTGATTGGGCGGCAAATTTACAGGGGTACAATCTCTTCAGAAGAGACCGAAGGAACCAGAAAGGGGGAGGGGTAGGTCTGTACATCAAATCGAACTTAAATCCAAGACTACGGGAGGACATAGGTGTAGGAGACGAACAGGTGGAATCTCTGTGGGTAGAAATACAGGGAAGAAAAAATAACAAAATCCTGATAGGGGTCTTCTATAGAACACCAAAAGCAACAGAACAAACTGAAAACTTACTATTAAGGCAGATAGACAGGGGGTCAAAGCGCAACAAAGTAATTATAATGGGGGACTTTAATTATCCAGATATAATATGGGAAAATGAGACCTGCAAATCTCACAAGGGTGATAAGTTCTTGAGAGTAATTAAAGATAATTACCTGAACCAACTGGTGCAGGAACCAACAAGAGGGAGGGCCATTCTGGACTTAATACTAACTAACAAACCGGACCGAATAAAGGGGGTACAGGTTGAGGGGCACTTGGTGAACAGTGACCACAATATAATCAACTTCCAGCTGTCAGCTGTCGTTCAATAAGAAGCCTTATCAGGGAGCGACAAATAAACTACTCCTTAGTAAAGCAAAATTTGATGAGCTTAGAACTACTATCGGTAACATTAATTGGGACAACATCCTCAAAAATATCAGTACAGAGGATAAATGGGAAAAGTTTAAAAGGATCCTAATCACCTCATGTGAGCAGTTTATTCCCTTTAAAAATAAAAGAATCTCAACTAAAAGGAAACCAATGTGGCTCGACAAGACGGTAAGAGGGGCAATAAAAGAAAAAAAGAAAGCGTTCAAACTACTAAAGCAAGAAGGCAGCAAAGAAGCGCTAAAATCGTACAGGGAAAAAAGCAAAATATGCAAAGATACGATCAAAATTGCTAAGGAGGAGGCGGAAAGAGTGATCGCCAAAGAGAGCAAAAACAACCCAAAACTATTTTTCAACTATATTAACAGCAAAAGGATTTGCAGGGAGAGCACTGGCCCTTTAACAAATAATGCAGGAGGAATCATTGAAGATGATGGAGGGAAGGCAAATCTATTAAATAGTTTCTTTTCAAGCGTATTCACAAACGAAAAGGAAATGCCACACGAGATACAGGGGAATAAAATAAACCCCTCGCAAAATATGTCATACCTAACGCAGGAGGAAGTGCGGAACAGGTTAAAGAAGATTAAAATCGATAAATCGCCAGGCCCAGATGGAATACACCCAAGGATACTAAGGAAACTAAGTGATGAGATAGCTAGGCCGCTATACCTAATATTTCTAGACACTATCAAGACCGGTGTTGTACCATTGGATTGGCGCATTGCTAACGTGGTTCCAATTTATAAAAAGGGGACCAAAAGTGAGCCTCGTAACTACAGGCCGGTAAGTCTCACCTCAGTAACGGGGAAAATTTTCAAGGGGATTTTGAGAGACGCCATCGATGAGCACCTCAAGGAGAACAAGGGAATAACTCCTCACCAGCATGGATTCATGAAGGGTCGCTCATGTCAGACAAATCTGATCAGTTTCTACGATGAAGTAAGCTCTAAGCTGGACCTGGGAGAGTCTATTGATCTCGTATATCTGGATTTCTCTAAAGCGTTTGACACCGTGCCACATAATAGGCTAATATACAAAATGAGACAGCTCAGATTGGGTGAAAACGTGTGTATTTGGGTTAAAAATTGGCTCAATGATAGAAAGCAGAGGGTGGTAATAAATGGTTCATACTCTGATTGGGCCACAGTCACTAGTGGGGTGCCACAGGGTTCAGTATTGGGCCCCATTCTGTTCAATATATTTATCAACGACCTGATAGAGGGACTGCATAGTAAAATATCAATATTTGCAGATGACACAAAATTATACAATATAATTAATGCAACGGAGGACAATATGCGGCTACAAACTGACCTAGATAAGCTGGGGGCTTGGGCAGAAAAATGGCAAATGAAGTTCAATGTTGATAAATGTAAGGTTATGCACATGGGCAGCAAGAATGGATGTTACCAATATTCACTTAATGGGGTACCGCTAGGGAAAAGTGAAATGGAAAAAGACCTGGGGGTACTAGTGGATTGTAGACTAAACTGGAGTAACCAATGCCAGTCAGCTGCTGCAAATGCAAATAAAGTTTTGGAATGCATTAAAAGAGGTATAGGGGCAAGGTACGAGAACATTATCCTTCCATTATACAAGGCACTTGTCAGGCCTTATATTGGAATACTGCGTACAGTTCTGGTCACCGGTGCTCAGGAAAGATGTTACGGTATTGGAGGGGGTTCAAAGAAGGGCAACTAAACTAATACATGGAATGACGGGACTGGAATACCCAGAGAGGCTATCCAAATTGGGACTATTTACTCTAGAAAAAAGAAGGTTAAGAGGCGACCAAATAACTACGTATAAGTACATTAGGGGACAATACAAGGATCTCTCCCAGGATCTCTTTATACCCAGGACTGCAACGGTAACAAGAGGGCATCCGCTACGTTTAGAGGAAAGCAGGTTTCATCACCAACATAGAAAGGGGCTCTTTACTGTAAGAGCAGTTAGACTGTGGAACTCTCTGCCTGCGGATGTGGTGATGGCAAAATCCGTAGAGGAGTTTAAAAGGGGACTTGATGACTTTTTGGAGAGGAAGGATATTATAGGCTATAAATCTAAGGTTATTTGTTAATCTGGGTATACAAGCAGGTAGGAACTATTAGGGGTGTCTGACTGCCATTAGGGAGTCGGGAAGGAATTTTTTCCCAAAAGGGCTAATTGACTTCTGCTCTTGGGGTTTTTTGCCTTCCTCTGGATCAACAAAACAGGAGGCTAGACAGGCTGGACTAGATGGACATTGTCTTCATTCAGCCTTACGAACTATGTTACCTCCTGTGGCAACCTGTTCCACTCATTAATCACTCTTAGTGTCTCATATCTAATTTGTTTCTCCTTGTTAGTGCAAACCAATATTTGCTATAGGAAATGCCATTTGGAGTCCAAATTAAATTGTTTAGAAGTAGGCTGAGCTCAGGAGACTAACAATAAGTCACACAGCATGAGATGTGATCCAAAGTAATTTTTTTATTTGAGTGACAAGCGACAGTTTTATAAGGTCACATGTTCAATTATAATAATTCAAATCTATTATAATTCATTTGTTACGATTGGTCAAAGAGCATAAACAAAATATAAAATATACAAGATAAAGAATTTAACAACTAAAATGCCACCCAAACGCACGGAGGCGCAGAGTTGACCATACATGATTTACTTCTCGGAATGGTAAATCCAAGCAATAAGTTGTTGGGAGAATGTATAGGAACATATGGGAACAGCTAGGAATATGTCAGTTTGACCCGCCGGCCAGTCTAAAGGCCATATTGCTATCTTCTGGAACAAACATCTTAGTGATTCACTCAAGGTTTATTAATAAATTCAAGAGAAAGAAAACAAGTGAATTAAACTGAAAAGAGACACAGAAGGTGGCTACTTGCTTACAAAATGGCTATGCATAAGATAGAACATGGAGTCATATTCATTTCTCTATCACTCCTCCCTTTCAGTTTCATCCCATTCCTTATAGTCTCCGCTTGTACAAATGAGAATAGGGCTGATCCCCCTGCACTGTGACAGCCCTTCAGATATTTGTAGACAGCTATTAAGTCTCATCTTAGCCCTCTTTTTCGCAAGCTAAACATTTCCAGATCCTTTAATCATAATGCTCAGAATAGGAAAAAATCTCTACGCTCATAAGGATTCTGATATGAAGATAAATGACGTACATGGAGAGGAAGGGGTTAATCAAACAGACAAACCCCTGCCTGAAGGCCCAAAAGGTCCAAATAGAAACAATGCCCAGAAACTCTCCTCTCAGCCTCCTTTTTTGAGGTCTGACCAAGGGAATAGTAGAGGGGGATAATTACCTCATGTGATCTCGGCTCTGTGCTTCTCTTAATACATTTCAGAATTGTTCTATAAGAATGTGGAAAAGTCCACAACTAAACAATCCCCCCAAAAAACTAAAAAAAGCGGCAGGGGGAAGAGAGAATATAATAAAGTATAATCAATGTATCAAAATAGAATCCAACCAAAGAAAAAAAGAACAAAAAAAACATAAAGTATAACAAGAATAATATAGCAATATTTAAAGAAAATCCTTTATTCAGTCAGTTTTTTGTTCTTTTTTTCATTTGATTGGGTTCTATTTTGATACACTGATTATGCTTTATTATATTTCCCCTCCCCCTCTTTTTTTGTTGTTTTTTTTTGGGGGGGGGGGGTGTTTAGTTGTAGGCTTTTCAACATTCTTTGTCATTCTGTATATTGCCTTGTTGAGGGTAAGATGAGTTTTATATTTATTACCTGATTCTATATGCCCTATTTTGTTTCTTCCGTGTTGTGTGTCATGTGATCATTTGGATCACATGCCTCTGCCACGTGATTACCTACGGGTTCGTGTTGACGTCCACTCGGCGTTGCTGTTGCCATGGCTATGATACATGCGCAGTTGATACCGCTATCCAATGCATGATAGTGCCACAATACCGGCCTTTTCTCGCACATGTGCAGTGAATCGTTATGGACACGATTACACATGACATAGCGGAGGAGGCTCCATGTTCCACTCCGGTTGCACTGCCTGTCCATATTTGGTATGTGCTATTTATGTGCACCTGTTTGCTTTTATGTATTGATTATGGTGGGTGTATACTTGTGTGTGATTTGTGTAAACTGTCTCATGTCTTGTGATTTAAGTGATGTCTGTGTATGTATTGGGTAGTTTGAAAAAGGCCTCGTTTGGGCCAAAACTTAACCTACCCCTTTGCTGCCACTTCTATTTTCTCTGCTATTGGAGGCTCAGACTCGAATCTAGTGGTTTCCATTTTTCCACCTCACCCTGTTGGGGTTTATATTGAGTGCTGCTGGATACTTCTTTATTGCCCTGGACATATCTAGTGATATACATCTATATGATCTGAGTTATGCTCTCAGGGACTCATATCATTATGTGGGGATTTTTTTGCCATCCTGCTAGAGTGATCAATCTAAGCTCTGTCATGACTCAGATTAGTTGATCCGTAACAAATCGATAAGAGAGGCAGGATCAATCAGGGTCCCCTTGTTAGGGAAATTCAATGTTCCGTCAATATGCTGTGAGGCTCCAAATCAGAGGTGGTTATGGCGGCCGCCGTGAGAAAGCAATGGACACAGACATCATGACAGTGTCTTAAAGCAATCTACCTTTATTACAAAACATCTTTCTTTATACAGTATTTTAAAGGAGAGTGGTCTATTGTCAATATGTGTACATTTTAGCCAGTCATGTGTTTTTACATAGATAGCAGTTAAAGGGGTTGTCCCGTGAAATCAAGTGGGGTTAAGCACTTCTGTATGGCCATATTAATGCACTTTGTAATATACATCGTGCATTAAATATGAGCCATACAGAAGTTATACACTTACCTCCTCCATTGCTGGCGTCATCGTCTCCATGGCGCCGACTAACGCTGTCTTCTCCTTCCATTAGACGCGCTTGCGCTGTGCGGTCTTCTGCTCTGTTCAATGGGGCCACTCCGGCGTGCTCGCACCGCCGAGGTCTTCTGCGCATGCGCAGACCAGCTCTCCGGCATTAATATGGCCATACAGAAGTGTATAACCCCACTTGATTTCACGGGACAACCCCTTTAAACATGAAGGCATTGTCTTAATTCTTTTGCGCTTAGAATTGAATAATCGAGTTCTGACCCAATAACTTTTCCTATTTATGACATAATCAATGCTCGTGCCAAATTTCAAGTGAGAGAATTAGATAACGTAAGTAAAATTTGGACGCTAATTTTTTTGTGCTTAGAATTAAATAATTGATCTGGGACCCATTATCTTTTCCTATTTATGACATAATCAATGCCCGTGCCAAATTTTAAGTTTCTATGACATCGGGAAGTGAGAGAATTAGATTATGTACGTAAAATTTCGACGCTAATTCTTTTGTGCTTAGAATTGAATAATCGAGTTGGGACCCATTAACTTTTCCTATTTATGACATAATCAATGCCGTGCCAAATTTCAAGTTTCTGTGACATCGGGAAGTGAATTAGATTACGTACATAAAATTCCCGATGTTATAGAAACATGAAATTTGGTACAAGCATTGACTATGTCATAAATAGGAAAACTTAATGGGTCCCAACTTGATTATTCAATTTTAGCGCAAAATAATTAGCGTCCAAATTTTACGTACGTAATCTAATTCTCTCACTTGAAATTTGGCACAAGCATTGATTATGTCATAAATAGGAAAAGTTAATGGGTCCCAACTCAATTATTCAATTCTAAGCGCAAAAGAATTAGCATCCAAATTTTACGTACGTAATCTAATCCTCTCACTTCCCTGTGTCATAGAAACTTGAAATTTGGCAAGGGCATTGATTATGTCATAAATAGGAAAAGTTAATAAGAGTTAAGATTATTTAATTCTAAGCGCAAAAGAATTAGAGTCCAAATTTTACGTAGCCCTTACTGACATCAAATCCCTGATGTCAGTAAGGGCTAAGACGCCGTGAAGTGCAGACATAGAGGTGTTTGAAGAGTGCAGGGCTCTTGCTGGAGGCTACAATCAAGTATAGTTTCTACCAACTCTAGGGCGTGAATGCATGTCCAGACTTCCAACTAGATAAGCACAGATTGCCCAAAACTGAGACATATGTTATCTGAATTTCTCAGGGCTTTATCTGTACTATCTTAAGTGGATGCTCTGATGACTATCAGTCCTCCTAGCCTAAAAACCGAGCACTCTAACACTGATATATTAAACAGTGCGATCTTTAGCCATTGGGCATAAACACTTTGGAGATGTGTGTATGAGCATCAAATACCACATCACCCACATATTTGGTGCAAGTGCCAACATCGGCTCTGATCGCAAAAAGATGGGATATCCCCATATAATTGAGTTACACTCTTTAACCCTCTGAACTACTCCATCACAAGTACTAGAAACACTTCAGGCAATTCTGTGCCCAGGCAAATATACCACTATGTTAAAATACAGTATAAATCAGTGGTATTATCGGTCGCAGGCGCCGACCTCCTGTAACTGTAGAAGGACAATATAAATAATCACGAACTAACTACATATAAGTGTTATAAGCCCTACGAACCATTTTTCATTTGGGGCATTTGAGTACAAAAGACAGAGGCTATTTGTCTTGATCCTGATGAATCGGCTCACTTATTACATCAGGGCCGTAGAAACGCGTCGATTAAATATTATTTATCTATCATCCTTAGCCTTCTGAAATAAAATTTATACCGTTATTACCACTGTATAAATAGTAAAATAACTGTACCTGTAAATCTATTAAGGGAACGGTAATTAACATCGGTATAGTGGATCACCACGATAAGGTGATATACCTACCCCCTGTCCTGTATGTTCTTTGGGTGTTTGTATATTTATGTTCGTCTAGTTTTCTGATGTGTGCTGGGCCATTTGGTAGTGTGATTTAGCGTATTTTAAATAAAGTCCTATAATAAAAGTTATATTTTAATAATAGAACAGATTATCTAATCTAATATTTCTGGGGCACTTTCACAGTGAAATTGTATTTCATTTAAAGGATCCCCCTGTCCCAGTGACGAATGTTCTGAAGCTTGGATCTCTGTGGAGATGTATGCTTTTCTAACATACAACGCAATACCTCCTCCCCTTTTATTAGTTCTGTTTCTTACAAATATGTTGTGTTCTTCAAGTCTTGTATTCTAATCATGTGTATCTTCCCTTCAGGTTTCCGTGATGCCTATGATATCATATTTCCCTTCCTGTGTTAGTAGCTCCAATTCTCCTTGTTTGTTTCCCATGCTCGGTGCTTTTGTGTAGAAACATTTTAGTTTGTGATCGGTGTCTCTTGCTCCTCTACTTTCCATCTGAATTTTTTGTCTTTGTTCTTTCTTTCCACTTCTATTAGCAATGTTCTCAAATGTATTCATTAGATGTATATTTTTACCTGGCCTTTCACTTCCCTTATTGTTCTAGTTTAAAGCTCCCCTGATGAGTGGAGCAAGGTGTCTGCCAAATATATGCTTACTAGAGATGAGCAAACGTACTCGTCCGAGCTTGATACTCGTTCGAGTATTAGCGTGTTCGAGATGCTCGTTACTCGTGACGAGTACCACGCGATGTTCGAGTTTCTTTCACTTTCATCTCTGAGACGTTAGCGCGCTTTTCTGGCCAATAGAAAGACAGGGAAGGCATTAAAACTTCCCCCTGCGACGTTCAAGCCCTATACCACCCCCCTGCATTGAGTGGCTGGCGAGATCAGGTGTCACCCGAGTATAAAAATCGTCCCCTCCCGCGGCTCGCCACAGATTTATTCTGGCCAATAGAAAGACAGGGAAGGCATTAAAACTTCCCCCTGCGACGTTCAAGCCCTATACCACCCCCCTGCATTGAGTGGCTGGCGAGATCAGGTGTCACCCGAGTATAAAAATCGTCCCCTCCCGCGGCTCGCCACAGATTTATTCTGACATAGAGGAGGGAAAGTGCTGTTGGTGCCGGAGCTGCTATAGGGAGAGTGTTAGGAGTATTTTAGGCTTCAAGAACCCCAACGGTCCTTCTTAGGGCCACATCTAACCGTGTGCAGTAGTGTGGAGGCTGCTTTTTGCAGTGTTGCACTTTTTTTTTTTTTTTGTATATCGGCCGTGCAGAGCATTGCGCCCTGCAGTAATTATACATAGTCCAGGGCCAGTAGTGGTGGTGAGGCAGGGACAGAAGACATATATTTATTGAATATAGGCAGTGGGCCTTTCCAAAAACATTTGGGAAAAAAAATCTATTTGGGCTGCCTGTGACTGTCCTCAGTGTACTGGGTCTGTGCTGGGTGTAGTTGTCCTCCTAATTCATATGCAGCCAGCTAAGTGTTACAGCAGGCTTGCGCAAAATTATTTCCTGGCTCTGTGTTGGCTGTTACATCACCGCTGTATTCCAGTCCACAGTGCAACAGTCTGCAGTTATTTTACATACTCCAGGGCCAGTAGTGGTGAGGCAGGGACAGAAGACATATATTTATTGAATACTAGCGTACCCGTCGCGCGTTGCTGTGAAGACAGACATACATACATTCGTTGCTGCGAAGACAGACAGACATAGCTATCCAATCCAGTTATTTACACTTTGCTTGTCTGCCTGCGTGCCGTGGATTATTCTAGGGGTTTTCCCCAGCTCGCAACATTGTATCCAATAAGCGAGTTCTCCACTAAACATTGTTCTCCATGAAAGAACTGAGCGTACCTTTTTTAAAAATGACGGCAGCAGCGACCAATGAGATTTTGTAGGCCGCTGCTTCCCCCTTGCAGGCTGAATAAAATAGCCGTTGTGTGGAACATCCAATTTATCCGGCTGCTGTGGCTTCTTGGGAAGATAGCCTAGTACATGTTTGCCCAGTCTCCAATGGAGACTGACTGTAAATGGCTGGCGTGCTCTAGTATTTATGGTTCCAAGCTGTACGTGTCATTGCATACAGTCTGTCTATCTATCTATCTATCTATCTATCTATCTATCTGGGTTATTGCATACAGTCTATCTATCTATCTATCTATCTATCTATCTATGTATCTATCTATGACATCAGGAAATGAGAGAATTAGATTCCGTACGTAAAATTTGAACGCTAATTCTTTGGCGCTTTGAATTGAATAATTAAGTTGGGACCCATTAGCTTTTCCCATTTATGACATAATCAATGCTCATGCCAAATTTCAAGTTTCTATGACATTGGGAACTGAGAGAATTAAATTCCGTACATAAAATTTGGACGCTAATTCTTTTGCGCTTAGAATTGAATAATCGAGTTGGGATGAGACATAAGGCCTTGCCCATAAGCATTCCCCAACCACCAAGAACTGAACCTACCTACCTGAATGAGATTTTGTAGGCCGCTGCTTCCCCCTTGCGGGCTGAATAAAATAGCCGTTGGGTGGAACATACAATTTATCCGGCTGCTGTGGCTTCTTAGGAAGATATCCTAGTACTTGTTTACCCACTTCCAACTCCAATGGTAATTGGCTGGCGTGCTCTAGTGGTTCCAAGCTGTACGTGTCATAATAGAGCCTTAATGACATCACAATGCAGCTTTATAGAACATGTTGGGGCATGTTCAAGGGCGTCCGATGTTGATGACATCAGTGATGACATCACAATAGCAGGTGGCTTACTTATTCGATCTACGTGGGGGGGGGTCATAACTTTCGACGACGCTCGCGCGCCATTTATCGTAGGATATTTGTACTATGCCTATAATCTTCCCAGGAGTGTACTTAACAACTTCCCAAAGTTTCATGGCGATCGGATGAATGGTGTAGTAGCGCATAAAGGACAAACAGACACGCAGACACGCAGACACGCAGACAGACATACATTCAATTTTATATATATAGATAGGCAGTGGGCCTTTCCAAAAACATTTGGGGAAAAAAATCTATTTGGGCTGCCTGTGACTGTCCTCAGTGTACTGGGTCTGTGCTGGGTGTAGTTGTCCTCCTAATTCATACGCAGCCAGCTAAGTGTTACAGCAGGCTTGCGCAAAATAATTTCCTGGCTCTGCTGTGTGTTCGGTAAGCAAAGTCAGCCTCCAACCACAGGCCAATAAGCGGCACATTTAATTACAGCGTTCTGTTTCTGCACTACTGGTAATACACCATGCTGAGGGGTAGGGGTAGGCCTAGAGGACGTGGACGTGGGCGAGGACGCGGAGGCCCAAGTCAGGGTGTTGGCACAGGCCGAGCCATTGCGGTGGCCAGGGGTAGAGGCAGGGCCAGACCGAATAATCCACCAACTGTTTCCCAAAGCACCCCCTCGCACCATGCCACCCTGCAGAGGCCAAGATGCTCTACGGTGTGGCAGTTTTTCACAGAGACGCCTGACGACCGACGAACAGTGGTGTGCAACCTTTGTCACGCCAAGATCAGCTGGGGAGCCACCACCACCAGCATGTGCAGGCATATGATGGCCAAGCACCCCACAAGGTGGGACGAAGGCCGTTCACCGCCTCCGGTTTGCACCACTGCCTCTCCCCCTGTGCCCCAACCTGCCACTGAGATGCAACCCCCCTCTCAGGACACAGGCACTACCGTCTCCTGGCCTGCACCCACACCCTCACCTCCGCTGTCCTCGGCCCCATCCAGCAATGTCTCTCAGCGCAGCATCCAGATATCGCTAGCGCCACTGTTTGAGCGCAAGCGCAAGTACGCTGCCACGCACCCGCACGCTCAAGCGTTAAACGTGCACATTGCCAAATTGATCAGCCTGGAGATGCTGCCGTATAGGCTTGTGGAAACTGAGGCTTTCAAAAGCATGATGGCGGCGGCGGCCCCGCGCTACTCGGTTCACAGTTGCCACTACTTTTCCCGATGTGCCGTCCCAGCCCTGCACGACCACGTCTCCCGCAACATTGTACGCGCCCTCACCAACGCGGTTACTGCCAAGGTCCACTTAACAACGGACACGTGGACAAGCACAGGCGGGCAGGGCCACTATATCTCCCTGACGGCACATTGGGTGAATTTAGTGGAGGCTGGGACCGAGTCAGAGCCTGGGACCGCTCACGTCCTACCCCCCCAGAATTGCGGACCCCAGCTCGGTGCTGGTATCTGCGGTGGTGTATGCTTCCTCCACTAAACCACCCTCCTCCTCCTCCAACGCAACCTCTGTCTCGCAATCAAGATGTGTCAGCAGCAGCAGCACGTAGCCAGCAGTCGGTGTCGCGCGGCGTGGCAGCACAGCGGTGGGCAAGCGTCAGCAGGCCGTGCTGAAACTACTCAGCTTAGGAGAGAAGAGGCACACGGCCCACAAACTGCTGCAGGGTGTGACAGAGCAGACCGACCGCTGGCTTGCGCCACTGAGCCTCCAACCGGGCATGGTCGTGTGTGACAACGGCCGTAACCTGGTGGAGGCTCTGCAGCTCGGCAGCCTCACGCACGTGCCATGCCTGGCCCATGTCTTTAATTTGGTGGTTCAGCGCTTTCTGCAAAGCTACCCACACTTGTCATACCTGCTCGGAAAGGTGCGCCGGATCTGCGCACATTTCCGCAACTCCAAGACGGACGCTGCCACCCTGCGGACCCTGCAACATCAGTTTAATCTGCCAGTGCACTGACTGCTGTGCGACGTGCCCACACGGTGGAACTCTACGCTCCACATGTTGGCCAGGCTCTATGAGCAGCGTAGAGCTATAGTGGAATACCAACTCCAACATGGGCGGCGTAGTGGGAGTCAGCCTCCTCAATTCTTTTCAGAAGAGTGGGCCTGGTCCTTGGAAACTTTTAGGAGTCTACCCAGATGGTGAGCGGGGATGCTGCAATCATTAGCATCACCATTCCTCTGCTATGCCTCTTGAGAAGTTCCCTGCAAAGCATAAAGGCAGACGCTTTGCACTCGGAAACGGAGGCGTGGGAAGACACTATGTCGCTGAATAGTCAGAGCACCCTCATGTCTATATCTCAGCGCGTTGAGGAGGAGGAGGAGGAGGGGGAGGAGCATGAGGAGGAGGGGGAAGAGACAGCTTGGCCCACTGCTGAGGGTACACATGCTGCTTGCCTGTCATCCTTTCAGCGTGTATGGCCTGAGGAGGAGGAGGAGGATCCTGAAAGTGATCTTCCTAGTGAGGACAGCCATGTGTTGCGTACAGGTACCCTGGCACACATGGCTGACTTCATGTTAGGATGCCTTTCTCGTGACCCTCGCGTTACACGCATTCTGGCCACTACAGATTACTGGGTGTACACACTGCTCGACCCACGGTATAAGGAGAACCTTTCCACTCTCATTCCCAAAGAGGAAAGGGGTTCGAGAATTATGCTATACCACAGGGCGCTGGTGGACAAACTGATGGTAAACTTCTCATCCGACAGCGCTAGTGGCAGAAGGCGCAGTTCCGAGGGCCAGGTAGCAGGGGAGGCGCAGAGATCAGGCAGCATGTACAGCGCAGGCAGGGGAACATTCTCCAAGGCCTTTGCCAGCTTTATGGCTCCCCAGCAAGACTGTGTCACCGCTCCCCAGTCAAGGCTGAGTTGGCGGGAGCACTGTAAAAGGATGGTGAGGGAGTACGTAGCCGATCGCACAACCGTCCTCCGTGACGCCTCTGCCCCCTACAACTACTGGGTGTCGAAGCTGGATACGTGGCCTGAACTCGCGCTGTATGCCCTGGAGGTGCTTGCTTGTCCTGCGGCTAGCGTCTTGTCAGAGAGGGTGTTTAGTGCGGCTGGGGGAATCATCACGGATAAGCGTACCCGCCTGTCAACCGACAGTGCCGACAGGCTTACACTCATCAAGATTAACAAAGCCTGGATTTCCCCAGACTTCTCTTCTTCACCAGCGGACAGCAGCGATACCTAGGCAATACGTAGGCTGCACCAGCGGATGGAAGCTACGTTCTCTATCACCATCAAAAACAGGGACATTTTTGCTTCATCAATCTGTGTATAATATTCCTCCTCCTCCTGCTCCTCCTCCTGAAACCTCACATAATCACGCCAAGCGGGCAATTTTTCTTAGGCCCACAAGGCTCAGTCATATAATTTTTCTAAACAATTTTTATACGTTTCAATACTCATTAAAGCGTTGAAACTTGCACCTGAACCAATTTTTATTTTAACTGGGCTGCCTCCAGGCCTAGTTACTAGAGATGAGCGAACGTGTTCTTCCGAGCTTGATATGCGTGCGAATATTAGGGTGTTCGGGATGTTCGTTATTCGTAACGAACACCATGCGGTGTTCTGGTTATTTTCACTTCCTTCCCTGAGACGTTAGCGCGCTTTTCTGGCCAATTGAAAGACAGGGAAGGCATTACAACTTCCCCCTGTGACGTTCAAGCCCTATACCACCCCCCTGCTGTGAGTGGCTGGGAAGATCAGGTGTCACCCGAACATAAAAGTCGGCCCCTCCCGCGGTTCGCCTTAGATGCCGTGTGAGTTAGATGAGGGACAGTGCTGTTTGTACCGGAGCTGCTGTAGGGAAAGAATTGGTAGTTAGTGTAGGCTTCAAGACCCCCCAAAGGTCCTTATTAGGGCCACTGATAGCTGTGTGTTGGCTGCTGTTAGCAGTGGCAATTTTTTTTTTCTCAAAATCGCCTCTGCAGACCGTTGCACCCGGAAAAATGGGGACAGAAGTGCTGCATAGGTAGGGAGAGTGTTAGGAGTGAGTGTAGCCTTCAAGAACCTCAACGGTCCTTTCTAGGGCCATATTTATCCGTGTGCAGTACTGTCCAGGCTGCTGTTAGCTGTGCTGCATTTTTTTTTGCTTCTCAAAATCGCCTCTGCAGAGCATTGCACCCTCCATTGATACTGCAGGGAAAGAATTGTATAGGCAGGGCCACAACACAGTTATTATTCATTGAATATACGCAGTGCTGCCTTTTGCTTGTAAAACAAGTGAAAATAATTCTATTTGTCCGGCCTCTGTCCGTCCTAAGGGCGGTGGACACGTGTCGGCTGCGTCTGCAACCTTTAAAAATCATACGCACCCAGCTACGTTTTACTCCTGGCTTCGCCATTTGCTTTCCTTAATTGGGAAAAAAAATACCTGCTCTGCCACAGTTAATAACTCTGCTACCCTCACATTCTGTGACACATTAGCAGGGACACAGCACAGTTATTAAACTTCTCATGTTCATAGAATATACGCAGTGCTGCCTTTTGGTGCCAAAAAACGGAAAATAATTCTATTTGTCCGGCCTCTGTCCGTCCTAAGGGCGGTGGACACGTGTCGGCTGCGTCTGCAACCTGTAAAAATCAGACGCACCCAGCTACGTTTTACTCCTGGCTTCGCCATTTGCTTTCCTTAATTGGGAAAAAAAATACCTGCTCTGCCACAGTTAATAACTCTGCTACCCTCACGTTCTGTGACACATTAGCAGGGACACAGCACAGTTATTAAACTTCTCATGTTCATAGAAAATACGCAGTGCTGCCTTTTGGTGCCAAAAAACGGAAAATAATTCTATTTGTCCGGCCTCTGTCCGTCCTAAGGGCGGTGGACACGTGTCGGCTGCGTGTGACACCTTTAAAAATCATACGCACCCAGCTACGTTTTACTCCTGGCTTCGCCATTTGCTTTCCTTAATTGGGAAAAAAAATACCTGCTCTGCCACAGTTAATAACTCTGCTACCCTCACGTTCTGTGACACATTAGCAGGAAAATAGCACAGTCATTAAACTTAGATTATTCATTCACTAGAGGCAGTGGGGCCTTTCGTTTTCAAAAAAGGGACAAAATTATATTTGGCCTGCAGTCTTGCGCCAATTTATTTCCTGCCTGTGAAATCAAATCACTGGTAATACAGCATGCTGAGGGGTAGGGGTAGGCCTAGAGGACGTGGACGCGGCCGAGGACGCGGAGGGCCAAGTCAGGGTGTGGGCACAGGCCAAGCTCCTGATCCAGGTGTGTCGCAGCCGACTGCTGCGCGATTAGGAGAGAGGCACGTTTCTGGCGTCCCCACATTCATCGCCCAATTAATGGGTCCACGCGGGAGACGGTTATTAGAAAATGAGCAGTGTGAGCAGGTCCTGTCCTGGATGGCAGAAAGTGCTTCGAGCAACCTATCGTCTACCCGCAGTTCTG
The DNA here is from genome assembly GCF_035609145.1 of Eleutherodactylus coqui. Taxonomy (NCBI): domain Eukaryota; kingdom Metazoa; phylum Chordata; class Amphibia; order Anura; family Eleutherodactylidae; genus Eleutherodactylus; species Eleutherodactylus coqui. The sequence continues at coordinate 84,478,429 of NC_089840.1, read as the reverse complement.
CGCCGTCCACTGCTGCCAATCCGAATCCTCTGTCTGCTGCTCCTCCTTCCTCCCAGCCTCCTCACTCCACTACAATAACACCTGCTCAGGAGCGGGAACACTCCCAGGAACTGTTCTCGGGCCCCTGCTTAGATTGGGCAGCAGCGGTTCCTCTCCCACCAGAGGAGTTTATCGTCACTGATGCCCAACCATTCGAAAGTTCCCGGGGTCCGGGGGAAGAGGCTGGGGACTTCCGCCAACTGTCTCAACAACTTTCTGTGGGTGAGGAGGACGATGACGATCAGACACAGTTGTCTTGCAGTGAGGTAGTAGTAAGGGCAGTAAGTCCGAGGGAGCAGCGCACAGAGGATTCGGAGGAAGAGCAGCAGGACGATGAGGTGACTGACCCCACCTGGTGTGCAACGCTTACTCAGGAGGACAGGTCTTCAGAGGGGGAGTCAAGGGCATCAGCAGGGCAGGTTGCAAGAGGCAGTGCGGTGGCCAGGGGTAGAGGCAGGGCCAGACCGAATAATCCACCAAGTGTTTCCCAAAGGGCCCCCTCGCGCCATGCCACCCTGCAGAGGCCGAGGTGCTCTAAGGTCTGGCAGTTTTTCACAGAGACGCCTGACGACCGACGAACAGTGGTGTGCAACCTTTGTCGCGCAAAGCTCAGCCGGGGAGCCAACACCAACAGCCTCACCACCACCACCATGCGCAGACATATGATGGCTAAGCACCCCGCAAGGTGGGACGAAGGCCGTTCAGCGCCTCCGGTTTGCACCCCTGCCTCTCCCCCTGTGCCCCAACCTGCCACTGAGATGCAACCCCCCTCTCAGGACACAGGCACTACCGTCTCCTGGCCTGCACCCACACCCTCACCTCCGCTGTCTTCGGCCCCATCCAGCAGTGTAGCTCAGCGCACCGTCCAGCCGTCGCTTGCGCAACTGTTGGAGCGCAAGCGCAAGTACGCCGCCACGCACCCGCACGCTCAAACGTTAACCGTCCGCATAGCAAAATTCATCAGCCTTGAGATGCTGCCGTATAGGGTTGTGGAAACGGAGTCCTTCAAAAGTATCATGGAGGCGGCGGCCCCGCGCTACTCAGTTCCCAGTCGCCACTACTTTTCCCGATGTGCCGTCCCAGCCCTGCACGACCACGTCTCCCGCAACATTGTACGCGCCCTCACCAACGCGGTTACTGCCACGGTCCACTTAACTACGGACACGTGGACAAGCACAGGCGGGCAGGGCCACTACATCTCCCTGACGGCACATTGGGTGAATTTAGTGGAGGCTGGGACAGAGTCAGAGCCCGGGACCGCTCACGTCCTACCCACCCCCAGAATTGCGGGCCCCAGCTCTGTGGTGGTATCTGCGGAGGTGTATGCTTCCTCCACTAAAGCACCCTCCTCCTCCTCCTCCTCTGTCTCGCAATCAAGATGTGTTAGCAGCAGCATGTCGCCAGCAGTCGGTGTCGCGCGGTGTGGCAGCACAGCGGTGGGCAAGCGTCAGCAGGCCGTGCTGAAACTACTCAGCTTAGGCGATAAGAGGCACACGGCCCACGAACTGCTGCAGGGTCTGACACAGCAGACCGACCGCTGGCTTGCGCCGCTGAGCCTCCAACCGGGCATGGTCGTGTGTGACAACGGCCGTAACCTGGTGGCGGCTCTGCAGCTCGGCAGCCTCACGCACGTGCCATGCCTGGCCCACGTCTTTAATTTGGTGGTTCAGCGCTTTCTGAAAAGCTACCCACGCTTGTCAGACCTGCTCGTAAAGGCGCGCCGACTCTGCGCACATTTTCGCAAGTCCCACACAGACGCTGCCACCCTGCGCACCCTGCAACATCACTTTAAGCTGCCAGTGCACCGACTGCTGTGCGACGTGCCCACACGGTGGAACTCTACGCTCCACATGTTGGCCAGGCTCTATGAACAACGTAGAGCTATAGTCGAATACCAACTCCAACATGGGCGGCGCAGTGGGAGTCAGCCTCCTCAATTCCTTTCAGAAGAGTGGGCCTGGTTGGCAGACATCTGCCATGTCCTTGGTAATTTTGAGGAGTCTACCCAGGTGGTGAGCGGCGATGCTACAATCATTAGCGTCACCATTCCTCTGCTATGCATCTTGAGAAATTCCCTGCAAACCATAAAGGCAGCTGCTTTGCGCTCAGAAACGGGGGCGGGGGAAGACAGTATGCCGCTGGATAGTCAGGGCACCCTCCTGTCTATTTCTCAGCGCGTACAGGAGGAGGAGGAGGAGCATGAGGAGGATGAGGAGGAGGGGGAAGAGACAGCTTGGGCCGCTGCTGACGGTACACCGGCTGATTGCCTGTCATCCTTTCAGCGTGTATGGCCTGAGGAGGAGGAGGAGGAGGAGGAGGATCCTGAAAGTGATCTTCCTAGTGAAGACAGCCATGTGTTGCGTACAGGTACCCTGGCACACATGGCTGACTTCATGTTAGGATTAGAGATGAGCGAACGCGTTCGTCCGAGCTTGATATTCGTGCGAATATTAGGGTGTTCGGGATGTTCGTTATTCGTGACGAACACCATGCGGTGTTCTGGTTACTTTCACTTCCTTCCCTGAGACGTTAGCGCGCTTTTCTGGCCAATTGAAAGACAGGGAAGGCATTACAACTTCCCCCTGCAACGTTTAAGCCCTATACCACCCCCCTGCTGTGAGTGGCTGGCGAGATCAGGTGTTCGCCTAATATAAAAGTCGGCCCCTCCCGCGGCTCGCCTCAGATGCGGTGTGAGTTAGATGAGGGACAGTGCTGTTTATACCGGAGCTGCTGTAGGGAAAGAATTGGTAGTTAGTGTAGGCTTCAAGACCCCCCAAAGGTCCTTATTAGGGCCACTGATAGCTGTGTGTTGGCTGCTGTTAGCAGTGGGATTTTTTTTTTTTTCTCAAAATCGCCTCTGCAGACCGTTGCACCTGGCATTAGGGACAGAAGTGCTGCATAGGCAGGGAGAGTGTTAGGAGTGAGTGTAGCCTTCAAGAACCTCAACGGTCCTTTCTAGGGCCATATTTATCCGTGTGCAGTACTGTCCAGGCTGCTGTTGGCTGTGCTGCATTTTTTTTGGGCTTCTCAAAATCGCCTCTGCAGAGCATTGCACCCTCCATTGATACTGCAGGGAAAGAATTGTATAGGCAGGGCCACAACACAGTTATTATTCATAGAATATACGCAGTGCTGCCTGTTGGTGGGAAAAAACTGAAAACAAATCTATTTGTCCAGCCTGTGTCCGTCCTTACGCCTGTGTAGACGTGTGAGCTGCGTGAAAAACATTGCTAAATCATACGCAGCCAGCTACGCTTTACTGCTGGGTTCGCCATTTGCTTTCCTTAATTGGGAAAAAAAAATACCTGCTCTCCAAGAGTTATAATAACTCTGCTACCCTCACGTTCTGTGACACATAAGCAGGGACACAGCGCAGTTATTAAACTTCGCAGGTTCATTGAATATACGCAGTGCTGCCTGTTGGTGGGAAAAAACTGAAAACAAATCTATTTGTCCAGCCTGTGTCCGTCCTTACGCCTGTGTAGACGTGTGAGCTGCGTGAAAAACATTGCTAAATCATACGCAGCCAGCTACGCTTTACTGCTGGGTTCGCCATTTGCTTTCCTTAATTGGGAAAAAAAAATACCTGCTCTCCAAGAGTTATAATAACTCTGCTACCCTCACGTTCTGTGACACATAAGCAGGGACACAGCGCAGTTATTAAACTTCTCAGGTTCATTGAATATACGCAGTGCTGCCTGTTGGTGGGAAAAAACTGAAAACAAATCTATTTGTCCAGCCTGTGTCCGTCCTTACGCCTGTGTAGACGTGTGAGCTGCGTGAAAAACATTGCTAAATCATACGCACCCAGCTACGCTTTACTGCTGGGTTCGCCATTTGCTTTCCTTAATTGGGGAAAAAAATACCTGCTCTCCAAGAGTTATAATAACTCTGCTACCCTCACGTTCTGTGACACATAAGCAGGGACACAGCGCAGTTATTAAACTTCGCAGGTTCATTGAATATACGCAGTGCTGCCTGTTGGTGGGAAAAAACTGAAAACAAATCTATTTGTCCAGCCTGTGTCCGTCCTTACGCCTGTGTAGACGTGTGAGCTGCGTGAAAAACATTGCTAAATCATACGCAGCCAGCTACGCTTTACTGCTGGGTTCGCCATTTGCTTTCCTTAATTGGGAAAAAAAAATACCTGCTCTCCAAGAGTTATAATAACTCTGCTACCCTCACGTTCTGTGACACATAAGCAGGGACACAGCGCAGTTATTAAACTTCGCAGGTTCATTGAATATACGCAGTGCTGCCTGTTGGTGGGAAAAAACTGAAAACAAATCTATTTGTCCAGCCTGTGTCCGTCCTTACGCCTGTGTAGACGTGTGAGCTGCGTGAAAAACATTGCTAAATCATACGCACCCAGCTACGCTTTACTGCTGGGTTCGCCATTTGCTTTCCTTAATTGGGAAAAAAAATACCTGCTCTCCAAGAGTTATAATAACTCTGCTACCCTCACGTTCTGTGACACATAAGCAGGGACACAGCACAGTTATTAAACTTAGATAATTCATTCACTAGAGGCAGTGGGGCCTTTCGTTTTCCAAAAAGGGCAAAAATTATATTTGGCCTGCAGTCTTGCGCCAATTTATTTCCTGCCTGGGAAATCTAATCACTGGTAATACAGCATGCTGAGGGGTAGGGGTAAGCCTAGAGGACGTGGACGTGGACGTGGCCGAGGACGCGGAGGGCCAAGTGAGGGTGTGGGCACAGGCCAAGCTCCTGATCCAGGTGTGTCGCAGCTGTCTGCTGCGCGATTAGGAGAGAGGCACGTTTCTGGCGTCCCCACATTCATCGCCCAATTAATGGGTCCACGCGGGAGACGGTTATTAGAAAATGAGCAGTGTGAGCAGGTCCTGTCCTGGATGGCAGAAAGTGCTTCGAGCAACCTATCGTCTACCCGCAGTTCTGCGCCGTCCACTGCTGCCAATCCGAATCCTCTGTCTGCTGCTCCTCCTTCCTCCCAGCCTCCTCAGTCCACTACAATGACACCTGCTCAGGAGCGGGAACACTCCCAGGAACTGTTCTCGGGCCCCTGCTTAGATTGGGCAGCAGCGGTTCCTCTCCCACCAGAGGAGTTTATCGTCACTGATGCCCAACCATTCGAAAGTTCCCGGGGTCCGGGGGAAGAGGCTGGGGACTTCCGCCAACTGTCTCAACAACTTTCTGTGGGTGAGGAGGACGATGACGATCAGACACAGTTGTCTTGCAGTGAGGTAGTAGTAAGGGCAGTAAGTCCCAGGGAGCAGCGCACAGAGGATTCGGAGGAAGAGCAGCAGGACGATGAGGTGACTGACCCCACCTGGTGTGCAACGCTTACTCAGGAGGACAGGTCTTCAGAGGGGGAGTCAAGGGCATCAGCAGGGCAGGTTGCAAGAGGCAGTGCGGTGGCCAGGGGTAGAGGCAGGGCCAGACCGAATAATCCACCAAGTGTTTCCCAAAGCGCCCCCTCGCGCCATGCCACCCTGCGTAGGCCGAGGTGCTCTAAGGTCTGGCAGTTTTTCACAGAGACGCCTGACGACCGACGAACAGTGGTGTGCAACCTTTGTCGCGCAAAGCTCAGCCGGGGAGCCAACACCAACAGCCTCACCACCACCACCATGCGCAGACATATGATGGCCAAGCACCCCGCAAGGTGGGACAAAGGCCGTTCACCGTCTCCGGTTTGCACCCCTGCCTCTCCCCCTGTGCCCCAACCTGCCACTGAGATGCAACCCCCCTCTCAGGACACAGGCACTACCGCCTCATGGCCTGCACCCACACCCTCATCTCCGCTGTCCTCGGCCCCATCCAGCAGTGTAGTTCAGCGCACCGTTCAGCCGTCGCTTGCGCAAGTGTTCGAGCGCAAGCGCAAGTACGCCGCCACGCACCCGCACGCTCAAACGTTAACCGTCCGCATCGCAAAATTCATCAGCCTTGAGATGCTGCCGTATAGGGTTGTGGAAACGGAGTCCTTCAAAAGTATCATGGAGGCGGCGGCCCCGCGCTACTCAGTTCCCAGTCGCCACTACTTTTCCCGATGTGCCGTCCCAGCCCTGCACGACCACGTCTCCCGCAACATTGTGCGCGCCCTCACCAACGCGGTTACTGCCACGGTCCACTTAACTACGGACACGTGGACAAGCACAGGCGGGCAGGGCCACTACATCTCCCTGACGGCACATTGGGTGAATTTAGTGGAGGCTGGGACAGAGTCAGAGCCTGGGACCGCTCACGTCCTACCCACCCCCAGAATTGCGGGCCCCAGCTCGGTGCTGGTATCTGCGGAGGTGTATGCTTCCTCCACTAAAGCACCCTCCTCCTCCTCCTCCTCCTCTGTCTCACAATCAAGATGTGTTAGCAGCAGCATGTCGCCAGCAGTCGGTGTCGCGCGGTGTGGCAGCACAGCGGTGGGCAAGCGTCAGCAGGCCGTGCTGAAACTACTCAGCTTAGGCGATAAGAGGCACACGGCCCACGAACTGCTGCAGGGTCTGACACAGCAGACCGACCGCTGGCTTGCGCCGCTGAGCCTCCAACCGGGCATGGTCGTGTGTGACAACGGCCGTAACCTGGTGGCGGCTCTGCAGCTTGGCAGCCTCACGCACGTGCCATGCCTGGCCCACGTCTTTAATTTGGTGGTTCAGCGGTTTCTGAAAAGCTACCCACGCTTGTCAGACCTGCTCGTAAAGGCGCGCCGGCTCTGCGCACATTTCCGCAAGTCCCACACGGACGCTGCCACCCTGCGCACCCTGCAACATCACTTTAAGCTGCCAGTGCACCGACTGCTGTGCGACGTGCCCACACGGTGGAACTCTACGCTCCACATGTTGGCCAGGCTCTATGAACAACGGAGAGCTATAGTCGAATACCAACTCCAACATGGGCGGCGCAGTGGGAGTCAGCCTCCTCAATTCCTTTCAGAAGAGTGGGCCTGGTTGGCAGACATCTGCCATGTCCTTGGTAATTTTGAGGAGTCTACCCAGGTGGTGAGCGGCGATGCTACAATCATTAGCGTCACCATTCCTCTGCTATGCATCTTGAGAAATTCCCTGCAAACCATAAAGGCAGCTGCTTTGCGCTCGGAAACGGGGGCGGGGGAAGACAGTATGCCGCTGGATAGTCAGGGCACCCTCCTGTCTATTTCTCAGCGCGTACAGGAGGAGGAGGAGGAGCATGAGGAGGATGAGGAGGAGGGGGAAGAGACAGCTTGGCCCGCTGCTGACGGTACACCGGCTGATTGCCTGTCATCCTTTCAGCGTGTATGGCCTGAGGAGGAGGAGGAGGAGGAGGATCCTGAAAGTGATCTTCCTAGTGAAGACAGCCATGTGTTGCGTACAGGTACCCTGGCACACATGGCTGACTTCATGTTAGGATGCCTTTCTCGTGACCCTCGCGTTGCACGCATTCTGGCCACGACGGATTACTGGGTGTACACACTGCTCGATCCACGGTATAAGGAGAACCTGCCCACTCTGATTCCCGAAGAGGAAAGGGGTTCGAGAGTGTTGCTATACCACAGGACCCTTGCGGACAAGCTGATGGTAAAATTCCCAGCCGACAGCGCTAGTGGCAGAAGGCGCAGTTCCGAGGGCCATGTTGCAGGGGATGTGCGTAGATCGAGCAGCATGTACATCCCAGGCAGTGCAACAGTCTTTAAGGGCCTGGCCAGCTTTATGGCTCCCCACCAAGACTGTGTCACCGCTCCCCAGTCACGGCTGAGTCGGCGGGAGCACTGCAAAAGGATGGTGAGGGAGTACGTAGCGGATCGCACGACCATCCTTGGTGACGCCTCTGCCCCCTACAACTACTGGGTGTCGAAGCTGGACACGTGGCCTGAACTAGCCCTGTATGCCCTTGAGGTGCTTGCTTGTCCTGCGGCTAGCGTGTTGTCGGAGAGGGTGTTTAGTGCGGCTGGGGGAATCATCACAGATAAGCGTAGCCGCTTGTCAACCGACAGTGCCGACAGGCTAACACTCATCAAGATGAACAAAGGCTGGATTTCCCCAGACTTCTGTTCTCCACCAGCGGACAGCAGCGATACGTAAGCAATACGTAGGCTGCACCCGCGGATGGAAGCTACGTTCTCTCTCACCATCCAAAACGGGGACATTTCTGCTTCATCAATCTGTGTCTAATATTCCTCCTCCTCCTCCTCCTGCTCCACCTCCTGAAACCTCACGTAATCACGCTGAACGGGCAATTTTTCTTAGGGCCACAAGGCTCACTCAAATAATTTTTCAGAACAATTTTTATAAGTTTCAATGCGCTTAAAAGCATTGGAACTTTAACTTGAACCAATTTTTCGTTACACTGGGCTGCCTCCAGGCCTAGTTACCACTTAAGCCACATTAACCAAAGCGATTAATGGGTTTCACCTGCCCTCTTGGCTGGCCATGGCCAATTTTTGGGATGTACATTAGTACTGTTGATACAGCAATTTGTGTGGGCCCTCGCCTACAGTGTAATCAAATTAATTTTTAGCCCACCTGCATTACAGCTGACGTTACCTCAGCTGTGTTGGGCAATGCAATGGGATATTTTTGTGTACCGCCGGTGGGTTCCAGGGAGCCACCCATGCTGTAGGTGCACACTGAGTTTTTAATACATCTGTACACTTCTAAAGAACCCGTCTGACCGGGGCATGCAGTGTGGGCCGAAGCCCACCTGTATTACGCACGACATTACTACCTCAGCTGTGTTGGGCAATGCAATGGGATATTTCTATGTACCGCCGGTGGCTTCCTGGCACCCACCCAGGCAGTGGGTCCACAGGGAGTTAAACCTACATGTGTCCACTTGTAAAGAATCCCAGTCTGACTGGGGCATGCAGTGTGGGCCGAAGCCCACCTGTATTACGCACGACATTACTACCTCAGCTGTGTTGGGCAATGCAATGGGATATTTTTGTGTACCGCCGGTGGGTTCCAGGGAGCCACCCATGCTGTGGGTCGACAGGGACTTCACAATAGGGAGTTGTACCTGCCTGTGTCTATGAATTAAAAAGCCCGGTCTGACTGGGGCATGCAGACACCTTGACAGAATGAATAGTGTGTGGCACATAGGTTCCCCATTGCTATGCCCACGTGTGCAGCTCCAGATGGCGGTGGCACAGGATTCTATTTCTCATTGCTTCTGTACAGCATTGTGGGCTATCGCTCCGCCACTTTTAAAGAGGGTCGCTGCCTAGCCGTGCCAACCTCTGCAGTGTATGCCTGCGGTCCCTCGTCATGGCAGACGCAATTCTAAATAGACATGAGCGTGGTGTGGCATGAGGGCAGCTGAAGGCTGCGCAGGGACACTTTGGTGTGCGCTGTGGGGGGGAGGGGGTGCGGTTGGGCAGCATGTAACTCAGGAGAAGTGGCAGTGGAGTGTCATGCAGGCAGTGATTGTGCTTTGTTGGAGGTAGTGTGGTGCTTAGCAAAGGTATGCCATGCTAATGAGCGCTTTTCAGAAGTAAAAGTTGTTGGGAGGGGGGGGGGGCCCACTCTTGCCGCTATTGTGGCTTAATAGTGGGACCTGTGAACTTAGGATGCAGCCCAACATGTAGCCCCTCGCCTGCCCTATCCGTCACTGTGTCATTCCCATCACTTTCCTGAATTGCCCAGATTTTCACACATGAAAACCTTAGCGAGCATCGGCAAAATACAAAAATGTTCTGGTCGCCCATTGACTTCAATGGGGTTCGTTGTTCGAAACGAACCCTCGAGCATCACGGGAAGTTCGTTACGAATAACGAACACCCGAACATTTTGGTGTTCGCTCATCTCTAGTTAGGATGCCTTTCTCGTGACCCTCGCGTTGCACGCATTCTGGCCACAACGGATTACTGGGTGTACACACTGCTCGATCCACGGTATAAGGAGAACCTGCCCACTCTCATTCCCGAAGAGGAAAGGGGTTCGAGAGTGTTGCTATACCACAGGACCCTTGCGGACAAGCTGATGGTAAAATTCCCAGCCGACAGCGCTAGTGGCAGAAGGCGCAGTACCGAGGGCAAGGTAGCAGGGGATGTGCGTAGATCGAGCAGCATGTACATCCCAGGCAGTGCAACAGTCTTTAAGGGCCTGGCCAGCTTTATGGCTCCCCACCAAGACTGTGTCACCGCTCCCCAGTCACGGCTGAGTCGGCGGGAGCACTGTAAAAGGATGGTGAGGGAGTACGTAGCGGATCGCACGACCATCCTTGGTGACGCCTCTGCCCCCTACAACTACTGGGTGTCGAAGCTGGACACGTGGCCTGAACTAGCGCTGTATGCCCTGGAGGTGCTTGCTTGTCCTGCGGCTAGCGTCTTGTCGGAGAGGGTGTTTAGTGCGGCTGGGGGAATCATCACAGATAAGCGTAGCCGCTTGTCAACCGACAGTGCCGACAGGCTAACACTCATCAAGATGAACAAAGGCTGGATTTCCCCAGACTTCTGTTCTCCACCAGCGGACAGCAGCAATACGTAAGCAATACGTAGGCTGCACCCGCGGATGGAAGCTACGTTCTCTCTCACCATCCAAAACGGGGACATTTCTGCTTCATCAATCTGTGTCTAATATTCCTCCTCCTCCTCCTGCTCCTCCTCCTGAAACCTCACGTAATCACGCTGAACGGGCAATTTTTCTTAGGGCCACAAGGCTCACTCAAATAATTTTTCTGAACAATTTTAATAAGTTTCAATGCACTTAAAAGCGTTGGAACTTTAACTTGAACCAATTTTTCGTTACACTGGGCTGCCTCCAGGCCTAGTTACCACTTAAGCCACATTAACCAAAGCGATTAATGGGTTTCACCTGCCCTCTTGGCTGGCCATGGCCAATTTTTGGGATGTACATTAGTACTGTTGATACTGCAATTTTTGTGGGCCCTCGCCTACAGTGTAATCAAATTAATTTTTAGCCCACCTGCATTACAGCTGACGTTACCTCAGCTGTGTTGGGCAATGCAATGGGATATTTTTGTGTACCGCCGGTGGGTTCCAGGGAGCCACCCATGCTGTAGGTGCACACAGAGTTTTTAATACATCTGTACACTTCTAAAGAACCCCAGTCTGACTGGGGCATGCAGTGTGGGCCGAAGCCCACCTGTATTACGCACGACATTACTACCTCAGCTGTGTTGGGCAATGCAATGGGATATTTCTATGTACCGCCGGTGGCTTCCTGGCACCCACCCAGGCAGTGGGTCCACAGGGAGTTTAACCTACATGTGTCCACTTCTAAAGAACCCCAGTCTGACTGGGGCATGCAGTGTGGGCCGAAGCCCACCTGCATTACGCACGACATTACTACCTCAGCTGTGTTGGGCAATGCAATGGGATATTTTTGTGTACCGCCGGTGGGTTCCAGGGAGCCACCCATGCTGTAGGTGCACACAGAGTTTTTAATACATCTGTACACTTCTAAAGAACCCCAGTCTGACTGGGGCATGCAGTGTGGGCCGAAACCCACCTGTATTACGCACGACATTACTACCTCAGCTGTGTTGGGCAATGCAATGGGATATTTCTATGTACCGCCGGTGGCTTCCTGGCACCCACCCAGGCAGTGGGTCCACAGGGAGTTTAACCTACATGTGTCCACTTCTAAAGAACCCCAGTCTGACTGGGGCATGCAGTGTGGGCCGAAGCCCACCTGTATTACGCACGACATTACTACCTCAGCTGTGTTGGGCAATGCAATGGGATATTTCTATGTACCGCCGGTGGCTTCCTGGCACCCACCCAGGCAGTGGGTCCACAGGGAGTTTAACCTACATGTGTCCACTTCTAAAGAACCCCAGACTGGGGCATGCAGTGTGGGCCGAAGCCCACCTGCATTACGCACGACATTACTACCTCAGCTGTGTTGGGCAATGCAATGGGATATTTTTGTGTACCGCCGATGGGTTCCAGGGAGCCACCCATGCTGTAGGTGCACACGGAGTTTTTAATACATCTGTACACTTCTAAAGAACCCCAGTCTGACTGGGGCATGCAGTGTGGGCCGAAGCCCACCTGCATTACGCACGACATTACTACCTCAGCTGTGTTGGGCAATGCAATGGGATATTTCTATGTACCGCCGGTGGCTTTCTGGCACCCACCCAGGCAGTGGGTCCACAGGGAGTGTAACCTACATGTGTCCACTTGTAAAGAACCCCGGTCAGACTGGGGCATGCAGTGTGGGCCGAAGCCCACCTGTATTACGCACGACATTACTACCTCAGCTGTATTGGGCAATGCAATGGGATATTTCTATGTACCGCCGGTGGCTTCCTGGCACCCACCCATGCTGTCGGTCCACAGGGACTTCACAATAGGGAGTTGTACCTGCCTGTGTCTATGAATTAAAAAGCCCGGTCTAACTGGGGCATGCAGACACCTTGACAGAATGAATAGTGTGTGGCACATAGGTTCCCCATTGCTATGCCTACGTGTGCAGCTCCTGATGGCGGTGGCACAGGATTCTATTTCTCATTGCTTCTGTACAGCATTGTGGGCTATCGCCCCGCCCCTTTTAAAGAGGGTCGCTGCCTAGCCGTGCCAACCCTCTGCAGTGTGTGCCTGCGGTTCCTCCTCATGGCAGACGCACTTCTAAATAGACATGAGTGTGGCGTGGCATGAGGGCAGCTGAAGGCTGCGCAGGGACACTTTGGTGTGCGCTGTGGGGGGGAGGGGGGGCGGTTGGTCAGCATGTAACCCAGGAGAAGTGGCAGCGGAGTGTCATCCAGGCAGTGATTGTGCTTTGTTGTAGCTAGTGTGGTGCTTAGCAAAGGTATGCCATGCTAATGAGGGCTTTTCAGAAGTAAAAGTTGTTGGGAGGGGGGGGGGCCCACTCTTGCCGGTATTGTGGCTTAATAGTGGGACCTGTGAACTTGAGATGCAGCCCAACATGTAGCCCCTCGCCTGCCCTATCCGTTTCTGTGTCATTCCCATCACTTTCTTGAATTGCCCAGATTTTCACACATGAAAACTTTAGCGAGCATCGGCGAAATACAAAAATGCTCAGGTCGCCCATTGACTTCAATGGGGTTCGTTGTTCGAAACGAACCCTCGAGCATCGCGGGAAGTTCGTTCCGAATAACGAACACCCGAACATTTTGGTGTTCGCTCATCTCTACTAGTTACCAATTAAGCCACATTAACCAAAGCGATTAATGGGTTTCACCTGCCCTCTTGGTTGGGCATGGGCAATTTTTCTGAGGTACATTAGTACTGTTGGTACACCAATTTTTGGGGGCCCTCGCCTACAGTGTAATCCAATTAATTTTTTGCCCACCTGCATTAAACATGACATTACCTCAGCTGTGATGGGCAATGCAATGGGATATATTTATGTACCGCCGGTGGCTTCCTGGCACCCACCCATGCTGTGGGTCCACACGGAGTTGTAACTACATGTGTCCACTTCTAAAGAACCCCAGTCTGACTGGGGCATGCAGTGTGGGCCGAAGCCCACCTGCATTTAATCGGATGTTACCTCAACTGTGATGGGCACTGCAATGGGATACATTAATGTACAGCCGGTGGGTTCCAGGGAGCCACCCATGCTGTGGGTGCACATGGAATTCCCATTGCGGAGTTGTACTTGCCTGTGACTATTTATAAAAAACCACGGTCTGACTGGGGCATGCAGACACCTTGACAGAATGAATAGTGTGTGGCACATAGGTTCCCCATTGCTATGCCCACGTGTGCAGCTCCTGATGGCGGTGGCATTGTGGGCTATCGCCCCGCCCCTTTTAAAGAGGGTTGCTGCCTAGCCGTGCCAACCCTCTGCAGTGTGTGCCTGCGGTTCCTCTGGCAGACGCACTTATAAATAGACATGAGGGTGGTGTGGCATGAGTGCAGCTTAAGGCTGCGCAGGGACACTTTGGTGTGCGCTGTGGACACTGCGTCGTGGGGGGGGGGGTTGGGCAGCATGTAACCCAGGAGAAGTGGCAGCAGAGTGTCATGCAGGCAGTGATTGTGCTTTGTTGGAGGTAGTGTGGTGCTTAGCTAAGGTATGCATTGCTAATGAGGGCTTTTCAGAAGTCAAAGTTGTTGGGAGGGGGGGGGGGCACTCTTGCCGCTATTGTTGCTTAATAGTGGGACCTGGGAACTTGAGATGCAGCCCAACATGTAGCCCCTCGCCTGCCCTATCCGTTGCTGTGTCGTTCCCATCACTTTCTTGAATTGCCCCGATTTTCACAGATGGAAACCTTAGCGAGCATCGGCGATATACAAAAATGCTCGAGTCGCCCATTGACTTCAATGGGGTTCGTTACTCGAAACGAACCCTCGAGCATCGCAAAAATTTCGTCCCGAGTAACGAGCACCCGAGCATTTTGGTGCTCGCTCATCTCTAATGCTTACCCATCTTTGTAAGGTCCAACCCATCTCACATGATAAATATTACTGGCTACAATTATGAGGTTCTTAGCGCACATTTTGAATAAATTGTGCGAGCCCATCTGCCCCGTCACGGCGACCTCAATCAGATGGGTCCCTACACTAAGACTATATTTGTTGTATTAACCCTACTATATTCTACTTTACATAAACCACCTATGTAAAGCTAGATAGTTATTGGTGCTGTGAGTGACCATACAGGCAAAGTGCAAAATCATACTGCAAGTAATAAAGGGGTTTTCCAGGAATAACTAGCTTCTAAATTAGTAATCACTAAACTTCCTCTAAGCATCTGATATCCTCATCTATGTCCAAGCATTGTAACTTCTGACCTCAAACTGCAGGTGACCCCGAAGTTCAGGGACTGCGGGCGTAATAGTGAGGATATAATAAGGTTGGAGCTCATCTAGCGATCACTTCTATAGCCACTATAAAAATGCAATTTCATTATTGCCAGAGAGTCCCTGTAAAGCCGACCAATTACACTGCAGATCTCCTGTTCTAAGTGTTAGTGTAGGGACCCATCTGAATAAAGATGCCATGGGAGGCCAGATGGGAAGAAGTACTAGAAAATGTGAGCTACCCTTATTTTATTGTGGGATGATCTGGAGTGTAATTGGAGGGCTTTATCCATTGCAGTATGTCCTGTATTCTGCTTCTGTTCTATATGGTCAGTCACATCAGTGTCAGACCTGCTTATTTTTTTTTTTTAAAGATTTATCTATTACATTAATGAGTAAAGAATAAGCATTTAAAATTAATAAATGAAATAAATATATGACACAGATACTATATATAAAACTACTACGTATAAGAAAAATATATGCATAAAGGGAAAAGACAAGCAAATAAATACATCACATATATGCATAGTACATGCTACCTGTAACTACTTTAAATAGTAAAAAATAAGTATATCACTTAAAAATATACTAGAGCATAGAAAAAATATATCATATGGATATAGACAGTACACACCAATGAATATATTACGATACACAAATATATCATAATTATGTATTATGTATAACCATGAATATAAGTAACATAATAGAAATATATACTATATATGAACAATACATATCTATAAACATAATCATTAAACATAAATATCTGATATGCGGACAATATGTGCTTATAAATACATTACATCATACAAATAAATTAATCAAATATAAAGAGAATACATACGAACTGTAAATGTATTACACACTACATATATCACATATACAATCATACCTAGAAATATTACACATATAAATCAATATATCAAATTTGCAAACAATGCATAATATCTCTAGGTATATTACAATATTTAACTAAATATACTAAATATAAGAAAATAATGTATCAATATAATAAATATAATACATTATGCAAATAAATACCACATATATTTATAGATGGCATTTTATATTACCGCATACACATAGAAATATCACATACATAGACTGCTCATACCTATAAATATATGACATTATATAAACTAAAACTACTTAAACAGACACACATACCAATTAATATATTATATTATACAGATAACATAAACTGCTCATAAATATATGATATTATCCCAATAATGTATCGCATATAAAGAAAATATATACCTAAAATATATGACATTATTTTAAAAAAACAAACCATCACATATAAAGACAATAGATGTTACCTATAAATACATTACATTATACAAATACATATACCACATATACAGACAATACATCAACTAAGAAAAGGAAAAAGATATCAGCTCTCCGCCTGTTGATTGTAGCAACCAGCCTGCAACGAATCCACGCAATTCACGATGAAGAGACCTGGACTTCTTTTCTTCAAGCTCTCAAACTCAAATGACACAAGATGGCTCGGGTTTACAGCTTTAGACATTCTATAGCAATTATGATGTCATGCCATGTCTGTGATGTCATATGCTCTGTGATGTCATCATAGCTGCCATTGTTGTTCTATGCTGCTTAGATCTTACAGTGTAACATACAATTAGATTAGGATTACATACTGGGATTCCTAAAAACAGAAGCAAAAAAAGCTGACAGCAGAGAATTGTAGCGTATAGATTTATATCACAAAATGCTTTGCTTCATCCACATTATGGGCAAAACTATCTAATGGAGTTGCCCAAACTTGGCCACCCCCATATATACTATACACTCTAGTAGAGCATATGGATGCAATAGAGGGGTCCCCACCTAGGACTTCCCTCTATACACCACAGCAGAGACCTACTGCAGAGAAGCTTATGCTCTGGAAGGATCAGAATGATTATATATTATGTAGCTGAAGAAACAAATAAGGCGCTCCATAGTGTAATACTGCACAGTGGGAGAATGGTACCTGGAGCATATATTAATGGCAATGTAGCAGAGTCCGCTCAGCAACAACCACTCCGGTGACCGGACAAACTCTGGTGTAGGCAATACAGAAGAAGATAAATCGCAGGTAGTTGTGCGCTCAGACAAAGGAAGGAGACTGGGAGAGTCAGGAGTGCAGCGGAAACACGTTTCACCACCGTAACCTGGATGGGCCAGATCATGGCGCCGGTATGGCGCTGGAACACATTGCCGCTCATAGTGCTAACTCTTCCTGTCTCCGTCCTTTCTCTGAGCGCACCATCTACCCATGATTGTTCTTCCTCTATACATGTATTATATAGTCACCCATCCATTTGGGAAGGGGCCATGTAATACCAGTGATCACAGCAGACTGCTGGGCGTTTGTGCTGGCAGACCAGAGATCATCAGCTAATCGCTGGCAAGTCCTCCTCTATAGAAGAGGTTGTCCAGATGAGACTCGGCATAGTGTGTACTTTTTAGATGGGCAAAAATATAGGGGGAGATTTATAAAACTGTCTAAAAGATAAACTGCCTCAGTTGCCCCTAGCAACCAATCACAGCCTAGCTTGTATTTTGTATTCTGCTCTGGTAAAATGAAAGCTGAGCTCTGATTCGTTGCTAGGGGCAACTAAGGCAGTTTTTCTTTAAGACGGTTTCATAAATCTGCCCTGCAGTAGGCCCCAAAGGGCATCAGTGTTTCTTTTTTTATACTGTCACATATGTCCTAAGAGCGGCACCCTTTATTGCCCACACACAGTGACCCCATTCTAGCGTTGCTCCGTACAAGAACCGTCACTCTCCACCCCTCGTTGGTGAGTGCTGTGGCCATGATTCAGGGCAATGCAGATGCTCTTACCCAGTCATTGCTGCTCTCCATTTAACAGCAGAGTAACCCATGAACACAATCATGGTAAGAATGAAGCATAGATATTAGGGGGAAGGGCTACGACATTAAAGGGGCTTCCTGGTTCCTTCTTTAAAATTTAACAGTCGATGCAGCTGTGAGAAAATAACAAATACAGCACTACTTACCTGTCCCCGGTGATCCAGTCTATATTGACAGTTGAAGTTAGGTAAGTGCCTCCTGCCAATCAGAGGCTGCAGCATTACTGCTCGTTCTCCTGGCATCATTGTCCTCATCAAGTGCGCAATGATGACAGGAGCTCCGAATGATAATGCTGTGGCCTCTGATTGGCAGGAAGCGGTCCCCTGAATTCTGTTGTCACTAGAGAGCGGGACTGCAGCATTGGGTCACCAGGGCCAAGGACAGGAAAATACTTTTGCTTTGTAACTTTCTCACAGCTGCTCCTGCCAGTACATTTTGAAGTAACTGGGTAATCCCTTTAATATCTGAGAAAGTCACTAGTATAAGGGATTGAAGGTTCTCATCCTAGACAATCACCACTGTGTCCGAGCAGCTCATAACACCAATTGTACTGAAGGGAGGGGAGGGATGAACATTAAACATACTTAGTGCCTACGGTACCGCCAACCAGAGACCTCCATATTCTAAAGACATCACTTAGAGGCACAAGAGGAGGCTTGTCTAAAGTGTTCTTCATTACACAGTGACCACTGGGTTGCAACAGTATTAGAGGCTGTGCAATTGATAGCAAGTATTTCTGTAACCCAGCAATAACTGCGTTATGATACTCTAGAATAAGTGCCAATATAGATGCCCCTACCAGTGTAGTGTCCCAGAATAACATCCTGGTCCCCTCCATAATTGTCTTACCTGTATTGTCCTATGTCAGTGATGGCGAACCTCTTAGAGACCGAGTCCCCAAACCGCAACCCAAAACCCACTTATTTATCGCAAAGTGCCAACACGTCAGGGGGTGGGGCTTATCACAATGTATGATTTTACCCTCATCATTCTAAAAAGGACAGGGCCGCTTTAAGATAGACTGCATGCAGATTTTGACTGCTTTTTGGATGCAGAAATACTGTAGAATGTCCTCAGCGGAAATTTCTGTGGAAAATTCTGCAGCATTTCCGCATCCAAAAAGCAGTCAAGATCTGCACACTGTCTATTTTGAAGCGGTCCTGCCCATTTCTGGCACATGTAAACATACCCCAGCGGTAATAGTGACCCCCACCCCAGTGATAATAGTAACCCCCCCCCCAGCGATAATAGTGACCCCCCCAGCGGCACCAGCGATAATAGTGACACCCCCAACTATAATAGTGACCCAGTGCAGTAGTGAACCCCCACAGCGACCCCCAGTGCAGTAATGACCCCTCCACAGCGGCCCCCAGTGCAGTTGTGACCACCCTACAGCTGTCGCAGACGCGCCCCCCCCCCCCCCCCCCTCCCCCCCGAGATTCACATACTTACCCCCTCCTCCTCCTCCTGGAAGTTCAACTTCTCTTCTGCTCGGCAATGATCCCTTACTTTTTCTTCCCAACTTCTGCCCTAATCAGCAATTCCAGCAACCTCATTGGTTGTTTGGTGAATCAGTCAACCCAAACAACCAATTAGGTTGCTGGAATTGTGAATCAGCCAACCCAAACAACCAATCAGGCTGCTGGAATTGCTGATTAGGGCAGAAGTGGGGAAGAAAAAGTTAATATGCATCCCGACACACATTGTAACATCAGTGTGCTGCCTGATGCCTCCTCCCCCTGCTCTCGTGGAACCTAAGAGGAGACATCGGGGGAGGAGGATCCTGGCAGCACACTGACGTCATAGTGTGTGAGGGCATCAGTGTTGCTAGCAGCGCTGTAAGTGAATACCGGCATGGGAGCTGTGGCCCCTACCGGTATTCACTAGTGGTGAGTGGCCGATGGCTGCGCATGCCAGCAGGGAGGGCTCTGCGTGCCGCCTCTCGCACGCGTGCCATAGGTTCGCCACCACTGTCCAATGTAGATGCACTGTCCAAAACTGTCGTGTCTATTTTCTGTATGTGTGTTGCACAGCTGCAGCGTCTGAAGGGTTAACTCCCATAAAATCATTGCCTGTCTGCTGCTGCTGAATGCATCTATTCTTACAGTGCCATGTGGTTCAAGTGAGGTGATAAAAGTGAGTGTCTGAGAGCGGGAAGGGGGCTTCCTCTTTCTGTGTTGAAGCAGGGTTCCATCTTACCTGCTGCTTGGAGCTAACACAGAGCCGCATGGGAGCACCATCAGCTTTCATGTTGACGAAGATGGAAGAGGAGAAACGACATCCCGTAGCACATGAGGTGTGGATGTAAGGGAGTGCGCACCGTCCAGAGAGAGAGAGAGTGCACCAAATCTTAATTGCTACTGAACCAGGTACCCGTTCACATCACGGCAGTTAATTTTTCCTGTGTGGCCATTTTCCCATGGGATCACCATGCAGAAGTACGTGATTTTCACACCCACGCAGAGAATATGCGGAGTATTCTTCTGAGTAATTTTGTCTTTCCAGAGAGTATGTGGAGAGGATCTTGTCTTTTTGCCTCCTCCGGAGTATATTTTGTGTCCAGGACTGGTGACATATAGATAACGTAGACTATAAGGCCATATTGTTCCTGTGTATTTTTAACTCCCAACCTCTGAGCTTCTGCCTGTAACCACTGCCGTGAATCTACCTGTAATTACCTGTTTTGCAAAGTTATTCAAGTAGAGTTTTACCAGGTCTCACCCATTCCTGAGGAGCCTAGGTACGATACACTTGTCCAGCGTATATTAATCTGCCGTGTACGAATGCTGGTGCGTGGAACGGTGGCGTCACATACAGCCAAGAATCCATCAATTTCTGTGTGTGTTAACCCTTTCCAATTCACTGTCTGACCTCTAAAGACATTATGATTTAAGGCTGTACAGCTCCGATGTTGCAAGACGTCCGTCAGGGTTCTCTTACTGTATATTGCCAGCCTCTCTGCTGTCGGAGCCTATTTAGCCAGCATAAAGCGCCATTGTATAATGGCTGAAAAAGAGTAAGCCCCCTAGGAAAACAGGATACAAATTGGATTGGAAAGGGTTAATATATATTTAAGGGCTCCTTCAGATCAGTGTATTTTAGTGCATTTTTTCATATGTTGGAATATGCTCGTATGAAGGAGCCCTAACTAAAGACAGATTATCTAGGCAGCAATTTTTTTTGGTTCCTGGAGATGTAACACTAGTTTTGTGCTGCCTATATCACATGTAACTGGCAATGTGCTTTTATTGAGTAATAAGTATGCTTTTTTACAAACTGAGCTGGTATTTTAGTTGGCCCTACATCCTATGCAGTTTATCACTGCACGCCTCACACTCAGTTTTGGCAGATCATATGCACATGTGTGTTTTTCGCATGGCATATGCATTTGTTTGTTTTTGCAAATCTAAATCTGCCTGGAAATCTGAGGTATACCCTATATTGCTTGCAGGAGATAATCAGACAAACAAAGTATCCTCATGAGTTTTCCCATGGCCTTGAGAAGCTGCAAATATATTCAATAGAAATCATACTTCAGATTTCCTCACAGCTTCAGACTTGCAAAAACACACAGATGCATGCACCATGCGAAAAAAATACAGAAATAAACATATAAGGTCCATTAGATATTACTGTGCTTGCATTATAAAAATATTATGTCCATTATCCCATACAGTGAAGGGAGTAGAACACAATGAAAAAAAACAAATCCAGAATTGCCATTTTTCATTTATTCGCCTCCCAAAATGTCCAATAAAAAGCTATCAAAAAGTCGCATGTACCCTAAAATAGTACCAATGTAAAACTATAACTCGTGTGACAAAAAACATGTCCTCACGTAGCTCATTTGCTGCAAAAAAAAGACATTATGAGTCACAGTATGCAGCGATGCAAATACAACTTTTTAAAGTATTTTTGTTGTGAAAAAGTTTGACAGTAAAAAAACTAAATAAATATGGAATCATTGGATTGTATTGATTTGCTCAAAATAAAAATATATATATGCAGAATATTTAGTGTTTTATTTTCCATGCCCTTCCGAAGTTGAACAATGCATTATATGTACCCCAAAGTGGATAAAAAATACACTCATTGTCAAAAAAACAAGCCCCTAGAAGGAGTTGTTTTGTTCGGCAAGCAGTTACATCTCAGGCAGATATATAAATGATTAAAAGAATGGTTTTGCCAGCTGAGGCCCCAAGTGGTTCAAACCTTGGCCTATAAAAAGGCTCTCAGAGGCTACTTGTGTGCAGTGGACCTCTTTTTCCACTTGTGTAGAGCTTGCTGACCACTACACGCCTCCACAGTGCAATCAAATAGATTTGTACTAGTTAACCGAGTCTGAGAGGGGTGCATTTGAATGCTAGAAGCTGGATGATTGCATCAATGAAGTGCCCCCCACTGGGCCGTTCTTACCAGGCTGTTAGGAGATGTTGGGACCAGTGGATGAGTGAGGGCATGCACACAAAGCCATCGAGCTCAGGACACCCTCGACAGACCAGCAGTAGAGAGAATCATCTGATCTTCTGACAAGCATGAGTACCTCCAACTGTCTCATTGTCTGCCATCCAGAGACAGGTGGCACCATCCTTACAGCCCCTGTGTTTGTTGGGACCATTTCCAGGCACTTGGCTGAAGGAAATTAAGTCTCATGGCACGTATTACATATACTGCCTCTGACACCCACCCACCATTGCCTCCATTTGCAGTGGTGTCATGAACTACAAAACTGGACTGTTATAGAATATAACTGGGTTAATTTCAGCAAATAATTCAGGTTTAGTTTGGGTATTGAGGGCCGAGTTTTTGTCTGGAGACCTAAGGGTGAGTGCCTCAAACCTGCTTTTGCTGTAGAGTGGCACACTGCCCCCACTGCTAGTGTGATGGTCTGAGGGCCATTGCATGCGATAATCAGTCATTCCTAGTAGTGGTACGATAGACAATGACAGCTTAGCGATATGTTCAGGACATTCTGCAGCCACATGCATTCCTCTTGTGGTGGCTTCCAAGAGGCATTTCCCAATAGGATAATGCTTTGCTGCTTACAGCAAGGGGGTCACAGGAATGCCTTAACAACATTGCCACACTTCTGCGGCCTTCCCGGTTACCAAATTTATCATCAATAGAACATGTATGAGGCCAATTGGGAGGCCAACTTTTTACAGCCTAGGTGTATGTACGATCTAGAGGCTTGGTTACAGCACATATGCCACAGGATTCTATACGGAACTTGTATGCCTTCATGCCCGCTTGTATCACATCTTGCATCCAAGCTAGAGGCGGTACAACAGGGGCTTCCCTTCAAGGGGTCAGTTGTCCACAGTAAATGATCCTTTTGCTCTGATATTGTAATCACTTACTTATATCAACACTACTATCACACATAGAAAGTTTCATTCCTTTCCGATAATTCCTAAGACTTTTTAATGTTTTGGACAATAAGCATACAACGTGTCCCGCAAAACTATCCACCTCATACAGCTATGCTTACAAAAAATAAAAATGTTAGAGTTCTTGGAATGCTACAATGTAAAAACAAAATAATTGATTGGTCATAAGGGCGCAAAATAGTCCGGTCACTACGGGGTTAATTGAACCATTTAATTTACTATCAATAATAATAGATCTTAGGGAATAACTGAATAAACTCCAGTTCAAAGCACAATCAAAAGATTTACTGCTCAGTTGGACACCATACTGAGGGCTCCTTCACAAAAATTCAGCATAACGGTCCTCCCACAACTTTCCTTTGCATCGTTGGGTCTCTTAAGAAGCCCATTGATGAAACACTTGAAGGCGCGGCATTACTCGAATCTTAAAACAGTAGGCAGAGGCTAAGTGTAGCCCCCCCCATGCAAAATCTGCAACATTGCCCTTCAACCATCCATGTGCTCAAAGGCTCAGTAGCGACTGCTACCTCTTCATACCCTATAGCTACGCCCCTACATGTGTACAAAGAGCATCAGCAGATCTTGACAAATAACATATATATATTGTAGGCATTTAAAGGGTGAAGTTGTGGATAAAGTATACCTCCCTCCCAGGCTTTTAGTCTGAACAGGGTGGTTCTTCAGTTCACAACTTCACCCTGGTTCCCAGGAACCTCAGCTGCAGGCACTGACATCGTCACTGGGGCTTAAAAGGCTGTAGCTCCCAGGAAGTCAGTGTCTATCAGGCTGAGGAGGCAGCAGCAGCTGCTGCTGCTGCTTACTGCATAGACCTGAGCACCCTGCGCGGTGCACTTGCTACTGTTTGAAAGGACACTTGCTGTGTTGCGTTGTTTGGAGTTGAACCGAAATAAAACTGAGAGTAAGTTTTATTGATCTTTGAGTCCAGTGTGTCTTTGCGCCCCCCCCCCCCCCGAAAGAACTTTATACTATATATATATATATATATATATATATATATATATATATATATATATATTGTGAGACAGTGACTGACAAAGTGCTGGAGGGTGGATACGTGCCACCGAGCGGCCTGGGCTCGGTGGAGGAAGCCAGCATTTCTGTGTCAGTAACGCTATGTTACTGACACGTTGTAGTTTTGTAGGTGGCTCCAAGCCGCATAGTTCGGGCCGGCTTTTCCTGGAGTGGTCAAAGCGAAGGGTGGGATGGCCACTCCCACGTACCAGGTGACGCTGGTACCAGGCCTTATAAAGCCTGGGCCTGCAGGTCAAAGAGAGAGAACGTCTGGCTGAGAGCCAGAGAGAAAGCATCTGGCTGAGAGCCAGAGAGAGGGCTCTGTGGAGCAAGGAGCCCGGCTAGCCCAGCGTGTGGGCTGAGAGAGCGCAAAGGTGGGGTTGACAGGGTGACGCCCCTAACCTCAACACCCAGGAGGGTGTGGTGAGACCTCCACAGGTCTGAGGACCGGACTGGCTGTGTGCAGCAAGCAAGAAGTATTCTGACAGTAAGTAGTCAGGAACAAGCGGATGTATAGTGAGTGCTCAGACGAGCAGGTGTTTATTTCCGTTTTGGTTTTGTTTCTGCTGCAATAAACCCAGGCAAAGCCTGGACTAAAGAACGTTGTTGCCCGGTGTCACTGTCTCTGGCCGCGGATGCCCACGCTGCTACTGCCCCTAAACGCTAATCCCTCACATATGGTGTTTGGATGCGGGCAGTGGTCTTAAAGAGACATACACCAGTTAATGGACATTCTGCTGCAGCAACTGGAGAACCATTGCTAAGGGCAACCGCCCAAAGAGAGATTGTCTGAGCGTGCCGTAACCCCATGTCCCGGGTGCAAGCTGGAACAGCGCAGCAGCCAGATACAGCCAGTATGGAGGAATGGCTGAAGCAATGGATGCAAGAGACAGTGCTGCAACAGGAGAACGTGGTGCAGCAACAGGAGACCATGGCTCAGCAGCGGAAAGCACAACAGGAGGCCATGGCTCAGCAGCTTAAAGCCCATGGAGAGGCTATGCGGGTGCAGCAGAAGGAAAGGCAACTCCTAATAAAGCAGTTGGCTGCACTGACAGAGCCACTCAAGACTACAGGGAATGAGCCCCTTATACGACAAACTGAAACGGATCACACGGCTGTGTTGTGAGAACAAGCCCCTAAGTGTGAAAAGTTGAATACACGGTTTGAGAAAGAAACTAGTCTTCAAGAGGTGGAGCAGCTGAAAACAAAAAGTGCAGCTCTCTTAAAGGAGAAGGAGCATTTTGAGAGGTTGGCTAAGGAGGAAGCTGATCGCCGAGTGTTCCTGCAACAGACGAATGTTCAGTATGAACAGCGCTTAAAAGAGATGAGAAGTAAGAAAGAAAAGTTAAAGGGATATCTTTCATCAGCCCATGAAGAGATACAAGACCTCAGAGATGTAGCCAGAGATAAGGCTGAACGCAGAGTATGTCTGGAGGCACAAGCTGCGCAGTATGAACAGGACTGTAAGAAACTGCAAATGAAAACCCAAGAGTTGGAGATGACGTGTTGCAAGTTAGAAAGAGCGTCTACAGATGCATGTAATCAAACTACAGGTTTGCAGAATCAGTTTGCAGAGTTGAAAATGCAGCTAGCAAAGAAAAATGGTGACTGGGAGTGCCAAGTAAGTCAGCTCAAGGAAGAGCTGGAAATACAGAAAGCTGCGTGCAGTCAGACCAAACAAAAAGCAAGCAGAGTTCTTGGAAGACTTACTGGGTCACAAGGAAAACCAGGAAGTGCTGCTTGAGAGACTGGTGTCCCAGCTACAGATGAGCTTGGATGAGGAAGCTGAAGTACATGGAACCCAAAACCAGGAGCTGGAACGGAGTCATGCTGTAGCTGTGGGGAAACTGTCCAAGTGGTAGAAGCCTATCACAGGGATGCTGGCTCCAAGGACCAGCTCATCACCGAACTGAATACTACCAAGAAAAAGTCAGAGTTAGAGGTAAAGGAACTGGAAGAACACAGAGACAAGGTTCTTGCATTAGAAAGAGACCCCCGAGCCTGGAGCTTTGACCCTGGAGGGCCAAGAAGAAAAGACTTTGAGCATGGGACCGAAGCCCAAGACCCAGACCACGCCAAGGACGCATTTCAGGACAGCTAAGTGTCCGAACCCACGGGCTCGAACAGAGGGGGAGGGTGAGACAGTGACTGACAAAGTGCTGGAGGGTGGATACGTGCCACCGAGCAGCCTGGGCTCGGTGGAGGAAGCCAGCATTTCTGTGTCAGTAACGCTATGTTACTGACATGTTGTAGTTTTGTAGGTGGCTCCAAGCCGCATAGTTCGAGCCGGCTTTTCCTGGAGTGGTCAAAGCGAAGGGTGGGATGGCCACTCCCACGTACCAGGTGAGGCTGGTACCAGGCCTTATAAAGCCTGGGCCTGCAGGTCAAAGAGAGAGAACGTCTGGCTGAGAGCCAGAGAGAAAGCATCTGGCTAAGAGCCAGAGAGAGAGCGTCTGGCTGAGAGCCAGAGAGAGGGCTCTGTGGAGCAAGGAGCCCGGCTAGCCCAGCGTGTGGGCTGAGAGAGCGCAAAGGCGAGGTTGACAGGGTGACGCCCCTAACCTCAACACCCAGGAGCGTGTGGTGAGACCTCCACAGGTCTGAGGACCGGACTGGCTGTGTGCAGCAAGCAAGAAGTATTCTGACAGTGAGTAGTCAGGAACAAGCGGATGTATAGTGAGTGCTCAGACGAGCAGGTGTTTATTTCCGTTTTGGTTTTGTTTCTGCTGCAATAAACCCAGGCAAAGCCTGGACTAAAGAACGTTGTTGCCCGGTGTCACTGTCTCTGGCCGCGGATGCCCACGCTGCTACTGCCCCTAAACGCTAATCCCTCACAATATATATATATATATGTGTGTGTGTGTGTGTATAGATAGAAATAGTCTATATGTATGTGTGTGCATTATTATAAATATGTATTTATATTTTTGTGAATGATGCATTTAAAAAATTGAAAGGCCACAATTCATCTAGATCACAGTTTGTGAAGTCTCCTGTACCCAAATGAACAAGGCAAGATGTTGCTCCTTGTATGCTTGCATTTTCAAACTGTGCAACTGACATGGCACAGAAGGCACATACTGACCTTGGCTGGCAAAAGTACAGCGTGACACAAGTGACATTTTCTACGTTTTTATGAGTGTTAGAATTTTAAAATGTATTCTGCATCGCAGACTTCTGTTAAAGGTCAAAGCAAGCATTCTGTGAGCGCGGCCTGCTGAGATCAGCAGGTGATTTCTGTACCTTTTCATACACAGATACATTATTCTACATAGAGAAATATCATTACTGGTATGCAGAATCATATCCATGACTTCACAGTTGACGATGAGGGTTATACTTGCTCATGGCGGAGAAGAACATTATTATTATTATCATTGTTATTTACCATAATTCAAAGTTAATATTAACTTCTAACTACTCCGTTTCAAGATTTACCAGTCATCTTTATACAGAGTAACATTCTTATCACTTTAGATTACAGAAATTAGAAAAATAAATGGAATCGGGGACATTTCTTAATTACTTTTTTCTATAAAGAAACCTATGGAGAAAAAAAACACTTGCAAAAAAGCCACACTAAAAGCATGCTGTGTTCGGGAAAAATAAAAAAAACAAAAAATACAGCAAAAATTGGGAAAAATATGACAAATAATGTAATAATTCTGCATAAGCTTTAGGCTAACATCAGACAGCAGCATTTTGGGGGAAATATAAAATATCTGGAAAAAAAGGCCAGGAACAATGCCACAAATACACCACATTTTCTAAAAATGTTGTGTGAAACTACCCTTCGGCGTTGTTCACTTGAGTGCACTACCCATGCTGAAGTTAGCTGTGCCCCCCCCCCCCCAAAAAAAGCGGGTAACTGCGCAAAAATAGCGTGAATGGACGTTTTTCCACTAAGTTGTTTTGCGTAAAATTCTTCCATTAACATGAGGGAATATGTGCGGCTAAAAGCATAGCAGTGCTACTGCTCCGAGAGGGAAGAGAGAGATGAAGGAAAGATCCACGGGGCTTTCCTTCATCGCTTGGGACTCCTTTAATCTCAGTGGGGATGGAGTGTCTCCCCAGCAGCTGAGCTGGAGGAATTTCCATGCAGGGGAGAGAGAGAGCGAGATGAAGGGAGTCCCCAGGGTACCCTCTTCATCGCCATGGCTCCCTTTATTTCTGCGCGATACCGGCATTCCCCTGCAGGGGAGAATAAGGACTTCACCAGCAGCAGAGAAGGAATTCCCCTGCAGGGGAGAATGAGAGAATCTCCAAGAGCAGGGAGAGAGAGCGGAAGTGGGGCTACAGGGCTTCCTCGAGACCAGTGAGGAAGAAGGCGGGGCTACAGGGACCCACTCTCAAGCCCTCCCTATAGCCATGTCCCCTCTCTGCTTGCTATGGCAAAACCCCTGGAAGAATCCCTTTAGCACAGCCCCTCTCTATAACCCTGGCCCCTCTGCCCCTGTTTTTGGGGAAGCCCTGTAGCCCTGCCCCCTCTCTCCCCGCTACGAGAATTTCCTGATTCTCTTCTGCAGCCAAACCCTGTGCTCGCTGCAGCAAAGATATCATTCCAGTTTAGCTGAGATGAACAAAAGCCCTGCAGAGAAGGGGGTTCCCCGGGGCTTTCCTTCATCTGTCTCTCCCTGCTGCAGAGAAAGAGAGGTTCCCCTGCAGAGGAATTCCTTCTCTCCCAGACAGCTGAATAGCACATTTTAAATATCTCACTGTAAACTAGAGATGAGCGAGCATACTCGTCCGAGCTTGATGCTCGTTCGAATATTAGGGTGCTCGAGATGCTCGTTACTCGAGACGAGCACCACGCGGTACTCGTCTCGATTAAACGAGCACTGACCATTGAATTCAATGGAGCCGGCAATACAGCCGGCTCTATTGAAAGCAATGGGCTGCCAGCGATTGCGGGATGAATTGTCGGGAAGAGCTTAAATATATAAGCCCTTCCCTGCAATTCATCTAGAAATGTGTAAAAATAAAAAATATATATATACTCACCTGGTCCCGGCAGAACGATGTTAGTCCATTGAAAGCAATGGGCTGCCGGCGATCGCGGGATGAATTGTCGGGAAGGGGTTAAATATATAAGCTGTCCCTGCGCTGAGCCAATCAGAGGCAGCCCTCACTCACCCATTCATGAATTCATGAATGGGTGTGAGTGAGGGATGCCTCTGATTGGTCAGGCTGTGACCAATCAGAGGCATCTCATTCAGCAGGCGGGGATTTTAAATCCCCGGCTGCTGAATACTACTCACAGCTGTTCAGAGCAGTTCAGGAGAACTGCAGCCTGCCGGGCTGAACTCCGTCTGCCGGGACCAGGTGAGTATATATATATTTTTTATTTTTACACATTTCTGGATGAATTGCAGGGAAGGGCTTATATATTTAACCCCTTCCCGACAATTCATCCCGCGATCGCCGGCAGCCCATTGCTTTCAATGGAGTCGGCTGTATTGCCGGCTCCATTGAATTCAATGGGCTAACATCGTTCTTCTCTGTGGCAGAGGAGAACGATCTTTACGCTGACAGTGGGGGGAGGGGGGTCTCACTCTTGCCGCTATTGTGGCTTAATAGTGGGACCTGGGAACTTGAGATGCAGCCCAAAATGTAGCTCCTCGCCTGCCCTATTCGTTTCTGTGTCGTTTCCATCACTTTCTTGTGTTTTGCAGATTTTCACAAATGAAAACCTTAGCGAGCATCGGCGAAATACAAAAATGCTCGAGTCACCCATTGACTTCAATGGGGTTCGTTACTCGAAACGAACTCTCGAGCATCACTGAAAGTTCGACTCGAGTAACGAGCTCCCGAGCATTTTGGTGCTCGCTCATCTCTACTGTAAACTCCTGTTAGCCCCCTCATCCCCGCGGAAACTAACAGGAGCTTACAGCGAAACATGTAAGATGTGCTTTGTGTTTAGCAGCGCAGCAGCACTCCATCCCCCCTTATCTCCCTTTATCTCCAATTTCGATTATTTAGAAGTTTACACTAAGCAATCAGAATGTTTACCTCCCCCCTCCCTTATTATCCAGCTCACATAGGAGTCTATGGAAACTCCTGCATGTAGCGCACCAAAGGTAGGTCAGGTCCTATCTTTTTGCACAGCTGAGAATTTCAGTTGCTGAATTTCAATCATGCATGTCCCGTCTTTTTAGGTGCGCTTCTTTTATGTGCTAAAAATTGTTTTGTCTGAATGTTTCCATGGGAAACCATTGGTTCTAACAGCCATGCTTTTTGTGCGCGGCTAACTTCGGCATGCATTATGCACTTGTGTGAACAAGGCCTTCGTGCTCCTTCAGATGGACATATGCAATTTTGTTCTTTGAAAAACTAACCATAAAATTTATGACATAACTTTTAAAACAAGCACCTCACCTGCTGTATCCCTTGACATAATGAGACTGTGTGGGCCTTCATTTGTTTTCAATGACACCCCAGTGTAACGAGTGACCCCCACACTGCTACACCCTATTTTTACCAATAATTAGGAGGAGCACAGTGTTCTTCAAATGTGTGGCTGTATTCCCATGCCATGTGTGGGGCTTTGATTGCATTGGGGAACTGCTGGAGGGCAAATTAGTGACCTTGATTTTTACTCCCACTGACTTTAATGGGAGTCAGAATCTACCATCCTTATTCACCAGGATTTGGGTGAAATCGACCTGATCCTGACCCAAACTGATTATTCCACTATTCGCTCATCACTACTTGTAATCACCCCATTGATCTTATTAACTATATATTTATTAATTAAAGAAGGACACATTGACAATACTCATATTGTTGCTGCAGCAACTGTAGTAACTAGTGTAATGTGTGCATCTCCTTACAACAGGCATAAGATCAATTTGAAAATAAAGAGACATTCCATAAGGAAAATACAGTTGTATGACATGCCTGTTGCTGTCTACAGACCTTATTAGTGCAATTTTTAATGTAGTTTTAAAGCAATGGCACTGGAAATTAATAAGAAAAACCGGGACAAAATATCATGGCTCACTGGCCACAAATAAAGACTGGGACTAAGGTGACATCATGGCATTGTCCCAGAATACTGTCAGCTGGAGGGAGAGAGTTCAGCTCTGCTAAACTCCCTCCCCCTTCCCTCCCCCTCTCCGCCCTTTGTCAGCTGCTAGCAAGGGGAGGCGGCGGGACAGGGTGGGAGCTCAGCAGAGCTAGTCTTGCTAAACTCTTTTCCCCTCCCTCCCCAGCCTATGGGAGCTAGAAGGGGAGAGGGAAGGACTTTAGCAACGCAAACTGCTGCTAAGCTTTCCCCCCCTTCCCTTTTCTGACGGCTTTAATAGGCTCCCATAGGAATCTATGGGAACGGCCAGCGTATTCCTGCAAAAGATAGAACAACTCCTATCTTTTCCGGTAACAAGCAAAAGCGTATTTGTTATCTCTTCCGGCCAGCTGATTCTACGCACCGGAGAATCACCCATCTAAATGAATGCATTGAAATCCAATGCTTCAAATGGTCACGGTTGTCGGCCGGCATTTTATCATGGCAAAATAGCTGCAGTAAAACACTCATGTGAAAGAGGCCTTAGTCTGCAAGTATTTATTCCAGCTCCTCCTCACAGTGGAAGCCAATTATACTCTTTGTTTAAGTTGTTTCAACAGCCCATGTCCTCACTTGTATCTCAGTTAAGTCTGCTGGTAATTTACTTATTTATCTGGGGTGTTTAAACATCTCATTTCCTGTATGCTTGTGGTTATTTATTGTGTGTCATCTCATTTTTGCCACTATTCCCTGCCACCATCTAGAGAAAGGTTCTTGATGTGGGGTTGCCCTCATCTTGGCAAGCTCTCTACTGGTAGGTAGAGTCTTCCTGTATATGAGGGTTTAGGGTTAGTGTCCCCATATTGCCCACTTTGGTTTTCTTTTAGATTTTTGTGCTATATAGGTTCATACTGCGGGTGTACATTTTCATCCTTTTAGTGCGCAAGTAATACATCCAGGTTTGACGTAACACAAACCCCCCCAAAACCCAGTGATCATTAGGACATATTGTAGTCATAGAAAAAACATAGCACTGAAACAATGGAACTTTACTTCAAAGTGAAAATGCAGCTTTGTGTGGATGTACCCTTAAGAGTTGTGTTTTTATTTGTTTATAATCTGATGATTGTCTGAACATAATGCTTCCAATCTTATTGCAATCATCTAATTTGTGCAAAACTAACCAATACAGACCTATCTTCTACATGGTAGAAATGAAAATTAAGTGGTATCATTATGATTCTTTCTGCATTTCAAGGGGACTCCAGACTGCGAATCTCAGTAAGAATCAATAATCATATTTCTACCTTTTTCGTGCGAACACATCAGACAGCAGTATACAGCTCACCGAGTTTAATCAAGAGCTAAAAATAAACCGCTATCTGTGTATAGAACACTAGCAGGCTTATTCTGATGCCAAACATAGATCAAATCAGCTCAGAGGGCAATCGAGTAAAGTACTTTCTCAAGGCTACATAAATTAATATAGTGATTCATACATTTTTCGACCCAAAGATAAAAACATTTAGGCTGTAAAAACTGTGATATAAATATTCTACAAATACATCACATCGGCTTGCATATGTGTAGCTCCCCTTTTCAAAGTCATTTTACAAGTTATCTAAGGGCTGCTAGGTTTCAGGTTGGAAGCAAGTGGAGGTCCAAGCCGAACATTACAGAAGGTAATAATTACAATGCATTTGGAAAGTCATCAGACCTTTTTAGTGTTCTTACATCTTGTTATGTTCTGGCCTTGTACAAAAAAAAATTAAGTTTTTCCCCCACCTTTTTGCACTCAATACCCCATAATGACAAAGTGAAAACAGAATGTTAGACCTCTTTGTACATTTAAAAAAATGAAAATCTAACATTTTGCATTGACATAAGTATTCACACCCTGTACTCAGTATTTAATTGAGGTACCTTTGGCTTTGATTACAGCCTCCAGTCTTCTTGGGTATGACTCCACAAGGTTTGCACACCTGGATTTGGGGATTATCTACCATTCTTTTTTGTAGATCTTCTCAAGCTATGTCAGATTGGATGTTTGAATGGACTCAAGTCAAGGCTCTGGCTGGGCCACTAAAGGACATTCACAGAGTTGTCCCTAAGCCACTCCTGTGCTGTCCTGGCTGTGTGCTTAGGGTCATTGTCTAGTTGGAAGGTAAACCATTCTGAGGTTCGTTGTGCTCTGGATCAGGTTTTCTTTAAGAATATCTCTGCACTTTACTTCATTCACCTTTCCACCAACCCTGACCAGTCTCCCTATCTAAGCTACTAAAAACAACCCCACAGCCACGATGCTGCCACCATAATGCTTCATTGTAGGGATGGTATTGGGTAGATGATGAGCAATACCAATACCAATGGTTAGAAGGTCAAAAAGTTCAAACTTGGATTCATCAGACCAGAGAATCTTGTTTCTCATAGTCTGAGAGTCCTTTAGGTACTTTTTGCCAAACTTCTTTCTGGCCACTCTGCCATAAAGCCCAGATTCATGTGTGCTGCAGTGATGGTTTAACTCATCGGCACAAGGGATCTTTGGAGCTCAGGATCATTTGGTTTTTAGTCACATCTCTTACCAAGG
The DNA here is from genome assembly GCF_035609145.1 of Eleutherodactylus coqui. Taxonomy (NCBI): domain Eukaryota; kingdom Metazoa; phylum Chordata; class Amphibia; order Anura; family Eleutherodactylidae; genus Eleutherodactylus; species Eleutherodactylus coqui. The sequence goes on along the minus strand of NC_089840.1, from coordinate 84,444,809 downwards.
CCTTTCTACCCTGATTACTTAGTTTGGTGGGTTGACCAGCTCCAGGAAGAGTCCTGGCTGTTCTGAACCTCTAGTATTAGAGAATTATGAAGGCCACTGTGCTCTTGGAAACTTTCACTGCAGCAGAAAGTTTTTGTAGCCTTCTCCAGATTTGTGCCTTCACACAATCCTGTCTCTGAGCTCTACAGGCAGTGCTTTCCTCCTTGTGGCTTGGTTTTGGCTTTGACATGCATTGTAAGCTGTGAGAAATTACATAAACAGGGGTGTGTCATAAAATGATGTCCAAACAACTGAATTGACCACACATGGACTCCAAAAAAGGAGTATAGACATCTCACAAATGATCAAAAGAAATTAGAGGCCCCCAGAGCTAAATTTCAAGTGTCATATCGCAGGGTCTAAATACTTATATCATTGCAAAATAAGTATTTTTATATTTAAAATATTTACAAAGATTTTGAACATTCTGTTTTCACTTTGTCATTATGGGGTATTATGTTTATATGGAAAAATAATAGAATTTTGGCGGACGCTATTATGGAGGCGGGGGCTGCTGGGGCCTGTGAGGGGTGCTATTATGAATATGGGTTCTCCTGTGGCCTATAAGGGGTGCTATTACAGATGATGATGCTGGGAGCTATGGTGGGCGCCATTATGAATTATGGGGGCTCCCGGGGGCTATCAGAGGTACTATTACAGAGGTGGGAACTGTGTGGCCTCCTGAGGGTCATTATTACTTAATATGGGCCTATGAGGGACATTATTATTGAATGTGGGCTTATGAGGGTATTATTACTGAATGTGGGTCTGTGAGTGTCATTATTACTGAATGTGAGCCTATGAGGGGCATTATTACTGAGTGAAGGCCTATACAGGGATTATTACTGAGTGGGGCACTAAAAGCAGCACTTATTACATGAGCTCTACATGGAGCACAAAAAGGGAGATACTATTACTGTGTGGTCAACCACAGGTGGCTTTATTACTATCTGGGATATTGTGAATGAGGAGATTATGTAGAGCTTTGAAAAATCAAGCCAGGTGGCTAGGAAATTGAGGGATCAAAGATGTCTATGTCATATTCCACAGAGACAAGTTGTGACTAGAAAACCTCATCATGATGGTCTGGGCCAGATGGAGAAGAAAAGGGAGAGTCCAACAACTCCAGTCAACGACAATGTCACCTGTGTTTGCTGGATATAACAGTACTATATAATAATAATAATCTTTGTTTGTATAGCGCCAACATATTCCGCAGCGCTATATTCACTTATAGGGTCTGCAGAGTACCTGTGTAGAGCTGATATCTACCACTATATGGTCACTGTATGGGGGCAGGAGTAACAATGGTCTTTGTACAGTGTTATTTTTTCAGCAACACTATGGTCGTATTGTGTGGTCCTGGTTTGGGGTATTATCTGGCTTTCATATAATGTTGTTATTGATTTTTGAAGATCTTTTTAATCAGTGATAATATGTTAGTATTGAACACTATGTAGTGGCGTAATATGGTCACAGTTTAGCAGCATTGGTTGGCCTTCATATAATGTCATTAGTTGTAATACTGATCTTTGTAGTGATCTTTATTTATTAACAGTATATTAGTATTAGTCACTATGAGGTGGTTATATTTGATCAAGTTGTGGTGGTATTATTTGGCCCTTATACTGTGTTGTTATTAGTAATATGGGTCTTGGTATTGTGTTTTTTTTCTATGACAGTGGAGGTAATTATATGGTCCATGATCATTACAGGGATATTGCATGTATATTTTTAATTTTCTTTACTTTTACACAATGCAAAAAAAAAAGTTTTAACAGTGTTAGGTTTTTTTTTCAGTAGACTTTATTAACGTTTTCTCTGTTATTTATTTAGACTCACGAGGCACGCCACATTAGGATCTTTGCTGTATGCAGTACAGCAAAGAATTTCTCCCTACATGTCTAAAACTGAAAAGCAATCAGTGCTGAAGGCACAGTCTAATGAGAGCTGCAACTGCAATTATTGGCACTGACAACTACACAGGAGTCGGTGCTATCTGCTTCTGCCTCATACCCTGTGTGGTGGCGCTGAAACCAGGCATCTGAACAGCTGATCGCCCGGGGTCACAAGCGACAAACCCCAGCTGATCAATTGTTGATGACCAATCCTGAGAATATGTCATCAATAATATTTGCCCAGAAACCCCATTTAATGAATACATCCTAACATGTTCTGTGCTTCGTAGAAAGTTTGCTGTGGCGAGCTATGCATTCTGCATAGGCTTCTCCCCTCCTAGCATCTTTGTGGCTTAAGTTGTTCGTTTGCTGACCCCTGCCTACTTGTTTTCACCCCTCTTGCTGCTGGCTTGGGCCCACCGACAACATGGAGCCATTTAGTAATTTTTTTCCATGGCCACTTTGGGTTCCCAATCTGCCCCTGACCACAGTTATTACCACAGTTACTGCATTTATAAATCCAGATGTGACTGAAGCCTTTGCACCTACAACTCTACGTGTTGTTCAATTTGTATTAACCCCTTGAGTGGCGGGTTTCCTACCACCCTGTCGTGCCCACCAGGGCAGGTTTTTTAAAATGGTCTAATCATTGAATTTCAACTAATTTTGCAGTTGCGTCTCAAGAGCCATAACTTTTTCATTTTTCCATTGACATGGCCATATAAGGGCTTGCTTTTTGTGGGACAAGTTGTGATTTTTTAAACAGGGGGGAGGAAAAAAAGAAATGGGGGAAAAAAGAAAAAAAGGGGCCATGTCATTAAGGGGTTAAATAATGTATTAACTTCCTTCTCTGGGTCATTACGACGCATGGATACCACATGTGTGATTGTATTTTTGATTTTTTTTACAAAGTAAAGGGAGACAAGTGTTTTTATTATTTTTTTTATTATTTTTTTTACTTTTTTTATTTTTTTATTTTTTATTTTTTTTGTCCCTTTAGGGGACTTCCACAGGGACCCATCAGGACCCCTGATCACATTCCGGGGGTCTGATGGTGACAGCTCTTTACATGCTGCAGTGACAGCCCTTTACATGCTGCAGTCACATAGACTGCAGCATGTAAAGAGTTAACACAGCAGAGATCGGAGGTTTTCTCTGCTCTCTGCTGTAAGAGCTAGTACCTAGCTGTCCTCTCACAGCCAAGCACCAAGCTCTCCCTGCCACAGAGACCATTGGCTTGCTATTGACAAGCCGATGGTCTCTATGGCAACCTGTAAACAAAGCAGGAGGTTGCAGGCACATCTGCAATATTTTCTGCTGGTTTTTCAAAGCCCTTGCTTTGTTCTCTGTGGGTCTGTGCAGACAGAGCACACTGTCACAGCTTGTGGCATTGTGCTCTGCAGCTCCCATAGTGATACATAGCCCGGAAATCTTCCGGGCTGTATCGCTATGAGCAGTGGAGCTCGTCCCGGAAATTTTCCGGGCGTGCCACTCAAGGGGTTAAACCACTAAGGATTAAATGGCACTGCTTGCAGACTTTATCTTATAATACATTCTTAATCTGTCTTTAACTATAAGCACCATAAACTAAGTTATGGTGCTTACAGCTTAGTTGATGTGGAGTCTAAGGAGCATCTTTTCATACTCATCTGATCTCCTGTTCCTGCAATGTCTACTGGCAAAGTCAGTGCTCACACATCAAGCGGACTCTTATCAGGAAGCTGTGCAAGCGAACCCCCATAGAGATCAATGCGAGTGTGCATGTGCAGTCTTCAGCCTTCTGAAGAGAGCCATACTTGCTGTGTACATGCTGACTTTGCTGGGGGACACCACAGGATGAGTATGGAAAGAGGTGTTCCAGACTCCACATCACCTAAACTATAAGCATTATAACTTAGTTTATGGTGCTTGTAGTTGATGACAGATTCTCTTTAAAATTGATTTCAATTACTAAACCTCATTATTACTTGTGGAAAGTCATCTGCTAACCCCCCAGAAGGATCAGTTCTATGGTACATACTATATGACATAGATAGATAGATAGATAGATAGATAGATAGATAGATAGAAACACACTTCTTTATCTTCTGAGCCTTAACAAATCAGCATGACAAACTGGTTCTCTTTAAGCTACTGGTTTATCACAATTTCTATCTTTTTGTTTGTCCACTTGCTTTTTAAGCATTGACCACAAGTTGTCAATGGGATTTAGATCTGGGAAGTTTCCTGGCCACGGACCCAGAATGTTAATGTTTTGCTCACCAAGCTACTTAGTTGTCACTTTTTCTTGTGACACAGTGTTTCATCATGCTGTAAAAAAGCATTGCTCCTGGATTGTTGGGAGAAGTTGCTCTTGGAGGAGGTTTACATACCATTCATTATTCATGGCAGTGTTCTTAGAAAAAATTATGAGTGAGCCCACTCCCTTGGATGAAAAGCAACCCCACTGGTCTCAGGATGCTTTACTCTTGGCATGACATAGGACTCATGGTAGCACTCACCTTTTCTTCTCTGGTCAATCATTCTTCCAGATGCCCCAAACAGTCTAAAGAGGGCTTCATCAGAAAAAATAACTTTATGCCAGACCTGTGCAGTCCAATCACTGTACTTTCTACAGAATGTCAGCATATCCTTGATGTTTTTCTTATCAATAAGTGGTTTTTTTGCTGCCTTTCTTGACACCAGGCCAACACCCCCAAAGTCTTTGCCTCATTGCATGTGCAGATGCACCGACACCTGCCTGCTGCCACTCATGGGCAAGCTCTGCACTGGTGTTAAACTTATCCTGTAGCTCATCCTCTTTAGAAGACAATCCTGGCATTTGCTAGACTTTCTTGAGCGCCCTGAAGTCTTTTTCACAGCAATTGAACCTCTCTCATTGAAGTTCTTGTTCTAATAAGTGATTGATTTAGGGCCAATCTTACAAGCAGCAATGTACCTCCATGTAAAGCCCTTTTGATGCAAAGTAAGATGACTGCTTTGTGTGCAATGGAGGTCACCATGGTTACCATATGACGACAATAATTTTTTAAAGCACCATCCCCCTTTTAAAGTAACCAGTATGCTCTCATAATTCAATCAGCATGGCAGAGTGATATTAATTGCCTTGTCTTGTCTATGTTGAGAAGATCACTGAAATGCTGTTACCAGGTTATTTTGTCGCAGGGCTGAAATTCAGTGGAAATGGTGTTTTTGTGATTAAGCTAGTTTTCATGGCATCGAATGACTTTGCAATTTATTGCAATTCATCTAATTACTCTTCATCGCAATCTAGAGTTAATGCAAATTACTACGATAAATGCTGAAATAGAAAATTTTGTGAAAACAAAACTTTGTGTTGGTCTCAAAACATTTGGCCATGCCGGTAGAGTTAATTATACTGAATCAGATGTCTGTGGTGCAGATATATCTTGTCTTCTGTAGCTACTGACTTTTGTGCTTGCATTCTTCTGAGCAAGGACCAAGACAGCAAAGCATTGATACAGTAGTAAGCACACAGGGAACTCATCCTTGAAGAAACCTGGGTATTATAAATTTAGCTGCCTGGTCTGCGATTTGAATTAAATTGGGAATCTAGTCTGGGGTTTGAATAATTTAGAGGCTTTGGTCTGGGGTCTTAATTTTTTAGGGTCTGAATAAATTTAGGGGTTTGGTCAGGGTTTAAATTTGTATTCTTGCAAAGAGTGAGGATGGGCTCCGGAAGTGATGAGCTAAGGTTGTAACCTGTGAGTCACTGGATCTAATAGTGTGTGTTCACTACTGTATTCTCTTGTACAGTCTACAGCATGATAATACTGTATTCTGCAGAACAGGTATCATCTCACATACCAGACACTTAACCCATTCAGTGCTGCAGTTATGCAATACACATCATTCTTGCAACATGGAAGCCACTGACAACACAATACTGAGCATACACCCCATTCAGGAAGGGGCCCGTTGTACTGGGCCACTACAATTGCATACTATTATGTGACAGACTAGTTGAAGTGAAATTAGATTAATCTCACATTAGGAGACAAATATCAATCAGTAGTATGGCAATAACATCTGGAGCTTCCACAGTTCTACTGAAGGCTACCACAGAACCTCATGATAATCTACGTTTGGTTCAGTTGAATCATGGTGTTTCAGAAGTTGCAGTCGTAATAAGCTAAAATTCAACCGTACATACTAAGAGGGCCAAAATAAAGTTCTAATTCATTTATTAACATATAATTATGTAAATCTGAGCTGTATAAGGCCACTAGTACATGAGCACTAGTGGCTCTGCCAGAGCGTGTGATTTAGAGTTAATGGCCGAGCTGAACTAGTGAATCCAGGTGCAACATTGCTCTAAATTGCAAGCATCAGCGCCGCTCATGTAATAGCCCCCTGAATCTGTATTTAGTAAGCCAGTAAGGACCACCTGTGACAACCTCTATGAACATGAATTATCAGATCAATAAACGTGGAATGAAATCGTGTTTAAAGGTGGCCATTCACTTCAAAACCACTCAATACCCAGTGATTTGTGAAATCCATCACCTGCCTTTCAGCTCTTAAGCCAGAGTAGTTCATGTATGGTAGACTTATTGCCAACACTGGAATTCTATATCTTCATAATGATATAAATATGCTGTGATTCCAACTGCAAGCAAATAAACATTCCAGAATCCTTAATTCCATTGAGGAGTAGTCATATCATAAACACATTAGATTGTTGTGAACGAAACTTTCAGGAGCATAGTTACTAAGTAAAGTAATAGAGTCGAAAATTGTGTTATATTTTGGACTATTCCTTCATCTCAAGGGCAGTGCAATAAGTGCCAATGGCAAATCTCCTTGTATGTGACAGAATTATATTGTCACAATTGTGGGTCTTGTGGTGCTTTGCACTTTCAGGAGGACATCTCTGCAGCTGTAGGTTGACTTGGCTGGTTTGTGTGGATTGCTCTAGTCAACCGATCACCTGGGGTCTGTGCACATAAATACCAGCCGCTCTTGCTGGTTATTAAAACTTATAATCTCCTTTCTGAACACTGGTGACAGCATGCATACGGTTCTGTCTGGATCCCTTTCCGCTCATAGGTGAGCAGGCACCTGAATTCTCCTCCATCTGTAGATGTTCCGGACACCTGAATTCCCCTCCGTCCGTAGGTGTTCTGGATGCTTGGTCTGAACAATGCCTTGTTTGATCTATTCCCTGGTCTTGGGGGTTCCAACTTTAAGGGGTATAACAGTATTTTTTTCTGTTAGAATCCATGGGATCTGGAGTAATTCATGGCATGTTCCACTGGATGTTATGTGTACTGAGACACTCGGCTTTGAAATATTTCCATGCAAATAGAACCCCACAGTGCCTGTACTCCAGTGGATGGTAAAATAAAGTAATGATCTGATTGATGGCCATGGACAGCACTGATAAGTTTTCAAACAAAATATCTCACTTATTTTCTATGCAGTTTTTAGTAAGGGCTCAATCACACAGGCGCATCGGCGCCCGTGCTACTGCAGGAGGAAGACGGTTGTACCTCAAGACGGACATCTCTCTGCAGCGCCGGGAGAAAGAACATGTGACCAGCTTCATTGCCGGTCATGTGTTCTTTCTTCAGCACTGCAGAGAGACGTCCGTCTTGAGGTACGCCTGTCTTCTTCCTGCAGGAAGGGCTCAGTCACACGGGCGCATCGGCGCCTGTGTACGGGTGCCGATGCACCCGTGTGACTGAGCCCTAAGGGGGATGTAAAGCTGCAAGTAGGGGAAAGTTTAAATTTAAATTTTCTCTACTGTTTGAAAGCCATAAGCCATTGAAGTGCTCCCATGTAAGGAGTGTGAGCAGTGCCCTACTCCCCTCTTACTTTACACATTTTCCATATAAGCGAGGAGCACATAGGCGCGTAAAAAACACTTGTCTAAATGAGGCCTCATAAAGGAAGCAAATAGCTTTCTATAAGTGGCAAATCAATAAGTAGCTGCAAAGACTGCTTACACTATGTTGTCCCTTTAAATTTCCTGACTTTAGAGTCAGGAAGGCAATGGGCAATATTACATTGCATAATAGAATTAACCAGAACAAAAATGAAATCCATTCCCTTTCGGCATCTACCAGGTGAGTTTTTACTTTTTTTTTTCTTTTTTTGGGAAAAGGGGGGATCTTTGTAAATTAATTAAGTATTGATCATTTAATGTATGTTTTCAATGTCTAGGTGAAGAATAGACAGTAATGCAGCCTCTTTAAATATCACACTTTTCTTCTCTGGAGATAAATTACATTATGAATCAGTATGAGTCATGAACAGAAAGGAATGGTAGGCAACAGAAATAGAATACGCAGAATCGTGAGCTGGCATATATTTAATCTTGTCTGTATATTTTAGCCATCATGCTACACAAAAGAGCCATAGAGAAGCAGCAGTAATTTCCAAGATAAAAGATCGGGTTTTGCCTTGACTCTCTGAAATGTTAAAATCTGTATCTAGGAAGAAGAAAGAAGAAGCATTAACTCATGCATGTTGGAGGAGTGAAATTATCCAGTCAAGCAAATGAGAAGCAATAAGGTAATGCTTGCAGCTCAGATATGAAAGGAGATAGAAGATATCAGGGCAAGTGTGTGATGTAGTAGAATAATGAGAAGGAATATGACACAAGTCCAGGTATGCTTAGTATATAATATATAATGTCCTAGCTATGGCATATTTTCAACTATATATTATAGGCTGCAGTTACAGCTAAAGGCAATTGTGTCACCCAATAACATTTATATTCCTTACTACCTAGAGGCCCTGTTGTATTGGGGATATTACAATGTCAAACTAGCAAAACAAAGTGATAAAGTGGAAATAAATAGAATGTTCTACTCTTGTGGTATGGGAAAGATCAACATGAAGTGGAGAATATATATATATATATATATATATATATATATATATATATATATATATATATATATATATATATATATATATATATATATATATATATATATATATATATATATATATATACTTATATTTGTAGCATTGTGAATTTGCATTGTTGTATTTATTTGTGTTCTATTTATTAAATGTGAGTCTGTAGAGTTTTTATTGTTTTTTTTTTAAATATTGCAGCAATTTTTTTTTTTTTTTTTACAAACATCCATCCTTCCTGCATTGTCTGTATAGATGTGCACAGGTTTTTGTGTTTTATAGTAAATGCAACGTATGGGTGTTAATTGTCTTACAAATATCTTGAAAATCAGAGACTAGAAAATATTGAAACAATTGGCAATGGGCAGATAGGAAACATTCCCAGCTGATGAATAACTAGCAAAACATGTAGAGGCAATAGAAGAATTGGGGATTTTGAGCCTGAGATTTCTAGATGGGCATGCCTTTATTTTTATGGTGCTCATCTAAACGTTCAATGATACCTGTTGCTAGGGAAATTAGAAATAACCCGTGTCCTGAGCTGGCATTAGCTGAAAGGAGGAGGAACTCAAGTGAGCAAAATAAAGAAAAACAGATAAATGGAAGTTCAGGCTGATCAACTGGGAATGGAAGAATCCCTGTAGGCCCTTGAACTAAGATGTGGGGACCGCTCCATACCATTTCTGCACCCCTTCCCCTTCCAACTCCACCTGCCAAGCAGCGCACCAAGAATGCACTTAATTTACTGTGTCTGGCAATTAACAAGTTGACATCTTGCCACTTGCTTCCTTGTGTCACTAGCAGCATATTCCTGACAGCCAGACAACATCGAAAAGCTTGCTGCCCAGCACAGTGGTGGGCATTCATAGTCAGGCCAGACAGCACAATGGCACAATGAGGTGAAGAGTTTGGAATAACCAAATGGCCTACCAGGCAATGTCCCACTCTTCAAGGAAAAACAGGTATTTACTGTAAAACACATTGATGTTCCATTTTCAAACACTGTGACTCTTGCCCTCTGGGAATTATAGCTCCTGCATCCCTGACAGCTGCAGACCAGTTGGGAGGTGTGCAATGTCATCCAACCGTAGTGATTGGGTTGACTGTGCAAGGGATAGTAGGCTTAAACACTTATAATGATGTGTCACTCTCCAATTTAGTCAATTACACATTAAAAGTGTATGGGCTGCCGATCGGGAAATGCATTGCGAGTTGTATCTGTTCCATGGTATAGATGGTGTTTTGTAGTGAATACCCTAAATAAAGTCTAGAGGTTCAGGTGAGGAAGGGTTAAAACTCATGTTTACTTGCAATCATAGCATAGTGGTACATCCTCCTTAAATGAAGACATGTTCCTTGAAAATCAGCAGTTTCCTTATTGGTGGAGGCATCCTCAGATCTGTCCGAAACCACTGCGAGTTTTCATCGCGGCCCTAGAGTCTCTGCCTTTCCCAAGAGAACCTTTTCATCAGCTAATCCAATCCTGTGGATTCCTGTATTATAATATATATGTATTGATCCAGGTGTCAGAATAGCAAAATTACGTCCACTCAATATTGGGCCTCCACATCTGATTCTCCTAGGCTAGAAGTAAAGCAGGTAGTTTCTTGTAAGCTAGCTCAACCAATAATGAGCAAAAACTCACTAAACTAGGTCTGTACTTGAACTTATCTGACTTCATCTTCACCCAACATTGGGTAATTGGCTGAGGTGTGTGTAATTACAATATTGGTCTGTTTCACCATTTCTCTGCCATGCTTTATCTAAGTCAGCACCTGTGAGATATAATACAGTGGCTAAATATATTTAAAAGCATGCATACTCATTATCAAACACTTCAAAAACATAAGCACACATCTTAAGACATTAGAACTTAAAAAGAAGTCTTTATTTGTGGTGCCAAAGTCTTACTCTGGGATACCACAGATGTAGTTTTCCTGCCAGCAAACTGCTTTACTATTATGTTGTCATGGTGTGAGCTCAGAAGCTGTGTCCGTTCCAGCACTTGCTTGTTCCAGCTGTTTATATAGTCAACATCCCACTCTAACGGCTGGGATTAGAAACTAACTATGATGGTTTAGATTCTGCTGTTTTACAGTGAATTCTAAGATGCAACAACAAATACGTTCACAGACTTAGTATTAATAAAGTTTACTTATTGTGATAGAAAGTGGATATACAAACAAGATATCAAGAAATATAAGAAATATCATCAAAAGAGATATATTCAAACAGGATACACGAATACAGAAAAGCAAAACAATATTATACTTTACATCCATGATATGTAATCAGGGCTGGTTTTACAAAAGGTGTGACCCTTGGCAAAATTAGAAATGGGACCCCAAATACGGCATTAGTTTAGTTTCAGACAAGTGTATATATTTTCAACCTTTCCCTGACCTTTGGCATTTTCCTCTCCTCATTTAAATACTCCATCATTTCCCCTTCTGCTAAAAAAAACGATCCTTGACCCAACTGAAGCTGCCAATTACTAACCTATTTCAAACTTCCCCTTCATCTCAAAACAACTAGAATGCCTGGTTTATTGCCGCCTCACACACTTTCTCTTTGATAACTCTCTCCTCGACCCTCTCCAGTCCAGCTTCCACCCCACACACTCAAAACTGCCATCACAAAAGTGTCAAACGACCTGATGATGGGGAAGTCGAGGGGCAACTACTCCCTACTAAACTTGCTTGACCTCTCCGCTGCATTTGGCATTGTTGACCATGACCTCCCCACTATGCTCTGCTCTATCAGCCTAAACGACACTGCTCTTTCCTGGTTCTCCTCCTACCTCTCTGACCGCTCTTTTAGTCTCTCCTTTGCTGGCTCTATCTCCTCTCCACTCTCCCCCACTGTTGGGATCACCTAGGGCTCGGTCTTCAGTCCCCTCCTCTTCTCTATCTACACAGTACCAATTGGACAAACAATCCGCAAATTCGGCCTCCAATACCATCTCTACACTGATGACACCCAGTTATACACCTCTTCCCGTGACATCTCTGAACCTTTCCTCCAAAATATCACTGACAGTCTGTCTGCTGTCTCTAATACTATGTCCTCCTGTTTTCTCAAACTTAACCTTTCTAAAACTGACCTCGTCTTTCCACCTACCAACCAACCTTCCCACAACATCTCCATTCCAGTGTCTGGCATCTTAATAACCCCCAAACAGTATGCCTGCTGTCTTGGAGTCATACTGGACTCTGATTTTTCCTTCACCACCTACATCCAATCCCAAGCCTGAACATGCCACCTGGACCTCAAAAATATTGCTAAAATCTGGCCATTTCTCTCAACGGACACGCTAAAGACATTCATTATTGCCCTCATCCTTCCTGCCTCAATTACTAAAACTTGCTGCTCATTGGCTTTCTTCGCCCCAAACTCTCCCCTTTCCAATCCATACTAAATGCTGCAACTAGACTAATTTTCCTATACAGACGCTTCTCAGACAGCTACGCACTATGCCATTTGCTTCACTGGCTACCCATCCACTAAGGAACTAAATTCAAACTCATCACCCTCACCTACAAAGCTCTCCATGACACGGCGCCACCGTACATAGCTTCTCTCCTGTCCGTACACTTCCCAGCCCGCACACTCCAATCAGCCAACACATTGAGATTATACGCCCCTCTAATTTGATCCTCACATGCTTGGCTCCAGGACCTCTCTTGAGAAGCACCAGTCCTTTGGAATGCACTATCCCAAAACATCCAGAAAATCTCCAATGCACAGAACTTTAGACGCGCCTTAAAAACGCACCTTTTTGGGGAGGCTTACCAAATCTCCTGATCTAATCCACCACCCCACAACATGCCCCCTGCCCCTCCCCATGCCTCCTCACACCTTCCACTTTGCATATACATCTCCTGCCAATGTACCTCCCTATCACCCCCCATTCTGTTTTCTAATAATTAAATACCGTACATAATTTTCGTACTGTTTTGTGCTTCCCCGTTCCTCCTTTCCTGCCCCTGTACCTTCTGAACCACCCCCACCCCGTCTCTCTCCAAATAAGGCCACCTGCAGATGGGTGGAAATTCCTGTGGAATTTCCGCTCTTGGAAGCTGCTATAGGATTGCGTTAGCAAACGCAATTCTATGCAGACGGCCGCAGTTTGTCCGTGCGAAATCTCAAACCGTAGCATGTTCTATTTCTGTGCAGGGCTCGCAGAGCCCCGCACAGAAACATCACTCACCGTCTGCCGGCTCCGCTCTGCGCATGCAGCGGCTGCCCGGCAGCCGGCATATGAAAGAGCTGCGGGGCGTGGGTGAGTACGCGCTGCTCTCTGCAGGGGCTAGGGTCGGGTCCCGCGGCGAGAATTCTCGCAGCCGGATCCGACTCGGCCATCTGTAGGCGGCCTAAGCGTATACCACATGTAATTGTGTTGTTTATGTTCCCCCATGCTTTGAAAGTGCTGCAGAATAAGTTGGTGCTCTGCAATTAAATATTATTATTATTATTGAGGAACGGCTGCCAGTATAGTGGGCCAGACATGCATCATAAGAGACGGCAGCAGAATTGGCCTAACAGGCTTCACTACCATTGAAAACAGTGGAAGCTGAAGCTAGCTATTACAGTTCTGGTACTTTCACCTCTGACATAGGGGTAGGGCACAGAAGCATAATAGCCACTTCAGCTCCCCTTGATTTCAAATGGGAGTGAAGCCTGCTAGGCCACTTCCACTGCCGTCTCCTATTACCCATGTCTGACACACTGTACTGACAGCCGGGGCAAGCAGGTAAATGCTGGGGATCTTCAAAGTAGGTCATCAAAAATTTTTGCCCCCCAAAAATCCTTAAAATATTACCTCTTTACTGTTTTTGAACAAAACGCAGTATACAATGACCGATGTTCCTAGAATCATAGACTCATTGAATGGTGGAGTTGGAAGAGACTGAGAAGGTACAGGTTCATCGGGTCCAACCCCTTGCTCAGTGCAGGATTCACTAAATCAACCTATACAGACATTTGTCCAGCCTTTGTTTGAACACTTCCATTGAAGGATAACTCTCACCACCTCCCATGGTAACCTGTTCCACTCATTCATCACCCTCACTGTCAGAAAGTTTTTTTTAATATCTAATTTGTGTCTCCTTCCTTTCAGTTTCATCTCATTGCTTCTAGTCTTTCCTTGTACAAATGAGAATAGGGCTGATCCCTCTGCACTGTGACAGCCCTTCAGATATTTACAGACCACTTTTAAGTCTCCTCTCAGCCTTCTTTTTTGCAAGCTAAACATTCTCAGATCCTTTAACCGTTCCTCATAGGACATGATTTGCAGACCACTCACCATCTTGGTAACTCTTCTCTGAACTTGCTCCAGTTTGTCTATGTCTTTTTTAAAATGGGGTGCCCAGAACTGGACACAGTATTCCTGAGATTTGACTAAGGAAGAGTAGAGGGGGATAATTACCTAAAATGGTCTAGACTCTATGCTTCTCTTAATACATCCCAGAATTGTGTTTGCCTTTTTGGCTGCTGCATCACCTTGTTGATTCATGTTCAGTCTATGATCTATTAGTATACCCAAGTCTTTTTCACATGTTCTGCTGCTTAGCTCAATTCCTCCTATTCTGTATGTACTTTCTTCGTTTTTCTTGCCCAGATGTAGAACTTTGCATTTCTCTTTGTTAAATACCATTATGTTAGTCCCTGCCCACTGTGCAAGCTTTTCTAGATATTTTTGAATACTCCCTCTCTCTTCCCTAGTGTTAGCTATCCCCCCTAGCGTTGTTTTGTTGGCAAATGTGATCAGTTTTCCATCAATTCCCTTCTCCAGATCATTTGTAAAAATGTTGAACAACACTGGGCCTAGGACAGAGCCTTGTGGTACCCCACTTGATACATTCTTCCACTTGGATGTGCAGCCATTTATGACCACTCTTTGAGTACGATCACTCAGCCAGTTGTGAATCCACCTAACAGTTGCCTTGTGAATCCCATATTTGGTCAGTGCTTGCATACATGCTGTTTAATAATTTGTTGAAAGATATTTCCTGGTATAGAAGTCAGGCTCAAAGGACTTGTTGTTTCCTGGATCAACCTTCTTCACTTTTTTGAAGATAGGGACAACATTTCCCCTTTTCCAATCTTCTGGGACTTCTCCTGTTCTCTGGGAATTTTCAAACATTGTGGCGAGTGGTTCAGCAATTACCTCTGCTGCCTCCTTTAGTATCTTAGGATGTAATTCATCTGGACCTCGAGACTTGAATTCATTTAAGTTAGCTAAGTGTTCCCTCACCATTTCTCTGCTTATAGGATAGCCTACATTCTTTTATTCCCCCCAATAGCACAGGGAAGATCAGTTGATGTTCCATCTACTTTCTGAGAGAAAACAGGTACAAAATAGGAATTTAAAAGTTTGGCCTGCTCAACATCATTCTTAACCAATTCACCATTTTCATCATGTAAGCATCCTATAGCATCTTGTTGTATGTTACCAATAATATCACCACACCATGCCCACTACCAGCACCACCATATAATGAGTAATATTATCAGAACATAGCAGAGACAGGGGGATGGAAGAAAGAAAAAAGCGACCATGAAAACTCAGGGCAATATAAAGAATATAGCATTCATACTGCGCAGGGCATTGTGTTTAAAAAAACGGTTGTAAATTTACTCTATTTTTCCAATTTCCTCCAAAAAATATAAAGAAATCTATCAATAAATGTTTATGTCCCCAAAATAGTGCTAAACCTACAACCTCTCCCACAAAAAAACAAGCTCTCATTCAGCTGCATCAGCAGGAATCTATAAAGTTATGGCTCCTTGAACGTGGTAGCACAAAATTGCTTTTTTTCATAAAACATGTTTTTACTGTGTAAAAGTAGTGAACTTTTAAAGTAGGCATTTTGATATTGCTCTATTCATCATGACATGTAGAATAAAGTTATCATATTGCTTATATTGCATGATGCATATTGTGAAAAAAGCCCACAAACCCTAGTTAAATTTCTATTTTTCTTATCACACCCTTCCCTCTTCCCCGCGAAAAAAAAAGTTAATAAAAGGTTAAAGGATTTTTTTTGGGAACTGAAAAAAATTATAAAGTGTGCGCGGAGTGTTCCTAAATTAAAAAAAACATACTCACCTCCTTAAATGGCTCCCATTGGTTCAATGCAGAAGTCCCAGAGCTCACTGCATTGATTCCTGAGGAAGCTTCAGCTGTCACGTGCCATTCATTCTACACATGACCACTCAACCAATTGCAGACTTCAGCAGTAACATGCCTATATATGGCAGAAGCACGGCAGAAGCATATAATTAGCTAAGTGGTTACATGTGCTATGAAGGGCTCATGTCTGTTGCAGCTTCCCCTGGTATCAGATAATTTTTTTGTCCCAGAAAACCCCTTTAATCAATAAATGATAAGCTCAATCAATAAATCAATAAACTCCCAAGCAGTGCCATTAACGTGACAAGCCACTATGCAACTATGTCAATGGGGAAAATAAAGAAGTTATGGCTCTTGGAATGCTGCGATAAAAAAGCTCAGAAAATTGCAACATTCTGAAGGCCCAAAATGAACAGGAGTTGATGCATGTAACTGTATGGTGAGTCCCCAAGTCACTACTACTGGTAAATGATACAGGAAAAGTGAATTATGCAGGGAACATATTGAAGATTGAGGCCTTATTCGGAGAGGCATATTGAGCCCTATGGTGCAGGGGTTCCAGGCAGAGGTGTAACTTGAAGCTCCAGGGCCCCAATGCAAAACCTGTAACAGGGCCCCCAACTATAATGCTTTATTCATACTACTAGGCTTACTATATGGAGAGGAGAGGTCTTATGGGCCCTCTAAGGCTCCTGGGTCCGGGAACAACCGCATCCCCCATAGTTACGTTACTGTTTCCAGGTGTACCAGAGAAAAGTGACTTCTAAGGTGGCACCTGATTAGTTTATATAAGTATACAAAAGCTCAGACAAAAAAAAGTGAAAATCTGTTCTGTGTTAACCTCCTCAAAAGAAGAGGTGGTCCCTGATGGTACTGGTTACTGTAACCATACCCAACTATCCTGACACTTGTTGCCCAATCCCTTGATGTACCTATAAGGAGGGAAGAGGCAGCAGTGTTAGTCACTAGTGGCTGACGGGACCCATGGCAGTATCTCCAATCATTCTTTTACTGACTTGTTAAAGAGTCATATATTGATTTGAAAGAATGTTGCCATCCAATAGGTGGCATTGTAAAGGTATTGTACCATCTTCCTTATTTGCATAAATTACCCAGAGGAGCATGCATGGCCTTCTAAGTCTCCTCACTCACCTCTCAGGTGTCTTCTCACACCTTTTCTGGGTGCTCTCCTTGGGGAGAGATGATGCCCTCCCAACCTGCTCACCCTCTAGGTGTCTCCACACACTTTTTGGGTGCTCTCCTTAAGGAGAGACAACACCACTATTGATCCAGTGTTACAGAAACAGCCTAGCACGCTGTGGTATGCTATTTCCATAAGACCTATTGACTTTAATGGGAATTATGGAAATAGCCATGGCAGCAGTGTGGTTGGGAAACCAGCTATGGGTTTCCCTTCTCAGCCAGACAGCGCGGGGATGGAACAACCCCTTTAAATGTGCACTCGGATCCCCTATGTTAGTTAAATGCAATAACTGGATATAATATCAATACTCTTAATATTATGTATGCTTATTGATGTGTGTGCAATGCTTCTTTTTCACTGTTTACACAGCAGTCCCTCAAGCTTCTGTCTTGGACGTTTAGCATTGGGACGCTCCACAATTGGTACGTCTTCTATTTTTTGAACAATAGATTCAGATTTATAGGACGTCAAAGAAAATATTTTGAGGTAGGAATGCTTATTTCTGTACTGTAAGTTTTCTTTGTATTTCGGTTATCCTGTCTAATCTAATGTGCCAATATCTAAAGAAATGTATACAGTATTTGTCATTCGACAATTGTAACTTTTCCTTATTTTCAGTTCTCCCAAGGCCTGGCAATTTCCACAATTACATCAAATCTTTGCTTAAAATAGGTCACACACATTTGCTCTCTAGGCCATGCCCCATTTTACTGTATTGTGAGTAAAATATAATATACTTAAATAAGTTTGACAGGGTGGTGCTAATAGAAGATGAAAAGAAAATCCAAGGTCATGTTAAGAAGTTTACTGGTCCAAATTAATTAACTAAAAAAAAACAATGCAAGCTGGTACAGAATAGAATGTCCGGTCTGATGTTGCATTTCTCCTGCCTGTTTACACATTGCTCTTCGGCCCATGCAATTGATAATGTTCATCCTGCCTATATATTTTCTCTTGTTTCTACTTATATATCTAGCCAAGTACCACAAAGGACCAACTCTGTCATCACTGCCTTCTACTTCATATCCAAGACAGTTCTGCTCACTTACTTGTAATGCTATTCCCCATTTTCCCATGCTAAATAATACATGTGTTCTTACAAAAATCAATTCAATGAAACTGACCTATCAGGCCTACTAGGCTGGTCATCCCCTCCTTATTTCTATGTTCTTTGAAAGGGGTTTTCCAGGCACTGGGGACCCACTGCTAGAAATCACTTCCATTCCGATGTAGGAGGTGTAAGTAACGGAAGTGTAGTAGGAGGCTTCTACTCCCATTGATTTCAATGGGAGTAAAGCGCTCTATGACATTTCTTCTTCCAACCCGATGATAATGTTTACCCTTCTGCACTAACAGTGGGCCAAATGATCAGCTGATCATTGTGGATCCCAACCTGCGAATCCCCAATGATCAACTATTGATGCTGACCTATTTTGCATCACTCTCTATTTGTTGAAGATTGTAAACCAGAGAACATCTCCGTCTCACCTCTAAACTCTAACTGTAAGACTCAGTTTACACTGACATGGTTCATGAGGGTTGCATTCCATCAGGTTCCCATGGCTCATGATGAGCGGCATAGCGGAAGTCTGCGGCACATTTCTGTCTTGTAAAAAGAGTCAGATGAAGCTCCGTATTACTGTCTGCAAAGCACAGACCGAATGCAGAGTAAAAATATGCTTGTCTAAAAGTGGCCTTGGTCTCAGTTTTGTTATTGATGTATGTTTTCTGGTGATATATAGTACTGAAGCCTATGCTGGTGCTCATACTGTAAATACAAACTATTGAAAACCTAAGGATCTGCTAATGGATCCATTTGGAAAAAGCAAGCAGTCGATTTAACAGGATGGCCCTTTTACACGCGACGATTTATTCGGAATCTGAACGATAATTTTCCCGTGTAAATACATGCAGCAACTTAATGAGAAACGTTCAGCTTCTACATGCAGAACACTGAATGACCTGTTGTTCAAACAACAGTTGTTCACTTTTGAACGACTGACCGCTTACTGTGAATACAGGTGGGGGGGTGGGAGAACGCTCCCCTACCTGCACCATCTCCATTCCGGCAGCCCTGTGAGCAATGCCAATGATACTCGCTCCTTTGTAACAGCACAAGGCAACCATCACAGGGAGAAGCTGTCGGGTATCGTTTGGTCCCGAGTAAATCGACCTAAGGGCTCACACCCACTGGCGATACGACTTCCCTGCGATGTGAGAGTGAGTGAAAACGCATGATAATGAAACCAATGATTTTCAATGGTTTCATTCTCATTAGCAATGTTTTCACTTTAACCTCGCATCGCAAAGAAGAATGTGCGATATCACCCATTGTTTTCAATGGGGCCAGCAGCAACACTGGCCCCATTGAAATCAATAGAAGATTGCAAAGCAGGCTAGGAATTCCGCCTGAGAGAAGAGAGGAGGGCGGAGCTACGGGGGATCTGTGACATATTTCCCCATATTTGGAGAGATAAGGGGTGGGGCAAGTGGGTTTCTATAGCTAATCCGTAGAAAATATGCTCACTTGATTTTTTGCTACACTCTGGGGTCACGTCTAATTTCTGGATAGGGAATCTCCATTCATGAAAGAACCGGTGTCTCTGGCCATTCAGTGTACATTCAGCAGTGCAGTGTAAGGCATCTTTCACACGGTTGTTGCGATTTTTGGCCGTCCACATTGCAGATGAAAATCACATGAACGGGAGACAGCCACGACCAAGTTGTGGCTAAATCTCCCGTTTTCTCACCCGTTCACATGACCAGGTAAATACGCCGCAGCCTGGAACTCTGCTAAGATCTCTCCCCCTACCCTTGCCGGCTGATAGCGGCAATAGAAGCTCCCATAGCCTATGGGAGCTTCTGGCAAGTAGAGGGGGAGGAATATTAGCAGCGTTTACCATTCTAAATTCCCTCCCCCTCCCTTCCGAGCCTGTGGGAGCTGCTGGGAAGGAGTGGGACTTAGGCCAGGCAAGCCGCTTCTGAACTCCCTCTCACCTTTTCTGATGGCTCTCATAAACTCTCATAGGAGTCTATGGCTGGCATATTCCGACATAAGATAGGACAAGTACTATCTATTCCAAGCGTGTGTAAAAGCAGGCGGCTGCAATAAGCACTGTGTGCGCTATCTTTTCCCGCCGGCTGATTTTACTCACTGTAAAATCGCCCATCTAAACAAATGCATTGGGATCCGACGCTTCAGATGGTCATGATTTTCGGTGGGTGATTTATTGCGGCAAAATAGCCACGATCAGACTCTCGTGTGAAAGAGGCCTGAACCTAGCCTTATGTTTGCACAGATTCTATGCTTTGTGGGCTAATGATAAGACACAATGCTTGTCTCTTTAAAACCATGCACAGAAGTTGAAATTAGTTGTTATTTCACTGTGCAAACCCATAAACATTATTTATCAAAATGCGGTAGGTTTATGCATAATTTATAAGACAATTAATAACTGTATATGGGCTTATCACATATGTTAATGAGAAAAGGCTGCAATATATCCTGCAGAATACACATATTCCTATTGCTTAAACAGTAACATTTTCAGGTACCATTTGAATACCTCTTTTGTATGTAAATCACATTTCTGTATTTCAGCCACCAACAATTTTCTGTCTGCATTACTTTTATTTTTTGCATAAAGCACAATGCTGCTGCATAATAGGAAATTCTGATTTTCAGGCTGGCTCAATTACACCTAATTGGATACAATTTATGGTTTGCCTCATTGATTCACAATGGCAGATTGAACACCAAACCCAGAGGCCATTTGATTGATAACAAATATAAATTGCTGTGTTTACTGTACGTGTCATTACAGAACCCATTCTGAATGTAGCAGATGATTAATTTGAGCCCGTGTTAGTGGCGTTGTTTGTTTGCAATTTCCTTTCACCATTTAAACACATTGAATGATTTCTTATCAAATAAAATAACATATATCTTATTCCGTGAAAATGAAATGTGGTCCAATTTATACACACAAAACTATTAAGAAATTGCGTATTTAAAAGCTAAAATAAATGAATGTAATATAATTATAATAATAGGCATTAGTAATTCCCGTCTACGTGTATCCACCACTCTAAATGAAAAGGGACTATGAAACCAGAATTAAATTCTGTGACCATACAGATTGTATTGGGTGAGTTCTGTAAATTTGCTGGATTACTGCTACATTTTAGGGTGCTTTCACACACACCGGAATATTGCGCAATTCACCTTAGAATATTCCACAGTTCAAAATGACCCAAATTTGAAAGTGGCCTAATTCTGCCACAAATCTGTGTCAAAATCCTCATGTTAGATATGTAACTTATAGTGCTGATTTCTGCAGTAGAATATTCCCACGAGCGTATATACGGCGCATTTTAACGCCTGGGCATATATACGTTACCCATGTGAAGCATTGGTTCGCAATGCATTCGTTCACATGGGCGATTATACGGCACGTAAATACGCCGGCAGCGTAAAAAAAAGAACATATACGTGGCCGGTGCATATAAGCTCAGCCAAAACATAGTTCTGGAACTATGTTTTGGCCAATATATGCTGGCGGGTCCCATAGACTGAACGCTGCGAAAAGCGTACAGATGCCTCCATATAGGCACTGGAAGGCATCCCGAGGTTTTTGGCAAAACAAGGGTTTTTTCAGTGTGTGGCATTTTTTTTTCGCTAAAAAATACGCTTGCAATCGTGTGAATGGACGAGAAAACATTGGCCGTGATCATGAAAAAATGCCCATTCAGGCGCTTATACGAAGCAGGCATGAAAACGTAAAAACACTGTCGCCGTATATCCACTCGTGGGAAAAAGCCCTAAGGGTACTTTCACACTAGGCGTAATCACTGCAATCCATGAACAATGGAAAGCTCACAGCAATTATGTTGGAAAGCCTCAGTGGCCAAATCCGCACCTAAATGGGGTGTATTTGGCTGCATTTTTTGTGGCAGTTCTACTGTGAGATTTAAACCTTGTATCTCATTATAAAACTGCAGCTTAAGTAGACATGCTGTAGATTTAGAATCCACAGTGATTTTCGAAAATGCTGCAGATTTGTTGCAGATAGATATGAGTGAACTGAACCTGGAGAACCCAATTTTGGGTCGAACTTTGCTAAAAATTTGATTTGGTTGGAACCTGAACTTCAGGTAGTTCATTTCTGCCGTACTGGAAGTTATTGTTAAAAAGCAATCAATCAGACCCCTGCCAAAGATATCACTTTTATAACAGCTAATTTCAATGCTCTGGAGAAGTTTTACCAGTCATTGGCAAATTCAGTCTGGGTGAGCAGAATAATGCAGGCGACCATATGGTCCAATGTTGCATAAACACATGCTTTGAGCAGCCAAATTGCCATTTGTACACATGGACGGCCCCAAATGGTGTGCATCAAAACCAAATCAACTACTTCCTATGTCAGCTACGTTGGAAAAGCTTAATTCTGGCCATGAGAACATTTCCAGGTGTAGACTCCGATCATTAGCTCCTAGTTGAAAAAATCAAGGTCATATTCAGCAACATCAAAAGGTCACCAGCAATATGCCGTTTCAATGTAGATAACATCCCTTCACAATATGCAGTCAAAGTAAATAACAGATTTGAAACACTCAGCACCATCAGAAAAGACCCTGACGAATTATGGGAGGAAATCAAATCCATCACACTGAATACAGCTGAAATCATTCCCTTCAAAAAATCAGGAAAACGACCACAATGCGTATTGGATGAATGCATCATGATCGCCAACAAGCTCCGAGCAGCTAAAGCAGCCGGCACCATCATTGAATTCAGACAGCTATATGCATAATTTCAAAAGTCTAAAGTCAGACGAGACAAGAAGCGCTACTGGAACGACCAATGCGCAAAACTGGAAGAAGCAAACCAGCAAGGCCACACCCGAGCTTTCTTGGCCCATGTGAAGCAGACCCGGGCACCGTTCACACCATGCAAGGCAGCAATCATCAAAGACCAGGATGGCAAATTATTACAAGATCAAATCAAGTGTAGGTGGCCAGAATATACAGATGAGCAGTATGCAGGCGATCAAACAGACAACCCATTGGATCAAGTAGAACAAAAACAGGACAACATCTGTCTTCATCACATTTCCAAAAAAAGGTGATGCTCAAGAATGTTCCAATTACCGCACCATCGCCCTCATACCTCATGCAAGCAAAATTCTTTTAAAGAGCATACAAAAACGCATTGTGACAATTGTTGTACGGAAACTGGAGGACTTTCAAGCTGGCTACCGCAAAGGATGTGGCACCTGAGACCAAAATGGTGGCCAGAATATACAGAAGAGCAGTATGCAGGCGATCAAACAGACAACCCATTGGAGCAAGTAGAACAAGAACTGGGAATTCTGGAGGAAGAAGTCACATGTGCCATAAAACATTGATCACATATCAGCCAAACTCCTCAAACCGGTGTCAGTCAAGCTCCTAACCAACCTATGTCAAAAGGTCTGGAGCTCCGAATCGTGACCCAAAGACAGGACAACATCTGTCTTCATCACATTTCCAAAAAAAGGTAACGCTCAAGATTGTTCCAATTACCGCACCATCGCCCTCATACCTCATGCAAGCAAAATTCTTTTAAAGAGCATACAAAAACGCATTGTGACAATTGTTATACGGAACTGGCGGACTTTCAAGCTGGCTACCGCAAAGGACGTGGCATTAGAGACCAAAATGCGAACCTGCGCGGGATCATGGAGAAGACCCGAGAGTATCAAAAGGATGTGTACATGTGTTTCATTGACTACAGCAAACCTTTTGACTGTGTTGAACAAGACAAGCTTTGGAAGTGTCTAAGCAAATGGGCATCCAAGAACATATTGAACAGCTTATAACGCCGCTTTACAACAACCAAGAAGCAACAGTCAGGACAGCTTATGGAAAAACGAATTGGTTCAGAATCGAGAAAGGCGTACGGCAAGGCTGCATTCTGTCACCAGCACTTTTCAATTTGTATGCAGAAATGATCTTTAGGGGATGCAAATTGGATGAATTAGAAATGGAAGTCAAAATTGGTGGCAGAAATGTCAACAACCTCCGATATGCAGATAACACCACCCTGCTTGCAGAAAGTGAAAGGGACCTGGAATACCTAATCTAACAAGTGCAAAAGGAAAGCGAACACATGGGACTTCACCTCAACAGCAAGAAAATGAAAGTCATGACTGCGGTAGGCAATGGTACAGTAAACATAAAAATTAACAGCGAAGAAGTCGAGATGGTCCAAGATTTTATCTTCCTTGGATCCAAAATCGATTGCAGCGGGCAATCTGGACCTGAGATGAACAGATGGATTACACTTGGCAGGGTTGCAATGCAAGGAATGGAAAAGATCTGGAAGAGCAAGGATATTAGCATTGCAACAAAAAACAGACTGGTCAATGCAATTGTCTTTCCCATAATGACGTATGGTTGCAAAAGTTGGACGCTCTGAAAAACAGACAAGTAAAATTGATGCGTTTGAGCTATGGTGCTGGAGGAGAATGCTACCTTGATCTGCCATGACAATGAACAAGGTAGTGTTAGATCTTGTCAAACCAAAAATATCACTAGAGGGCAAAATCATCAAACTCCGGCTCTCTTTTTTTTGGACACGGGATGCGCACTAACTCACTGGAAACAGTACTGATACTTGGCAAGGTCAGTGGAAAGAGAAGATGAGGATGACAAAGAACAAGATGGCTAGATACAATCAAGGCCACCACGAACATGTCAATTGTGGAATTGAAAGAAGCTGTGAAAAACAGAAATGTGTGGAGAGCATTGATCCATGGAATGACCGAGGGTCGGATGCGACTGAACAGATCATCCTCAAAGAAAAAAATACTGAACACTGACTGGGAGGCATGGAGGTGGTTTGGCTTTTCAATTAATGTGGCTGAGTGGTTATCACTGCGGTGCTAGGTTAAAATCTGGCCAAAATCTGGTACAGCAAGTGACATGTGGGGGCAGCCCAAAGTTCCTATGTTAAGTGTATGCGTGCGTGCCTGGGGACTGTGAACCGTTGCTAAGTGAGCACGAGCAGGCAGTACTGAAACAGAGCAGCCGGTACTGAATGACAGCAGTCAGTGCTGACAGGGAGCGGCCGCTACTAAAGGGCAGTGACCATTGTTGCAGGACAGCATGTGGCGCTGAAGGAGAGCGGGCAGTGCTGAAGGAGAGCGGGTGATGCTGAAGGGGAGCAGGCAGTGCTGAAGGGACATTGGGGCAGCGGTATGGCGCTGAGGGGCAGCGGGGCAGTGCTGTAGGGACAGCGGGCAGCGCTGTAGGAGAGCAGGCAGTGCTGAAGGGACAGCAGGTGGTGCTGAAGAAGAGCGGATGGTACTGCACTTGAGCGAGTGGTGCTGAAGGGACAACGGGCAGAACTGAAGGAGATTAGTCAGTACTACACTGGAGCGAGTGGTGCTGAAGGGACAGCAGGGCAGTGCTGAAGGGACAGCAGGTGCCGCTGAAGAAGAGCAGAAGGTGCTACACGGGAGCAAGCGGTGCTGAAGTAGAGCGTGCGATGGCTGTGATTGGTTCATCCTTTCAATGCAGCGCTGGATAACCAATCCCAGCCACTGTGTCATGGAAGTGGCATTTTTGAATTGGCTGAGCCAACACTCATAAATCTCTTTTAAAAATGGCTCCTGAGAACAGAGACAGCTTCCAGAACCAAAGCATGGAAGGAGGCATAATGACCCTGGCCATCAGCGGCTGACACCCCCCCTCTGGGCCACCAATCACAGCCAGAGACAGAAGACAGAGAGAGAGAGCAAGCAGAAATGACAGGCAGAGAAAAGGCAAAAGAAGACAAAGAAACAGACACGCAGACACAGCGAGACACACAGAGGCAGACACAGCCAGAGATATAGGCACAGAAACCTAGACAAGAGAGGCAAATAAAGAGAGACAGAGGCAGAGAAAGACAGATACAGGCAGAGATAGAAAATAGGCAAAGAAACACCTAAAAACATTTTCTAAACCTTTTATGTTCGCGTAGTGAACATCGAGTCAATCTAGTCTGTATGAAATTGGAAAACTAAATGCAGATGTTGTCTTTGGTCAGATTGGAACCTATGACTCCATCAGTGCAAGGCAACAGTGCTAACCCCGGAGCTACACTACCAGTCAAGGTTTTAGAACACCTCCATTTTTCAAGTTTTTATTGATATTTAATGTCTCAAATATACTTTCAAATGAAAGCACAGAACAAATAAACAAGTTAAAGGGGTTGTCCGGCCATAAATATTAGATCTCATTACTTCTGTTTGCCCATTACCATGCACTTTGTAATATACATTGTGCATGGTAAATGAGGCAAACAGAAGTTATTGACTTACCTGTAGGGGTGCCCCCCCCCCCCCCCCCCGTGTTGCTCCTCGGTCGTCCCTGGTTACGATAAGAAATCTTCTTTTCTTGTCGGGCCGGCTCCAGGTCTTGACGGGACGTCGGGGACGCGCTTCTCGCTTCTGCTCTCTACTGCGCATGTGCAGTAGAGCTTCAGCAGCTGGGAAGCTCTCCTATGCCTGCAGGGGACGCGCGGTTGCTGGATCTTGATCTTCATCTGTAAGGTAAGTGGACGGCCGGGCTCTCGCGGGGGGGGGGGGGGAGGGTGTGTGTGTGTGTGCTGCTGGTGGTGGCCGGGCTGTCAGGAGTCACAGGGGGGTGTCGCTGGTCGCTGGTGTTGACGGGGTTGTCACAGTGTCCAGTGATGAGGGGACATGCCGGGGAGATGAAGGAAACTTTTGCTACAGCTGTCAGAGCAGTAGGAGCAGATCGCAATGCTCTCCCTGCTCTCTCATTACTTTGAATGGGGCCGGCCGGCTGCTGGCTCCATTCAAAGCAGTGAAGCGTGCATGATGCCGGTCCTCCAGTCATGTGACCGGTGTCATCGGGAGCGCGCACTGAGGAGAGAGAGGCAGCAGTGCATCATGGGAACTACCCAGTGGCGCCATCTTTGTAAAATCCTTCAGGCAAACTTTATAAGGGGAAGAAAAGGAATAAAAAGGTGAGGAAAATATCGTTTTTCATGGTTAAAGCTGTAATGTGTGATGCTTCTCCACTACAGGGCATTCATGGGGGGAAAAAAATCAGTTTCGGCGGCGGACAACACCTTTAAGATGAATAAAAATAATGCATTAAATTTGTTTCACCAAATTAAATCTAGATTTTTGACTCTTCAAAATAGCCCCCTCTAGCTGATATAGCAGCATCGAGGTATTCTTTCTGCAATTGCATTCAGATATTGTTTATAAATATCTTCCCAACATTGTTGCAGAAGTTCCCATAAATGTGCTGCACTTGTAGGTTGTTCTGCTTTTACCCTTCTATCTAGGTTATCCCAAGTAAGCTCAATGGGTTTTAAGTCTGGAGACTCTGCCGGTCATTTCATTCCAGCATGCACTTCCAGCTTATCTGCTCCTTGCCCATCAGGACACAACTCTGGCTATTAATGGCACCTTCCCTTACCGGAGGATGACTGAACAATTCGCTGTGTCTGGTATGCAAAGATTTTTTCTGACTGATTCCTCGTATGATCCATGCTTGTACTACTCAGCTTTCCTGTCTTCTCCATTCCTGACCTCAGCTTGTTTCTTGACTATGGTATATCTGTCTGCTGCCTGCCCTAACCCTTGACTTGTTATGCAGTTATGCAGAATTTCACCTGCCCTGACTTTGATTTTGCATCATGAGCACATCTCTGCCAGCTCCTCCAGAACTATGCTATGAGAAACCTGACCAGTTTGCGCCAGCTGCCACAACATCGACTGCTTCTGGGGTAGTGGTCTGTTGGTCCCTGCAATAAAGGCCAGATCTGAATTGGTGGGATAAAAAAGAGTAAATACCAGGGGCCCCCTGGTGCTGCCTTCAGGAAAAGCCCCTAACCAAATCAGTTTGTGGCACAGTAGGTCAGCACTCGCACTTCTGACACCAATAATATGTAGAATATAAATAAGATACATTATACACATTGCTATCTACATTTTGATCCATTCTGACTATTGACAATGCAGGAGTATCATCACAACCTTAAAAGTATATTTAATATCTACTCTTCAGTGTACAATGTAATCTGAGTTCTAGACACAGACTTTTGAAAGACATTTAGTAGAACACATTTTTTTATATTTCAGACCAATATCAGGTTGTCCCTTACATAGTCACTAAGGGTCAAAATAACTGAATTTTCAATTAGCCCTCCTAATGTAGTTCCAGCCCGTAATAATGTTACTCATATTAATCTCTTACTCTTTAAAAATGAAGTTACTAATCATCGTGAGTGGGGATGGTAATTTTTTCTATCACTCTGTCCTTGTCTTGCTGCTTGTACTTGCTTCACTTTTCCCAGGCTTTTTATATACCTATCTAGGAAGAAAGATAAATGGTTAATTTAATTTAAAGTGAATATGCTGTATGCATTAACAATGCTCAGCTGTATTAATCAGTGCAAAATACTTCATCTTCATATTATTAGTCATAAGGTAAAAAGAGCAAGGTATGTCACCTCAATGAATTATCTGTAAAGTCTAACTTCAAGCAAAAAGTGAAAAATTAGCTTTTAGATAGAATTTACCTGGAAGACACCCTGCTCTTCTCTACTAGGTCCCAGCTGATGTTGAGTTGGTCTTAACAATTGAACAATGCTGCCATGAACTACTTGGGATGAAGCATAGGAAATGATACAGTTGAATCCATGTCCGCCTATAGCTATGTACGACTTGTGCATCTGTACAGGGTACTTGCTGCCAGCTGCCTGGGATGGCGGGGGGGGGGGGGGGGGAGCAGCAGTGGACCAACTCCCCTCTCCTTCCCTCCCCTCATAGAAGCCAGTTCTTCTGTTGGCTTTCTCCTGTTAGCAGTTGGCACACAGCAGTACTTGGTTATCAACTGAGCTTCCTTCCCCAGGGCTCTCTTAGGTCTTGTGCCATAGGCAAAAGCAACTGATCACCAAGTCCCGCTGAGTGAGAGTATGGGTAAGAGCCATACCCTGTGGGCAGAGGTGTGGGCATATGTTATATAGACTGTATACATATACTGGAGTATACTAAAGTATTACAGTATATGGGGTAAGTGATCAAATGATCACAAGTTCAAGTCCCCTTAGGAAATAAAAAAAAAGAGGTAAAACTGCATTTTCTCCCCATTTCACTCCACCTACAAATATATTTTCAATTTTCAGTAAATAATATGGTATATGATACCACTGAAAAATGCAATTCCGCTCACTGAAAAAAGGCCTCAGACAGCTATGTTGACGTAAAAATAACAGAGTTCGTATTGTTTTGAAAACAAAATGAAAAAAAAAATGGCCACATCCTTAAGGGGTTAAGCCAGTCATGCTGCATTTAAGCAGGTACTACAGTATACATGGCATGCCAACTGCTATGCTTGTGAGACCACCAGGAACCATTTCTACTGATGGTCTTCCTTTGAGTCTCAGACATTGACATTCCCTGAATTGAATCTCATTAAATGAGAGTGCACCAAACTTCAGCAGTAGCACTGTTGGCTTACGGCCTGTAGATTGTTTACTATATGTAATCTATGCTTTGGGTTTTTCATTGACCTCATTGGTCATGGAAGTCCCCTGGTTTCTGTTTGGCCTTCCTGCTAAATCAATTTTCTTTCAGTTCTCTTAATACTGGATAAATTAATTTCTTGAAGCCAAGGGTACATCAACCCATAGATGGAACTCTTAGCTCAGATATAGTCCAATCTCAACATAACATCTTGTGCGACTTCTGTGTCATTCCACTTTCGTAGTTAGGGCAATGAGAACATGCAGCAAACAATTCTCTTATCCTTGACCTGTGGTGATTTCTTCATAGCACATATTACTAGTTCACATAGAAACTAATGATTTCAAACAGAACAACAGTGTCCGATATATTGTCTGTGTCTTTGCGTAGGTTAAGTTCATTATAGTAGATGAGTTTTTTTTACTTGTACAGCATGGGATTTACTGTTTGGCTATAATGAAATATTTGATAATGTAATATGAATCTGTATTCTCCAGAGAGAAAACATTTAATATTATTTTCAGCTGTACTTCTACTTCACATAGACCGCTATTAGAAATGCAACGCATCGGTGCACATTTATTGCATCATGATGATTGTAAATGTGTCACTAGATTGAAAGTGTAAAAAAATATCCAGCATTTCCCTTTTTTCGAGACTAATTTGCTTCAGTGAAGATATCATTATAACCATTTTATTCTTATTATAAAGGAAAACAACTCTCTGGGGAACATTTATAAAATATTTCATGTTTTTGGTGCACAAAAGTAGCTAATTTTTCCCTAATTGGGGATCTGTGACTTTTCAGTTTTTTCCCTGCCCTCGAAACATTTGTAAAAAGTGGGCAGGACTTTTGGGAGGGGGTATGGTTGCCCCAGACCAAACGATTTCTGTATAATTGGAAAAGCAGTTTTGATGTTGTAGATGAAATAGCCGGAAAGTACTGTGTGAGGACTGTATCCAGAAAATGGCCTGTATATGTATTTTACTGCATCCTGGATCTGGGAGCTATAAATGTATGTGTGCCGTACAAAGAAGTTATAGGGAAAGGAATAATGAGGAGGAAATTCATTTTTGCTCTGGCCATAGAACTGAGAAACGCATATCTTGAAAAATGAATGCAACAGCGACCAGCAGCAACAAAACAATCACAAAAGAGGGCACAAGCTGCTAATGGCAGCCACAAAAGGAAAAACCGCCAGATATGAGTGGGCTGCAGCAAGAAGTCCAAGACATAGGAGTCCTGTCATGAATGTTGGAAGATGCTGTGTGGAAACTGTGCTGTCAGCAGCATCAAAAAGATTGTATGCTTGAAGTGTTCATAAACTCTCAGCAGCATGAGCAGCTTCTTTGGTACAGTGCTGTAGTTTATGGCTTTATGTTAATTATTCTGTGGTGCAAACTTATACTGTCCAGCTTATGTTACATGGCATGTACAATAATTGCTCTTCTACATAAACATATTTTTTCAAATAACATACATCAATTGGATTTTAAATCACTAGCCAAGTTTATAATTTCTTTCTGGGATGATACCGTATATCCACACAAATGCTTATAACTATGGGAGTCAAAAATAACTCTTACGGAAGTTTGAGCAGTATAGAATTACAGCGGTTCTAGTGTTTAACATTTTCTGTAGCTGTGAATAAGTTTGCTCCTTCCAATGTATTTCAGTTCATCAATATTTCTGGGGTGTCTTGCATGCACAGCCCTCTTTGGACCATTCCACAGCATCACAATAAGTCCAAAGTCATGATTCTGACTTGGGCATTGCAAAATACAAATGCTCTTTTCAACCATTCTTTAGTTGATTTACTTGTGCGCTGTGGGTCAGTTGTCTTGTTGCATCACCCAATGTCTCTTCAGGGTTGCCCATTGTGCTATTAGAATTATATTGACAAGATACCTATTCCTAGGGTGAATAGCAACAGTTCTGAATTTCCTACATTTCTTTTTAATTTGCATAACCTTGAATTGATGTACACCCAGGTCTTGAATATTGCTTTTGTAGCCTTTACAGCTACATGTTTCTCAACATGTCTTCCACATTTTCTGAGGTCTTCTGAAAGGTTTATGTATGACGGCATGCTTCACACTAACCAATCTTTCTTGAGAAGAGATTTTTCAGTAACCAGGTTTTGTGTGTTTTTATGTAAGGGACTAAGTACCCATGAAACTCATTCTTCCAATCTCACTTCCTTACTAGAAACACCTTTTCCTACTTAGAAAATTCATTAACACAGAGGTTCTTTAACTTTTTTTACCCATGCAATGGATGCTTACTCAATGAGCCAAATAAGAGACATAAACAGTACAACTATTTGTGTGTTATTAGTTTAATTTTAGTTTAATTTGTTTGCACTTGTGACTTAGATAACAATCAGACCACAATGCACTAGTAGTAAATGCAGAAATCTAGGTAATTCTGAAGGATTCACTTACTTTTTCTTATAACTGTTATCAGAATGCAGGGAAACCAAAATTCCTGTGCTTCTTAACTAGAGATGAGCGAGCACCAAAATGCTCGAGTGCTCGTTACTCGAGTCGAACTTCCCGCGATGCTCGAGGGTTCGTTTCGAGTAATGAACCCCATTAAAGTCAATGGGCGACTTGCGCATTTTTGTATATCTCCGATGCTCGCTAAGGTTTTCATTTGTGAAAATCTGGGAAATTCACGAAAGTGATGGGAACGACACAGAAACGGATAGGGCAGGCGAGGGGCTGCATGTTGGGCTGCATCTCAAGTTCCCAGGTCTCACCATTAAGCCACAATAGCGGCAAGAGTGCCCCCCCCCCCCCTGCACTGTCAGCATAAAGATCGTTCTCCTCTGCCACAGCTGTAACAGCTGTGGCAGAGAAGAACGATGTTAGCCCATTGAATTCAATGGAGCCGGCAATACAGCCGGCTCCATTGAAAGCAATGGGCTGCCGGCGAGCGCGGGATGAATTTTCGGGAAGGGCTTAAAAATATAAGCCTTTACCTGAAAATCATCCTAAAATGTGTAAAAAAAAAAAAAAATGCATACTCACCTTTCCGCTGAAGCCGGAGTTCAGCCGTGTCTGGCGGGCAGTTCTCCTGAACTGCTCTCTGTAGTATTCAGCAGCCGGGGATTTAAAATCCCCGCCTGCTGAATGAGCTGCCTCTGATTGGTCACAGCCTCACCAATCAGAGGCAGCTCTCACTCACAGAATGGGTGTGAGTGAGAGCTGCCCCTGATTGGTCCCTGCGCTGAGCCAATCAGAGGCAGCACTCATGAATTCATGAATGGGTGTGAGTGAGAGCTGCCTCTGATTGGTGAGGCTGTGACCAATCAGAGGCAGCTGATTCAGCAGGTGGGGATTTTAAATCCCCACCTGCTGAATACTACAGAAAGCAGTTCAGGAGAACTGCCGGCCAGACACAGCTGAACTCCGGCTGCAGCGGAAAGGTGAGTATACATTTTTTTTTTTTTTTTACACATTTTAGGATGATTTTCAGGTAAGGGCTTATATTCTTAAGCCCTTCACGAAAATTCATCCTGAGATCGCCGGCAGCCCATTGCTTTCAATGGAGCCGGCTGTATTGCCGGCTCCATTGAATTCAATGGGCAAACATCATTCTTCTCTGCCACAGCTGTGTTACAGCTGTGGCAGAGGAGAATGATTTGTCTACTATATGTTCTCAATGGGGTCGGCGCTGCTGCCGCCGGCCCCATTGAGCGCATATAGAGAAGAGAACAGGAATCGCAGATCGCAGATAGGTGCGATCTGCGATTTCTGTTCTATAATTTATCGGACGAGCGCATAAAAAGCGCTCATGTGTCCGATACCATTGCAAAGCAATGGTTTTATGAAATCGCCGGATGCATGCGCATGCGCAAATCGCGCGAAAAAACGCCCATCTGACTGAGCCCTTATTGCATTTTTTGGGAGGCAAAATGAAAAAAAAATTGTAATGCTTTTTGCTTTGCAGTTTATTGTACGTGTCGTTACAAATACATTGATACCAAATATGTGGGTTTTTAATTTTTTACTGTTTTTTAATGCTAATATGGGAAAAAAGCACAAAAAAGGTTTTTTTTTTACATTTTTCTTTCCTTTACATTGTTTTTATGTTTTTTTTACACTTAATAAGTCCCTTTACAGGACTTGCACAATAGCACCTGTGATCGCTATGATAAAACACTGCAGGACTTCTGTCCTGCAATGCCTTATCGCTTGTATTAGCGATCATAGGCACTGGCAATGCAGGATGCCTGTATGTGCTGTCCTGTTGCCATGGCAACTGATTGGGCTCTCCACGATTACATAGCAACAGTCCAATGATGTCACAGAGGGAACTCCCTCCCTCTGTAAACCCTTTACATGCCCCGATCTGTTGCAGCGGGAGGCTGGCTATCAGTGACAACCAGTTCCCGCTGCCAGATAGTGGGAGATTTCTTATGATCTTGTGCTATCCCCTGGACATAACTGTACATCCTGTTGTGTTAAGTACCCCTTTGCCAGGATGTACAGTTATGCCCATGTGGCAGGAAGGAATTAAACGGCCTCTGTCATCACTTTTGTACCCCATAAACTACATTATGGGGCTCAAAGTTGAGGGGACAGGGGGGGGAGCTGTTTTTTTATACTCATCAGGTCTCACATTCTGTGTCCCCAAGAAATAAGTGCACACACACATAAGGTAACTCATTTCACAAGACTGTGTGCATGTATTTTCCCATAAAAATGAATGGGAGAGTTTATGATGATCCCCGGTCCATGAGCAATTAAAAACCAACCAGTCACCAAGCCATGCTCCAGCTATTATTGTGGCAGTTGTGCTCTGGTGTTTTTGTGACAACACAGGGGTGCCAATAATTTTAATAAACCATGACCTGATTTTCTTCACAGTGAGGGGTATTGCCACAAAGGGTGTAGAGGAGGATGCTGTAGGGGCATGGGTAAGCTGGGCTATATCTACAAGGGATGTGGCACCATCGGCGAGAAGTGGATAGTGGCTTGAAAGGCTTTTAGCACATCTGCCCCAATCAGATTTACAAGTGCAATGTTGCTAACTAGGAATTGTGTTAGAATTTTGTGACTCCAGTCGATATCTGCATTAGGAAGGGGAGTTTAAACAACATTTTTAAGACCCCTAGTTTCATTTCCATCAATTCCAGACAGCCATGCGCTTGAAATTCAATGTCATGGTCTTCCCCTGCTGCCCCTTCCTCCCCCTTTTCAAATTCAGTAGAAGGAATGAATCTGTATTTAGAACTATTTTGATTGTGATGTGAGGCTACTAGCAGGGTGTCCTCATACTTAGTGAATCCAGTAGCTGAAGGATTTTTAATTTGTGCTGAAAACAGTATTCCCATGCCTGCAGGAGGGATTATGAGAGTAAGGGGGCCACAACACCTCTGGAAGCTGCACAAAAAAGTGTTGCAGATAGGGAGGAGAATTTACTATCTATAACCATAAGAACTGCACAAATGGTGGTTAATTGCTGGTTCACTAAAGGCCTAGTAAGCCTAATACCATTTGGGGTATATTCAATTTCTGCTTGTATCACTGTAAGTATAACTGACCTAATAGGTTGACTGAGCAGGTGTTTGACACCATAAATCTACCCACATTGCAAATGTGATACCCTTAAAGTACATTTTTGTTTTAATTTGATTCTGTTTGCAATGCACTCATTAAGTTTGTCAAGTACATTATTATTTTATGTTGGCATCATACTCCAATAGTATTTAAATAAGTAGAACCCAACATTTTGAATATACCATGTACTTGTGTTATGCATATCACACACTTTTTTTATTTCTTTGCTAGACAAGTCTGTATTGAGGAGAGGGAAAACCATGACATACTCTTCTTCCCTCCCTTTTCTTAAATCATCTAGCTCCACCTCTTGTAGTCCGGCTTTCAGTTAAGACATCTTTCACATTTCAAATCAAGTACTCCGATAGTGCGCATCTCATATATAACACAATTTAACTTATACATGGCCAGTTCACACTCACATACACAAAAAATCACAAATGCTCCTCGTCTCAGACAACTTTTAAATCACTGTACATAAATATCCTTTCAGTTCAACTTCATTGTAACCTTCTGCACAGACTTCCTGAGACACTTTAATTCCCTTCAGTTATTTTTCTTTCAGCACTATCTGCTATCCAACGTTTCACTTCCTCAAATCACCTATATTATATGCTTATTTCTCCGTCTGATTCATTGTGTATAATTATTCAAGGCTGTAACACATTTTTTACAGTTCTCTGAAACTGACAGTTCCTCCCTTTGGAATTCACCTTATCTCTGAGAAGCAATATACCATTAACCCTCTCAAACCAAGACTCTATATAATAACGTTTCACCCACTTGCAAACTGCAAATCCACACTACACAAACAGCAAGAACATTTATTCATTAATATTCAGAAACTAGAATCGTCAAAACTGCAGAAAATGAACAAAGCATGGGTAAGAATGTCTTACTCACCATGGTTTGACGTGTTTGTCCACTATCGGTCATCTGATGCTGTTGACAACACAAGACATGCCCGATTCCCACT
Source organism: Eleutherodactylus coqui (assembly GCF_035609145.1). Classification (NCBI taxonomy): domain Eukaryota; kingdom Metazoa; phylum Chordata; class Amphibia; order Anura; family Eleutherodactylidae; genus Eleutherodactylus; species Eleutherodactylus coqui. The sequence goes on along the minus strand of NC_089840.1, from coordinate 84,408,574 downwards.
TGCAAAACTGTCCAAAGATCCAAGTTACCCAGATCACAAAAACCACAAACAGCAACATTTTAATTATCAGCAGTACAATCTTCAGCTCCAATCTCATTCCTCAACAGTCAGAACAATATCTGTCATCTATGGGGGGTTCTATTTGTCTAGTTATCTTTTGGGCATTACCATTTCCCCCCACTGCTTCCCTGTTAGTTTCCCATAACACACTATCATTAAGAGTTCCATGTCCTGCTCTTATAGCACAGTTCTGTTCTCAGAGATATTTGTCTCTTTAGCATTCTGTTTGGCCTAACGTAAGTTGGTGAACAGATCTTAAGCTGGCACTCAACCACAACGACTGTGTTTGCATTTTTTATGTGGACACACAGTCCTTATGGGAAATGTGTGGTGGAGAAAACTTTTCTTTGATCAGCAAATAAATATTACTGTATAGCCCCTAGTGATCACCATGCTAGACACACAATTTGCACAATGTCTCATTGTCTCATGCAAACAAGTTAGTACTACTGTGTGGCACGGAGTGTTAAGGCTGCAGAAATGCAGTCCTAAGCTCTCGCTCACAACCTAAAGGTTCCGAGTTAAATCCCCGCTTGGTTCAGGTAGCCGCGTGAGCATTGCCCAGAAGGATGGTTGACTCAGCCTTCCATTCTTCCGAGGTTGGTAAAATGAGGTAAAATTACCTGAAAGTGTTGCAAAATAATTTGGCGCTATACAAATAACAAGATTTATTTATTTTTTAAATCCCATCTGGCAAATTATTTTTCGGACAATGAGCAGAACTTGAGCACTCATTGGGCTCCACCTCAGAAATGTCAAACAGAGAGAAATCACTATCTGGTTAAACAAAGAACAAACCATCCCAAACCTGGGAGATGATGCTTCCACCCTCTATTGAAGGACAAAGGAAGCCAAACAAACAGACTTTTTAACTATTTCTAAAACTACACATATAGCTTTAGTACTCATTAAACTGTGATGAACAATATTGGTCACACAGAAAGATTTTCCTACCTTTAAATAGCAATATGCATAAGTATTTTTACCAAGCATCTCCATCTCTAACTCTCAGATTCATTCAGATCATACAATTGCTACTATAGTCTTTCTGCAACAGGTGCAGTCCATTCACCTTGGTATTCTGCCTTTGTTGTAGCCTAAAGATCATGTGCATTTACAGGGTCTGGACAATAACGCTCATAAATTTCCTTTTGTGACAGATCACACAACAACACGCTCTTCAGACACCAGTTCACTATTTACATACAGGTATCTTACTAAAACACATACTGCCCATCGCATTCTTTGACATAGATCTCAAAGTATGACAGTAGTGCCTTCCTTGCCAGCAATAAGGGACAATCAAAACCTTAGGAAAGGACAGATAATTTTGTAAGAAATAAGATTTCTTTCATTTTGTTTGTAGAGTGCTCTGTCTGTCCTTCCCAGAGAAGAGAAAGCCATTGAATTTTTCACGGAAATCTAGAGTGAGATACCGTGTCATGCCCCACATTGTGAGCCAAATTTCTTAGCGAAATATTCACTGGTTGGTATGTTTTTAGGTGTCCAAATTAAGAGTTAATGCTCAAACTTGAGGAAACTTACAAATCATTGAATTTTACAATCAGCATTGAATGTGATAGGAAGTCATCTCATTTATTAATCAGCAGAAGTATTTATACAAAGACATTTGAAATGATGCTAAAAGATGCCTCACTTGAAAATAATTATAATTACATATGGACCGCAGTTTAAATGGACGACCTAAATCACTTGACCAAGCCATATATAACATAGGCACAGTGTAACCAACAACAATTTTACAATTGAGCACAGGACAGAGAATCTGCATCACCCTTACATGGTCTGTTGTTAATAGGGACAGCTATTCTACAGACGATACATTGCTGCTGGTGTGATAGTTTGTATATTGGAGTTATATTGCAAGTCATAGAGAAAGAAGATGCGTCACGTTCATATAGCTATATAACACGTGGTCTGTTGTTAATAAGGCCGTATATTCTACAGTGACTATATTGCTGCTGGTTGTGAAAGCTTGTGTACCAGCAGAGAATAAAAACAGGGATCTATTGGAGTGAGAAGAAAAATTTGCTGCATCACGTCTATACATACCTATTAGAGATGAGCGAACACCAAAATGTTCGGGTGTTCGTTATTCGGAACGAACTTCCCGCGATGTTCGAGGGTTCGTTTCGAACAATGAACCCCATTGAAGTCAATGGGCGACCAGAGCATTTTTGTATTTCGCCGATGCTCGCTAAGGTTTTCATGTGTGAAAATCTGGGCAATTCAAGAAAGTGATGGGAACGACACAGCAACGGATAGGGCAGGCGAGGGGCTACATGTTGGGCTGCATCTCAAGTTCACAGGTCCCACTATTAAGCCACAATACCGGCAAGAGTGGGCCCCCCCCTCCCAACAACTTTTACTTCTGAAAAGCCCTCATTAGCATGGCATACCTTTGCTAAGCACCACACTACCTCCAACAAAGCACAATCACTGCCTGCATGACACTCCACTGCCACTTCTCCTGGGTTACATGCTGCCCAACCGCCCCCCCTCCCCCCCACAGCGCACACCAAAGTGTCCCTGGGCAGCCTTAAGCTGCCCTCATGCCACACCACGCTCATGTCTATTTAGAAGTGCGTCTGCCATGACGAGGGACCGCAGGCACACACTGCAGAGGTTGGCACGGCTAGGCAGCGACCCTCTTTAAAAGTGGCGGAGCGATAGCCCACAATGCTGTACAGAAGCAATGAGAAATAGAATCCTGTGCCACCGCCATCAGGAGCTGCACACGTGGGCATAGCAATGGGGAACCTATGTGCCACACACTATTCATTCTGTCAAGGTGTCTGCATGCCCCAGTCAGACCGGGCTTTTTAATTCATAGACACAGGCAGGTACAACTCCCTATTGTGAAGTCCCTGTCGACCCACAGCATGGGTGGCTCCCTGGAACCCACCGGCGGTACACAGAAATATCCCATTGCATTGCCCAACACAGCTGAGGTAGTAATGTCGTGCTTAATGCAGGTGGACTTCGGCCCACACTGCATGCCCCAGTCTGACTGGGGTTCTTTAGAAGTGTACAGATGTAGTAAAAACTCCGTGTGCACCTACAGCATGGGTGGCTCCCTGGAACCCACCGGCGGTACACAGAAATATCCCATTGCATTGCCCAACACAGCTGAGGTAGTAATGTCGTGCTTAACCCTTTCCAATCCAATTTGTATATGGTTTTCCTAGGGGGCTTACTCTTTTTCTGCCGTTATACAACGGCGCTATATGCTGGCTAAAGCCAGTACTGCATGAGCTGACACGTAGGATAGGCTCCGACAGCAGAGAGGCTGGCAATATACAGTAAGAGAACCCCGACGGACGTCTACCAACAACGGAGCTGTACAGCCTTAAACCCTAATGTCTTCACAGGTCAGACAGTGGACTGGAAAGGGTTAATGCAGGTGGGTTTCGGCCCACACTGCATGCCCCAGTCAGACTGGGTTTCTTTATAAGTGGAAACAGATGCATTTATAATTCCCTGTGGACCCACAGCATGGGTGGGTGCCAGGAAGCCACCGGCGGTACATAGAAATATCTCATTGCATTGCCCAACACAGCTGAGGTAACGTCAGCTGTAATGCAGGTGGGCTAAAAATTCATTTGATTACACTGTAGGCGAGGGCCCACAAAAATTGCTGTATCAACAGTACTAATGTACATCCAAAAAATTGGCCATGGCCAACCAAGAGGGCAGGTGAAACCCATTAATCGCTTTGGTTAATGTGGCTTAAGTGGTAACTAGGCCTGGAGGCAGCCCAGTGTAACGAAAAATTGGTTCAAGTTAAAGTTCCAACGCTTTTAAGCGCATTGAAACTTATAAAAATTGTTCAGAAAAATTATTTGAGTGAGCCTTGTGGCCCTAAGAAAAATTGCCCGTTCAGCGTGATTACGTGAGGTTTCAGGAGGAGGAGCAGGAGGAGGAGGAGGAATATTAGACACAGATTGATGAAGCAGAAATGTCCCCGTTTTGGATGGTGAGAGAGAACGTAGCTTCCATCCGCGGGTGCAGCCTACGTATTGCTTACGTATCGCTGCTGTCCGCTGGTGGAGAACAGAAGTCTGGGGAAATCCAGCCTTTGTTCATCTTGATGAGTGTTAGCCTGTCGGCACTGTCGGTTGACAGGCGGGTACGCTTATCTGTGATGATTCCCCCAGCCGCACTAAACACCCTCTCCGACAAGACGCTAGCCGCAGGACAAGCAAGCACCTCCAGGGCATACAGCGCTAGTTCAGGCCACGTGTCCAGCTTCGACACCCAGTAGTTGTAGGGGGCAGAGGCGTCACCAAGGATGGTCGTGCGATCGGCTACGTACTCCCTCACCATCCTTTTACAGTGCTCCCGCCGACTCAGCCTTGACTGGGGAGCGGTGACACAGTCTTGGTGGGGAGCCATAAAGCTGGCCAGGCCCTTAAAGACTGTTGCACTGCCTGGGATGTACATGCTGCTCGATCTCCGCACCTCCCCTGCTACCTTGCCCTCGGTACTGCGCCTTCTGCCACTAGCGCTGTCGGATGGGAATTTTACCATCAGCTTGTCCGCAAGGGTCCTGTGGTATAGCAACACTCTCGAACCCCTTTCCTCTTCGGGAATCAGAGTGGGCAGGTTCTCCTTATACCGTGGATCGATCAGTGTGTACACCCAGTAATCCGTTGTGGCCAGAATGCGTGCAACGCGAGGGTCACGAGAAAGGCATCCTAACATGAAGTCAGCCATGTGTGCCAGGGTACCTGTACGCAACACATGGCTGTCTTCACTAGGAAGATCACTTTCAGGATCCTCCTCCTCCTCCTCCTCAGGCCATACACGCTGAAAGGATGACAGGCAATCAGCCGGTGTACCGTCAGCAGCGGGCCAAGCTGTCTCTTCCCCCTCCTCCTCATCCTCCTCATGCTCCTCCTCCTCCTCCTGTATGCGCTGAGAAATAGACAGGAGGGTGCCCTGACTATCCAGCGGCATACTGTCTTCCCCCGCCCCCGTTTCCGAGCGCAAAGCAGCTGCCTTTATGGTTTGCAGGGAATTTCTCAAGATGCATAGCAGAGGAATGGTGACGCTAATGATTGTAGCATTGCCGCTCACCACCTGGGTAGACTCCTCAAAATTACCAAGGACATGGCAGATGTCTGCCAACCAGGCCCACTCTTCTGAAAGGAATTGAGGAGGCTGACTCCCACTGCGCCACCCATGTTGGAGTTGGTATTCGACTATAGCTCTACGCTGTTCATAGAGCCTGGCCAACATGTGGAGCGTAGAGTTCCACCGTGTGGGCACGTCGCACAGCAGTCGGTGCACTGGCAGCTTAAAGTGATGTTGCAGGGTGCGCAGGGTGGCAGCGTCCGTGTGGGACTTGCGGAAATGTGCGCAGAGCCGGCGCGCCTTTACGAGCAGGTCTGACAAGCGTGGGTAGCTTTTCAGAAAGCGCTGAACCACCAAATTAAAGACGTGGGCCAGGCATGGCACGTGCGTGAGGCTGCCGAGCTGCAGAGCCGCCACCAGGTTACGGCCGTTGTCACACACGACCATGCCCGGTTGGAGGCTCAGCGGCGCAAGCCAGCGGTCGGTCTGCTGTGTCAGACCCTGCAGCAGTTCGTGGGCCGTGCGCCTCTTATCGCCTAAGCTGAGTAGTTTCAGCACGGCCTGCTGACGCTTGCCCACCGCTGTGCTGCCACACCGCGCGACACCGACTGCTGGCGACATGCTGCTGCTAACACATCTTGATTGCGAGACAGAGGAGGAGGAGGAGGAGGGTGCTTTAGTGGAGGAAGCATACACCTCCGCAGATACCACCACCGAGCTGGGGCCCGCAATTCTGGGGGTGGGTAGGACGTGAGCGGTCCCGGGCTCTGACTCTGTCCCAGCCTCCACTAAATTCACCCAATGTGCCGTCAGGGAGATGTAGTGGCCCTGCCCGCCTGTGCTTGTCCACGTGTCCGTAGTTAAGTGGACCGTGGCAGTAACCGCGTTGGTGAGGGCACGTACAATGTTGCGGGAGACGTGGTCGTGCAGGGCTGGGACGGCACATCGGGAAAAGTAGTGGCGACTGGGAACTGAGTAGCGCGGGGCCGCCGCCTCCATGATACTTTTGAAGGACTCCGTTTCCACAACCCTATACGGCAGCATCTCAAGGCTGAGGAATTTTGCTATGCGGACGGTTAACGTTTGAGCGTGCGGGTGCGTGGCGGCGTACTTGCGCTTGTGCTCCAACAGTTGCGCAAGCGACAGCTGGACGGTGCGCTGAACTACACTGCTGGATGGGGCCGAGGACAGCGGAGGTGAGGGTGTGGGTGCAGGCCAGGAGACGGTAGTGCCTGTGTCCTGAGAGGGGGGTTGCATCTCAGTGGCAGGTTGGGGCACAGGGGGAGAGGCAGGGGTGCAAACCGGAGGCGCTGAACGGCCTTCGTTCCACCTTGTGGGGTGCTTGGCCATCATATGTCTGCGCATGGTGGTGGTGGTGAGGCTGTTGGTGTTGGCTCCCCGGCTGAGCTTTGCGCGACAAAGGTTGCACACCACTGTTCGTCGGTCGTCAGGCGTCTCTGTGAAAAACTGCCAGACCTTAGAGCACCTCGGCCTCTGCAGGGTGGCATGGCGCGAGGGGGCGCTTTGGGAAACACTTGGTGGATTATTCGGTCTGGCCCTGCCTCTACCCCTGGCCACCGCACTGCTTCTTGCAACCTGCCCTGCTGATGCCCTTGACTCCCCCTCTGAAGACCTGTCCTCCTGAGTAAGCCTTGCACACCAGGTGGGGTCAGTCACCTCATCGTCCTGCTGCTCTTCCTCCGAATCCTCTGTGCGCTGCTCCCTCGGACTTACTGCCCTTACTACTACCTCACTGCAAGACAACTGTGTCTGATCGTCATCGTCCTCCTCACCCACAGAAAGTTGTTGAGACAGTTGGCGGAAGTCCCCAGCCTCTTCCCCCGGACCCCGGGAACTTTCGAATGGTTGGGCATCAGTGACGATAAACTCCTCTGGTGGGAGAGGAACCGCTGCTGCCCAATCTAAGCAGGGGCCCGAGAACAGTTCCTGGGAGTGTTCCCGCTCCTGAGCAGGTGTCATTGTAGTGGAGTGAGGAGGCTGGGAGGAAGGAGGAGCAGCAGACAGAGGATTCGGATTTGCAGCAGTGGACGGCGCAGAACTGCGGGTTGACGATAGGTTGCTCGAAGCACTTTCTGCCATCCAGGACAGGACCTGCTCACACTGCTCATTTTCTAATAACCGTCTCCCGCGTGGACCCATTAATTGGGCGATGAATGTGGGGACGCCAGAAACGTGCCTCTCTCCTAATCCCGCAGCAGTCGGCTGCGACACACCTGGATCAGGAGCTCGGCCTGTGCCCACACCCTGACTTGGCCCTCCGCGTCCTCGGCCGCGTCCACGTCCTCTAGGCCTACCCCTACCCCTCAGCATGCTGTATTACCAGTGATTTGATTTCACAGGCAGCTAATAAATTGGCGCAAGACTGCAGGCCAAATATAATTTTTTCCCTTTTTTGAAAACGAAAGGCCCCACTGCCTCTAGTGAATGTATAATCTAAGTTTAATAACTGTGCTGTTTTCCTGCTAATGTGTCACAGAACGTGAGGGTAGCAGAGTTATTAACTCTGGCAGAGCAGGTTTTTTTTTTCCCAATTAAGGAAAGCAAATGGCGAAGCCAGCAGTAAACCGTAGCTGGGTGCGTCTGATTTTTAAAGGTTGCACACGCAGCCGACACGTGTCCACCGCCCTTAGGACGGACAGAGGCAGGACAAATAGAAATATTTTCCGTTTTTTGGCACCAAAAGGCAGCACTGCGTATATTCAATGAACATGAGAAGTTTAATAACTGTGCTGTTTTCCTGCTAATGTGTCACAGAACGTGAGGGTAGCAGAGTTATTAACTCTGGCAGAGCAGGTATTTTTTTTCCCAATTAAGGAAAGCAAATGGCGAAGCCAGCAGTAAACCGTAGCTGGGTGCGTCTGATTTTTAAACGTTGCACACGCAGCCGACACGTGTCCACCGCCCTTAGGACGGACAGAGGCAGGACAAATAGAATTATTTTCAGTTTTTTTCCACCAAAAGGCAGCACTGCGTATATTCAATGAACATGAGAAGTTTAATAACTGTGCTGTTTTCCTGCTAATGTGTCACAGAACGTGAGGGTAGCAGAGTTATTAACTCTGGCAGAGCAGGTATTTTTTTTCCCAATTGAGGAAAGCAAATGGCGAAGCCAGCAGTAAACCGTAGCTGGGTGCGTCTGATTTTTAAAGGTTGCACACGCAGCCGACACGTGTCCACCGCCCTTAGGACGGACAGAGGCAGGACAAATAGAAATATTTTCCGTTTTTTTGCACCAAAAGGCAGCACTGCGTATATTCAATGAACATGAGAAGTTTAATAACTGTGCTGTTTTCCTGCTAATGTGTCACAGAACGTGAGGGTAGCAGAGTTATTAACTCTGGCAGAGCAGGTATTTTTTTTCCCAATTAAGGAAAGCAAATGGCGAAGCCAGCAGTAAACCGTAGCTGGGTGCGTCTGATTTTTAAACGTTGCACACGCAGCCGACACGTGTCCACCGCCCTTAGGACGGACAGAGGCAGGACAAATAGAAATATTTTCAGTTTTTTTCCACCAAAAGGCAGCACTGCGTATATTCAATGAACATGAGAAGTTTAATAACTGTGCTGTTTTCCTGCTAATGTGTCACAGAACGTGAGGGTAGCAGAGTTATTAACTCTGGCAGAGCAGGTATTTTTTTTCCCAATTAAGGAAAGCAAATGGCGAAGCCAGCAGTAAACCGTAGCTGGGTGCGTCTGATTTTTAAAGGTTGCACACGCAGCCGACACGTGTCCACCGCCCTTAGGACGGACAGAGGCAGGACAAATAGAAATATTTTCCGTTTTTTTGCACCAAAAGGCAGCACTGCGTATATTCAATGAATAATAACTGTGTTGTGGCCCTGCCTACACAATTCTTTCCCTGCAGTATCAATGGAGGGTGCAATGCTCTGCAGAGGCGATTTTGAGAAGTAAAAAAAAATGCAGCACAGCTAACAGCAGCCAGCACAGTACTGCACACGGTTAAATATGGCCCTAGAAAGGACCGTTGAGGTTCTTGAAGGCTACACTCACTCCTAACACTCTCCCTGCCTATGCAGCACTTCTGTCCCTAATGCCGGGTGCAACGCTCTGCAGAGGCGATTTTGAGGGAAAAAAAATTGCCACTGCTAACAGCAGCCAACACACAGTTATCAGTGGCCCTAATAAGGACCTTTGGGGGGTCTTGAAGCCTACACTAACTACCAATTCTTTCCCTACAGCAGCTCCGGTACAAACAGCACTGTCCCTCATCTAACTCGGGAGGGGCCGACTTTTATATTCGGCGGACACCTGATCTTCCCAGCCACTCACTGCAGGGGGGTGGTATAGGGCTTGAACGTTGCAGGGGGAAGTTGTAATGCCTTCCCTGTCTTTCAATTGGCCAGAAAAGCGCGCTAACGTCTCAGGGAAGGAAGTGAAAGTAACCCGAACACCGCATGGTGTTCGTTACGAATAACGAACATCACGAACACCCTAATATTCGCACGAATATCAAGCTCGGAAGAACACGTTCGCTCATCTCTAATACCTATACGAAACATGCTTTATGCATTGGGAGAGAGTATATTTCTGCTATTGTCAACATACAGTATATACCAGCAAAGAAGACAGACTTTGGCATGGCAAATTTTGGAGTTCTTTGTTTGTGGCCTCAGATGTCATTCAAAGTCACCAGTCCAGTCATTATGATTTTTTTCCAGCCCTTATGTAGCTAGTAGTAGGGCTTTGGGAATTTGATTACATTGCGCCAAACAGGGTTAACTCACATAGATACAAGCTATACTCTGTGGCCTGCTGTTCTCACATATCATGATAGCAGAAGAGCGGTCATCTATAAGATTTGCGGTAAGCATTTAAAACAGAGCAAGAATGCAAACAACTGAAACACAATGTGTGTAAACAGTCACATGATCTCCCACCTCCTGCTGCCTTGGAGAACCCTCTTGGGCCAGAGGGCAGAGAGTCAGCCTCATCCTGCTACCTCTT